>NW_026606087.1:3797500-4437500 GCF_029834395.1 Sorex fumeus
AGAACATTGGGAACGACATATCCATCATGTGGTATGTGGTATGTGGGCAAGTGGATGTGGCTATTAAAGAGATCTGAGTAGAAGTCATGAATAATCTTCTCCATTGCCCTTCTGGAAGATGTGATAGATCCATCATGATGTCGGAGGGCAGTCATCTTGGTTTTGTAGTTGGTGAAGGACAGGCGGGCACTACGAATGTTTTTCCCAGCTTCTGCTGCATCTACCAGTACTGCTGCTCTCCTGTTTTTGAGGTCATCCTTGATGGCTTTTCTGCACTGTTTTGCCAGTTCGGACGTTTGCTTGTGGTTGCCTGAGGCACGTGCCACGCCACGTTGGCGAATAAGTTCAAGAGTGTTCGAAGAAAGACGGTTTTTTGTGGTTATCTCTCTCTTGGCATTCCTTGCACAATCATGGAGGTGCTGAATCATTCGATCGTATTCCTCATCAATGTTGTCAATGACGGCATCTTCCCATGTTGCTGCAACAGAGCCAAAGAGTTCCCAGTTGGTGGTTGTTCTGGGAGTCTTCTTCTTAAACCTTGCATTCTTTTCTCCTCGTTCTGTGAGGTAGAATTTTGCACGAAGAAGACGGTGGTCTGATCCCGTTTGGAATTTTGGGACAACAGCAACATCGGTTAGGCAAAACCGCCGATTGAATATGATGTGGTCTATTTCATTGTGGAACCGTCCATCGGGAGACTCCCATGTCCAACGTTTAGATTCAGCCTTTTGGAATTGTGAGTTACCATGGAAGGTTTTGGTTGACATGATGAACTCAGACAGTCTGTCACCTTGTTCGTTCCATTCCAGGCCATGGGTTCCGATGTGGAGTTCATCGACTGATCTTCTTGGTCCTATCTTGGCATTAAAATCACCGACAATGATCTTGTAGAAGGTGTGATCTTCTTTATAGAATTTCTCCAGCTCCATGTAGAATTTCTCAGTTTCTTTTTCACCATAACTGGATGTTGGTGCGTAGACAACAAAGATAGAAACTGCCGGTAGTGAGCCACATTTATTCAAGTGTAATCGTCCGATTCGGGTTGTTAGGCATTCAAATGAGTCAATGCTTGTGACTAAGTTTGTGTTGACAAGGATACCGACACCACCGACGCCTCTTTTATCACATGTTCCAAGGAACAGTTCTTCTCCAGTGTCGAAAACAGCATGATGGGATTGATGTCTTCTCGTTTCGGTCAGACCAATGATGTCGTACTTGATCTTTCGTGCTTGTACCATAAGGTCTTCAATGGATGCAGCAGATGCCAGCGTACGAGCATTAAAAGTACAGACAATCATTTTTGTTTTTCTGCGTTTTGGCAGCCCATGTCTGCCTTGGTGTTTTATCAGCTTCTCCTTCCATATCCTTCCATATCAAGAGCATTGAAGAAATAACTAAAAGGACAAAGAACCTCCAACTACGAGCACATCTCTTTGATTCCACTATTCTTCCTGCATTAACATATGCCTCAGAGACCTGGACCCTACGAAAACAGGATGAGAACACTATTCGGGTCTCTCAAAGAGGAATCGAAAGAACTATGCTTGGAATATCACGATTCACTCAAATGAGAGATAGAATCCGGAGTTCTGATCTTCATCAACGCTCAAGAATCAGAGACGCTGTCTCATTTGCCAAGACATCAAAAATCAGATGGGCTGGACATGTAATGAGGTTTACAGACAACCGCTGGACTAGAGCCATTACTGATTGGATTCCACGAGACATCAAAAGATCACGTGGACGCCCACCTATAAGATGGTCAGACTTCTTCGTCAAGACCCTAAATGATCGGTTTGAGGCTCTACATGTTCCTAAAACGAACAGATACCATTGGGCTACGCTAGCACGCAACCGGGATGAATGGAGACGTTACTGGCACCCGCTCGAATAAATCGATGAATAACGGGGATTAAGTGATTAAGTGATTTCTGAAGTCTATTCTGCCTTGTGTTTTTTGATTCATCCCACACAGTAAAGTTCTTTTCACTTTCTATAGCAATATTTTCACTTTCCTCCATGAACTCCTACAAGTAACATATACAAAAAATAGTGAAATACTCTACATTTTGTGATAATTCTCCTTTGGGGATTATTCTTTGTTTAACAACATTTTCTTCTAACCAATAATTTTACTGGAAGAGTAAGTAGAGTATAAGATGTGGAAGTTTTACAACTTCTTTCACCTTAATAGACCAAAAGACTCTTTGCATGTATTATAACTATCACATCTGTCTGATCTCTGGGGTTTTACAGTTTGGTTTTTACCATATCAATAACTTTCCTGGATCTCAATCTGAGCTGCAGTGTTAGTATCCTTACCTGAAAAATTTTAACAATGGGAAGGGTTCTCATTTTAACCTGTGTAGGATATTGTGTAATTATGGTGATAAAATAAGCTTATGACATGCTCAAATCTTTTCTACATGCTTCTATGCAGCAGGTGCTCCTGGTGTAATAAATGTGTAACCCACTTGTAAGCAAATTTAACAGAAAATCCCAGATGCTATATATATGTAAGCCTTCCAAGGATGGTAAATGCCTTTGGTTGTCTAACCGTAGACTTTGGAGAAATAAAACAATTTACTGACTTGGTGGGCTGGAGCGGTTAGCACAGCAGTAGGGCGTTTGCCTTGCACGCAGCCAACATGGCCGACCCGAGTTCGATTCCTCCACCCCTCTCGGAGAGCCCGGCAAGCTACCGAGAGTATCTCGCCCGCACCGCAGAGCCTGGCAAGCTACCCGTGATGTATTCGATATGCCAAGCACAGTAACAACAAAGTCTCCAATGGAGACGTTACTGGGCCCGCTCGAGCAAATCGATGAACAACGGGAGGACAGTGATACAGTGACAGTGATACTGACTTGGTAAAAGGATTAACTAGAGTGTGTGAACAAAGCAAGATTCTTTAAGGCTCTGTCTTCTTTGCTTTGATAGCTTTGTGCTAGTTCTAGGTGTTCCAATAAATTCTTAGCTATATATGTATGTAGCACTGTCCTCCCTTTCTTCATTGATTTGCTCGAGCAGTCCCAGTAACATCTCCATTGTGAGATTTTTTGTTACTGTGTTTGGCATATCAAATACGTCATGGGTAGCTTGCCAGGCTTTGCCATGTGGGTGAGACACTCTCTGTAGCTTGCTAGGCTCTCCGAGAGAGGTGGAGGAATCTAACCTGGCTCAGTGGAGCCAGCCACTTGCAAGGTAAATGCCCTAACGCTGTGCTATCACTGTGCTATGTATGAGTTTCAGATCACATATTTCAGAGGAAATGAGGAGGGGGTGAGGCTGGAGAGGTTATGTAATCTAGACCCAAATGGCTCCTATTTAAAAGAAGCAATTGAATTGTTTTTGCATAGGGTGTAACGAGTCAGATAGTACAACGCATATAGGGAAAATTGAAAACATACAAGTTCGGTTTATTGTTTAGTGGAGGGTTGCTGGGATTGTTGTCTCTGACATGAAGATTGCTAGTAAACTCTGCCAAATCCATTACTACTACTTCTGATGCTGATTGCATCAGAAGAGTCAGCCCACAGAGATGTACCTATGTGTGTTGTAAATAAAGCATTCTAATTTTGTAGACATTTGGTGGTTGGTTTGCTATTCTTACTCACTGTCTCTAAGAACCTGAAGTTAGTAATATCTGCTACGACACCCATACTTAACTGTTTATCTGGATTTTATTTTTGCAGTCATTTCAGACACAATGTATGTAAAATTTGTCACATCTTAACTTTAAAAATCAGTTTCTCTTGGGTCTGAGCAATAGTACAGTGGGGAGGGCATTTGCCTTGTGCATGGCCAACCCAGGTTCAATACCAGGCATCCCATATGGTCCCCCAAACACTGCCAGGAGTAATTCCTGAATGCAGTGCCAGGAGTATCCCCTGAGCATAGCTGGGTGTGGCCCAAAAAGCAAAATAAATCAAATAATTAATAAATTAATTAATTAATTAAAAACTTTTAAAAAGATTCGTTTCTCTACCTGAATCTTCATATTCATATGTGATCCTACCATCCACCTATATATTCAAGTCAGGTAAAATGAATATCCTTATTCTTCATTCTCCCCTTCTTCATTTCTAAGCCATCATTCATTTCTATTGAGTCTATGTCCAAATCTAATGGACCCTGCTCACTTCCCTCAATCTCGAATTAGACTTAGTGAAGATTACCAATCATTTTCACTTGCACTCTTGAAGCATCTTCTGGGCAGATCTCCTGTTTGTCTCCCTTCTGGCCCTTCTGTCCAACCTTCATTACAGCCAATTCTGTCTCCAAAACAAACACCTTCTGTCCTTTAAGCCCTTTTCTGGCTCTGCTTGTTGCATCTGAACTAAGTCCAAGTACCTTGGGATCCCTTTAATTCTCTTTGTTGTTTTTGTTGGTGGCATTTGTTTTGAGGTTTACTCCTGGCTCTGCACTCAGGAATTACTTTTGGCAATGCTCAGGGAACTGTAAGGAATGCTGTGGCTCCAACATGGGCCAGCCGTGTGCAAGGAAGAACCCTACCACTGTAACGTCTCTCCAGCCACAGAACCCCCTTGATTTTTGATGTGCTTACTCCTTCCAGCCCACATCCCCTGACATCTCAGTGCAGCCACACTGAGCACATTCTGGATCCTTCTGCACTCGGCTTAGACCATCAGAGTCAAGACTGGGAGCTACTAAACTATTACTCAAAGTCTACATTTTCTCCTGCGATCCTTCTTTATAGTAAAATGTTTTCATTTGCTTCTCTCTTAAACACTAAAACCACATTTCTGTTTTCTACTACATTCTTAATTTGAGATGTATAATGGACATCTCAAAGTTAATTATATCCCAAAAATGATCTCCTCTGTTGATTTACTTTACCATTCTCTCTACCTCATATAATTGCTCACTTTAGGAATTTTGCTTCTTTATTTTTTATTATATGTCATTCCCATTGAAAGATAAGCTCTAACATTTGTAGAAACTTTTCCTTTTTTGTTCAATTATGAACTGATATGGTAGGTTTCTGACTGCTATGGACTCAATATTTGTGTTCCTCCCAAAGTCTTATATTGAAGCTGTAACAATATGATGTTATTAGGGGGAGAGACTTTGGAAAGGAAATTAGTATTAATGAAGCCATAAGGGATACGAGTGAGGTCCTGGCAAAAATAACAAGAGAGCACACTTCCTCTGTTTTGTTGTTCATTTGCCAATACAAAGAGATCCAAGCAGTCTGCAACCTGGCAGAGGCCCTCGCTGGAATCCAACTGTACTGGCACCCTCATCTTGGCTTCTGGCCTCCCAAATCACAAGGAAGAAATTTCCATCACTTAGATATCACCAAGTCAGGGCATGTTTTTTTTTCTTTGTTTGTTTGTTACAGTAACAAGAACAGATTCTGAAACACTGATAAATGTTGATACACAGTGAAAAACACTTGATAACAGTTTGTTAAGTGTCTAAATGACCCTAAAGCAATATAATGAAGAGGGAATGAAATGCAGAATTTTCCATATCTGAGTAGTCAATGTGCAGTAGAAAGATGATAGATTTTATCAGGGAGTTCTTTTGAGTTGTGCCCTATCGGAGTAATTCATTCAGTCTCTGGAGACAGTTTTTTTTTTAATTTGGTGAAATGATGACAAGCTAGCTCCCAAGAGAGTGGTATGCTAATATAATCCATGGCTGCTTCTCAATCAATATTATTCTCCTCCCAACTCCTGGTTTGACAAAAACTACAGGAAGTATTAAAAAGTTGGCAAGGTTAAGATGACTTATCCAAAGCAGACCAGAGACAAAATAACAGGAATTGATCAGACTGTGTTCTAAAAGGAGCTTATGGTAGTAAAACTGCTTTCATATAACATTATCTTATACAGTTTTCTTACAGGAAGAACAGGATTCCGTTGGTGTGAGGGTCAATTGAAAAGCATTGTCCCATAAATCATTGCTCAGAAATTATTTCCCTTAGAGGAACTGGGAGGGTAGAAAACTTCTTCCTTACTAATTTTTCCCAACTCTTTGCAAAGTATTTATTTGAGTTTTTTTTTATCAAGCTTGAATGCAGATTCTCTATTACTTAAAAACCAAGTAAGGCAAGCCTGCTTACTGTCTTTATTCTGTACACAGCTGTCTACACACAGCTATATAGTGCATGCACTGGTAGATTTGCTGTGGGGGGGAGGGGGGTCAGAGGAATGAAAGAAAAAATGATAATGCATTGGCCCTCCCTGATTATTTTATTTGGCTGAGAAGGAACAGAGGAGGCTGGGCCACATCAAGCATTACTGGAAGCTTCTCCAGTTCTGAGGTTAGCAGTTGCTCCTACTTGTGCTCTGGAAAACATGTAGCAATGGGGACCAAACCCAGGCCTCCCGCATGCAAGGTATTTCTCCTAGTCCTTTGAGATATCCCTCTGACCCTCTTCCAATTTAATAGAAATATCAGGTTGGTCTTTACAACAGAAACATTTATTCCTGGGCTGGACCAATAGCACAGCGGGTAGGGCATTTGCCTTGCACGCAGCCAACCCCCGTTCGATTCCTCTGTCCCTCTCGGAGAGTCTGGCAAGCTATCGAGAGTATCCCGCCTGCATGGCAGAGCCTAGCAAGCTCCACGTGGTGTATTCAGTATGCCAAAAACAGTAACAACAAGTCTCACAATGGAGTCATTACTGGTGCCTGCTCGAGCAAATCGATGAACAACGGGAGAACAGTGCTACAATGCTATCAAGCTTGAGTTTCTGTGACTTGCTGTATTACATAACACCTAATAACTGAGTAATTATTTATAAAGTTCTTTTTGCCGCAAGGGGGGGCCAATAGTTTTAAAATGGAGTTAGAGTAGGAAGCGAGTTGACATCAAAGAAATTGGATTGTATTTGGAAGAGGAGAGATTAAATGAAGATGCAGGTTTTTTTTTTTTAAATTAGTGAATCACCATAAGGTACAGTTGCAGACTTAAAAACTTCCATACTTGCATTTCAGTCATACAATGATTGAGTATCCATCCCTTCACCAGTGCCCATTTCCTATCACCAATGGTCCCAGCATCCCTCCCACCACTCCCACCCTGTCCCCCTATCCTACCCAGCCTCTGTGGTGGGGCATTCCTTTTTGCTCCTGAAGATGTAATTTTATCATAAGCACATAACTCAGTGCTTACGATTATCAAGGTAAAAAGTCATCTTTGTAGCTGAACCTGTGGTATTTTTCTGCTCTTTGTTTGATTGTTTCTTTTGTGGGGGTAGCCACACCTCATTCATGATGTTAGTGGGATACTCCTGGATTGATGCAAATGGTCACAGAACTCAGGACCATGCGATGCTGGGAACTGAATCAACAGCTTCTGCTTTCAAAGTATGAGTGCCAACCTTTATTGCCATCTCTCAGGTGGATTTGCTAAAGTATGTTTAAGGGGTTGACGTTAGCAGACATCTGCAAGAATATTGATATTTGCTGACATTGTAGTGACTCACTGTTGCTGAGCACATCATACACAGAAGAAACTGCACGTAACATAAGAAACACAGACTAACACCACTACATAAAAACTGAGGATGCCTAAATTTGATGCCTCTCTGATGTGTCAGAGAGGGTCTTATAGGTTATAAGGAGTAAATTTTCCACTTAATCTTGATATTTAGAATCTCAGGTCCAAGCTATTTCTTATACAGTGTAGAATGAAAAAAATATAGGCTAAGTGACTTCAAATTCTATGAATTTTAAAAGGTTTTCTCCATGATCAGCTTAAAATGACAAGTCAGCCTTTATTAATACGATAATGTATATGAAAGTGCATTGTAAATTATACAATGTTGCCTACATATTAGATGAATTCCTGATTAAGCCTGTGAGGTTAATAAATAAAAGGATCTAGCCAGATGGATATAATTGTGCAATATTATATGTCATATTTTAACAGGTACCATGCACATCAAAGCAAGTTCACCTGTTTTGTTAACTGTTCCATTGATTCTTTGTTGATGACTGTAGGGGAATAATGTAGACCACAAATTCAGGCCAGAAAAAAAGCAGTAAAACTAATTTGTGCACTACTAAGATTTTTTTCAGTTATAAAGAGGGGATGTATAAATACATTATTGTAGAACTCCAGGAAGTATAGAAAAATATAAAAGGAATAATGAAAATTGTGTTTAAGCTATCCCTGGAAACAAAGCTATTAACAATTTGTTGCTTTAATTTTCTATAAAAGACTGATAAGTACAAACTGAATATGCAGTCTAAAGTCCAAATCTTCAAACTATATCACTTAGTGATATTTTAATTCCTAAAATCTTTGAGTATATATTAGTTGGGCTGGAGCTATAGCACAGCTGGTAAGGCATTTGATTTGCACACAGCTGACCCAGGTTCAATTCTTCCACCCCTCTCGGAGAGCCCGGCAAGATACCAAGAGTATCCCGCCTGCACAGCAAAGCCTGACAAGCTGCCCGTGACGTATTCAATATGCCAAAAACAGTAACGACAAGTCTCACAATTTGTTGTGAGACGTTACTAGTACCTGCTCGTGCAAATTGATGAACAATAGGAGGACAGTGCTACAGTGCTATATATTAGTTGAATACATATTTTGAGGCTGGAGTAATAGCACAGCAGGTAAGGTGTTTGCCTCGCACATGGCCAACCCGGGTTCGATTCCTCCACCCCTCTTGGAGAGCCCAGCAAGTTACCCAGAATATTTCACCTGCACAGTAATGCCTGGCAAGCTCCCCGTGACATATTCTATATGCCAAAAACAGTAACAGCAAGTCTCACAATTTGTTGTGAGATGTTACTGGGGCCCACTCGAGCAAATCAATGAACAATGGGAGGACCGTGCTATCATGCTACGTATTTTGAGTACATATTTCATGCAGTGTTATCATAATTTATTCATTCACCTAAATATTGTTGGATTTTCCCTTATTAGTAAATATTTTTGGAGGTAGACTCCAGAGTACCTGGAAGCACCTCACATGATGCTCCTCATAAGCCTTATAAGCCTGACAGTTCAATGCTAGGACCCAAAGATGGACTTCTTCTCAGGTTTGCAGTGCTAGAGACTACCAGGACTACCTTGGGGGGAGGGGCAAGCAGGACCACACCTGGCAGTGTTAAGGGGCCTTTGAAATGAAACCAGGAAATGATTGGAGGCAGTGCAGGGGAATAAAATGGGGTCATATAATGCATCCCAGCACCTGTGCTATTTCTATTCCACCAAATCACCAAAATTTCACTATTATGGACATTTCTGAAGCAAAATTAATATCGCTGGTACATTTTTTTCACCCTTCCTAAAATAGATTCCTAAAAGCTGGATTATTATATCAAAGATTATGATAATTTGTAGTGCTCCTCATAAGGATTGCTCTAGTGCTCTTCAGAATGTGACCTATTTATAGTCACATGGCCCTGTGAGTAAAACCACATCTCACCATAGGCTGGACAGCATTGTCATAGGACATAGCTAACAATAGTGAAGTTTTGGCAAATAGGATATTCACACGATCTCAAAATAAGTTCCCACAGGTATTGGGTTACTTGGTACTTAATAATTCAAAGAGAACAATGACTTTACAGAAGAGAAATCTCACAGAACCGTATTAATAGACATCAAAACTACTATAAAATAATAGGGATCATAATAGAATGAACAAAGAATGAAATCGTTTTCCTTCTGAGATATTCCTAACAAAAATGTGTAACCTGAATCCAATCACGGAGAAGCATCAGACAAACACAAATTAAGAGGCACTCAACAAAATAATGATCTGCAGTCTTAAAAAGTTTTAGTGCTATGAGGCATTTAATGCCGTCTTACAGTTGTGATTGAGTTCTATTCTCCATTATATGATCTGAACAGTTTTGCTGGCATGGAAAAAAAAACTACTGGATTTTGTACATTACTTCTGTATTCCACCACTTTGCTTACTACGAGTTAAGATTAAGAGTTTTCAGCTGATTCTCTTGCACTTTTCTTAAAGCTGTATAATCATACTGTCTGCAAAATAACAGTAATTTTGACTATTCCTTTCCAATAATTTTATCTCTTATTGCTGCATAATGTCTTTAACATCAGATAGAATTTCTACATAATAACGAAGACACCCAGCAACATGATAATAGTGACATCCACCAGCTCTGCCTCTTCCTGCTTCTAATGGGAATGTTTCTGGTGTTTCAACATTAAGGGTAATATGGGTTGTCAATATCAGGTGCACATTAAAGGGAGGATCTTCCTTTTTCTAGATATCTACAAAAATTTTTATCAGGCATGAATGTTGAATTTTATCCTTATGTGTTTTTGTCATCTATAAAGTAATTGTAGGTTTTTTTCTTATAGAGATTGTTGAACTGATGCCATTATGTTAATAGATTTTTCTAACATGAAACTATCTTGCTTCTCTGGAATAAAACTAATTTAGCTGCAACAGATAATTAATACTTAATACTTCATTTTGTGCTCTTTTGTATTTTATTCTTTTGCAACTCTATGGTGGATTTATATTGCTGACTTAGTTTACTATTGGCTTAGCTTAGCTGGGACTGTTTCCAGAATGTCCTTTTCTGCATAGATAGGGGTTAGTTGGATCACAAAAGATGATTGTGTGAGATTGAGAAGATGGAAGTGAAGGAGGTGCCATATCCTCTTTACACTCACAGATCAACACTGGACATAAGGCGTAGAGGTGGCTCACAATGTGATCAACACTCTGCTTGCCTACCTGATTAAAATGAAACAGCCGCAGACAACCAGAGACTCCAGCTCCGGCCTGGTCAATGCCTTCAACTTCCCTCACTCCAAGACTGAAATTAAGCTTTCTGAGAAAGGAATTAGTTTCTTTTGCAGAACACACCCATTATCAAATCTGTGACTTGGGAGCAGTAAAACATGGATGCAGTTCACAGTCTATCTCTGCAGCTTCTTATTCTTCCTGCCCTACTACCCACTCATCTTTCTTTCTTCATTTCCAGACTGGCTGACTTCAGGCTTCAGCTCTAGACATAAATGCCAGGGGCTATGGCAATGGCCATGTCTACAGTTCTTGGCCATTAAGTATCTTTTGATATCTTTTCCATGATATCTTTTCCACCGTTGGTAGTAGTTTTTCCTTAGATAGTCATCTATTGCAATGTAACTAATTAGCCTGATTATTTTTTTAATGTAGAAGTACTGCTATTTATTCAACCATTGATTAAGCTGATTTAATTGGACATGAATTCCAAATTAATTTTTTATTCAGAATGTTAATTTTATTTTAGTATTTTATTATTATTTTCCCCCTTTTTGTTGATTCACCATGGGATACTGTTACAAAGATTTCATGTTTGATCTTCAGTCATATAATCATCAAATACCCATCCCTTCACCAGTGCACATTTTTCACCTCCAAAATACCCAAACTTTCCAACCCTTCTCCTGCCTGTGTGGTAGACAACTTCCCCCATACTCTCTCGCTACTTTGGTTACAATCGATATTTTGACATCCATCCCACCACCACTCAAACTTGCCAAAAAGGCAATGCTAGATTATTTGTTTTGTATTGCTTGTTATGGATAGAATATAATGTCCAGGAAATTCTGTGTCATTCTCTTCTGGGAGCTTTAGTTTATAGTATCTGGGTCTTGGCCATTGATGAGATTACACGGCGCCAGGGCAGTTTGTGGGTATGACTGCCAAGCTACTGAAAAACTGGGGACCTGGGGGGAGGAGGCCCAGTCCTGATCCAAGCGGGCTTGGATATCTCAGTCATGGGTTCCCTATTACCTCCACGCCACCTGCCCTAACTGTATATTTTGAACTCTTTCCTTCAAGATTTATAGGTCTCTGAAATAAGGCCAATAAATGAGTTTATCTATCTGAGCTGGAGGTGGTTTGTGGGTGTGGCTCCCACATACCTAACTTTTGGCCATTTAATTTCTTGGTAAACTTGGCCCCAAGTTGTTGGGGTCTGGCCAAAGACACAACAACAATTTGGGGGTATCTAAAAGTCTGAAGGCACCATCAGGCTGCTGATGTACTCGCCCCGCAGGCACAGGTTGACCTGTTGGGGCACCATACCCCCATAGCCTGATTTTTTGAACATTTATTATCCCATGCCATCTCTGAGGATTGGGAATCTAGGAATGATTTAGCTAAAAGGTCTTCAACTACAAGTTGCAGGCTAGTGCTGATCTGTAGGTATAGAAATATTGAAAAACGGTAGCCTATTGCAGTGGTTATAACTGCCAGTCTGTGGGTCTGGTATTCAAAGAGATGCCAATCCACGGATGTAAAAAGGTTGAAGAGGTCAAGAGAAATAGTACATTGTGTAAGATGCTAGCTTTGTATGCAGCAAACCTGGGATTTTTTCCTTGCACTACATATGGTCCCCTGAATACCACTTGGTCACAGATACGGATTCCTGAGCACAAAGGCAGAAGTAAGCCCTAAATACTCTCTGATATGGACCCAAAATTAACAAAGAAGTTGAAGAATGTGGATTTATATGGGTGCTCTGACTCAGGAGCTCTTGGAGAGGTCATGTTCAAGACATTCACTAGGGCTGCTGCAACATCTGAAGACTCAATGCAAGATGTGATTTTGGGGTTGATGATAGGATGCCTCTTTTCCTTACCCTGTGGGCCTCTCCAAAGGGTGACTTGTTCTCTGAAATGGTTTCCCCTGAAGCAAGCCATAGAGAGAGAAGGAGGAGGAAGCTTTGCATGCCTTTCATACCAAAATCAGTTATCACTTCTGCCAAATTGTTTTTTTGGAAGGGAATCACAAAGTCCAGCCCACACTCAAGAGAAGTGACAAAGTGTCTCTCTTTGTGGATAATTGAGGACATACTTTTAAACCTCCACATTCTTTTTGTCCCTTTTAGCCTGAGGTGGTAATGGCTACCCACTGTTATTGGTCTTAAATACTTCAATATGCTTGAACTTCCTAAGCTCTTGCCCACACTTCTATGAATAATCCCCTCATTAAATTATCTGTAGTTAGAGAGAGAGAGAGAGAGAGAGAATAAAAGATAAAAGTTCCTGTCATAAAAGTAGGCTGGAGGTGGGAGGTGTCAGGAGGGAAACTAGGGTCAGTGGTGGTGGGAAATGGACACTGGTGGAGGGATGAGTGCTGAAACATTGTATGACTAAAACCCAAACATGAACAGCTTTGAAACTGTATTTCATGGTGACTCAATTTTAAAAAGATTCTTTTTTTGAGATTAAATTAATTTTTAATCAAAAATTTTTAATTGAGATTACCAAAGTTTCAGGGTATTTGAGGTATCTGGGTCTTCAGTGATGGGTATACTTGGTTACATTGTAAAATATGAAATTCTCTTAAATGTGAAATTCTCACCCTTGTAAAGCACTGTTGCCTTGATAAAAAAATAAATGATAATAAATAAATAAAAATTATCTGTAGTTGGGCTAAAGAGGCAGCTCAAGGGTTGAGGTCCTTGCATTGCATGTCTCCAATCAGTTTTGCCATATGGTTTCCAGAGCACACAGAATCAGAAGTAGTTCCTGAACATCACTGGATAAGGCCCAAGAGCCACTCCCCATACATAATTATTAACTCATCAAAATTTTGCCTCATTCCAAAATAACTCTGCTTTCAGAGTTTTAACACAGCACATTTTGAAAAAGAAAGGTATGCATAATAACATAGCATAGGAATTTAATTTGTGTTACTATTTACATATTGGGCTGGAGAGATAGCACAGCGGTTCAATTCTTCTGGCCCTCTCGAAGAGCCCAGCAAGGTACTGAGAGTATCCCGCCCACATGGCAGAGCCTGGCAAGCTCTCCCTGGTTTATTTGATATGTCAAAAACATAATAACAAGTCTCATAATGGAGATATTACTGGTGCTCGCTCGAGCAAATCGATGAACAACAGGACAGTGCTACAGTGCTTTTTATATACTATAAATAAAATTATAAATAATTTTAGATGTTATTATATTTTATATAATTTATAAGTTATAATTATATATACACATATACACTCATCGATCATTGGATTTTTGTTTTTTCCTAAATAAAATAATCTACACCACTAGAAGTTGCTAGTATCAGTTCTCTCCTCCTTTTATGCTTCAGGACCTGGAAATCTGGAAACTGCATTTCCCAGAATTTTTTGCCAACAGGGTTCTGATTGCTAGTCATAAATGAGAGAAACTCACTGTGAGATTTAAAGATGGAATATAAATGCACTTTTATTTCTCTTCCTACTGTGCAGGTGGCCTCAGTATTCTCAGTATTCTCCCAGAGATTCTTACATTAGTGCTACAGACAATTGTGATCAATGAAAGCAATTGGTCTCTTGCAGTTGGAGGTTGTTAAGAAGATACCAGGTTCTTTTGTGCAAACCTGTGCACTGACGGCCCTTCTCTGGTCTTTGTTTCTCTGCCTTTTCAAATGATGTGTGTTTGTGCATTCTATAGGCTTTTTTGTTTTTTGGGGGCAACACCCGGCATTGTTTAGAGTTTACTCCTGGTTCTGTGCTCAGGGATCACTCCTGGAATTGCTCAAGGGAACTTCTGGCAGTGCTCGGGGGAACTATTATTCAATGATTATTTTTCAATTATTCAATGATTATTTTTCATTTATTTCTTTTTTTAAAAAATCCATTTTGAGATTGCCAACTTATAAATCTCAAATTAGTGTGATAACCTTTTGAAATTTTGAATTCTTTCTGTATTAATGATATACAGGCCCTTTCTTACTTATTTGCATTTTTGTTCGTTCCAAATATTCATTGTTAGAGACTTTGTTTTATTTATTTTTTTTTTATGTAGGAGTACTGCTATTTATTCAGCCACTGATTAGCTGATTGAATTGTACATGAACTCCACCTTACTTTTTTTTCATTTTTTATAATTTTATTTATTGAATCACCGTGAGAGCAGTTACAAAGTTTTTGGGTCTAAGTCTCGGTCATACAATGAAACACCCGTACCTTCACCAGTGCCCATTCTCCACCCCCAACAACCCCAGTATATCCCCATCCCACACCCTCCCCGTACCTGTGGGGCAGATAATTTCCACATTACTCTCTCTCTACTTTGATCACATTCACTATTTCAACACCAGACCCACCATTATTTGAGATTTTACCCCAACACTCAGATCTGCTGAAAAGGCAATCATAAACAATTTGTTTTCTATTTCTGGTTATGAATAACATATGATTTCGCGTGGCTGCAGTAGTGGCTGCGTGATTTTGCAATTCCGAAATTTTAACACTTAAATCTGGAGGGATTTCTGCCAAAACCTGCTGGCTTCAGAGATATACTCCTGGGTCTCTGGGATCATGGCTGTTAAGCAGCTTGATCAGGAGCCAGAAAGGCCATTTGTGGGCGATGACTTGGGGTCTCATTGGGGTGCGGAGGACAGGACTGTCTCTTTTCTTATTTGTATGCCTTGTGTTAGAAATCTATTTAACTGTATATTCAGAAAATGAAGCCAGCCATGATTTTAGCAAAGAAACAGATGCAGACTGAATTCAAAGGGAGACGTTGCTAGCACTGTTGAACTGCTTATCAGTGTGGTCAGCAATCCAGACACATCCTGTTCTTTAGATTTTCTAGCCGGGCTGGAAAGAATAAAAGAAAAAACAGGGATTAAGGCATTCACTTGCACATGACCTAAATTTGTTCAGTCCTCAATAATGTGTATAGTTCCACATTCACTGCCGTGAGTTATCCCTGAGCACAGCACCAAAAGTAAGGCCATGACCAAAATACCATATAAACAGATTACCTAGCCCTAACCCATTGACCATTTTCCCATGTCTGTGACTTTCTGTTCAAAAGATGGCTATAACTCTTTACAATAGCCAGAATCTGGAAAAAAAACCTGAGTGCCCAAGAACAGATGACTGGTTAAAGAAACTTCGGTACATCTACACAATGGAGTACTATGTACTGTTAGAAAAGATGAAGTCATGAAATTTACATACAAGTGGTACTACATGGAATATATCTCGAGTAGTCACGGTCCTCCCATTATTCATCGATTTTCTCAAGCGGGCCCAGTAACGTCTCCATCGTGAGACTTGTTACTGTGTTTGGCATCACGGGTAGCTTGCCAGGCTCTGCCCCGCGGGCAAGATACTCTCGGTAGCTTGCTGGGCTCTCCAAGAGGGGCAGAGGAATCAAACTCGGATCGGCCATGTTGGCTGCATGCAAGGCAAATGCCCTACTGCTGTGCTATCACTCCAGCCCATGGAATATATCATGCTAAGCAAAATGAGTCCGAAAGAGAGGGATAGACATAAAAAGATTGCATTCATCTGGGGGACATAAAGTAACAAAATAGGAGATTAATATCCAAGAATAGCCGAGATCAGTACCAGGAGGATTACTCCATGGCTTAGAGGCCAGCCGGGCATGCTAGGGGAAAGGGCAGCTCAGATAGAGAAGGGAGCACCAAATAAAGGGTGTTTGGAGGATCCTCCCAGGATGGGAGATGCATGTTGAAAGTAGACTATGGACCGAACATGATTGCCACTCAATGCCTCTTTTGCAGACCACAACACCCAAAAGGAGAAAGAGAACAAAAGGGAATGCCCTGCCACAGAGGCAGGGTGGGATAGGGGGGATGAGGGTGGGAGGGATATTATCCATGGTGGTGGAAAATGGGCACTGGTGGAGGGATGGGTATTTGATCATTGTATAATCGAAACCCAAGCACAAAAATTTGTAAAGGTCTACAACTGTACCTCATGGTGTTTTACTAATAAAAAATTTTTTTAAAAGATGGCTATTGTGACACCAGATAGAAAATGTTAATGGGGAGAAAAATGAGAAAACTCTTTCAGTAGCTCCCTTCTTAACTATTAAAAGCAAAAAATGAACCAAAAATCTCCATTAACAGTTTAATGATAAGAATTAAGACATCTTGACAAGTTGATTATTTCATCTCTATAGAGGAAGGTAAGGGAAAATAAAGTCAAGATTTGGAACATTCAGAAAATTGTCCTGCAGCCTCTATCTTATATATCTATTTCATGATGTTCATTTCTGCCTATCTTTTAGCTTGCTTTGAATTTTCTACACTGTTTTCTTGAATACCAAAGTTGCCTTATTTTATTTTGCTCTTATAAAATAATAAGATCACTTTTTGCAGTGAATTTTCCTATGAGGAAAATTTTGACAATAGCTCATGAGTTTTGAGGTACAGTTATTCCCATTGCAATTTTCTAAATAATCTATAATTGCCCCTTAGTTTCATGTTTTAATGACTGGTTTACAAGTCTTTTTTATTTCCTATGGTTGAGTGCTTTATTCTTAGACATATTCATTGATTTCTAGATTTATTGCATTTTAGATAGATGTTGTAGTTATTTACAATCTTTAACTTTTGAGATTTATTGAAACTTTCTTTGTGTTCTAATGTAAGATTGGTTTTTGTGTTTCTAATACATTTTAATGAAGGGCACTTTTTTGTTTTATAATTCTATAAACATATTATAAATTGTTCAAATTTATCTAAAGAAATCACCCCAAATAATTGTCACACACAATAATAAGCTTCTGTGTTCACAATCATCATTTCTTTATCTAGTTTGATACTTTACAATTTTACTCTTCTGTTTCATGATAATGCACTTCATTATCTCTGCATATTGTACAGTTATTGTTGTCAGATTTATATGAGAAAGCCCTTGTTTTTATGAATTAGGGCATACAATAAAAGAGGAACTGGGTGAAGTATGCAGATTTTAATCTTGGCTCCATTAATTTACAAGCTTCATGTACCCTGGACAAGATACTTAGCTTTTCTGGGTCATAGTTCCTGCACATGTAAAAGGGGGATGAATAATAGTTCTTAACTCACATATTTGTTGAGAGAGTTAAACAATTTAATTCCTACAAAATGCTTAAAGCAGATGGCTGAAACATCTTCTCAGTACTTAGTGAGTGCTGCTAAAGTAATCAAAGATTCCTCAGACAAATGGTTCTGATGTCTTAGTAGCCTACAATAGGAAACATGTCAGACCTGTCACTCCTGAAAATGCTTCAAAGGTAAGACCAACTAATCATAGTGCATAATTTTCTCCCAAACAATGAAATTGCTTAAGCCAATGACAAATAATTTCCTTGTTTTTCTTCTGAATCTCTGTAAAAACCTTTTGAAACTCTTGTAAGTCTGCTTTTATTCACTTCTGGATGGCACTGTTCAATTTCAATCAATTTTGGTCAAATAAATTACTTTAAGTTTTAACCTGAGTACCCAAGAGCAGATACCTGGTTAAAGAAATTATGGTACATCTACACAGTGGAATATTACACAATTATTAGGAAAAATAAAGTCATGAAATTTGCTTATAAATGAATGGACATGGAGAGTATCATGCTGAGTGAAATGAGTCCGAAGGAGAGGGAGGGATATAGAATGATTGCATTCATTTGTGGCATGTAAAAGTATAGAGTATGAGACTAATATATAAGGCCAAGGAAAATAAGGGCCAGGAAAACTGGTCAATGGTTGGAATCTACCACAAGTGTGTGGGGTGGAGGGTAGGTAAGATAGAGAAGGGACCAGTATGACAATAATAGATGGGAATGATCACTTTGGACAAGGACTGAGCATTGAAAGTAGGTAAAGGTATATGCATGATAACCTTTCAGTATCTGTACTGCAAACCACAATGCCCAAAAGGAGAGAGGAAGAGGAAAGAAGAAGAAGAAGAAGAAGAAGAAGAAGAAGAAGAAGAAGAAGAAGAGGAAGAGGAAGAGGAAGAGGAAGAGGAAGAGGAAGAGGAAGAGGAAGAGGAGGAGGAGGAGGAGGAGGAGGAGGAGGAGGAAGAGGAGAAGGAGAAGGAGGAGGAGGAGGAGGAGGAGGAGGAGGAAGAGGAGAAGGAGAAGGAGGAGGAGGAAAGAAGTGCAGGGGTGGGGCGTATTTGGTAGGTGGTTGGAGGGAAACTGGGGACATTGGTGCTGGGAAAAGTACATTGGTGGAGGAATGGATGTTGAAACACTGTATGACTGAAACCCAATCATAAACAGCTTTGTAATGATCTATCTCATAGTGATTCAATATTTTTTTGAAAAATAACTTAAGTTTATAATAAACCACGGTAATATCTTTTGTTTTTAGGTTTTTTAATTTAATCACTGTGAGATACAGTTATAAAGTTGGTCATGATTGGGTTTCAGTCTACAGTGTTCTAACATTTTTCTTCTCTCTGTCTCTGTCTCTGTCTCTGTCTCTGTCTCTGTCTCTGTCTCTCTCTCTCTCTCTCTCTCTCTCTCTCTCCTTTTGGGCAATATGGTTTGCAAATACAGGTACTGAAAGATGATCAGGTTTGTCTCTTTACCTGTTTTCAGCACTCAGCTCTTGAATGAAGATTTCCAACTAGCATTGTCATAGTGTTCCGTGGTTCTTTCTCTATCCTGTCCTAACTGCCATCTCCCCACCACTTGAGGCAAGCTTCCAACTGTGGACCAGTTCTCCTGGCCCTTGTTTCTACTGTCCTTGGCTATTAGTCTCATATTATGGTTTTTTAATATCCCACAAATAAGTTCAATCATTCTATGTCTGTCCTCTCCTTCTGACTAATTTCACTCATATAATACTCTCCATGTCCATCCATTTATAAGCAAATTTCATGACTTCGTTTTTTCTCATGGCTTTGTAGTATTCCCTTGTGTAGATGTACCACAGTTTCTTTATCCAGTCATCTGTTCTCAGGCACTTGGGTTGTTTCCAGATTCAGGCTATTGTGAATAGTGCTGCAATGAACATAGAAGTACAGATAGCTTTTCTAAAGTGTGTTTTTGGGACCTCAAGGTATATTTCTAGAAGTAGTATTATGGGTAATATGGAAGCTCAATTTCTAATATTTTGAGGAATGCCCATATTGTTTTTCAAAAAGGCTGGACCAGTCATCATTCCTACCAACAATGAATGAGAGTCCCTTTCTCCCACATCTGTGCCAACATTGTTTGCACTTGCACTTGCTCTTTATGATGTAGGCTAGTCTTTCTGGTGTGAGATGATATCTCATTGTTGTTTTGATTTGCATTTCATTGATGATTAGCAACGTAGAACATTTTTAAAACTTTTTTATTGAATCACTGTGAGATAGACCTTTCCAAAGCCGTTCATGTTTGGATTTCAGTCATATAGTATTCCAACACCCATCCCTCCACCAGCGTACATTTCCAGTGTCAGTGTCCCCAGGTTCCTTCCCATCATCCCCCCTCCCAATCTCCCACCCCCTGCCTGCCTCTGTGGAAGAAGTTTTTCCTCTCTCTCTCTCTGCCTCTCTCTCTCTCTTTCTCTGTGTGTCTCTGTCTCTGTCTCTCTGTCTCTGTCTCTGTCTCTCCCCCTCTTTGGGGCATTGAAAGTTTATCAAAAATATTCGTTATCTTTTTAACCCTCAGATCTGATCCAGTGTGATCACTCACAGCTATTATTGTCATACCGGTCTCTTCTCTATCTTACCTACCCTCAGCCCCCCACACACTCGTAGTGAGTTCCAACAAGTGAACAATTCTCCTAAGCCCTGTTTTTCCTGACCATGGATATTATTCTTATACTATATATATTTCTTGTATACCACAAATGAATGTAGTCATTCTATATCTGTCTCTTTCCTCTGACTCATTTCATTTAGATGATATTCTTCATGTCCATCCATTTATAGGCAAATTTCATGACTTAATTTTTCTGACAGCTGCATAGTATTCCATTGTGTGCCATAGTTTCTTTATCCATTTATATGTATGTAGAACATTTTATCATGTGCCTTTTGATCATTTGTGTTTCTTCTTTGAGGAAATTTCTGTTCATTTCTTCTCCCCGTTTTTTGTTGGTGTTGGATGTTATTTTCCTGTAAAGTTCTATGAGTAATAGGCCCTAATTTGCCTTTTAAAGTGTTGATGATGGCCATTATTTTATTTAAAACACAATTACTTACTTTTTGGTTTGAGATCACACCCAGTGTTACTCAGAGGCTATATCTGGCTCTGTGCTCAGGGGTCACTCTCAGTGGAACTTGAGGTGCTGGGGTTCAAGCCAGGGTCAATGGCATGCAAGGCAAGTACCTTTATCCCTGTACTATCTCTCCTTCCTAAGACTACTATTATTATTGTGTTCTGTCTAGCAGGCATCCTATTTCTATTGTCAGAGCAAGAGCATGACAGAATCCGCATTTTCAAGGCAATTCCTAATTTGTCCCAGAGTCTCATAGCAGTGCTTTGTCAGGCCAGTATTTAGTGTTTTTAATGCATTTTTGACATTTTCTCCATCTTTATAAACTTTTATTGGAAAGTTGGATGAGGTCGTTTTATGGGTTTACTGCACAACCAACTTTTAAACCCAAATGCTATATCTAATTTAAAAAATAATCTGTTCAGTGTGATTCAAGTTGTTGGATACTGATACTATAATTCAATTTCCTTATATAAATAACAATCAATGTACATTTTAGTCACTTTCTTAATGGCCTCAAAAGATTTTGGCGAAATATTTTAGAAAATGTTTTTGTACTTATCAGGAGGAGTTCACTTGAGAATTTAGTTTCCTTTTTTTTTTCACATGTCATGAATTTCAACACTATCTTTCTGAATCATAGCTGATATACAGTCTAAAACCAATCATGGAATCATCTCTAAAATAGCATCTCTGCACCAATGAGAGCTCCCTTTGAAAATGTCTGACAGGCATCACATATTTTAAATTGAGCATAGACTGCAAAGCACCCCTCATCTATTAGTTCCACTGACCTTTGAACAACACAGACCAGAAAAGAATAAGGCCAGAAATCAAGGAACACTCTAATCCTGACTGGGGTTGGTAATCCTATCAACCTAGAAGTGGAAATGGCAATCATACATGGAATGGGAATTTGTTCACCATGAAATTCAGATACCTAAAATGGAAAGAGCACTTCGTCAGGAGTCAGAGGACTGGAATTGTAGTGCTGTTTTCAAAATGTATTGATATCACTTGACTTCTTCAAGTCTCTCTTCTCTTATTTACAAAATTGAATAATTATTCTGTGTCACACATCTTTCAACACTATTTTTATCTACACTCAGGGAGGTCATAGTAAGTGGGTAGACATTAGGATCAAATGGTAGTTATGAAGCTTTAGAAATTTGGGGGGTTGAATGTCAGCTCGACCTACTTATTCACTGTCTGACATTGAAAAAATCATTTGTTTTCTTGTTGCCTCAGTTTCCTCATTTTTAAAATGATGGGTGCTCATTTTCATAAGTTATTTTCATTAAGGTTCAAATGAAATCATGTACAACAAGTCCTTAGCGCAGTTCCTTGTACAGTTTCGTGTGTTGTAGGCAGAAAGATCAGGGATCCTGGTAATGTGAGTTTAGAGGCAAACAGAGTCTGAAACCTGAGCTAGCCCAAAGACATGGAGGCTTGTGACATGAGGGACCCTTCTCTGGAGCCTGGTAAAGCCATTGAGAAACAGACTTCCAGATCAAGTTTCAGGAGGCATTCTGAGAGGAGATGTGACTGGAACCCCTGAGAGAGGAGGTGGGGAGGGGAAAAGCAATAAATTTTCTCCTCAAGATATTGTCTCTCTCCGCCCCGCTTTACATAAGTCACCCAGGAATCTCCACCAGCAACACTTGCACAAAGCAAGCACCTGAGAACAAACTGCCCACCTCCCAAAAAAAAAACCCTGATTCGCTTTAAGAGGCCATTGATTTGCCTCATCAGCCCACCATGTCCAATCCTACAATAGTTTTCCTTTCTCCCACCCATCCCTGCAAAAATTAAATAGGTCCAAAGGATTGAGAAGTAATGTGATGTGAATAAAGACTTTGTAGATTTTACAGAGATTTAGAGGAAGAAGTCGAATGTATGGCACAGGTCCTGGGATGGCTCAGTGATAGAGCACCTGCCTCACAGACATGAGGCCCCAAGTTTTAATCCTGGCATCATCCCACATGCTGAGTGCAATCCTAGCAGCACTACTCTTTGTGCTCCCTGTCACCCCAACTATAGCGTGGGATCTCTGGCCCAACTCAGTCAAGTGTGCAGATACACACCCCTCCAAGGGAAGGGGGAAATAACCTCAGCTCTATTTGATTGATTCTTAGCTTGTTTAAGGCATAGAGCTGAATGCTTCCCATGGGCAAACTGATTTCATTCTATATAATACAGCAACATTTAAGCCAATTTTCTTGGCTATTTTAACTTTTCTCTATAGGCATTTTCCTTTAGAGAGAGAATGACATTCTGAGAAGTCTTTTTCTTCTGTCCTCCTTTTTTTTTTTGTCAAGGACTAAAAATTCCCAAATTGTGCCCCAAAATTCTGCTTTTCCATCAAGTTGCATAACCCATTTAGCAAAACAAGGCCACCTCACTCTCTAATTCATGCTTGCCTACGGCTATTTCAGCTCAGCCTACCTACCAGGCCTGCTCTCAGGGGTTCTAAGAACAATGGTTCTTGTCACCCCAATGCACTGGAGAACTACCTAGATTTCGACTTTCTCCTCATTGTCTCTCTCCTGCTTGTGTATTGCCTGCCATATAGGTTTATAAATTTGTAAATATTTATGAACTTGACAAGTATAGAAATACGTTAGCATGAAAGTAGATTTTGCCGCACTGCTGGGTTCTTGAGAATTATATGAAAGATTTCCATACGAGACTCAGCAGATAAAAATTTAATTCATTATACAGTTAAAGTAGATGGGTACAGGTCCCTCTCCACATGTACAGACTTCTCCTTCACTTGTGAACAATGTCATTGGTCCTGTCCCTGATGCTGCCCCATCCTGTGAACGACCTCTTTGTCTTGTTACTTGCAGTCTACTTGCCTTCTGTGAATGATGGCAGGTCCTGTCCCTGCATCACTCTCCATCCTGCGTGCATTTTCATCAATCTCTGGTCACAGCCACTTGTGTGTGGACAAGATTCCTGTGCTCTGTACTTGTCGTTGGGCCTCCCAATTGTACTCCAGCAGTTCTTGTCTTGCCCCGGGTTTTCTAGTATCAGCCATGGTCCACGTGTGCAGGGGTGAGACTCCTGTGCTCAGCACCTTATCACTACCTGTGTATCAGAGCCCTGTCCAATCTGAGCTCTCCTGGACATCTGAGCCTGGCTGTAGTCTGCCTTTGTCTTGGTCTCTGTGGTTTGCCTGTATTCTGCCATCTGTCTGGGTAGGCAACCCTACCTGATCCAGCAGGTCCAGAGAAAGACTCCAGAAAGGGAGATGGGACTTTTATCTACTGCCATATCCCATCTCCAACCATCCCATTATCTATTCTGATTGACTACCTGTTCCATGGGTGAGATTTAAAGTGACCAACTAAATTCACTTCGTGCTCCATCCTTCTGTTTCTGCTGTATCGGAATGATTAACACAAAAGAGATCAATATAAGTGAATGTTTAACAAAGGCAGTGGCAGGTGAGGTACTGAAATCAGTGAGGTCCTGACTAGAAGGATTTAGGAAATTTTCATGATGAAAACAGAATTTGCCCCTGCAGGTTGACTAGGATTTTCATAATAGAGACTAGAGGAGGGGATGTGTCAAATAAAAGGAGCCATGTAAGAGCACAGATGAATAACAGTATGTTATTTGTCAAGCAGAGATGGATGAAACAAACATTTGGCCTTAGGTTACAAAATTCAGATTATCAAGCAGTGGGGGAGTATGAGGGGGATGAAGAGGTAGACTAGAGGTGCCAGGGACAGTGGTGGAGGGTCTTGGGCACATTGGTAGGGTAAAGTCACTTTATACATCAATACCATAATGCCAACAATGTTCTAACCCTGTTACCTGAACTAATATAAATGAATGATTTTTAAGAGTATGAGGTTTATGTATAGCACTGCACTGTAGCACTGTCCTCCCATTGTTCATCAATTTTTGCTCTAGCAGGCACCAGTAACGTCTCCATTGTGAGACTTGTTACTGTTTTGGCATTTTGAATATGCCACGGTAGCTTGCCAAGATCTGCTGTGCGGGCAGATATGCTAGGTAGCTTGCCAGGCTCAGGCTCTCCGCGAGAGGGACAGACAATTATGTATGGTGTCAAGAAATCATTTGACAGGAACCTTACACTGGTGGAGGTCTAAGAGTTGCAACTCTGTTCGACTTAAACCCAATCATGGGCAATGATGTAACTGTGTATGTATCTCAAGGTGATTCGATTTTTTAAAATAATCAAAAAGAAGTCATTTGATAGTCCTCATCAAGAATATACAGTAACTTAATCCCAGAGGGATCTATATCTTCAGGGATACTAGAAACAGACTCAAGAGAGATGGGGCTGGAAGGCTGTAGAAGCCAGCTCAGAGAAACTGTCCCACCTTGCATAAGATTTTGGCCCATTTGAATGCAACAGAGACTATTCCAAGCGCTTCTAAGGAGACTTACCTGCACAGATGTGTCCTTTCCAAAGATTCTTCTGCTGAGGAGGGCCCCGCAGGGTGGAGACTGCCACAATGGACTACCAGGCAAAAGATTCAGGTGGAAGACCCCAGGTAAACGCCTCCCACTGCCAAAGTCTTTGAGGAATCCTCCTCAAGGTTAGGGTACCTCGAGTGGAATTTTTATTCCCAATTGATTTTGGAGTATTTTTTTCCTGTAAAATAAGATTGTGTCTTTCCCATTCTTTGTGCTTTTGATACAGGGTCATAGAGAAGAAGTCAATTAACATAAAAATATGTCATAGACGCCTGTCTTCGAAAACTCTTGAGCTTATTCGCCAGTGTGGTTTGGCGCATGCCTCGGGTAACCGCAAGCTAATGTCTGAGCTCGCAAAGCAGTGCAGAGATGCGATCAAGGAAGACCTCAAAGAGAGAAGAGCAGAAGTGCTGGTAGATGCGGCAGAAGCCGGGAAAAGTATTCATAATGCTCACCTGTCCTTTGCCAACTACAAGACCAAGATGACTGCCCTCCGACGTCCTGATGGATCCATCACATCCTCCAGAACGGCAATGGAGAAGATTATCCATGACTTCTACTCAAATCTCTTCGATAGCCATGTCCACTTGCCGACATACCAAATTCCACAGGATGGATATGTCGTTCCCAACGTTCTCCCTTCCAAAATCCAACACGCCATTTCGTCAGTAAAGACACGAACAGCACTCGGCTCAGACAAGGTCAGACCTGAACACCTGAAGAACCTGCCATCAGTACTCATCAATACACTGGCTCGGCTCTTCACTCGCTACCTGTCTGAATGCAAGGATCCGTCCCAGTGGAAAACCAGCAGGACCGTACTGCTGTTCAAGAAGGGAGACATCCATGACATTGGCAACTATCGCCCGATCTGCCTATTGTCTGTCATCTACAAGTTGTTCACTCGAGTCATCCTAAATAGGATTGGCAGAACACTAGATGAAGGACAACCATGCGAGCAAGCCGGGTTCTGCAAAGGATTCAGCACCATCGACCATATCCACACGATAACCAAGCTCATTGAGGTTTCTCGGGAGTTCAAGATGCCGCTCTGTTTAACGTTCATTGATTTAAAGAAGGCCTTTGATTCTGTTGAGACAGAAGCGGTCATTGAAGCCCTAGCCAATCAGGGCATTCAAGCCCAATACATCAGGATCCTGCGTGAGCTGTATTGCGGATTCACTACCAGGATCTCACCATTCTACAAAGAAGTGATCGTTGATGTCAAGAGAGGGGTGCGGCAGGGTGATACCATTTCACCAAAACTCTTCAGTGCCACCCTCGAGAACATCATGCAACGACTGGAATGGGAAAGAATGGGAGTGAAGATAGATGGTCGGCAACTACACCACCTCCGCTTTGCTGATGACATTGTTTTAATAACACCAAACATCAGCCAAGCGGCACAAACGCTGGCCGACTTTGACCGTGAGTGTGGAAAGGTAGGACTACAGCTGAATCTTACGAAGACAATGTTTATGAGAAACAGCCTCGTTCCTGATGCCCCATTCGCTCTCAGCGGAATGACCATCTCCGAATGCAACAGCTATGTGTACCTAGGTCGAGAAATCAACATGACAAATGACCTGGCACCCGAGCTGTGCAGGAGGAAGAGAGCGGCTTGGAATGCCTTCAAGAACGTCGAAGAAATAGCTAAGAGGATGAAGAACCTCCGGCTCCGGGCACATCTCTTTGATTCCACTGTTCTTCCTGCATTAACATATGCCTCAGAGACCTGGGCCCTACGCAAACAGGAGAAGAACGCTATTCAGGTCTCCCAAAGAAGAATAGAAAGAGCTATGCTTGGAATATCACATTTCACTCAAATGAGAGAAAGAATCCAGAGTTCTGACATCCATCGATGATCAAGAATCAGGGACGCTGTCTCATTTGCCAAGGTGTCAAAAATCAGATGGGCTGGTCACGTAATGAGATTTAAAGACTAGAGCTGCTACTAACTAGATTCCACGGGATGTCAAAAGACGGCGTGGCCGCCCACCTTCCAGATGGTCAGACTTCTTTGTGAAGATCATGAACGATCGGTTTGAGGCTTTTCATGTTCCCAGAGCGAACAGATGCCATTGGGCTACACTAGCACGTGACAGGGACAAATGGAGATGTTACTGGCACCCGCTCGAGCAAATCGCCGACTAACGGGAAGTTAAGTGATTAAGTGATGTCATAGATATTAAACAGTTCTAATCCAAATCATACAAGTGTTCTTTTAATTGGGGGTTGGGGGAGCATATTCATAAATCTGACATCTGAGGAAAGATAAAGGAGGAGAAAGACTTTCTAGAGCCTGGGAGGCTCTTCACATTGGTCTCTGCAGAGCTGCTGCTGGTTCCTTGTAGGTGTCTGCAATATTGGTTCATTGACAATCTTAGAATTGTCAATGTAATTATAGTGCATGGTAAGGAAAGAAGCAGGAATGGGAACGACTAGAAGGCGAGGCATTAGTTATGCAATGAGTGTGTTCTAAGAACACATTTTAAAAACATACAGAATTACAATTACTTGGTTTTGAAGGACTATTATTTAGTATTTAACTGGGAAATTAGGGTTTTTAGAACCCTTTGCAAATCTCAGCCATCTAACATGAAGCTATCAAAGGAGAAGAGGCCTATGTGAACACACACACACACACACACACACACACACCAAGAAAATAAAAGATTAAGGAAAATAAATAAATCTGCCTGGTTGTACTATTCTCTCCCCCCTCAAAGTCCAAAGCCAAGTGTCAACTCTTGCCACGCTAGTTACATGGATAAAAGAAAAAAAGCACCCCTACTCTCCACAAAAAGACTAATTGAGTTCAAAATATTCTATCAGACTGATTCTGTTTCTTGTTACTTTGGATGCATCGTAAGAAGATATATATATATATATATATAATATATATATATTTATCTTTTCTAAGAGATAAAAGGTCAGACCTGCATTGTTGGAGAACCTAGGTCAGCAAAATATGTATTCAGTGACCTCTAAAATAGAGATTCACAAACTATAGAACATGGAAAAATGATGGCCCCTTGCTTTTCTTCATATGACCCAAAAACTATAAATAATTTTGACGTTTTTAAGTGGCTGGGGAAAATTAAGAGAAGTGAAAAATAATATGAGTATTCATACTCATTCATTTACCTATATAGTTTTGATAGGTAATATAGCCACAAAACCTAGAATAATTGCTATTTGCCCTTTTCAGAAAGAGCTTGTCTCTGTTCAAAAAGCATAATAATGTCACCCAAGTATACTTGGTCTGATTAAACTGATTAAATTTGACCCATTCACACTAACTTCTCTTTGTGGGGTGATAGAAAGAGCTTGGAAAGAATAGTAAAGGATTTTGTCTAAGACAGCTGTATATCATAAGTAGTATAAAGGAAGAGCAAAAGGTTTTGAGGAGGTAATTGTATAACGAGTTTGAAATGCTTTAAGGACTCTGGTTGTGGCTAAACTAACCATGAGTCTCAAGAAACCGATCACGATCACGACCATCCTGTTGTTCGTCAATTGCCTGGAGCAGGCCCCAGTAATGTCTCCTTCGTCCTAGCCCTGAGATTTTTTAAAAAGTGCCATATTCAAGGCTCTTTCAGGGTCAGGAGAATGAGACCTATCATTGTTACTGGTATTTGGCATATTGGATACTCCACGGGGAGTTTGCCAGACTCTGCCATGTGGGCAGGTTACATTCAGTAGCCTGCCAGTTTGTCTAAAGTAGGAATGAGATAACAAGATATCACGCAGCCGCATTTGCGCTTCCGGGAGCTGGGTTTTATAGTCTCTGAGTCTTTGCCGTTGATGGGATTACATGGCGCCAGGGGGCCAGTTGGTGCGTGTGACCTCTGCCTACTGGAATTTGGAGAATCTGGGTGGAGGATGCTCAGCCCCGATCCAAGCAGGCTTGGACATCTCAGCCCCGGGACCCACATGCCTTTGTTCCTCTGCCGGTACCTTTATGCCTGTGGAGAGTGGTCTTAGCATGGTGGTGGCTGGTTCTGAAACCAAGTGGAGATAAAGATTTGAGACATGTCTATGGAGAGTGGTCTCAGCATGGTGGTGGCTGGTTCAAGAAACCAAGTGGAGATAAAGATTTGAGACATGTCTATGGAGAGAATCATGTAGCCATGGCTAAGATTCCCCAGGGAGAATATAGATAATGAGAAGACGGTTGGTTAGGTTTGTCAGATAAAATATTTATTTCCTAAATCTAGCAACCCTGTGGGGGAGAAAACTTTGGAATATGAAGTTTAAATAGAAAAGGAAAAGCTCACAAAGGGAACATAAAAGAGAATGTCAGGAGCGTCAGAGAAGAATCTCAAAGTAGGAACCTTGGGGGACCTTTGCAAGGGTTCCCCAAGTTTGACTTACATGCTAGAGGCAGGATACAGTGAGTTGAAATAAAGACATAATAAAGGAATTGTAGATCTCTTCTTTCAGAAACTTACTTGTACAGCAAAATGCCACAGCATTTTTGTTTAGGGCAGATACTGGGTTAATAGTTAATTTGGGGTGAAAGGAGATCACAGAAGTTTGTCTTTGATAAAGGTGAGAAGACAGTGTAAATGGTTGAAGTTTGGGGGAAATGGTGTCTTTGCTGTTGTGACATCAGACTGAGTTGCTAATCACATACGAATTTTTCTTTTTTAAAAATATTTTTTTAATTTTATTGAATAACTGTGAGATAGTTATAAGCTTTTATGTTTGGGTTACAATCACACAATGATCAAACACCAGTCAAAACCCTTCACCAGTGCACATTCCCACCACCAATATCCCCGGTATACCTCCCCTTTCCCACCCTCCCCCTGCCTTCATGGCAGACTGCTCCATAGCTGGAAGGCTGCCTCATGGGCAAAGGGGAGAAGGCAGCTGGGACTCATAAGAATTTTTCAACAGCATAAGTCACTCATTGCCACACTCACTCCCAGTAAGTAATGGTAGTTCATAAATTTTTGGTACCCTCTCTAGCTGGCACCCATCTCCTTGCAAATATGTCCAATAGAACTCCAGAGTCTATAACTGTATCTGTAGACCAGTGCTGGCCTTTCATCTGGCTTCAACTCTCTTTGACACCCCGGAAGCTGAGATCTTTGATTGAACTCAACAAAGAGCAGAAGTATACAAGAACATTGTCACAACACCATTTGGTACCTGAAAGCACTGGGTATCCCCCAGGGAGTCTTCCACAAGGGAGGAAGTCAGCCAGTGTGAGTCAGGCCTGCCTAACCTTTCCTTAGACACAAAGAGATGTAGAGTATTTCCACACGGTGCTCTTCTGATTGGGAAGCTATCCTTTCATTCATAACTTTGCAAAGATAATTACAGCACGCTAGAGAGAGACAACTTGATGAATAACTGTTTATTTTTAAAGGAGACATATTTCATGCACTGGATGCACAATGGGGTAAAGGAGACATATCTCATGCACTGGATGCACAATGGGGTCAGGCACACAGAAAGCTCTTGCCGTATCTTCTATGTCATTTAATTGTCTAACAGGGTTCTCTATGGAAAACAGAAAATGTTCCTTATGATAGATAATATCTTATCTTTGGCCTTGCTCAGAACCATCTTTTCAAGGCAAAATTCTAAATGTCAGGTTTCTTAATGTCATTTTTTAAACAGGTTTCTTAATGCCATTTGTCAAACAGCACCTGCTAGCCTTGTCTTTCCTCTGCTACACCTTCAGACTCAGCCCTGCCCCATGTCCAATCACAGCTTAACTGTGAGTCAGGTAGTAAATAATTCATCTTTTGTCCCTACCTAATGGGCCTCAATAGGTAGGTATTAAAAACAGAATTTGGGGGAACCAAAGCTGATCCCCAAGTTGCTTTTACTTTGTTTAAGATGCAAGACTTATCTTCTCAGTGCTCAGATGTCTTAAAGAACTGCAGAACACTATAATAAAAGCATATAAAAACAAATTTAAGGTTTGGATGAGAAAAGTTAGGGACTTGTATAGTATTAATAACTAACATTTGGTAAGTAACGACTGTGTGCTTGTGACTGATCTAACCCCTTTATATGGATTGCTATTGAGCTCTTGAAAAAAATGCACAAGTTAGATTATGTACCTATTGCATAATGAAGAAATTAGGGGAACTTGCCAAAACATCATTCAGCAAATAGGTGAGGTAGAATTCAGGTTCAGAGTGTATGAGTGTGGGGTGTAAGTACTTGACATCCCATAGTTAATGCTGTGGTGTCGTGTATAAACTCAGCACATCCACTACCAAATCACCTTTCCCCAGCTGAGGGAAGTGTCATGTCTCACCATAGACATACACCAAGTCAATGGCAGGCCAGGCTGTAACAGCCACAAAACAACAGGTTAGGTTCTACCAGCCACCCAGCAAGGGGTCTGTATGGGATGAAAAGAACCAGTCTCATGGTCCAGTGTGCAACATCTCTGAAGAGCCATCCAAAATCCAGAGCTCGACAAGAATCAACTGAAATCTCTTCAGTTCACCCTCTAGATCTGTCCCTTTCTGTTCTTTCCTTATCCCACAGAACCTACTACATGAGTTGAGTTGCACACATATTCTACACACAGATCTCCATATGAGGGTCTACATCCCCAGAGTGCTGGTCTGCAACACTCCCCTAGATGTAATTATGCAGAAAAGTGAAAATACAGATCTACAAGCGAGTATTAAAAAGTAGCTGTCAATTCATCTCTGAGCTTCCTGGGAGCCAAAGAAAAGGTGGACACATCAAAGCAGAGCCCAGGGTCCGGGGATAATCTTGTAGATTTTTTTTTATTTTTTTATTTTTTTGCTTTTTGGGTCAAACTTGTCGATGCTCAGGGGTTACTCCTGGCTTATGCACTCAGGAATTACTCCTGGCGGTGCTCGGGGGACCATATGGGATGCTGGGAATTGAACCTGGGTCGGCCATGTTGGCTGTGTGCAAGGCAAATGCCCTACCCGCTGTGCTATCACTCCAGCCCCTTGGAGATGTTTTTAGGATAACGAAATAGATTTCTTTGTTCTCATCTTTTGTTGTTATCTACAGTGAATACAGCCTTATGTTTTCTATTTATATATTGACATGGACTTCTGGGGAAATTTAAATAATATGCAAATGTATATGGTCAAAGGTTAGAAACTACCTCAAACTGTACTGCACATTAGCCATCAATAATGTTCTGTTGTTTATCCTTTCTTTTTTAATATACCTTTTTATGCACACACACAAAAGAATCCCTATTAACCCCACCAGCCCCATACCAGTCACTAACCTTTTCTTGTTTAGTCTATTGTAGAGGCTTCCTAACTGGCATTCCTAATATCTGTCTTCCCTGCAGGAGCCAGAGAACTCTTTGAAATTTAACCATCACATAACCCTTCAGATTAAAACCTTCCAGGGGCTTTGGCTTTCACTCTTCAAATGACTGGGAACGCTGCTTCTAGGGAAGGTTTGATATCTTGCACTTCTACATATCTAAAATGCAAGAACAAGCATTTTCCCACAGAACATGTGGCTACACTGAAGAAGGGCAGCCCTAGTTCTTGACACCTGCTTGGAAAACAAACAGTTTACCAACCCCCCCCCAAAAAAAATTCAGGTCTCTTGTAAAGAGAAATTCAGATGAGAGGGGCCCAACAGCAAACCCTATAGACTCTGAGCAAGCAACCTAGGGGAGGAAAAAAAAGTGCTAATATCTACCAGGAGACAGCAGAAAATTAAAGAAGATTGCACACTTCAAGTAAGATATTTTCTTTACCAAAGCCAACCTCCAGGAACCAAGGATGTGGCTCAATACTTTGCTATGTGAGGTTCTGGGTTTGATTCCTGATAATATGAAAAGAAGAGAATAGGGTAGGGATGATAAAGGGCAGAGGGAGAGGAGAGGAGAGGAGAGGAGAGGAGAGGAGAGGAGAGGAGAGGGGAGGGGAGGGGAGAGGAGGGGACGGGAGGGGAGGGGAGGGGAAGGGAGGGGAGGGGAGGGGGGGGAGGGGAGGGGAGGAGGCAAAAATGAAACCATGTTTTGGTTGTAGTGCAAGTGGTGCTGTTCAACACCCCTTATAGGTGCATACTTGACCACTAGTGCAGGGATATTTACATATTCCTGAGGGAATCTGGGAAGGAGGGAGAGATGTATAGCTGGGGAAGCTATTTCTGAGGAGGTTGCAGAGGAGCCAGAAACCCTTTTTTTTTTTTTTTTTTTTTTTTTTGCAGGAAGGATTTCCTTGAGGGGAAGGTGTGGCTCTTCCTGCTCTTGCAGGGAAGACATGGCCTGAGTCTCTCCTCAGGAGCCACACAGGAGACAGGTTAGCTCAGGCCTGCCAAGTCCTAAGAGAAGGCTCTGCAAGGGCTGGCCTTGTGTAGCAATACATGGAAAAATACTACATGCATTGAAGTACTATAACTCCGTCCCCATGTACACATACAGTCCACATATTTACACCATATACACATATAGCACACACACCAACACACATCACATGCACACACACTACATAACACACACCACAGTCACACACTTCATATACATAAATATATCGCAAACACCATACACATCATATGCACATACATACAACATAAGTGCACACAGGTACATATACACATAGCACAAATGCTACACGTGTGCATATACACATATGCTACATATTTATACCACCTAAACCACATACTGCATATATATTATATTCACCCATAACGTCCACATATATACACATGCACACATATACCCTGTACACACACATGCCTGCATATACGCAGTTTGACTTAACGACTGCACTTTTCTCTCCTTCTTCCTCTCTGAGCAGCTCTCCCTTTCCCTTGCCTCCCACAGCTAATGACTGCAGGAAAATGGAACTGTATAAGTAGAAAACTGCAAGTGTGTCTGTTTTGGAAGGGGGTGACTTTCACATGCTGTTCTTTCTACCGGAAACACCTGCTGAATCAGTCAGGGTCCTGACAGGGAACAGATGGTCCTTTCCACATAGGAGAATTAAAGAAGGGTCTATTTTCCAAGGTGCTTTCCTAGGATAGTGTCAGGAAAACATAGGAGATGGTGCCGTAGCCTATGGTTTCCCAGCCCTGGGTCCACCTACTTGAGAGGGTGGCTACCAGAGGCCACCTCAGCCCACACTTTTGTAGACTCAGGACAAGAGAACAGTTGGATATTTCCAAACCATATGTCTAAATATTTGAAAGTTATAACTCAAGCTCACAAACTGCTGAATGAAATATACTGGATTTGTTGACCTTGGCAAATAAACTGCTCTGACAACCTGGTGGACCAAGTTTGAATCTGGTTTTCTCAGACAGCTCCCAGTTCTACACCGGTACATGGTGGAAGCAAAACAGGTGAACCTGAGCCCTTGGCTCCCATCCCACCCCCTCTCTCCCATCCCACAAAAGTTTACAACCACAAGTGACCTCACCGTATAAGCAGTCTCCTCAGCCATCATGCCCGAATTACCTCCAGAACACACCACACATGAATCACACATCCTATTAACTCAGTCCATTTTTTGAGGCATCATAGTTTACAATATTATTACTATTATCATTTCATGCTTACAATGCAGCCATACCACACGTACTACCAAAGTAACAATGTCCTGCCCTCCACCACTGTCTCCGATTCCTCCCCCTCCTCTCATTCTTGGAAGCCTCATTCTTATTTCTGTTGGCAGTATTTTCACACACACGTTTTTAGTCACCTTGTAAAACCACTTTTTTAGTCACACTCTGGAAAGCAAGGTGAGGTATAGGGACACTCTGTAGAAGGACAGGCATGGGCTTGAGGGCGAGCGCTCTTACACAAGGGCCAATGGTGCTGCTGAAAGAGGCCAGGACTCAAAGCCTGGTGTCCACAGGAGTAGTCATACCCAGGGGACAAGGGCAGCACCAATGGGGAGAATAAAGGAAGAGGGAATGAACTTTAAAGAGCACTGTCAGCGAGAGGCAACTACACAGGACACAGGAAGTCAAGCCTGCTCCTCATCTGTGGGAGAAACTGGAGCTGGAGAAGAGAACAGAAGAGTTTGGGATTGCGTTCCCAGGTGTCAGCTTCTGTGACAGAGCAGGTGAGAGAGAAAGAGTGGGTCTGAGAGATTTCCCTCATTCACTTCTCTCTAGTCCTTCTCATTTTTACTCAAGTTTTTCATACCCTCTCCCATGTGACTTCTTCGAAAAGACACCGGCTGAGCCCCAATATCAGAGCAGTCCCTCTCTGTGTCTGTATTGTGCTCTTTCAGAGCACTCACTAAAGTTTCTAACTGGGAGCTGTGTGTATATTTTGTTAGTAAGAGAATCTTTAGCAATCCACTAGTTACACAAAAGCACAGTGGGCCTGGTGGGTGTTGTATTGACTGTCTGGCATAGTCCTGGCGTAAGGGGGTCCCTACTACTTTGTTTGAGTTTCTCCCTACTGTGTCAAAGTCAGGGAGAATGACTTTTATGGGAAAGTAGAAAATGCAAAGAACAGAAAGTAGCACACACACACACAGACACACACCACACACACACATACCTAGATGTTTACATTTAAATCTCTGTAGTTTAAAATACAGATTTCTGGGTGCAGGGCAGTGACCCAAGAGATAGAGCACATGTCTAGCATATGCAAGGCTCTGAGGTCCATTCTTGACACTCTGTGTACCTCAGCACTCTGGGTGTGATCCCAGAAGCCCCAGAGAAGCTAACCTGAACAATGCCAGTCTCTGCCAGTTCAGGTTCTGCTCATATTGGCACCTATATGAGAGAATGAGAGAGAGATAGAGAAATCATACATTGTCAGACCCTTCTGCAGTTTAACAAACCAAAATGGCTTCTATGCAAGCCTAAACAAAATATTGGTCAGAAATAAAAGAAGGTGCGTATAAGGTGAAGAACTGCTAAGGTTTGGAAGCATGAAGTAAGGGGCTGTCCAAACAGCACCAGTGGGGAGTGTCCAGTAGCCAGATATGTGTCGATGCCATCAGATAGATCTATTTTTACAGGGGAAAATGGAAGCATCTTTAAAGGGGTGGAAGCCTCTACAGTTTCAAATTTCATATGCTGCTTCATGCTCCATCATGCTGTTTCCAACCTTACCCAGCAACCATCTGATCATTTGGTTCCCAAATGTGAAGTTGGCTGGTCAAGTCCACACAATGACAGATTGGTCTGTCAGGTGTATTGCTCATTAAAAATTAATGAGTTGGTATCCTGGTTCTATTCCCACTCCTTAGAGATTCTGTTAACATGAGTGGGCACGCTATGCTGATCAACTCTGCAAAGCTACTGAACTGAGATTCCTAGCCCCGCAAGGCAGAATATTCCATTCCAGGCTGCAGTAAACTCTGAGGACAATGCTCAATAGAGAACCCCCCCACCAACTCCATCATGGAAAGTTTTTCCTTTTATGGGTTTGCAAGAATGACATCTTCAAGAGGGTTAACATTTTTTTTAAGGAGAAGAGGGAGGTATATTGAGTTAAGTGCAAATAAAAATGGTTTTGATGTTTTAAATTTTTTTCTTTGACTTCTCTCTCTAGACCTAAATTGTCTTTTCAGCCAGAACCATAGCAGCAGATAAATTCAGAAGAGACCAGGGGAATGATGCCTCAGAGGGGACAGCACAGGGTGAGCAGGGGTTAGGAATAGAACCATGGAAACATTAACCCAAGCCCTTGAGATAGAATAGTGCAAAGTCATTATTAATAGAAGCTCCAAAGTCATGGTATGCATCAAATCTACGGGTCAAGGAGAAAACACAGAAGGAACTGAGAAATAAGAAATCAGGGAAGTTGGGAGAAAAGATGAGTTATAAAAATCAATTTAAAAAAAAACTTCAGGGGCTAGAGCAATAGCACAGCAGGTAGGGCGTTTGCTTTGCACACGACCGACCCGGGTTCGATTCCCACCATCCCATATGATTCCCTGAGCACCATCAAGAGTAATTCCTGAGTGCATGAGCCAGGAGTAATCCCTGAGCGTTACCAGGTGTGACCCAGAAAGAAAAAAAAAAAAGAAAACTTCACAGATATATCAATATTATGATTATGAGTATTATATCAGTAGTATCTCCTGCTGCATTTTGATTTTGTTATTGTTTGTTTGAGGGACACACGTGGTGGTACTCATGTCTTACTCCTGACTCTGTGCTCAGGGAGCACTCTTCATGAGCTCAGGGAACCATATATATAGTGCCAAGTATTGAACCTGGTAAGTTGGGTGCAGGGCAAGCACCTTATCTACTATGCGATCTCTCTGACCCCTTGATCCCTTGATTTTATTTTTAAAAATGGAAATTAAATGCAATGTGGTTGATATCCAGGATTGGATACATGAAATATTAAAAGAATATCAGTGAAAACCCTGGTGAAATTTATAGTATCTGTAGTTTAGTTAATTGTCATATATGAAGGCCAATTTCTTGTTTTGAAAAATGTACCATGGTTAAAGAACATATAGGATTTGTTTTTACATATTTGTTATAGGTTTAAAGTTATTAAAAATATTATTATAAGTATAAATTCTGGGGCCAGAGAAATAGTGCAGAGTTAAAGCACTTGTCTAGCACAGTACTGGCCCTGGTTTTATCCCCAAACACCACATATGGTCCCCGGAGCACAGAATTGATCCCTGAGCCCAGAGCCAGGAATAAGCCCTAAGTACCACTGGATATGGTCCGAACATTACTCTCCCCCCAAAACGATTTATTTGGGGTTTTAATTTCAAAGATTTTTTCTTAAATGTGTCCTTGATTATTATTTCTCTAGTTGTACTTAGGGCTAGAGTGATAGCACAGTTGGTAGGACATTTGCCTTGCACGTGGCTGATCCAGTAGACCCCGGTTAGATTCCTCTGTCTCTCTCAAAGAGCCCGGCAAGCTACCGAGAGTATCCCGACTGCACGGCAAAGCCTGGCAAGCTACCCGTGACGTATTCAATATGCCAAACACAGTAACACAAGTCTCACAATGGAGACGTTACTGAGCCAGCTCAAGCAAATCGATGAACAACAAGAGGACACTGCTATAGTTGTACTTTAATAAAAAGCATCTGTAATTCTTAGATTGGATTAAGAATTAGAAAAGAATCCTCTACTTTTCTTAGACATATTATCTCTTATAATTTGCACCTTTTTACTCCTTTTTATAAATTCTGGGAGACCTTCACTCTATTCTCCAGGTCACTGATCTGATTTTCCACAATGCTGCTTCTGCTTGTAAGTATTCCAGTGCAGATATTAATTCTTCTGTCACATTTTTATTTTCTTTTCCTGGGTCATCTTTTTTAACAACTGCTTCTGCTACATCTTGATCACAGACTGCTTTCTACTGTTCCTTTTGCTATTGTCTCAGAGAATTCGCAGTTACTTAAGTTCTAGCAGAAATCCATCTAGGACGTAAGGGGATACTCTCTCTTATTATCCTTCACACTAAGTTCTTTGCTATCTAAGCTTATGGAGCTCAAGAAAATATATCCACAGTATGAACAAATGAAAGATATCCAGAACTACCAGTGGCAATCACTGTTGAAGAATGCATGAGTTTAGAATTTTGAATCAAAATTGTAGAAAATAGGGGCTGGAGTGATAGCACAGCGGGTAGGGCATTTGCCTTGCACGTGGCTGAACCGGGTTCGATTCCCAGCATCCCATATGGACCCCTGAGCACCGCCAGGGGTAATTCCTGAGTTTAGAGCCAGGATTAACCTCTGTGCATCGCCAGATGTGACCACAAAAAGAAAAAAAAGTGTAGAAAATGCGTATCTTCTGACTGGTGCATTAATAACAAACAAATGATCCCCTATTGTATCACTAAAGGTTGACATTGGTGTTGCAGTAAGAACCATCAGCAATTGGACCTCATCATTAGAAGGTATTTTATAAAATGCTGACATTATACACTATTGAGAATTGAATCAGAAAAAGGTCTCGCTATATTCATGAAACTCCAACTAAAATATGCTGTTTTTGTTGATTTTTGTCTAGTAAAGAGTGATTGTGTAGCATCTGAGAAATTGTTCCATTGGAATTAAAGGGACAAATTATATCTTTGTGACTGAAAAACAAGATTCAAAGGAGTAAGGTTCTTTTGTGTTCAATGGGGCCTGAGGTGTAGAGCGCAGACAGGCTCATCAGACCAAATGTGCAGGAGACATAACTCAAAACCATCCTTTGAAGTCAGATAATATCCACTGTACTAACGCTCTGGCCCCATTGTTGGTATATTCTATCCTTTCCTCTTTTTGTTCTCACTATTTGATAAAGTCAATATGAAATACTAAATGCTAATTTCCCTTTGGGGGATATAGGGAGTCAGACAGAAAGTCCAATCTCCCACTGCAGGGAGTAGTGTCCCTGGGAGATTAGAAAGTAGAAATTATAAGGAACCTTTGTAAAGGAAAAGAGACTTAGGAGCCACGAGAGAGACCCTTATTCACCAGATACCCCCGATCTACTGGATGGGATGATCCTGAGTTTTACAACTGAGCCCAGGGCTGAGATGACTCTTACCTAGACTTGTCAGCCCTGCTCTATTTATCCTTGCTCTAGCCTGCTGCTTCTGCCCTTCTCAGAGCCTCGGAGGAGCCTGCATATCTCCATGAAGGGAAACTATTGCTGCCTGAGCTCCCATAGTGGGAATCTTCCAAGATACTTGAAGCACACAAAACCTTCCAGTCCTTTGATGAATAAAGGATTAGTTTAACCAAGAAGAGTTTAGTGAATTCTAGAACCTGCTTTGCATTTTTAAAGCACTTCACAAACCACATGCATTCTGTTTTTATCAAAATTGATTCTTCCTTCTCCTTCTTCTCCATCTCCTCCTCCTCCTCCTCCTTCTTCTCTACCTCCCTATACCTGGCAGTGTTCAGAGATTACACCCTGCTCAGTGTGCAGGGATTTGACAGAACATTACATCTTCAGAGTAAGTGTTTCAGCCAAAGGCTGGGATTTTTTTTTTACTTACCCATAATTTCTAGGTTTCAATATTTTGCTCCAATCAAGTTTAATTATTACAACGTAGGCTCAAGATGTGATGCCCACCCCCATTCACGGAGTAAAATTCCTGGATGAATTTTTAACTTTTATACAACACTTGCTCTTTGACAGACAAGAATTTAATTGCTTTATACGTAACAATGAAGAAGGGAGGAAGCACATTATAACAGAAAAGGACAAGATGCAATTTGGAGACAGGGAAATCTTGTTCAAATTTTTCTGTCTTTTATACTATGAGTGTAATTTTGTACAAATATGCTTTGTACATTTACACTGTGCAAAATGTAATTTGTATAAATGTACTGTACATTTGCATTGTAAAATGTAATTTTGTATGAATATATGAATACAATTGTGACAGAACTGCTTAACCATTTTCCCCCTTCTCTTTACTTTTATTTTTTGTGGTGCAATTACACTTTTTAGATTGTGATGTTAGTAGAGGCAGAGAAGGAGCGGGTGAAGGTGAACATTTTAGTTGTGGTGTTCTAACATACTGGAGATCCCAAAATATAGCAGAGCTGCTGGGATAGCACTCAAGCAAATGTGCAGCCATGCAAGGGACTGAACTCAGGGCCTTACTGTCCTCACACTTGCAAGTAGGTGCTATACTGCTGAGTTCTTTCTGAACCCCCACATTTCTTAACCATTTAATGTCTGTTTTCTAATCTAGTGATCATTTCTATTACTTTGTTCTGTGAGGTTAGAAAAACTCACTTGGAAAAAATGTCTGGCCTATAGCCAGAGTCCTTCCCCTTTACTGATAGAAGCATCAGTGAAGCAGAGTGTGTGTAATTTGACCCACAACCCTACAAAACACAGTGGTTACTTTCCTACCTTCCAATAAATGCTTGTCATTAATTTTCTGGCAAAGAGGGAAGAGAAGGGCTGGCAGCTTTCCAGGGCTAATGGAGTTGTTCTGCGAGACTCTGTGGCTTGTTGTTGATGAATGAAACTCTTCCCCACCATTACTCTGCAGGGCAGTGCAATCCAAATTAGACGCAATTATAAAAGTCCAACCCCCACAGGACCTGGGACATGTTGCTCCTAGAGCAGTGCTCTTCAAATCAGTGTGGATTAGACTGCCCTGGGGAGATTTGAAATGAACAGATGCAAGGCTGCATCTCTAGACATTCTAATATGAGTGGTTGGAGGGTTGGTGTGTGTGTGCATGTGTGTGTGTATGTGTGTGTGTGTTGCTAAGTCATAGTTCTGGCAACCACTCATTGACCCTTTGAAGTCAGAGATTGCTTCTTCAAACGCTGTCTGCAAATATGATTGATGGCTGCAATCGTGCAGCTTCTACAGTGTTCTTGCTGCTGCTGCTGCTCTATCCCGCCTTCCTCCTCCTGAACAGAGATGGTTGATGTCCACCAACAAGATGTCTCCAGATCCTCCTCAGTTCTTAGGCATAGCTGCACAGTAGTGCAATTTTGGGAGGGAAAGGCGAGGTCCCTCTCGTCACCAACTCAGAGACTCACCTCACAAATATTTTCCTCAGATGATCAGCTATTGGGATTATCCTTTTCAAAGAAATTTCCTTCTCACCTCCAGATTGTGGTGTGTTTATATGGTTGCCAAGATACTCGCAGAACAGACCCACATGTTTCACTTTCCAGTGTCCTCTTCAATGTCTTCCAGGATCACCTTGAGCCCATACTCTGAAATAATAATCATAATGCAGTTTACATGAATTGTACCCACCAGTCTCCAAGGACCCACCATCTTCAGTGTGTGTTCAGGGAGGATCTGGTAATTAGGACACTCAGTGTGGCTAAGGGAATCATTATGTTCCGACCAGAGTCCCTCCTCTGTGGGCTCCATGCTCCTTGCTATATTCATCTGCTCAGCTGAATGTCATGATCTTCCTTTAAATCGTAGGCTATTGATGCACGTACTTAAAACTATGTCCTTAGTATGGCTTTTTATAGAAGACATCTTTTTCCCTAGGGCATCTTTTCCCCTAGACGCGATTTCATATATCATTCAATCTATTTTTAAAAAGACCTTTCAAGAGTTTTTACTACTAGATACCATAGGTTTTTTAGAATATTGAAACAAGATCTAAGTGAACAGAGTACTTCTTCCCTCCCCTTCACAAATATACTCATTAGTATTAACTAAGTTCAATTTGCTTTTTATCCTTTAGGATCTTTTCCTAAGGGCTATTAATTTATCTATTTTTTTTATGATTTTCTAGTTTTGCTTTAACAATACTATTTTTTTATGTATGCAGTGCTGCTTAGGGATATATTTTAATACTCAAAAGGCACATATACACTTTATTGTGCAAAACATTACATAATAGTTTATAATTTTATTTGATCATTCACCAAGATTTTTTATAATATTCTAATAATTTGAAGTATAACCATTTCTGAAGTTACAGTGAATTAGTTTTTTTCTGATTTTTCAAGAGTATAAGTAGTACTTTGGGCATATTTTTTCAATTAAGATCATTTACTTTTGTTCAAAGCAACCTGTGCTGGCGCGGATGTGGCGAGAAAGGGACCCTCCTTCACTGCTGGTGGGAATGCCGGCTGGTCCAACCCTTTTGGAAAACAGTATGGACGACTCTCAAAAAATTAGAATTTGATCTGCCATTTGACCCAGCTATAGCACTCCTGGGAATATATCCCAGAGAGGCAAAAAGGTATAGTCGAAGTGACATCTGCAATTGTTTGTTCATTGCAGCACTCTTTACAATAGCCAGAATCTGGAAAAAACCTGAGTGCCCAAGAACAGATGACTGGTTAAAGAAACTTTGGTACATTTACACAATGAAGTACTATGTAGCTGTTAGAAAAGATGAAGTTATGAAATTTACATACAAGTGGTACTACATGGAAAGTATCGTGTTAAGCGAAACGAGTCAGAAAGAGCGGGATAGACACAGAAAGATTGCATTCATCTGGGGAACATAAAGCAACAAAAAGGGAGAGTAACACCCAGGAATGGCTGAGATTAGTACCAGGAATTTTGCTCCATGAATGGAAGGCCAGCCACAGGTTCTAGGTGAAAAGGAAGCTCAGATAGAGAAGAGAGTACCAAATGAAGGGTGTTGTGAGGGTCCTCCCAGGGTGGGAGAAGCATGCTAAAAGTAGTCGATAGACCAAACATGATTGCCACTCAAAGCCTCTCTTGCAAAACACAGTACCCAAAAGAAGAGAGAAAGAACAAGGGGGAATACCCTGCCACAGAGGCAGGATGGGACGGGGGGGGGGGCTAAGGGTGGGGGGGGATGCTGGGACCCATGGGGATGGATGACGGGCACTGGTGGAGGGATGGGCACTTGATCATTGTATAACTGAAACCCAAGCACAAAATTTGTAAGCCTATAACTGTACCTCATGGTTTTTCACTAATAAAAAAAGAAAAAAAAAGATCATTTACTTTTGTTCAATTATTATAAATGAAATTACTTACCAAAAGTATATGAACAAGCTAAAGAACCAATTTACAATTTAATGACAGGATAATAGAATAATAAGAAGAAAGACATATGGCCAAACAATCTGCTTGGTTAAATAAATGATAGTTTACCTATGCAATTGAATGCTGTAAAGATCATTAAGAAAATGAAAATAATGTTGTAGAAGAACACTTAATATCATGTAAATTTTTCTACTACATATTACATTCTAAAACAAGATATAAACAATTCATTTTGTATTTTAAAAACTTTAAAAAATATATTTGAATAGAATTTATGTGGAAATTCTATTCAAATATAAAAGAAAATATTCCTAAATTTTATATAGAAAAAGAAAAGAAAGAAATTGCAGGAGTCAGATGCCTTTTTAAAAAAGGGCACATTCGTGGTAGGAAAAGCACACTGATAAAGGGACGATTGATGAACATTGTATGATTGAAACCCAATCACAAACAACTTTGTAATCATGTATCTCACAGTGAGTATACATACAAATATATTCCACATATCTCTTGATCACTTGACATCCCGTTACTCATCGATTTGTTCGAGTGGGCGCCAGTAATTTCTTCATTCCTCCATTGCGTGCTAGTGTAGCCCAATGGCGTCTGCTCATTCTAGGAACACAAACAGCCTCAAACTGATCGTACAGGGTCTTCACGAAAAAGTCTGACCATCTCGTAGGTGGGTGGCCACACAATCTTTTGACATCCTGTGGAATCCAGTAGGTAACGGCTCTAGTCCAGCGGTCACCTCCAAATCTCATTACGTGCCCAGCCCATCTGATTTTCTATGCCTTAGCAAACAAGACAGCGTCCCTGATTCTTGACCATTGACGGAGGTCAGAACTCCGGATTCTTTCTCTCATTTGAGTGAAGTGTGATACTCCAAGCATAGCTCTTTCAATTCCTCTTTGGGAGACCCGAAGAGCATTCTCATCCTGTTTTTGTAGGGCCCAGGTCTCTGAGGTGTATGTTAATGCAGAAAGAACAGTGGAATCGAAGAGATGTGCCTGGAGCTGGAGGTTCTTTGTCCTATTAGCAATTTCTTTGATGCTCTTGAAGGTGTTCCAAGCCACTCTCTTCCTCCTGCACAACTCAGGTGCCAGGTGATTCGTCATGTTGACTTCTTGACCTAGGTATACATAACGGTTGCATTAGGAGATGTTCGTTCTGTTGAGAGGGAATGGAGAGTCAGGAACGAGGCTGTTTCTCATAAACATTGTCGTCATGAGATTCAGCTGGAGTCCAACTTTTCCACACTCACGGTCGAAGTCGGCCAGCATTTATGCTGCTTGGCTAATGTTTGGTGTTATTAGAATGATGTCATCAGCAAAGCAGAGGTGGTGTAGTTGCTGACTGTCTATCTTCACTCCCATTCCTTCCCATTCCAGTTGTCGCATGATGTTCTCAAGGGTGGCACTAAAGAGTTTCGGTGAAATGGTATTACCCTGCTGAACCCCTCTCTTGACATGGATGCTCACTTCTTTGTAGAATGGTGAGATCCTGGTAATGAATTCGTAATACAGTTCATGGAGGATCCTGATGTATTGAGTTTGAACGCCCTGTTTGGATAGGACTTTGATGACTGCTTCCATCTTAACAGAATCAAAGGCCTTCATTAAATCAATGAACATTAGACAAAGCGGCATCTTGAACTCACGAGGAGCCTCAATGAGCTTGATTATTGTGTGGATATGGTTAATCGTGCTGAATCCTTTTCAGAACTCAAATTGCTCGCATGGTTGTCCTTCATCTAGTGTTCTGCCAATCCTATTCAGGATGACTCAAGTGAACAGCTTGTAGATGACAGACAATAGGCAGATCAGGCGATAGTTGCCAATGTCATGGATGTCTCCCTTCTTGTACAGTAGTACAGTCCTGCTGGTTTTCCACTGGGATGAAACCTTGCATTCAGACAGGTAGCGTGTGAAGAGCCAAGCCAGTGTATTGATTAGCACTGACGGCAGATTCTTCAGGTGTTCAGGTCTGATCTTGTCTGAGCCAGGTGCTGTTAGTTTTTTTACTGACGAAATGGCATGTCGGATTTTGGAAGGGAGAAATTTGGGAATGACATATCTATCCTGCGGAATTTGGTATGTGGGCAGATGAACGTGTCTATCAAAGAGATCCGAATAGAAGTCATGGATAATCTTCTCCATTGCTCTTCTGGGGAATGAAACCCATTGTAATGAGACCCATTCCACTGTTCTTTCTGCATTAACATACGCCTCGGAGACCTGGGCCCTATGAAAACAGGATGAGAACGCTATTCGGGTCTCCCAAAGAGGAATCAAAAGAGGTATGCTTGGAATATCACACTTCACTCAAATGAGAGAAAGAATCCGGAGTTCTGACCTCCATCGATGGTCAAGAATCAGGGACACTGTCTCATTTGCCAAGGTCAAAAATCAGATGGGCTGGACACGTAATGAGATTTGGAGACGATTGCTGGACTAGAACCATTACCGACTGGATTCCACGGTATGTCAAAAGACTGCATGGCCACCCACCTACAAGATGGTCAGACTTCTTTGTCAAGACCCTGAATGATCTGTTTGAGGCTCTTCGTGTTTCTATAACGAACAGATGCCATTGGGCTACACTAGCACGCGACAGGGACAAATGGAGATGCTACTGGTGCCCGCTCGAGCAAATCAACAATTAACAGAAAGTCAAGTGATCAGGTGATATAGTGCCCTTCTGGAATATGTGATAGATCCATAAGGATGAAGGAGGGCAGTCATCTTGGTCTTTTAGTTGGCGAAGCACAGGCGGACATCGCGAATGCTTTTCCCAGCTTTTGCCGCATCTGCCAGCACTGCTGCTCTTCTCTCTTTGAGGTCTTCCTTTATCGCTTCTCTGCACTGTTTCGTGAGCTTGGACATTCACTTGCGGTTGCCTGAGGCTTGCGCCAGCTACGTTGGCAAATAAGCTCAAGAGTTTTCGAAGACAGGCATTTTTTTGTGGCTATCTCTCTCTTGGCATTCCTCTCACAATCATGGAGGTGCTGAACCAGTCGATCATATTCCTCATCAATGTTGTCAATGATGACATCTTCCCATGTTGCTGCAGTAGTGCAAAAGAGCTCCCAGTTGGTGGTCGTTCTAGGAGTTCTCTTCTTAAACTTTGCAGCCCTTTCTTCCTACTCTGTGAAGTAGAATTTTGTACAAAGGAGATGGTGGTCCCATCCTGTTTGGAATTTTGGAACAACAGCAACATTAATAATGCAAAACCGTCGATTGAATATGATGTGGTCAATTTTGTTGTGGAATTATCCACCGGGAGACTCCCAAGTTCAATGTCTAGATTCAGTCTTCTGGAACTGTGAGTTACCATTGATGGTCTTGGTCGACATGGTGAACTCAGTCTCTCATCCTGTTCGTTCCATTCTAGGCCATGGGTCCCAATGTGTTGTTCTTTGGCTGATCTTCTTGGTCCTATCTTGACATTAAAATCGCCAACAATTATCTTGTAGAAGGTGTGGTTTTTTTTATAGAACTTCTCCAGATCCATGTAGAACTTGTCAATTTCTCCTTCATCATAAATGGATGTTGGTGTGTAGACAACGAAGATTGAAATTGCCAGCAGTGAGCTACATCTATTCAAGTGTAGCAGTCCAATTTGGGTTATTAGGCATTTGAATAAATAAATGTTTATGGCTAAGTTCGTGTTGACAAGGACACCAACACCTCCGACGCCTCTTTTGTCACATGTTCCGAGGAACAGTTCTTTTCCAGTGTCGAATATGGCATGATGTAATTGATGCCTTCTTGTCTTGGTCAGACTAATGATGTCATACTTGATCTTTCATGCTGTACCATCAGGTCCTCAATGGATGCATTCGATGCCAGTGTACGTTCATTGAAAGTACAGACAGTCATTTTTGTCTTTCTTCGTTTTGGCAACCTAGTTAGGCCTTGAGATTTTAACAGCCTCTCCTTCCTCGTCCTTCTTAACGCTGCCATATTGGTGGCTTTTTCAGGGTCAGGGGAATGAGACCCATTGTATTTACTGGTTTTGGCATATCAAATACGCCATGGATAGCTGTCCAGGCTCTCCTGTGCGGGGGGGATACTCTTGGTAGCTTGCCAGGGTCTCTGCGAAGGATAGAAGCTTTTAGGGTAGCCTCTAATTGCCCTTGCAGGTATATTTCATATATATTCCATATATATTTTAATTAATTAAAAGGACCAGGTAGTAAATACTTTGCAATCTACAGGCTCTGTCACACATCAGCACTACAACAGTAGCATGAAAGTAGACAAATCAATATTCAAATAAAAGGGCAGAGCTCTGTGAAGTGTTACACTACAGTTTTGTTATACTGAAATACAATGGGCAAAGAATGACTTTCTAAATAAAAATATGAGGAGCTGGAGAAATAATACAGGGTTTGATTCCTTCACCCCTCTTGGAGAGTCAAGTTAAGGGCTTGCCTTGCACACAGCCCACCAAATGCAGTGCATAAGATTGCCCATGTAGATATAAAGTGACAAAATATGAGGTTAATACCCAAGAATAGCTGAGATCAGCACCAGGAGGATTGCTCCATAGCTTAGAGGCCAGCCGGGCATTCTAGGGGAAAGGGCGGCTCAGATAGAGAAGGGAGCACCAAATAAAGGATGTTTGGAGGATCCTCCCAGGAGGGGAGATGCATGTTGAAAGTAGACTATGGACTGAACATGTTTGCCACTCAATGCCTCTTTTGCAGACCACAACACCCAAAAGGAGAGAGAGAACAAAAGGGATTGCCCTGCCACAGAGGCAGGGTGGGATGGGGGGGATGGGGGTGGGAGGGATATTATCCATGGTGGTGGAAAATGGGCACTGGTGGAGGGATGGGTATTTTATCATTGTATAATCAAAACCCAAGCACAAAAAAAATTGTAGATCTACAACTGTACCTCATGGTGTTTCACTAATAAAAAAAAAGAGAAAAAAAAGAAAAAAAAAGATTGCCCATGTATCTCCAGGGTGACTCCTGAGCACAGAGCCAAGAGTAAGCATTGAACACTGCTGATTGTAATAAAAAATAAATCACTGTCACAGTCCTCCCCTTGTTCATCGATTTGCTCGAGCAGGCACCAGTAACATCTCCATTGTGAGGTTTGCTGTTACTGTGTTTTTTGGATATCGAATACACCAAGGGGAGCTTGCCAGGCTCTGCTGTGTGGCGGGATAGTCTCAGTAGCTTGCCAGGCTCTCCAAGAGGGGTGAAGGAATCAAACCCTGGTCAGCAGCATGCAAGGCAAATGCCCTACCTCCTGTGCTATCACTCCAGCCCAATCAAAAATAAATAAATGAAATTAATTCAAATTTTAAAATTTCATTTATAATTGTGCTTCAGAAAATTAAGCACTTAGGAATCAGCTTAACAAAAGAGGTGGGAGAATAACAATACAGCAGGTAAGATACTTGCCTTGAATGCAGTCCACTCAGGTTCTGTCCCCAGAACTCCATAACAGTCCCTGACCCACTCCAGCAGTGAGCGCTGAGTGGAGAGCCAGAAGTAAGCTCTGAGCACTGGTGAGAATGGCCCCCAAAATAAAAATCAATACAAAAAAGAAAAAGGAAAAAGAAAAGAGAACATGAGGAATTAGAAATATATTACCTGTTCAGGGACTGGAAAGATTGATAACTTAAAATGGCAATCCTGCCCAAAGCACCATACAGTTTCAATGCAGTCCCAATAAAAATTTGGAGCAATTTTAAGGACATAGATCAATGCTCTGAAATTGATATGGAATAATACAGTCTTTTTTTTAACATAGTATATTCATACGATGCAAACTATGCATAAATACTATTATGATAAATTAATTCTTCCCAGAGTATAGACGAATCCTATTTTCATCACATGAAAAAAGTCAGAAACTAAAGATTGCAAAAAGGCAAAATCAATTCCAGGAAATGCAAGTCAGGATATTAAAAGAAGAGTTAGTAATTGAGGATGCAAAGAGGGAGTTTGGTTTTAATATTCTACTTCTTGCTCTGGGGAACATTTACATGGATTTTTCACTGTTATAAGTCATTAGGGTAATTGTTTATGAATATATGCTTTTCTGCATATGAATTATTTTAATATTTCAAGAAGATAACATAGATCTGAATTAAGATAGAATTAAGGATATTGATCCTATCTCAGATGGAAAAATAGACAGAAGTAAAACCTATTTTTATCTTGAGTAACACCATTCAATAAAAATTATGGGATGACATAAATCCATTCTATTTGTTCAAATTAATGTGGAAGCTACTAGTTCGAGTAGCATGTGGCTGCTGAGAACTTGAATATAGTCCGTGAGACTAAAACATTTTATTTATGCTTTTGTTTAATTTGATTAATTTTTATTTGGAAAACTACATGTGGCTCATGGCCAGCATATTGGACAGCCTGGATCCTAAGCTTCATGGAGGTTACACCATGGGAAACAAAATCTACTCCCATGTGTTCTCCCCAGGAAGTGGGACAACAGGAGGGTTGAGATAGTGCCAAGTTGCATAAACTTTTCTGTACCATTTATGTGTTTCTGTGTATTTTGCTTACATAGAAATTAAATTTTAATTAAAGGAAAAACAAAGAAAGCTTGAAGCATTAGTTAAAGTTAATGTGGTTATCTTTGAATGGTGAGATTTATTATAAAAACCGTTTCTTTTCTCCTCTTAAAATTATCTATATTTAAAAAAATAGTTTGCCATAAGCAAGCATGAAAAAGAACAAATTAATAAATCAAAAGCTAAAACTAAATACTGACAAAAAATAGGAAAATTGTTTGGGGGCCTATTGGTACTTCTATTAAGGCAATAATGTGTGTAATGAGAATTTATGGCAGGTCATATTTTTCTTTTCAACATTTAATATCAAAACATGCTGGCTAAGCAGAGATTTCACGTAAAGCATGCCAGATTGCTGCTGCTCTTTGCTTCCTCATAAGGTTCACAGATGGTTGGATTTGGGCTGAATAAACAGTGGAGAATTTGGTATGACCCACCTCTAGGATGGCTTGAGCAGGTATCTTTGGAGTAATGGTTTAATTTTCCTGCTACATTGTCTTACAGTTCAATATCAATGTGGTTTAAGGGCTAGATTTTTTGAGAACTTCATAATAAGTTTGTGGTAAAGATGATTAGTTTTCTGTATATCCAGCTTCCTATTGAAGTCTCTCATCTGAACCTTCTATATATCCCCCAAATTCAACAGGGCTAACCAGCTGCATCCTTCTTCTTCTGAACAAGTACTCTTGTAGAATTACAATCTCATCGAATGATTGACAATGAGAAATTGTTGGGAATTAGTGGCACTGACCCTGTACATTAGTAAATCCACAAATAACTTTGGATTTTCCCAAAACTTAACTATTTATAACCTGTTGTGAACCAGAAGTTTTAGCCCTAGCACTGAACTGCAAATTGTATCATGTGTGGTCTATTAATGCATGCATACATTGTGGTACGATTGAGCTTATTAGAACAGATCTGCGTGTATTTTATGATACTAAATTATAAAATGGATGAATAGCTATGTATGTTTTATGCCCTCAAGACATATCTAACTTATATTTTTATATGTTTAGTCTATGCAATTTCAAGTTTTTAAAAATTATTTCAAATCCTCAAAAAATTTCCCTAGGGGCTGGAGCAATAGCACAGAGGGTAGGGCATTTGCCTTGCACGCGGCCAACCCGGATTCAATTCCCAGCATCCCATGAGGTCCCCCGAGCACTGCCAGGAGTAATTCCTGAGTGCAGAGCCAGGAGTATCCCCTGTGCATTTCCAGGTGTGATCCAATAAAAAGCAAAAAAAAAAATTCCCTAATATATGTATTATAAAAAAAGATTAGGTCTATGCTACCCAAACCTGTTTTATTGTTAATAGTCAAATATGCTTCCAGTGTGTGTTCACCTTAGGAGCCAAGTTAGAAGCCTAGATATCACCCTGTACTGTTTTATGTAGCTTTGAATTTGTACATACCGTTCCTTGGTTACCACATCTTTCTCCTCTTCCTGGCAAATACAAACCCATCTTTCAGACCCATATTAATCTCATATCTCTTAGAAACCCTCTACAGTAGGCATGTTAAGGGTCCACAATCTTAAGTATAGAAGCTTAACCTTCAGGAGAGTTCAAAGAACCACCATATGACCTGTCCTCTGGTTTAAACTACTGTGTTCTCTGTCTCTGTCTCCATCTCCATGTCTGTTTGTCTGTCTGTCTGTCTGTCTATCTCTCTCTCTATCTCTCTCTCTCTCTCACCTATTAACGTTTTTCAGTGTGTGTATGAATTTATAGAAAATCTCTTTTCTCCTATTCCTGCAGTCAGACAGACCTGGCTTTAAATCTGATTCTCCACTAAGAAATTCTGAAACTATAAGCACATGATTTCTTTGGTGTCTTTATTCTCTCACCCGTACAACTGAAACAGTCTCTATTATGAGGGATTGTTTCTGATGTAATTTCCAAAGCAGTATAGGAAATATTCGCAGATCCTAAAAGGTGTCACAAAAGGTCAAGTCATTTCTTTCCTTCTACCCACCACTGGCCTGTAAATTGGTGGCAAAATTCTGTCATGTTCACCTGGGGTGCCACCTAGGAAGCCAGCACATTGCTGGGTAGATAGAAGATGTATACCAAAAAGCATTTAATTTAATGATTCAGCCCATCAAATCATATGCTCCATCTTGGTAGCATTGCAAGATCTGGCAAATAAAAGTACAGAATGCTCAGCATTTTAACAATCAATATGTCCACTGTCTCCTCATCCTCAAAAGTATTTGTTGCTTATGTGAAATTTAAATTTAATGAAACTTTCTGTATTTTCTTTAGCTATTCCTCGACCTTACCTTCCACCCATTGACTTGTCACAGTTATAGGTGGCATGCATTTACTTCTATAAAATTTCTCTCTCTTTTTTTTTCAGAAGAAAAGAATTAGGTGAGTGCTTTTTCAAACTGCATGATTCCTATTTGGGAATCCTAGGAAAGGGCTTGTTTGCCTGGGAAATCTTTCTGTGGGGCGAGCACACAGGGCCATTCCCTCTGGGGAGTGCTAACTCTGTGCCCTGTGTAATTGTAACACATAATGTAAGTGCTTGCTTCCTTTCACTCTTAAAGGGGCCTGGTTTGGAGGATAAATTAGTTGGCCTGCTGTTTGCTGGGCACCACCCCAGAACATCTGACTGTCATCTTGAACTGGGATGTGGAAGCTGCAACTTTGTATTGCGCCCAGCCTCTGCCAACCACCTTCTCCGACTCATTTATCCAGGAGACAACAGATTAGTGAACCAGGCGCATGTGGCTGGTAGTGCAGGCTCCTGCCCCATTTTCCAGTGCCACCTCCCCTGTGTTTTAGGGTTGCCACTCATTCTCCATCTAAAAGTCAGGTTCACTTTTTTTCCATCATGTCCCCCATGTTCTCTGCATTTCTATGCTATATAAGTTCTTTTCCTTTCTTCCTGGCTTCCCCAACCCTCTCCATGTACCTTTATCATCAGTCTTCTCTTAAGTCCAACCCTCCTCATCTTTGTTAGCGCTTTGTCCATTCCCTCTGTCCCCCAGTCAGGCACCATCTCTGCTGCTATGCTAGGACACTTCCCATTAATTGATTGTTCACTAATTAACTTCAATCCCACTAATTGCTGAGATTGAAGAAAAATTCCATAACACTTGTTTGCATCTATCTTCACAACAACCTGTAGAAAGCATTGCCTCTCTTCCTCACTGCCAGGGTTAGTAACACACCCCTGGCCCCCTCAGTGTGGCCACACAATCATAACCAGGGACACAGCTCATGATTCTAACATAGCATTGTTTCCTGGCACAAAGCTGCTACTTTGTGTCAATGAATTCAGTGAGTTGGCCCCTGAGGTCCACTTGGATGATGTAGCAGCCACAGGAAGAATCAGTGAGTCACATCAATCATAGACCACAAGATGCTGTGATGGCAGTTCTCAGAACCTGTGCACATCACCTCCCTTGAGAGATCAACAACACCTTCAACTCCTGTGAATGAGGAAGCCAGGCCTCAGAGATGGGACTGAACCTGGATCTTTTGTTGCTAAAACCGCATGCTTCCTTCCTTAGGTTCTATATGAGACTTTCCAAATTCCATTGATTTGGGAGCACATCCCTTAGGCATGAAATATAGCACTGACAGGAGGAAAGGGAAGGATCCTCCAGGACACTTAAAAACACTCCTTAAAGACAGATTTAGACTGGAAAGACCCCCAGACTGGGAGCAAGTATTCCAGTTGTGAGAACTTCTGCCCACCAGGGGCATTTCCCCCGAGATAAAAAAAAATCACAGATTGTCCACTTGTTTTTTGGCTTCTATTTCCAGCTTAGTAAATATTCAGAACAGGTGGGCCTAAATAAGGACAAATGCCATTTAATTTAAACCTGAACTCCTGCCTCACAGACCGATGCTTCCGTCAATCCACAAGGAAAAACAATTATTACACTCCAGCTAGCACAGGCGCTGGCTTAGGAAGCAGCCTCGGTGGCACAATAGTTTATTGGCAAAGAGAAGGGAGGATGCAAAAAAATCAATTTTGTCAAAAATAAACAAACTATAATTCCACCTCCCTGACGAGAGGATATTGCCAAGGCAAATGAATAATGGCATGGCATTTTAGTTCTCAGAGTGAGTCCGGAATCAACCTTTGTGACACGCACAGTACCTAATACCAAATGTCTGAGCGAGGTTCCTTCTAGGTCCGTTGCCTTCTACTGCCTTGCCACCCTACCACCACTGCCTGTCTCTTCCCTCTGGGAAACTTGACTCCAGCAGTGATGAACCACTTCCTGGTCATCCTTCTAGATTCTGTATGGTGACCATCACAGGCATGGCTTTTCCAAGTTTCCCTTCCCTGGTAGCACTGGTAGCATTGTTCTCCCGTTGTTCATCGATTTGCTCGAGCAGGCACCAGTAAGGTCTCCATTGTGAGACTTGTTGTTACTGTCTTTGGCATATTGAATACGTCACAGGTAGCTTGCCAGGCTTTGCCGTGCGGGTGAGATAATCTTGGTAGTTTACCCGGCTCTCCGAGAGGGGCAGAAGAATGGAACCCGGGTTGGCCAGGCCAGCCGCATGCAAGGCAAACACCCTACCACTGTGCTATTGCTCTAGCCCTTTCCTTCCCTACTCTCACAGAATCTACTGCCCCATTCCATCATACCACACTAATAAAATGCTATTACTTCTCTCCACCTTTTTAGATCATTTAGGTTGCTAAAATGGAACTAAAAAGTTGGGATCTTTATAATAACAAGCATTCATTTCTTAGCCTCTTGGAAGCTGCAAATCTAAGATCTAAGATCTACATATGCCAGCATATTTGGTATTTGGTGAGGACCTGCATCCTCACAGATGACTGTCCTTTTTTGTTACATTTATTTTTATTTTTTGCTTTTGTAAAAAAAAAAAATTATTGGGCTGGAGCGATAGCACAGCGGTAGGGCATTTGCCTTGCTCTCAGCCAGCCCGGCCGAACCAGGTTTGATTCCCCCGTCCCTCTCGGAGAGCCCAGCAAGCTACCGAGAGTATCTCACCCGCATGGCAAAGCCTGGCAAGCTACCCGTGACGTATTCTATATGCCAGACACAGTAATAACAAGTCTCATGATGGAGACATTACTGGGCCTGCTGGAGCAAATCGATGAACAATGGGAGGACGGTGTTTGTGTTTATTTTTATTAAAAACTGTGAGTTAGGGCCAGAAGATAGTATCGTAGGCAAAGCATTTGCTTTGCACACCGCCAACCCCAGTACCCCATATGGTTACCCGAGCCTGCCAGGAGCAATCACTGAGCATAGTGCCAGAAGTAAGCCCTGAGCACAGTCAAGTGTAGTTCAAAAAACTAAATAAATAAATAAAATGAGACATTGTGCTTTATAAAATTGTTTATAATGCAGTCATTCCAGGATTAATGTTCCAACACTAATCCTACCACCATGTGACTTTTTCTTCACTAATGTCCCCAGTTTCCCTCCCATACCCCAGTCTGCCTCTTTAGCAGTTACAAAACAAATTTATTTCATATTGCTTGCTCTAACAAAACTTAAACAAATAGCAAATGATAGATGACTATTTTTTGTTTGCTAGTTTTTGTTTCTATTCTTATTCAGTGGCCATACCCAGCAGTGACCAGAGCTCACTCACAGTGTTCAGGGGACCATGTGGTATCAGAGATGAAGTGTAGGCTTCCTGCATGCAAATCATGCACTCCAGTAGATGTCTATCTTTTCTTATAGTCTCATATTGCAGGTGGGAGAAGGGGCCTTCTGTAGATTTACTTTATGAGGACACTAATTCCATATACAATGACTCCAACCTTGGGATTAATCACCTAAGGCAGTCATGTTGGCCCATCAGATTTTTAGCCCTGGAATTTTCTAACCCTTGAATTTTCTAAGTTCTAGACTCAGTACAGTTACCATCATAGGCATGCAGTCTCCCAGATTCCCCTTCACTGTTCTCACAGAATCCAGCACCTCATTCCATCAGTTTTATACATACCACACCAATAAATGCTTTTGCCTTTCTCCACTCTCTTAGTTCACTTAGGCTGTTAAAACTAACATGCAAGAAAGGGCTCTCAAATACTTGATATTAGGAAGGCAGCTCATCAAACCACATTCAAACCACAGCATATACTCATTGGGTGAGGGACAGGAGGAGGGCATACCTGGCAATGTTTAGGAGCTAATTCTAGTTCAGTGTTCAGGAGCGATTCCTGTTGGTGCTCTTGGGACCACATGCAATGCAGGAGATTCAAACCTGGGTTGTGGCAGGCACCGCCACCAAGCAAGTGCCTTACCTCCTGTACTATCTCTTCAGTCTCCCCATATACTCATAGTTATGAAGCATTTACAGACAGGAATGATTCTAAGAGTTTTTACAAGTATTTCAACCATGTAAAATATTGAGATATTCTTATAAAGAAGCTATTGCTGTTATCTCCTTTTTACAAATAAGGAAATCAAGGCACAAAAAAGGGAGGAGATGTATTTTTCCAGGTCAATGACTTGTAAATTATGGATCAGGACTTTAACCCAAGGGGACTGACCTCTGAGTCTACATGCCCAACTGCAGCCTGTGTCTTTCCAACTCATTTTAGAAACAATGGGCCCCCACGTGTAATGCAGAGAAAGGACTTAAAAATGCAAACGGAATTAACAAGTGAGTGAAACCTAGTTTTTAGCTCCCTGTGGCCCCAGCTGCTGGCTGGTGTGTAACACCTGCTGTGGTAACGTAGCTGCTGCCATCACCAGCCATTAGTGCATGGAGGCGAGAAGAGCCAGTTTCTGCTCTCGGCTCGCTGGGGGCCCATGCCCAGGCACATGGGTAGTTTGCAGCTTGACGCAGATGACACCCGATCTTTAAAAGAACACCCATTTCAATTGAAACAGGTAGTTTAAGATAATGACAGATTTCTCCCCTGTTCTCCCCTCCTTTCCCTCCCCCACCTCTCTCTCTCTCTCTCTCTCTCTCTCTCTCTCTCTCTCTCTCATAGAAATTGTTCCTTCAGCCCAGAGTGAGCTTGTTGGAAAAAACCGATTTCACGCTTTGCTGAGTCTGATTGTTCTTGAACACCACAGCGCATCACCTGCCTGCCCGGCTGCTCTGTGCAAGGGCTGCTGTGACTGCGGCACAGGGGGCGCAGCAGGGTCTTGGGTGGGACACGGAAGCTCTCCAGGCTCCCTCATTCTTTTTTTTTTTAGTAATGCAGGAGTACTGCTATTTATTCAGCCATTGATTAAATTGATTGAATTGGACATGAACTCCGCGTTACTTTTTTATTTTATTGTATCACTGTGAGATAGAGTTACAAAGCTTTCTTTGAGATTCAGCTATACAATGATGGAACACCCTCCACCAGTGCACATTTTCCACCACCGAGTATCCCACCCACCACACACACACACACACACACACACACACACACACACACACACATCCCAGTCCTCACCCTGCCTCTATGGCAGACAATTTCTCTAATTTTGGGCATTATGTTTTTTTTTTTTGATAAAAGATGCACCGTTATTATTTAGAGTTTACCCCCCGCCCCCAATTCAGACATGCTGAAAAAGCATTGTGAAATGATTTGCTTTCTACAGCTGGGTTCAAGAATTAAATGATGTCGCGGCCTCGCGGTTTTGGATTTCTGCTATTTTACTTATTAACCCTGGAAGTATTTCTACTGAGAGTCGGATGATTAAGAGATTGGTTTCTGTGCTCTGGAGTCATGGCCATGCTGGAGAGCTGCTCATGGGGGGCAACTGGTGACCTCGGTACGGCATGAAGGACGGGCCAGAACGCCCCCCTTCCCATGAGGTTTTAGTCGCCCCATCACCACCAGCTCATACCTGGCTCTCCACAAGGCTCTCATGCGGCTGCCATCTTTCTTTCCAGAGGGGCAAATTTTGGGCATTATGTTTTGTTCGAATTTTCCCACCACCACTGAAGCCTACCTGCCAGGGGCAGACGATAGATAATTTATTTTCCATGGCTCATTTTGAATATCCTGAGAGCTCTCACGGCCGTGATTGTAAATATAAATTTCTAGATTATAAACGGTTGGGTTCCAGAGACATCTCTGTGTGACACTAATCCATTTTGGGATTCAATTGGAAGTCTCTGGGCCAGGGCTGTTGGTGCGCTAAGATGGCGTCCGAAGGCAAATTGTGGGCATGACAACCAGTTTTCTGGGCAGGCGGGGACCTAGGGAGGGACAGCCCAGGTCCTCTTGCACCATGCTGCCTGGAGATTTAGTCCTATACCCGCATATCTGGTCCTTGCACTCCCACGTTCTTGTAGGAGTTTGGGAAGAACAAGTCATAGGGTGGCAGCTTTCCTTACAGGAACACCACTTCGCTTTCCTCAGACTTGTCATGCAAAAAAAAAAAATGTTTTTTTTTTTTTGCAAATCAGTTTGCTTGCATTTCCATTTATGTCACCTTTAGACCGTTCCTTAACTACCAGGTTCACATTTCGATTAAGGATTATCTGTTCCTCCTTGTTTCCCTTGCAATGGACATTCTAGCTAAAGGTGGTAGCCCCATATTCCTTGCCTCCAGCCACAGTGACCAGGATGCTATTAGATGCCTCCCTGAACAAATACTCTAGTTGCCTGGAATCTTCCATCAGACATCACAGGACCCCTCCAGGGTGTGACATACAGAATAGAACTTGGGCAGAAGAATGTATAATCAGGAACAAGGAAAATGGAAACACTAATGTAGGCGACCTCCTGATCAACCCAGGGACGAACCAGAGTGAGCACACCCTGCAAATGTAAGGAGAAGGAAGAAAGAAACCAGACAGGAAGAGAGGGAAAAGCATGATAGGGAAAACAGTGTCTGAATCCTAAACAGTCCAAAGGTATGGAGACCTTTGACACAAACGACCCTTCTCTGGAACTCAGGAAACTACTGAGATGTAGAATTTCAGGCCCAAGTACTGGATCCCTGAGAGGACAGGTGGCCGAAACAACGGCTATGCAAAGAATGTTATGTAGAGCATGAACTACTCCAAGATTTCCTCCTTAAAAACCACCCTAGCAAAGCCCAGTTTAAGAAGGGGTGAGGAGGACCACAGTGGGCAGTTTAGGAAAACTGTGTATAATATCGAACTCGGGTCACCCGGGTCAGCTGTGTGCAAGGCAAACAACCTACCTGCTGTGCTATTGCTCCAGTGGGTAGGGCGTTTGCCTTGCTCACAGTCAGCCCAGCCGAGCCAGGTTCAATTCCTCCCCCTCTCTTGGAGAGCCCGGCAAGCTACAGAGAATATCTCGCCCACACAGCAAAGCCTGGAAAGCTACCCGTGACATATTCAATATGCCAAACACAGTAACAACAAGTCTCAAAATGGAGATGTTACTGGGCCCACTCGAGCAAATTGATGAACAACAGGAGGACATGACAGTGACAGTGAATAATATACGAACTCTTCAAAGGCAAGGGCACCTCCTCATTTTAGAGTGTGATCCACGTCTCCATCTGAGATGTGTACTCTCAGCTCTCACCATTCTGGAGAGACTCATGCTCTCTCTTGAGCACATACGTTAATCTGCTTCTCTCCCTCCCTCCTTTACTTCTCCAAAAAACTCTCCTCCTGAGATTCTTTTCTGTGGGGATAAGACAACACACCTAAAAAGCCTGGATAAGATTTAGAATTGACTTTTCTTTTGAAGCTGGCAGGTAGATAGATAGGGGAGGGGCCACTGTGGCAATGAGTTCTTGGGAAGTAATAATACCAATTATCCCTAAGGCTGGCCAGACCCACCTTGTGGAAACAGGAACTAAGGCTTGATAAGACCTTTATCTGGCACAAGCAAAGATCCAGAGAAGACTGGACCCTTTCTGAGGGAAACTTCAACAAGATCAAAAGCCAGGGAAGGAATATCAAAGAGGACCAGCCACTGCTCCCAACTGTACTCCCTTGGCATCCACTTCTTCCCTCTTCTTACCAGAAACAAACAAAAAAACAAACAAAATCTTCTAGCAACTGACTCTTACCAACTAGAAAACCCTACCTGGGAAAGCTTTGGAGAAACACTATAAAGGTCAACTTGAACAAAGTATATATGCTGCTCAAGCCCATGTGCTGCCTGTGCCCATGTGTTGCTGCTGAGTGTATGTGGTGCCTGAGCACATGTGTCGCCCACATCTCCTCTCTATGTGTACCTTCATACTTTCATACTTAATGCTGCAATGTGAACTGGTCTTCCCTCCCCACTCTGAGAGAAGCCCATATTCTCTCTGTCTCTGTCTCTCTGTCTCTCTCTCTCTCCCCCCCCCCACTTCCTCAGAACTTCAAAATAAAATCATCATAAGATCTGTTATATTTCGCCACTTGTGTCCTCCTGAAATTCTCTTCTGTGAGGGAATTGGTAGGGACCCAAAAGACTAGGTTAAGTCTAGAAGTGACTTTCCTTTCCCGAAGGGGCAAGGCACACAGTACTAGAACAGCACACAGTTGTTCTTGTGTGGGAGAGGTGGATAGACAGAAAACAGCAGAGTTCCTTCTTGAGCCTGCCATCTCTCTCCTCCCCACTTCATATTAACCACCCTGGGAACCCTCCTTTTCCACTCGTTGGGATCAATTCTACCATTGACAACAAAAAACAAACTAGCAAATCCCTTGGAGGTAGAGAAGAACTTGTTGTATCTAACAGGGAGCTCTTGCTAATGAATTTGGCATATTAAAGGGAAAACTTATTTCAGGGCTTTCTTATGCGCCTTTGAATGAGGATTCTGGACAGAAAGCAAAGTTCAGCAATGTTTTTAATGAGATCTGCATGTGCAAAGGGAGTCCACAGTTTGTGGGGAGCACACTGAGAACTGAAATGTTCCGAGTATGAAATTAATAAAAACTTGGCAGAATTGGGGGGCAGTAGAAAACCCTCAAGCCTGAAAGCAGAGAAGTTTGAGAAATTGACTGGCAAGGCTCATCATTGGTATATAGGTGGTGGCAGATAGGATCAGATTAGAGATTGGGATCCCTTAGGTACAGACTCACATCTTCCTATTGCCTCCGCCCTCCAGGAAAGTCTACTCTATAAGAGGTCCTATAGTAGCCTGGGGAGAATTGAAGGAAATCACGATCACGATCATCTTGTTGTTCATAGATTGCCTCGAGCAGGCACCAGTAACATCTCCTTCGTCCTAGCCCTGAGATTTTAAAAAGTGCCATATTCAAGGCTCTTTCAGGGTTAGGAGAATGAGACCCATCATTGTTACTGGTATTTGGCATATTGGGTACTCCACGGGGAGTTTGCCAGACTCTGCCGTGTGGTCAGGTTACATTTGGTAGCCTGCCAGGTTGTCCAAAGTGAGAATGAGATCATGTTTCACGCGGCTGCAAAGGAAATCAGATAATGCATAAAATGGAGCAAGGGGGTGTGAGAGGAAATAAGTTACAAAGTAGGAGTGAGAAGACCAAAAAGACAGGAGACTGGAGACACTAGAAGAGAGATCTACTTGAAGCTGTTTGTCTGGAACCATGAAAGGACAGAAATGCACCAGAAACCTTGTGGATTGGAGACACCTAGCTGGCTGACATGCATATTAAGTTACTGACCTGAACAAGAAATCTTGAAGTAGGAAGCTTCCTTTAAGCTTGAAAGAGATTTTGTTTTGTTTGTTTGTTTATGGTAAGAAGTGGGGAGTTCTGGGGGGCATCTATAAGTAACACTGGCCTAAACAGACCTTAGATAAAATAGAGATGGAAAGAAGTTCCCAGAAAACTGACCAAGAACTGAGCTAACTCTGTTAAGTTTATAAGCATGAATCAGTGGATGGGAGGCAAAGAGTGAGGTCAGTTCAGAGTCTGGGATGAGAAAAGAAAGTTTATCTGGGATCAATGTGCCGGAAGTGCCCACAGTAGAAGGGGTGAAGGGTGGTGTGGAAATGTACAACCAGCTTCTCTGTTCCTATTCTAGAGTCTGAGCCTGCATGGGTTTCACTTTGTTACCATAGAGTCAATGAAATAAACACCCCTAGCCCTGCTATAGACTGTGTTGCTGGGACCCTCAAGTCTGTGATCAAAGTCCAGTTCCTGATAGAACAAATTGTTGGTGGAAGTCCAGGTAACAATCCCCCTCACTTCCCTCCCCTTAATGAGTCTCTGAGCTCTGCACAGTTGACTACCCTCCTCTTCCACTTCATGGTTCTTCCTCGGTCTACTTCCTTGAGACCCAATTGCCACCAGGCCTAATATACTCTCCTTTCCTCAGGCTAGGTCTCAGATATCCCTCCCAGGGTTGGGCACATGCTGACTTAGTATGTGAACATGATGTCGGTGGGCCCCACGGGTGACTTATGTGAAGTGGGGAGGAGAAAGACAGCCACTTTCTCCTCACCCGCCTCTGCCACCCGGAACCCTGGGTAGGCTAGGACCGGTAAAGTCTGCAGTGAGCACCTGCTCGGCACGGGCCTGAGCCCCACCAGCCCCACGAGGTGGCCGTCAAGCCACACCTGAAGTCCGCTTGATCTTCTCGGCACGGGAGTTAATCCCCGCCACCCGATTGCTCGGGGAGCCACGGACTCAAGCTGGGGCGAGAATTTGCTCTTTGCAGGAAAGGAGAGACCAGTCCCAAGCCTTACCCGAGGTTTCTGGGGTTCTTGTCTCGCTCGCAGAAAAGAATTTCAGGAGTAGACGAGCAGTGAAGTAACAGGTTTTATTTGGAGGCTTTTGGAGAGGGAGAGGAAGGGATAAGCAGATAAGCGGGGGAATAGAGAGTAAGAGAGAGAGAGAGAGTAACACGTCCAGAGGGAACGCGGGCTTCTCCGAGGGTGGAGAGAGCGCCAAGTGGGCTCTCGAGCTGGTTCTTATAGATCCTTCTGACTCAGAATGTTCTGGAATCTCCTTGGGGCTGTGTCGCTGGAGTCAACCGGATAGAAAGCGGGTTCGAGAGTCATCTGACTTGGAATGTCCTGGAATCTCCTTGGGGCTGGGTCGCTGGAGTCAACCGGATTGAAAGGGGGTTCTCAGAAAGGAGGAATTTCATTGGGAGGAGGCCCATATCTTCAGGGTCTGGGGATGGTCTTATCAAGTCCTTATTCTCTGTCTCCACAGGGTGGTTTGGTCCTAGAATTCTTCTATGAGACTTTGTTTCATTGCAGAGAGCCTTTCCCTATCTACCTGCCTACATCAAATCCCCCCTAGAGATTCCACCACCTTAAATCTTTAAGGGAGAATGGCAGAAGGTCCATCTTCTGGAGCTGCTTCATGCTGACAATGGGACGCTGGCCCTGCCTACACAAGGGGTGAAATCTCATACTACCTCAGCTTTTATTGGCCCTCAGCAATGAATTGGTTGGGTTCCTGAAGTTATCTGAAAGAAAAAAAATCTGTTCGATTAGACTGAGGGATATCACTTTGAAATGGTTAGACCCTGGGAGGAGTAGAAGGTCCTTTCTGACCCAGTAAGGACAGAGTTGTTTGCTGTCTTAAAAAAACAAGCGTTAAAGCAACAGAAACCAAAGCGACATAATGCCATACCCATATCTATCATTAAAATAATGGAAAGGAATAACTCTACCCGCAGGTTTGGTTGAAAGAGAAATGACTTCCTGTGTCCAGATATTTCTACTGGACACAGAAACACCAAGCCATTCTCTGGCTTTCTCAGTACAGATAGGAAAAGCTTCTGCCTATACACTGAAGCTCTCAATGAGAACCAACAGGTATTTATAGCTTGAACGTATGAGCATTTGATCATCTGCATAAGGTCAAGCTGCTGATCCTCCTCTAAGTTCCTTGATGCTGAACAGGTGTTAGGAGAGGAGGTTCAGGATTTCCTCTAGGTTCATTAATGGCACAGAAAGCACAGTTCTGAATTACTTCTACCTTACTTGCTATTCAGTTCCTTTCCATGGAAGATGGTTTTCACTGGTGTTAAAGCATAACCCTTTAATAATATTCCATTGCATAGGTCCAGGAGTTAGTAACTTTCCTTGTTGGGTAAATCCATCAACTTCCTTTTGGAAACCTCCAATGTCCACTATGTCCACTGTTCTTCTTCTGCAGAACATTCTGGCTTAGAGGAAATACTCTCTGGTGTTAATCCCATGATGCAACAAAAATTAAGAGCTGTTAATGTCCTTCTTCTCTCCAAATGACTGTTCACAGAAAATGAGATGCAATAAAGTATAGAAAGAAAATTCACAGTACTTTAGACTAGATATTAATCCATTCTAACTTAACCAGTTTAGATGCCCTTTTTTGATACTTTGGCCAATTCACAGACTGGGGGAAAGCAATTCTGCACTTTGAGATGAGCTTCACCCTAGTAAAGCTCTGATCGAACTAGTGACAGCATATATAACATTGAGTTCCTTTATAGATTAGGCTGTTTTCCTACAGTCAGTAAACCAAATTTTATCTAAATTTCCCAAAAGAGGAAGTACCTTTTAGATCAAGATTAAATACATTTATTCAATCACCTCTGTAGAATTAGAATCTAGTTCTTACAAAAAGCAAGTTGCAGAAACATGGTTTTCTCTCCACCTTCATTTTAAAACTTTGCAAGATAGTTTAACAAACCTGGCTTGTTCTTTTGCATAAACACAGTAAGATTAGAGAACTCTCCATTTGGGATACCCCATTATTTACTGAGTCCTGGGGATCGACTAAAGACAGGAGACAAACCAAAAGTGGCATTAATCTTATCTGGCACGTCAGGGTTACCCAGGCCTGGCCATAAGATGTCCCACGACGAACTGGATGGCCTCGAGCCTTCGGGCCTCATTTTCCACAGAGATGTCCTGGCAGAAAGGAATCCATCCCATCCCTTCTTCAGGGCTGGGAGAAATCCTGGTTTCCAGGTTTTTCCTTGACGCTGAGAGTAGGCCCAGACTGAGTTAGTCATTACAGAGTCCTAGATTCCTCATTCTCCATAGCAGTGATGATTTCCACTCTTTCCTCGAGCCAGCCTGCCTCTAGGGTCGCCCTGAGGTTTGTAGGGTACTTGAAAACAGTACCTGTTAAATCCCTGCTCCTGTCATTTAGACAGATCCCCTGACTGTTCCCTGGAAGAGGGCTTTGGGGTCCCATAGTTGGTTTTTTCCTGTCTGCATGAGGGGTAGACCCTATTACAGAGAGGAAAGACTTATCTGGATTTATGCAAACCAACATAGTGCCATGAAACATCAAAAAACATACTGAAGGTACAAAAGAAGAGAAAAGCAAGCATTTCACTTTACTCACAGAGATGTAATACACCTGTTTGCTGTGGGTCCTAGTCAGAGAAGCTAAAATCTGTAGAGATAAAGCATACCGTTTAACATGTGTTTTCAATCCCATGTCAAAACCCTTGATTTCCTGCAACTTTTGAAAAATTCAATTATCTTAAGAGCACTGTAACAGGAGTCTGGATAATCCGTCCAGTATCTTTCTGACTTGAGACACACGTCTATATTCCCAAGAGTCATCCCACAAGTTTAAACTCTTATTTTACTGAATTTAGCACAACATGATCTCCCAAGTTTGGACACTAGTTATCAATCATCTCATTTAACATGACAAAAATACTCTGCAGTACCTTTTCAAAAGCATTACATCAGTTCTATAGATATTTTAAAAGGCTTTAGAGATGCTCACAACTAAAGTTCTTACAACATATATTCATTGGGCAAAAGTTCACTTTACATTAGAAATTAACCAAGAGACATTTTTAGAATTCTGATTTCTAGGAAAACACAAATGCAAAAAGATTAAACACTCAGATTACCATAGAACAGAAAGCATTTTACACTTGTGTACAAAGTTCTGTGAAGGTCAGGACTAGGTTGATACCTGGAGACAAAGCTTGGCATGAAATAAAGTTATCATAATAATAGCATGCATTTTCACATACAGGACAAGCTGATTAACAATAGTTATCTCATACTTTCACCAAGGTGCAATGCTATGGCTTCAGACTATCAAGATGACATCTGAGATCACTCATAATTCTTTGCTAGGTACCTTTAGAAATTTTAGTTACCAAAAGTCTCAGAGATCAAATAAAAACCACTGGTAAGATAAGTTTTGCAGCCAACTTTATAACTCTAGAAACTCATATTTTAAAATAAACATGAACCTGTGTTTATGTACCAAATTATTTCAACTCACAAGATTTTCTAGGTCAAATATTCTAATCCAATGCAGATACAAATATGTACATTGATATAACAGCATAAAACCTTTGAACTGCCAATTAATATAAAACATGGTAAACCCTCTTTGGCTTAATTTCAATAGTTCTTGTCCCTGAGTTATTTCAATCATAAGCTTTCTACACCAGATACTTTTACCAATTCCACAAGAATACAAACATGTTTTCAGACACAGAAAAAGCCCTTTAGTTTTTACCAAACTTTGATATTAGCATAGAAAAAGCACTTGGACTGTCAATGTTTATGGTAACATAAGAAAACTATTAATTAATATGAGGAAACTTTATTTTAGTGGCTTATGTACCTCTGTTGTTTGTAAAACAGCTAAATTCCTCATTACAATTGGCTGAGGCTTGTAAGATAAAATCTTGCATTCTCTGAACTTTATTTCACTTTAGTTTCAGACTCTAGTTCCACAGCTCTTCTAGATAGTACAGATTCTTAAGTTCAAAAGGATTTCAACTGTTACTAATCATTAATGTTCTTCTAATAAGAAATCTAGATTGAGAATTCTGCTTTCCCTGTAGGCTCAACCTTCTGATAAGAAATCTTCATTTAAACCTTGTCTAAAAGTTCCAAAAACAACTGCATTCCTTCAATCACTGAGTTGCATATCACTGACTTCTCAAGAATTTCTACTTCTGATTTCAACCTGGTACCAGCACTCGAGTGTTCCACACAGACAGACAGACAGACAATGAACTGACTAAAGACCACCACACATACATGTACACACATCCGCAGCTGATCGATTGATCTGACCCTTCAAAAATGGTAGGGAGAAAACTGATGGACTGACAAAGGAAGGAGCAGTCCACAGGGCAAAGAAGCCCTGTCGGCCCCCGTTTCCGAGCTTGACCAGAGAGTCTCCTGTTTGTTAAAAATATTGGTCAAGAAAGCGCTTTTGTTGATATCAGCGGGCAAGATAAACTATGACGAAGCAGTTGAAACCTAAGGTTGTCAGATGTTACCATATTTTGATCAAGGCTAGTTCTGAGGCAGGGAACTGGTATCTTCTTATCAGACATGGGGATAGTTTGCATTAGTGACATACTTCTTTGTTTCTGATATCAAACAATTAATCATATGATCTTGCATTTTTCCTGCCTCCTCTGCTTTGATGATCCTATTCCTTTTGTTACCTGCAAAGATCTGACTGCAAAATGATCTGGTCATGCAAACTGCCATTCACCGGCCATCTTTTCCCAAGTTCTAGTTTATACTCAGGCCACGTGGTGTTACAGAGGTCAACAAGACTTTTCTTACTTAAGCTATCTAGCTTCAGGGTCTTCCAGTGTTTTAACAAGCAACCCAAAGGAGAATGTTTAGGTACTGATGTAGAATTTCCCATATCTCCTAAGTGTCAGCAATAACCTATGAGAGGGAGGAAAAAGAAAAATCTAGGGTAGAATAATTCCTTAGCAAGCTCTCCTCCTAATAGTTTCTAGTGTTGTGGTTCTAGAGACTGCGCGGACATGACCACAACTGCATGCCGGCCCGTGGTGTTGTGGTTCTAGACAGAGGGCGCGGACACGACCACAACTGCATGCCGGCCCGTGGTGTTGTGGTTCTAGACGGAGGGCGCGGACAGGACCACAACTGCATGCCGGCCCATCAGAAAAATCTCTCTTTAAAGGACGTCTCCTTTAGACATTTCTGAGTTACCCCAGGCGTCCCTTGGGGCCTGCCTCCCGAGCGTCCACACGACCATGGCTTACACGTGTGGAGCCATACCTAGAGTGCCATGGGTTTCCAAGAAGCCTATTAAGGGGAGAAGAGAAAAGTTCTGCCTCTCTTAGCTTGCCACATATTCCAATGCTCCCTGCTGACGCTTTCTTCCACAAACTTCTTGCCTGTCTTTTTACCTCTTTTTTTTCTCTGCTTCACTTTGCCTAGGGCTAAACCTGCTGACTGCCTCCATTAGCATTTGAATTGACCTCTAGATGATTCTGCTTGGGAAAAGGGATTTCTACCTAGAAATTGATCTGCCTCAGTTTTCCCAGGATCTTCTCACTAGTGGGCTTTCCTATCAGGGTGCTCATACACACACACACTCACACAGAGGTTATCACATTCCTCCCCCTTCCCCCTCAGAGATTTCCAAGGGAGCATACCTCCACAGCAGATTTCCCACAGATTACCTCCTTCCTCGTGGATTTCTTCACTGCCAGTCCCTTCGTGGTCGCCATCTGATGTCGGTGGGCCCCACGGGTGACTTATGTGAAGTGGGGAGGAGAAAGACAGCCACTTTCTCCTCACCCGCCTCTGCCACCCGGAACCCTGGGTAGGCTAGGACCGGTAAAGTCTGCAGTGAGCACCTGCTCGGCACGGGCCTGAGCCCCACCAGCCCCACGAGGTGGCCGTCAAGCCACACCTGAAGTCCGCTTGATCTTCTCGGCACGGGAGTTAATCCCCGCCACCCGATTGCTCGGGGAGCCACGGACTCAAGCTGGGGCGAGAATTTGCTCTTTGCAGGAAAGGAGAGACCAGTCCCAAGCCTTACCCGAGGTTTCTGGGGTTCTTGTCTCGCTCGCAGAAAAGAATTTCAGGAGTAGACGAGCAGTGAAGTAACAGGTTTTATTTGGAGGCTTTTGGAGAGGGAGAGGAAGGGATAAGCAGATAAGCGGGGGAATGGAGAGTAAGAGAGAGAGAGTAACGCGTCCAGAGGGAACGCGGGCTTCTCCGAGGGTGGAGAGAGCGCCAAGTGGGCTCTCGAGCTGGTTCTTATAGATCCTTCTGACTCAGAATGTTCTGGAATCTCCTTGGGGCTGTGTCGCTGGAGTCAACCGGATAGAAAGCGGGTTCGAGAGTCATCTGACTTGGAATGTCCTGGAATCTCCTTGGGGCTGGGTCGCTGGAGTCAACCGGATTGAAAGGGGGTTCTCAGAAAGGAGGAATTTCATTGGGAGGAGGCCCATATCTTCAGGGTCTGGGGATGGTCTTATCAAGTCCTTATTCTCTGTCTCCACAGGGTGGTTTGGTCCTAGAATTCTTCTATGAGACTTTGTTTCATTGCAGAGAGCCTTTCCCTATCTACCTGCCTACATCAAACAGAGTCCAGCTTCTTAGAACACGGATCGTGATCTCCCTTTAACGACAAAGAGACTCCAGAGACTGCAAACAGCAAGCAAGGTTTATTGTAAGACTGGCTAGCCAGGGTCAAGCAGCCTACACAGACACACAGGTCAGATAGGTGAGGCAAGACCCCGAACTTCTTCAAAGGGGATCTTATATAGGCCTTCACTGTTGGGATCGGGAGTTCCCTAGCCCTGGGAGGTGCGGAGAGACCAGATAGACACAATTCCTGCAGGAGTAAAAACGGGGTTTATTTAGACCAGCATGCTGGGGCTCCCAAGCATACCCCAAAATGGGCAGTGGCTGAGAGCCCCGAGCTTCTTCAAAGGGGATCTTATATAGGCCTTCACTGGCCGTTACAGCAAGGCCCGCACATTTCATAGCCAATAGATTTGTAACAACATATACTTTCCTAACCAATCCATTTAAAAGTACCTCACTCCTTAGCCTATAGATTCAAAGATCAGCATTTACGTACATAGATTGTCAGCACAATCATTAAGCCTTGACCATCCACATTTTGAGTTACCCAAGTCTGCAGGGTGCTTTAGTGAGACAATACACTCCAGGAAAGGGCAATTTCCCCCAACCACCCGCATCCTGGCATCCTGAGTTATCCTTTACCCAAATCTGCAGGGTGCTTTACTAAGACAATACATTTCAGGAACAGTAAATACACCTGAATCCTGTCACACTTGGTTTAGAAAGAAGTTATGCCCTGTTCACTTTCCAAGTCCCCTCTCCCCCAGGTGCAAAGCAGCCAAGCAGTTTTACAGAAAGCAATGTTGCAAGTTAGCTGAAGCACGCAAAAATTTGATGCCCTAATATGGATTCTTTCACACTGGCCGTTATAGCAAAGCCCGTGCATTTCATAGCCAATAGATTTGAAACAACATATACTTTCTTAACCCATCCATTTAAAAGTACATCACTCCTTAGCCTACAGATTCAAAGATCAGCATTTACGTACATAGGCATTGTGGCTAGTGGGCATCTGGTAACTCGGACATTTGGTTATCACCTGGCTTCCTTTGATTCTCAGCCCTGCATTCCGGTAGAGGGGGATAAGGGAAAAGTTCCTAACAGAGGTAATAAATAAGGAAGGCCCAACAAATGGTTCCTGAATTTACATCCCAAAAGGGAAGAGTCAACAAATGGTTTCAGAATTTGCATTCCAATAAGGAATGGTTTCACTCTAAAGCTCAGCTAGGGAGGGGGCAGGAAAGGGAGAGTTACTAATTTGTAGAGTTTTAACTCTGGAATCTCAGTCAGGGTCCCTAGGGACCATTCACAGCTGAGAGTCAAACTCTTGCATGGCAGTCACACAGTCAACTAGACAAACACACATAAGCATGCACACACACACACACACACACACACACACACACACACACACACACGTGCCAGAGCACACATTCATGTTCTGATTCCTGAGATGATTTCCATTCACTCACTGCATTTAGCACCATCCTCCTGTTGTTCATTGATTTGCTCGAGCAGGCACCAGTAACATCTCCATTGTGACTTGTGAGTGTTTTTGGCATATCGAATACATCACAGGGAGCTTGCCAGGCTTTGCTGCGTAGGTGGGATACTCTCAGTAGCTTGGCAGGCTCTCCGAGAGGGGCAGAGGAATCAAACCCAGGTCGGCTGCATGCAAGGCAAACACCCTACCCTCTGTGCTATCGCTTCAGTCATTTCAACCCATATTTAAAATTTCTTAGTATCTGTATAATTTTTGCCTCTCTAGGAGTCCTAGGGCACCTTACAGTGTGCTGTTGAACCCTCTCAAGAACTTTAACTTTACTCCTTAGCTTTGCACAGATTTGGGGACCTGAAAGCCATCCTTACCTACCACTGTGGAAGAGAGAGCTGCCTTCACAGATAGATGTCAGCTGCCCTTTCCTGAGGACTGCTGAGAAGGGTCATCCTTTCATTCTTTATTCTTTCATTCTTCATTTTTCTTTCATCCTATACCTCTCCGCTGCCATCAATTTATCATTTAATATTTTTTTCTATAGCAGCAGGCACTAGGCTCTATCATAACTTTTCTGATGAATGTGTTCTTCACCTTCACCACTATCCTCTGAAATGGCTACAAAGATCCCCCTTTTTGCACAAGGAGGAGACCTATCCAAGGTCCCAGAACTAGAGAGCAGGACTTCTCTTTATTTTCAAAGCCCCTTAACTGCTCTTGACTCATTTGCTCCTGATGACTAATAAATAAAGGAAATCATAGCAGCAACTTATTTTAAAGATAAAGAAGCTAATATTACTCAACTAGCACCAATCTGTCCAGTAAATCCTCAGACAATGGCTTAGTAACACCATTGTGAGATATGATAATTATTGCTGTAGCACTGTAGAATTGTCGTCCCATTGTTCATTGATTTGCTCAAGCAGATACCAGTAACATCTCCATTCATTCCTGTAACATGCTAGTGTAGCCCAATGGCACCTGCTCACTCCAGGAACATGAAGTGAGACTTGTTGTTACTGTTTTTGACATATCAAATACGCCACAGGTAGCTTGCCAGGCTCTGCTATGTGGGCAGGATACTCTTGGTACCTTGCCAGGCTCTCCAAGAGGGACAGAGGAATCAAACCCAGGTTGGCCGCATGCAAGGCAAATGCCCCACCCGCTGTGCTATTGCTCAAGCAATAATTATTGCTCGTTGACTAGTTGACTTTATTAAGTTTTAATAATTCCACTTGTCTTTGGGTTGTAACAAACATTATGAAACAAATTTGTTTGTGCTTGCAAAAGGGCAGCCTAGGGTGGTGGGTGGGAAACTGGAGATATTGATGGAAAGGTCACACTGGTGGTGGGATTGGTGTTGGCATATTTAATGTCTGAAACAACTGTATTATGAACAAGTTGGTAAATCATGGTGTTATAATAAGAACATTTTTTTAAAAAGCTAACCTATTGGGGCTGGAATGATAGCACAGAGGGTAGGGCATTTGCCTTGCACATGACCGACCAGGTTCAATTCCCAGCATCTCATATGGTCCCCTGAGCACCGCCAGGGGTAACTCCTGAGTGCAGAGCCAGGAGTAACCCTTATGCATCGCCAGGTATGACCCAAAAAGCAAAAAATAAAATAAAATAAAAATCTAACCTATTTAAACTTAAAAAAATTCAACTTAAAATTCTTTGATGCAATACTCATTAATGTGAAAAATTTCATTTCTGTTTCACTAACAATAGACTTGAACAATCTCATTTTTTTCTGGGAGTCATTATCTCCTAGAAAATAATTTCTGATGCTGAAGAGGGCTTATTTCACACACTGAAAGGCAAATTTCTGATTGTAGATATTCATTCAGAAAGATATTTGCCTGTCATTTCAGTTATCACATTCCTTGATTTTATCTCTCCATAATAGTTGACAAGAATTGAGAACAAATTATCATCAATGACAGGATATACTCCACGTTTTATGCAATAAAAGGAATTCTATTCTTTGGAAAACTGATAAGATCAAGGTTGTGAATTTGTTGAATGGCATAAGTATTTTATGGTGGGTAGTTCATTATTTTTAAAAAGTAAAGCATGTTTCTAATGAAAAAAAAATCACCTCTTATTACTTGCCCATTTGCTTGAGTACCATGCCAAGGTTGCAGAGCCAGTGAAGTAGCAGGACTGAGAATGCCATGAAAGCAGTGTTCTGCATTCAACTCTTGATGAACCTAGTTGTCTCTTACATTTACCAGATCCTTCAAGCAAGGTGTCTGAAATGAGCTTTTGAGATTACCAATTCAGAGATCTGAGATAACCAATCCAGGCCCCTTGTTTATCTGCATAAAATTTATCCTACAGGACAGGTAAATCCTTGTGCCTGGAAACAGAAATAAACGACCCTGCTGTCTTGCCCATCCTGCTGGACACAAGTAATGATGGCTACTTGCAGATCAAATACTTTCACCCCTTTTTATACTTCTGGATGCTCTTACCCTGTTCTTTTAATTCCTGGGGTTGTTCATCCTGAGCTCTCCAGGTTGTACTGGAAATTTTCTGAAATACTATTTGTGAAAGTTTCTTGTAAAAATGTTAATTACTCATCATCATTATTATTGCTGACTTTAAAATTTTTTCTAACTACTTAAGAGGATATTGACGTTTTCATGTCACTGAAAGAAGAAAGTAAAACCATGCAGAGTTTCTTTTATAAAGGTTTAATCATTGTACCCTAAATTCTGCTTGTGGAAAAAAAAGAGGGAGGGGAGGAGAGAATCTGCCCCCTCCCTGTCTGTTTGTTGGCAGAGCTGTCTGGACTCACTGCTCTCCAGAACCGGTGCTCCTTCCTTGACTTTGGTTCATAAACAAACCCAGGAGACTGAGTAGCCAGTATGAGTGTTTATACAGAGCCCTTGAGGAAACATTCCCAGCTTAGAAGACACAGCTGGGTAGTCTGTCAGAGCAATCCAGGCCTCTGGGAAAAGATGAGACTTAGTCCAGCAAACATGGCCTCAGCCTGGGCTTGACCTCTGGATGCCACGCGTCACCTTCAGTGGGAAAATAAATAGTCCTCTTGTGTGGAATGTGTACCCGTTTGCTTGCGGAACATGAGAAACAGCCAGCAACTGTGTAGGAGGAAAAGTCTGTCTGCAAGCTGTTTTCAGAGCATGTCGACAGGCCTGTGTCCCATACAGCAGGTCAATACTGCCATTGTCTCCCTGGATGAAGCGCCTGCATGGGCAGCACTTGTCACTCAGTCTTCCGAAATGCTGACTCTCGTGTTCAGCCAAGCAAGGGCTGCTGTCCACACTGAGATTGAAGAGGGGAAGGGCAAAGGGACAGAATTCTTTTTGAGTAGGGAAGCTTGGTGCTGTGTGGCTGGAATGAAGACAAGGGAGGAAGACTCCAGGTCAGAGCAGTGAATGCTTCCCTTTGATGGCTGCCGTTGAGCCCGTTTCTGAGACCTGCAAACTCAGAGGGGCAGAGCAAAGGGGGCATCTCAAGGTGGCAGCGAGGAAACAGTGGTGACGGGCTTGCTCAACAGGCACTTAAAAAGGATCATAGCTTTCTTACTTGGGAGTTTGGCTCCTAAATTTCTAAGACTAGCAAAGAAAAGCAAACCGCTCATTTTTTTTTTCAGAACTAAGACACACAATAAACTTAGTTCTGATAAAATGAGCGGTTTGCTTTTCTTTTAGTCTTAGAAGTTTAGAAACCAAACTCCCAAGTAAGAAAGGTATGGTCCTCTTTAAGTGCCCATTGTTCTAGTGCTGGGTTCAAGCTCGCGGGGAAAGAGTGGTCCACGGTGATGAGGAGTATCTGCCATTAGGTTGAATTGTGAAGACTTGAGACCATTTGGATGTATAGCCCTCTCTACTTTCCCTGCCTAGCTTCCCTTCCTTAATAGCCTTTCTCCAGACCCCTCCCAGACTGATGATGGTCCTCTTGCAACTTCCTCTATTTCCACCAGGAGAAACAAAATATTTTCTAAGGCTCAAGTAAGAAATTTGACTCTTATCAAAAACCTCTTATTTAGTTCCCTCCAGTGAAAGGTAATTTCTTGCCATCTTTTTAACCCATTTTTAAGCCTTCCCCATTCACAGATCCTTTGTTTCAGCTCATCTCTCACCTGGATAAGTAGCACAGCACACTCTTTCAACAGGAAGGTCTAATTTAGACCTTTTCCTGCCCATTTCATTATATACCCTTCACACCCATCATAGGAGAGCCTGTGTAAAAAATTGGGTACTACAGGGGATGGAGAGAGCACAGAAGTTTTAAGGCTTTTCCCTTGCACACTTCCAACTTGGGCTCAATCCCTGGCACTGTATCTGGTCCACCTTGGAGTGCCACAAGAGACCCCTGAGCACAGAGCCAAGAGTAAGTCCTGAGCACCAATAGGTATGTTTTAAAAGCCAACTAATTTTTTTTTTTATTGGAGGCCACAAGAATTTCAATATAGAGCCTCCAGTGGTAAAAAAGTGATGGCTCTGTCAGTCATATCTTCTGCAATGGCTCTGTCAGTCATATCTTCTGCAATGGCTCTGTCAATCATATCTTCTTGGACTTCTGAGGATTAAAATTCAACATAGCCCAAAAATTTCCCTTTCCTGCACCTCTGTTCTCTCACTCTCTCCCATTTTACTTTATTAATTGATCTAAATGCATTCCATGGCAACCTATGGAGTATGTATAGTAATCAATTCTAGGGTTCTTTATTCTTCATGCTCTGACATCTTAGGAAAGATACTAATTTTCAGTTGTTATGCTAATAGCCCCATTAATCTGTTATGGCCATTTTACTCTTATCTGTGGAGGAATCAGGTTTCCAGAGAAAAGCTAGAGATAAAATGTGGGTAACTACTGAATAGGAAGCAAGAAATGGAGGCTCAGAGGTTCAGAATTTCTCTTCTTAGAAAGTGAACTCTAGCCAGGAGCAATTGCTATTTGTTTCAGTCAGTAATTAGGGGATCATTTATTTCCTGGAGTATTAGGGTGGACAGTATAGGCATAAAAAAGAACAGTATTTTGCAAAAAAAAAAAAAAAACCCAGTTCATGCCCTTGCATGGGAGAAAGGAAAGACCAGTGACATATATTAAGCTGTCAGAGTAGTCCTCAACCGGTCAAATGAAGGTAACCCTAGCACAGGGCCGTGTTGCCAGGTCCTGGGGAAGGCTCCAGTTGCATATGGTGAAGAATTAGTAAGATGACTTGCAGAGAGCCTCGTGGCAGAAAGCCTGGGAGCCAGGGAGCTGTTTTTAATTGTAAGATTCTAGGTGTTGATTTTATTATAATTAGTAAACATGGGAGACCATGCCTGTGTGTTATACATGGCAGAAAAAGTAACGATTTTTTTTGTTTTTTTCAAAGGACTTGATTGTGCTGATAATTTTTTTTTGTTATCTCCAGAAACACTGTAATACAGAAGGAGAGATGAAAAGAGGCATCATCAGAAGTTGAGGAAGGGTGTTATGACCAGGAGAGGGTGGGAAAAGCTGGAAAGTGGAAGATAAATTAGAAGGCTACTGACTGTGCTTTGTCTAGATAAAAATTGAGTGAATTTTGGGGATAATTAAAAATTAAAATTTAACCTGCAAGAAATACTTGTTTTGGGGCTGGAGCGATAGCACAGCGGGTAGGGCGTTTGCCTTGCATGCGGTCAACCTGGGTTCGATTCCCAGCATCCCATATGGTCCCCTGAGCACCGCCAGGAGTAATTTCTGAATGAAAAAGCCAGGAGTAACCCCTGTGCATCGCCGGATATGACCCAAAAAGAAAAAAAAAGAAATATTTGTTTCTTTTTACAGTGTTTGAAAAAAATATAATTTTATTAAAATTTGAAGCACTGTTATTTACAACACTGTTAGTGATAGGGTTTCATTCACCTGCCACCTCTTGAATGTCCAGTTTTGTAAACTAGTTCTAAAGTTGTGTTGACTTTGGTCATTTGTTATTCCCATACTATGCTTCTTTATATCCTAAATATGAGAGATCATTCTCTTAATATCCTTCAGGAAGTCTCCCTTATATTCAGGGACTTTATTAGATGATACTATCATGAAAACTCATTGTCTCCTGTAGCTTTTTCTTCCAAATACTTGTCATAACTTTTATCATAGCACAGCGAGTAGGGCGTTCACCTTACACGCGGCCAACATGGCCGACCCGAGTTCGATTCCTCTGCCCCTCTGGGAGAGCCCGGCAAGCTACCGAGAGTATTCGATATGCCAGACACAGTAACAACAAAGTCTCCAATGGAGACGTTACTGGGCCCGCTCGAGCAAATCGACGATCAATAGGAGGGCCTTTACCTTTACCTATGTTTCCTCATATATCTATTACCTCACTTGATTATAAATTCTAGGAGTGAAGACCAAGATGTCTTTTCCTTTCTGTTATAGCTCCAGCACCTAGAATTGGGACAAAACAATCTCAATGACACACAGGAGAATTATGTACATAGGTTAGGAAGGTAAATGAGAGCATGAGGAAACAATGGAGAGGAGAGAATTATAGAGTCTGTAGGTTGAAGATCCAAGTGAGAATAAAAAATCATTATTTCATATGTTCTGGAGGTTTGGCAGGAGGTTAAAAGGAGTATTGTATTGAGATTTTAAGAAAAGGTACAAGAGTTATTGGCAATGACAAAACCTAGACTTGGATGACTTAGGATGTCTGACTTAGGAGTGAAGACTTAGGAGAGGTTAAAAAAATTTATCATGGAGAGCTGATGAGCTGTCTGAGGCCAATTATTGACTGAGTTTTCTCCACAGATATTGACATTAACAAAATAAATGTTAATTTCGGGAATAGTAGAAATAAATTCCTGATTCCTATAGAGACAGATGGGGAGAGGGGAATTTGTAGATGAAAACAAGTAGAGGCAGCATAGTAGAGTCTGATGGCATATGTCTCCTCTTAGAAATATTTTCTCACTGTAGATTGTTTATGAAAACTAATTCATGATATGATACAAAATAGCAAAATTTTTCTCTTTCAAAAAGCTAATAATTTACTATATATAAGTGTAAGTAACATTACAAAGCATTTATTGATTTCAACATCATCAATTATTTTAGTGTGTGCTAAGCATAACATTAGGCCAATAAGAACTTTTACCTTCAAGTCACAATAATAAATTTACTGTGGGGCTGGAAAAATTGTCCAAAAGTCTATGCTTGGCATGCAGAGTCTCCAGATTTCATCTCTGGAACCATATAGCAACCCAAAAACCACAAGTATAGCCTTGGAGGCCTCCACACTGGATCCTGATTATTGAACCCACTGGCCTACGCAATTGGGCAGTATAACCAGGAGTATCACCCAGTCCACTGTTATAAAAATGTTTATTGTAGAGGGGAAAGGTAAATACTATATAGACAGTTATATCCAACTGAATAAGTGCTGATGTTGATGTTTACACATGATGTCAATGAGGAGTCAGGTTTCCTAATCTAGACTGACAAAGTAGAACTAAAGATTTGTTAGATCATTGATTCCAGTTTTGAAAAAAGCATAGAGGAAGTAGTAAAAACAGATCAGTTGTTAATCCAGAGAGAAAGCTGTGAGTGCAATGAGGGTGAAGAAGAGACTCCTGAGATAGACAAGTAGCTCTATAATGGGGGCCTAGGGGAGAAATGGAGAGAGGCAGAAGTTAAAGCAGGATAGAGAAACAGCTATTATATTAGATAAAGTTATGCTTGTTTGGGCTGGAGCAATAGCGTAGCAGGTAGGGCATTTGCCTTGCACGCAGCCAACCTGGATTCGATTCCTCTGCCCCTCTTGGGGAGTCCGGCAAGCTACTGAGAGTATCCCACCCACACGACAAAGCCTGGCAAGCTCCCCATGGCATATTAAATATGCCAAAAAAAAGAACAACAAGTCTCACAATGGAGATGTTACTGGTGCCCACTCAAGAAAATCGATGAACAACGGGACAACAGTGCAACAGTGACAGTGCTATGTTTGTTTGGGGGGGGGGGGTCTCCCAAGCAGTGATCAGGAGGCCCAGAGACCCCTCTTAAGGAATTTTAGTCACTGAGGCAGTGAGTCAATACAAAAGTTCAATGAAACATACTCCTTCAGTCATACCACAAAGTGCTCAGGGACTTCCAGCACTACATTCAGAGATGCTCAGAAGTATCTGGTCCTGGAACTCAAACCAGGCCGTATGTAAGATTTGGCCTCGTGCAAGACAAGCATCTTAACCCCTGTGCTTTCCCTGTGCTTAACCCCTGTGCTTTCCCATTTGCCCCATAAAGATTTTGATGACTGCCTTGAGAATAGAATCTGGCAAAATAGGTGCTCCATACATTGTTGACCACTAATTAACTATCCAAAGACATAAGTATTCAAAATTGCAAGCTCCTCTGTAGGCTCTGATTAGAGGCATGATCAGAGTAATATAACTACATAGGGGCTGGAGGAAAGTAGGCAGAGTGAGATTAAAAAGAATGAACCTCAGCAAAATTCCTGAGGATGAGCCCAAGATATTCACCCAGGATATACAACAGGTAATCCTTTGTAACATCCTTGTCTTCCCCATACTCTTTTTTTTTTTTTCTTTTTGGGTCATACCCGGCTATGCTCAGGGGTCACTCCTGGTTATGCACTCAGGAATTGGTCCTGGAAGTGCTTGGAGGACTAGGATGCTGGAAATTGAACCCGGGTCAGCCTCATGCAAGGCAAACGCCCTTCCTTCTGTGTTATCACTCCAGCCCCTTCCCCAGATTCTTTATCTTATCTTTCACCTTGCACGCCTTAAACCCAATAATAAAGTCATCCCCTAGTAAAAAGAATATAAAAGAGATTTTCCACCTTTCTTGGGGCTTCTCTTTATGCCCCAGCTTTTCTATTTCCTTCCCCTTCCCTTCCTTTCTTTAACATTTCCACTGTATTTCTCCATCTTGTCTCCAGTCCTGTTTTCAATCCCAACTGCCTAAGGACAAGAACCTGAGTACACTGTAACAAGATTCCTTTGGACTTTCAGGATTAGACAGGCTGGCATATTTTGAAGTGAGAAGTCACTCAAGGTTTTCATCTGATTAAATTATTCTGAATATCTTAAACACATTTTCAAAAGATCAAAGTTTGCTGATGAAAGAAAATATATTCAAAGGTAGCTTCCAACTAGTCTCTTTAAATAAAATATGGCAATGTTCCACCTATAAATAGGCTCCCATAAGGAATCACTGCTCAAAACCAAAAGCCACCTACTCTTTCCTAAATTATTTTTGGAGGCTTTAATCTTAAATGGAAATTTTAGAGTACCACATTCTCAGGCACTATAGAGGCTTAATGAAATGAACTGCATTTGGCAAAGACTGTCAACACCAATATCCTGACTACATTTTTTTTTGTTGTAAAATCATTCTTTTTGGAAAAAAAGACTTCTTTTTGGAGAGGAGAGTGGAATGATATCTCTGAGTAAGACTTCCCAGAAAATTAAGAATGTCAGTAAGGCTAGAGCATGAACCAAAGGGAAATGTTATCAATATTATTCAATCTGTGTTTCAAAAAATGAAACATCCCTTGGTTTGAATAAGAGAACAAAAGTTGAATGAGTGTGGAGAAAAGCAGTCATCTTGTCAAAATAGATGTGATCATGTAACTGTTAAAATGAATTTAAGCATTCTTGCTTTCTATAGGACTTGCATGTTTTGGGAGATGTTCCTAAGCTAAAAAGTGTACTATCATTCCTATTCATTTCTCTATTTGGTTTTAGGGTCACCCTGACTGTGCTCAGAGCTTACTCCTCGCTCTACACACAGGGATCACTCCTGGCAGTGCTTGGGGAACCATGTGGGGTTCTAGAGATCAAACTCAGGTAGGCCGTGTACAAGGCATATGCTCTACCTGGTGTACTATTGCTCTGGCCCCTTTGTTACCATTATTTTGTTCTCAATGCTTCTCAAGAAATAGTTGAACATTGGTCATTCTATTGTTCATTGGTCATTCATTGTGCAATACAATGGTAAATGTTAAAGTCTTCAATCACAAATGTGATTTCAACATGCTGTAGCTTTAGAACTGAGTAATGAGTTGTGATATGAGGAAAAAAATGGACCAAGATAGTAAAGATGAACTGAAATATGCAAGGTGAATAGCAGGGACGTAACTTTGATAATTCATTGCCTTAAAGGCACAAGCTGAAATTTTTGAGGAAAAAATGAGGAAACTTGGAATTTAAGCAGAGTCCATGCTAGTTAAGCCTATTCACTTGATAGAGACTTCCTCTGTTCCCTTTAATTTATTTGGCTAAACGCCAGCTCTATAAGCATTTCCTTGTCTAAAGTCTAAAGCCATTGTTTGCATTCTATTTGGATTTGAGGTTTACTGCTGCTTTTCTTTTGATCAGCATACATTTATTTTTAAACTATTTTTATATTTAATACTGTGAATTACAAAGTTATTCACGATTGAGTTTCAGGCATACAATACCAGTCCCTTCACCAGTGTCCCCAGTTTCTTTCCACCCCCGCTCGACCTCTATGGCAGGCATTTTTATCTTTTTCTAGTTTTTCTTTTAGGCACTGTGGTTTACAATACTGTTACTGATAGGGTATTATCTATATACCTTTACCTCCTTTCAGCACCTGGTCCTTGTTCAGAGTGACCACTTCTCTTGGTCAGTGTCCTAGTGGTCCCTTCCCTGACCTGTTTCCCATCCCCCACTCCTACCTCATGGCAAACTTGCACGTGACTTATCAGGGTTCAATCTCTAGCACTCCATATGGTTTCCCAAGAACTGCCTAAAGTTTCCATAGGCATAGAGCCAGGAGCAAGCCTTGAGCACTGCTGGGTATGGCCCAACCCCACCCCAAAAGTGTTTAGAACAAATCTAAGTGAGACCATCAGCTTAATTCCTTTTTTCTCCACATGTTGCAAAGACGATCATGACAGTCCCATAGGCCTATATCCTTGTGAGGGGAAAAAACAATATAGAGGAAAAATTATAAATTATTGAGTGAGGGATACTGTCAGAAAAGAAAGAATTCAAGAAAGGTGTAGGATGAAGTATGACATCAGACAGTGCCTCTGTAGGGCACCAAATGAACTGGCATGGGAGAGAATTCCATGGACTACTATGGAAGGAGATTAGTAATTTGTGTGATGCAGCAACACTGTTCCCTAAATTTATAAATTCTTATGGTCTGCCAAACCATGTTATTCAACAAAAAGTTTTTAAGGAATCACAGCAATAGTACAGTAATAGTACAGCAATAGTACAGGCAATGCCCTGCATGTGTCCTAATTTAATTTAATCCTTGGTGCCACATATGGGTCTCCAAGCACTTCCAGGAGTGATCTCTGAGCACAAAGCCATAATTAACTCTTTAGCACCACTGGATGTGGCCCAAAAAACAAACAGAAAATATTTTTTTTATTATTTTATTTTTATTTTATTTTTTTGCTTTTTGGATCACACCCAGCGATGCTCAGGGGTTACTCCTGGCTCATGCACTCAGGAATTGCTCCTGGCGGTGCTCAGGGGACCATATGGGATGCTGGGAATCGAACCTTTGTCGGCCATGTTGGCTGCATGCAAGGCAAACGCCCTACCCACTGTGCTATTGCTCCGGCCCCACAGAAAATATTTTTTAAATAAAATTTAAAAGACAAATTAAGGTAAATGGAGGAACAAAACCTAGAATGGTTGTCAGTGGTGTGACTCACTTGAAGAGTTTCCAAATTGTGTTCTTGTTGTGATTATAGAGAAAGACAAGCACAAGCAAAGGCATCACAGAGAAGGGAGCATTATGACAATAATGGTTGGAAGGAATTGCTCTGGATGGGAGATATGTGATAAAAAGTGGGCAAATGACCAAACATGATGGCCTCTCAGTATCTGTGTTGCAAACAATGGAGCGATAGCAAGCGGGTAGGGCATTTGCCTTGCACGCAACCCACGCGGCCCACCCAAGTTCGATTCCTCTGCCCCTCTTGGAGAGCCTGGCAAGCTACTGAGAGTATTTTCCCCACATGGCAAAGCCTGGCAAGCTACCAATGACATATTCGATATGCCAAACACAGTAACAAGTCTCACGATGGAGACGTTACTGGGGCCGCTTGAACAAATCGATGAACAACGGGAGGACAGTGCTACAATGCTACAGTGCCCAAAAAGAGAAAGAAAGGAGAGAGAGAGAGAGAGAGAGAGAGAGAGAGAGAGAGAGAGAGAGAGAGAGAGAACCTGCCATAGAGGCAGGCTTGGGGGAGGGGGCAGTGGCAGGAGGACACGGGATATTGGTGGTGGGAAATGTGCACTGGTGGAGGGATAGGTGTTGGAACATTGAATAACTGAAACTCAATCATGAAAGCTTTGTAATTATATCTCATGGTAACACCGTGATTCAATAAAAAAAAATTATGATTATAAAAAAAATGTTTGTATTGTTGACAAGTTTTCATTTTAGAGTTATGGTGCAAATTATCTCAATGTTATTTTAATGCTAAAATTAAACATTTAACAATGTTTTCCTTTAATAAAAAATAAGTGTATGAAACCTTTAAAAAAAGAAAAAAAGCAAAGACATCATCTTTGACTTCAGGGACTTCAGATTCACTTTGAACTCTTGCCATCTCTATCTTTAAATTATGTATAAAAATCACAGTATGAAAAACTTGAAATATATTTTTAAAAATTATATAACTTCTTGACTCCATTTTTGCTTCTACTGCAAGAGCATAATAATACAATTCAGTAGCACTGTAAAAAAAATAGAGAAATTGGTGGTTAGAACATGTCAGTCCAATTCTAGGCACCCAGTAGATGTGTATTCATTTTTTTTTTTCCCAATCTGAAAGGAATACCACAGTCCAATGGCTCATAGAAATTATATCTCAAGATTCTGCTTTATTCTTACTAAAGTAATTGCTTAATTCTTAATTAAGTACGTTTTAGTGATAGTAGCCCACATATACACCTTTTTCGGTTACTGCTCAGTCAGGATAGTGCTTTTTTTTTATTAAAAAATTTTTTAATAGTGAGACATCATGAGGTACAGTTGCAGACTTACACATTTTAGGAGAGTGCTTATTAACTGTAGATCTTACATACCAGAAAAAATCCTTTGATGTGCCTGATTTAAGTTTTTCTATCAGAATACCAGTTTTATTTCTAACAATTAAGTGGAGTAGAGGGAGGAGAACCTACAGGATCCAAACAGAAAATTCAAACAAAATGTTTTTACATGACTCCAAATTCTGTTGAGTCATGCAAAGTGAAAATATAGGTGCAAAATAGATCACAGAGCACTATTTGTAAAAATTTAGTATGCCATGTGATGGGTAAGTTTTGCTGATATTGGCTAAAAATAATTCAGATGGGGATATGGTGCCTCCAGCAGGTCAATCTGTGAGGTGAGTGCATCAGCAACCTGATGGCACCTTCAGACTTCCAGATACCCCCAAATTGTTGCTGTGCCTTTGGCCAGACCCCAAAAACTTGGGGCAAAGTTTACCAAGAAAGTAAACGACCAAAAGTTAGGTATGTGGGAGACACACCCACAAACCACCTCGGGCTCGGCTATATAATTGGAGGCATGGCCTCTCTGGTTCCTGATCGAACTGCTTAATGGCCATGATCCCAGAGACTCAAAAATAAATCTCGAAACCCAGTGGCTTTTGGAAGAAATGTGTCCAGTCCCTGCAGTAGATTGCAGGCGCTGGGCCACCCCAGTGGAATAGGTTTTGTGCATTGGCGTGTTTCCCCTGTTGGCCTGGTGACCGCCATCCTCCAGAGGCCAATGGACAGTCAAGTTTGGGTCCACAGTGACGAGACACATGGGGCCTCATGGGATGGGGATGAAGCCCATGAGGGCTTTCCTCCCCGTCCCAACGAGACCTCGAGTCGCCACCCACGAACAGCCTCTCTGGCTCCTGATCAAGTTGCTTAATGGCCATGATCCCAGAGACTCAGAAACAAATCTTGGAACCCAGCGGCTTTTGGCAGAAATGCATCCGGACCGTGCAGTAAGTTAATGTCGCTGGGCCACCCCAGAGGGAAAAGGGTGCTATCCCTCTGCCTGTTCCCCCTTGGTGACTTGGTGGCCGCCATCCTCCAGAGGTCATTGGACAGTCAGGTTTGGGCCCGCAGTGATGAGATATGAGGGGCCTCAGGGGGTAGGGGTGGAGCTAGCTCTCTCCCTCCCACCCCAATGAGACCACGAGTTGCCGCCAAGGAATGGCCTCTCTGGCTCCTGATCAAGCCATTTAATGGCCATGGTCCCAGAGACTCAGAAACAAATTGCAGAACCCAGTGGCTTTTGGCAGAAACGCATCCAGTCCCTGCAGTAGGTTACCGGTGCTGGGCCACCCCTGGTAGGAATAGGTTTCGTGCCTTGGCCTGTTCCCCCTGGTGGTCTAGTGGCCGCCATCCTCAAGAGACCACTGGACAGACAGGTTTGGGCCTGCAGTGACGAGACACACAGGGCCTCACGAGATGAAGTGGAGATGGCACTTTCCTCCTCGTCCCAATAAGACCCCAAGTCGCCGCCCACAAGCGGCTGCTCTGGCTCCTAATCAAGCTGCCTAATGGCCATGATCTCAGAGACTCAGGAACAAATCTCAGAACCCAGCAGGTTTTGGCAGAAATCTCTCTAGATTTAATTGTTAAAATTTCAGAATTTCAAAATCGCTCGGCCACTACTGCAGCCACGCAACATCATATGTTATTCATAACCAGAAATAGAAAACAAATTGTCCACTGTTGCCTTTTCAGCAGATCTGAGTGTTGGGGCAAAATCCCAAATAATAATGGTGGGTCTGGTGTCAAAATATTGAAAGTAATCAAAGGAGAGAGAGAGTAATGTGGAAATCATCTGCCCCACAGATAGGGGGAGGGTGAGGGATGGAGGTATACTGGGCTTTTTGGGGGTGGAGAATGGGCACTGGTGAAGGTATGGGTGTTTCTTTGTATGACCGAGACTTAAGCCCGAAAGCTTTGTAACTGCTCTCACAGTAATTCAATAAATAAAATTATAAAAAATGAAAAAAAAATAAGGTGAAGTTCATACCCAATTCAATCAACTAATCAGTGGCTGAATAAATAGCAGTACTCCTACATAAAATTTTTAAAGTCAATAAATAAATAAAAAATAATTTAGAAAAATGTGAGCTCATTTTTTGAAAAGTTCAAATTTAAAATTTTTATTATATTACAAAATGTGTACAATTATACATTAAGATGAGTAGTTTTTTCAGTAGTATTTTATCTATGTCTTAAAATTTATATGGAGTTATATGGAGTAATAACCTCCCTCACAGAGTAAAAGCAATTTTAGGCAAAAAGAACATGGAAGAGTTTTCTTTTTTCCACTTTAAAAAATACTATTAAGCAATAATGATGAAGACAATGTAGTGTTGAATAAATATAGACTTTCAAATTTATGAAATAGAATTTAATGTAAAAAGAGATAGACCCTAAGGTATACAGACAACTAGTCTTCATTCAATAGAAGAGCTAGGAGTGTGAAGTGAAATAAGAATGTCTTTTTAACAAAATGTACTGGGAAAATTCATCAGTAAAATGTAAAATAATTAACTGTGAGACCCCAACACACACACTATAACAAGGGTTAATTCAAAATAGATTAGAGACCTCTATGTCTGACCTGAATCCATAAATTGTAAGGAAAACATAAGCACAACCTGTCATTAAATTGAATATAGAGGCATTTTTAACAACTCAATGCCATTTGGACAAGAAAACAGAAGCAAAACTAATTAGCTTCTGCACTACAAAAAAAAAGTGATGATGACAATAAAAAGAGACACCAAAGAATGGGAAAAAACATTTTCTCAGTATTCATTTGACAAAGGGGTTAATATCCAAGATATATAAAGCATTCATAAAACATAGCAACAACAACAAATCTCACACCAAAAACTGTAGAGAAAAGATAAACAGATACTTCCTCAAAGAAGTCATACTGATGGTGCATAGGTATATGAAAAAAAAAAATGGTCTCCGTCACTTATCCTCAGGAAAATATAAATCAAAACAATGAGGTATCATCACCTTATACCAGTAAAATTGGCACACATAAAAAAATAAAAAGGTAAAGGTAAAGGCCCTCCCGTTGATCATCGATTTGCTCGAGCGGGCCCAGTAATGTCTCCATTGGAGACTTTGTTGTTACTGTGTTTGGCATATCAAATACATCACGGGGAGCTTGCCAGGCTCTGCCGTGCGGGCGAGATACTCTCGGTAGCTTGCCAGGCTCTCGAGAGGGGCAGAGGAATCGAACTCGGGTCGGTCATGTTGGCTGCGTGCAAGGCAAATGCCCTACTGCTGTGCTCTCTTATTATTAGGGTAATCCAAATTTAAAAAACAATAAGATATTGTCTCATACCTGTGGAAAAAAAATACTGGGAAAAACCTGTGTTGATGGAGATTTGGTGATAAAGAAATTTTCATTCTTTGCTGGTGGGAATGTTGTCTGGTTCAGTCCCTATAGCTAAAGCAGTATGGAAGGTTCTCAGTAAACTTAAAATTGAGCTACCATAGGACCCAGCAATTTCACTTTTAGATATCTATCCCCATGACAGAAAAACATTCATTCAAAAGGACATATGCACACGATTATTCATTGCAGCACTCAATAAAATATCTAAGATTTGCAATCAACCTAGATGTTCAACAACAAATCAGTGTCTCACGAAGATGTGGTATATACAGAATGTAATACTATACTGCTGTAAGGAATGATGAAATCATGCAGTTTGCTGCAACACGGATGGAACTAGAAGATACCATGTTAAATGAAGTAAACCAGAAGAAGAAAGACAAACACGGCATGGTTTCACTTATATGTGATATTTAGAGTTACTGTATGAGGAAATGAAATGGTTTAAATGGCGGGGGTGGGGGGGCGGAATCTCTAGATGACCCTTGGCCACAGAGTATAGGGAGGAGAAGAAAATAAATAGAGTGAAGGGAAAGGGGAATAGAGAAAGATGAAAAGCAGCAGGGGTAGGGGTCAAGGGGACCCAGATACATTGGTGGTCTTAAGGAGTGACAGAGCTAAATATCCAAACCACAGAGTCAACAACACTGAAATAATGAGACCCAAACTCTAATAACCAAACATAAAAGATGCCTGTCAAGATGGCATGCTAGGTTGGGGCGGGCAGCAGGGGACGTAGGAGAAGGAATCTGGGAACAATGGTGGGGGGATGTTGTCACTGGTGGCAGGATTGGTGATGGATCATTGTATGTCAAACATGCAACTCTGTAACTCACAGACTGTGATTTAATAAAATCAAATGGGGGATGGAGGGGAAAAACCATTAATGCTAGTGCTGGCTCAGATGTGAGGAGGAAAGGGAGCCCTCATCCACTGTTGGTGAGGGTGTCAATTGATTTGGCCTGGTGGAAAACAGTATGAGTACTGCTTTTAAACTAAGACTTGAACTTCCACATGACCCAGCAATTCTGTGCGTCTATCCTAAAAGTAAAGTAAAGTAAAGTCCCTCCCATTGATCATCGATTTGCTCGAGCGGGCCCAGTAACGTCTCCATTGGAGACTTTGTTGTTACTGTGTCTGGCATATCGAATACGTCACGGGGAGCTTGCCAGGCTCTGCCGTGTGGGCGAGATACTCTCGGTAGCTTGCCGGGTTCTCAGAGAGGGGCGGAGGAATCGAACTTGGGTCGGCCATGTTGGCTGTGTGCAAGGCAAACGCCCTACCACTGTGCTATCGCTCCAAAATATTATTTTGCAAAGTTCTCTGAACACTCCAGTCCATTGAAACACTATTCATAACAGCCAAGATCTGACAACAACCCAAGTGTAGAAGAAGAAATGAGTGGATAAAGAAATGATGGTGTATAGGCACAACAGAACATGATTCATCTATTTTTTAAAAAAGATTAAATCATGCAATTTGCTGCTACAAATTTAAACCATGCTGAGTAAGTTCAGTCAAAGGGAGAGAGATAAATATAGACTCCCAAAATACAGAATAGAGGTCTCTGTCATATGAGAGATATAAAGAAATATAATAAAGCAATAACAAGTGACCAGAGACCACAGAACCTGAGAGTTTATGTATAAAACTGAGTTTAAAGGAAAGAGAGAGGGGGTATGGTGCCACCAGCAGGTCAATCTGTACCTGTGAGGCGAGTGCATCAGCAGCCTCATGGCGCCTTCAGACTTCCAGATACCCCAAAATTGCTGCTGTGCCTTTGGCCAGACCCCAAAAATTTGGGGCAAAGTTTACCAAGAAAGTAAATGGCCAAAAGTTAGGTATGTGGAAAACACACCCACAAACCACCTCCGGCTCAGCTATATAATTGGAGGCAAGGCCTCTGGTTCCTGATTGAACTGCTTAATGGACATGATCCCAGAGACTCAGAAACGAATCTCAGAATCCAGTGGCTTTAGGTAGAAATGCGTCTGGTCTCTGCAGTAGGCTACCGGTGCTGGGCCAACCCATGTGGGAATAGGTTTCGTGCCTTGGCCTGTTCCCCCTGGCGACTCAATGGCCGCCATCCAGCTGAGGCCACTGGATAGTCACATTTGGGCCCCCAGTGACGAGACACACAGGGCCTCACGGGATGGGGGTGGAGCCGGGCTTGTCCTCCCCACCCCAACGAGACCCCAAGTCATCGCCCATGAATGGCCTCTCTGGCTCCTGATCAAGCTGCTTAACGGCCATGATCCCAGAGACTCAGAAACAAATCTCAAAACCCAGTGGCTTTTGGCAGAAATGCATCCGGACTCCACAGTACGTTACTGTCACCGGGCCACCCCAGGGAGGAAAGGGTGTTGTCCCTCCGCCTGCTCCCTCTTGGCGACTTGGTGGCTGTCATCCTCCAGAGGCCATTGGACAGTCAGGCTTGGGCCCACAGTGACGAAACTTGTTGGGCCTCACGGGATGGGGGGGAGCCGGGTCTGTCTTCCACACCGCAACGAGACTCCAAGTCATCGCCCATGAACGGCCTCTCTGGCTCCTCATCAAGCTGCTCAACAGCCATGATCCCAGAGACTCAGGAGCAGATCTCTAAACCCAGTGGCTTTTGGCAGAAATCCCTCCAGATTTAAGTGTTAAAATTTTGAAATTTCAAAACCACATGGCCTTACTGCAGCCACACGACATCATATGTTATTCATAACCAGCAATACAACACAAATTGTCTATTGTTGCCTTTTCAGCAGATCTGAGTGTTGGGGTAAAATCTCAAATAATGGTGGGTCTAGTGTCGAAATAGTGAATGTGATCAAAGTAGAGAGAGAGTAATGTGGAAATCATCTGCCCCACAGGCGGGGGAGGGTGTGGGATGGGGGTATACTGGGATTTTTGGTGGTGGAGAATGGGCACTGGTGAAGGTACGGGTGTTTCATTGTATGACTGAGACTTAGACCCAAAAGCTTTGTAACTGCTCTCATGGTGATTCAATAAATAAAATTATAAAAAATGGGGGAAAAAAGTAAAGAAAAAAAAAAGGAAAGAGAGAGCAAAAGGGTGGGGTGAGGATGTAGTGGGAGGGTGGGAGGGCTATTTGGATCATTGGTGGTGGAGAATGGGCACTGATGGAGGGATGGGTACTCGATCATTGTATAACTGAAACCCAAGCACGAAAGTTTGTAAGTCCACAGCTGTACCTCATGATGTTTCACTAATAAAAAAATTAGTTAATTAATTAAAAATAAATTTTTTAAAAAATTGAGTTTGCTATTGCACCTGCATGAGTGTGGTTGTGAGGATATGGCTCTGATGTCTCTGAGGCTCCTACCAAAAATAAGTGTAGCAGAAGCTGCTGGTGCCCAAAAACAGGGGTTGTGGAATCCCCCATTATTTCACGGTGACACCACCGTGAAACCAGAGAACATTCCACCAAGTCTTCCATCAACAGTGACGGCATGAGAGCTGGTCACTTGTCTCCAAAGACTTTCCATTGTTAAAATGTGATTTGCTTATGATTAAATACCCTAAGAGGTGGATTTGGCTTATGCTGTGAAATTCTAACTTCTGTTCGTGTGTCACCTTGAGCCGTGGGCTCTGACCTCAGACTGACCCCAGGGGCTGACCCCAAAGACTTGGGTCGGCTTTCCTCCCCTATGCACCCGCTGCTGCATTTATCTCTCTCTTTGCATTTCTGTCTTTCCTTTGTGCTCCTGGTTTGTTTCCCTTTTTCTCCTGCTTTTTCTCTCCATGCAGATAAGTTTCTTTGCTTTACTCCTCCCAAAGCCCCTCCAATAAGCTGGATGCCCACCTCTCTGTGCTCTGCAGTTTGCCTGTTGTCCAGTAGGTGCCCCTCTTTTCTTTTCCAATCCTGCCTGCTCAGGGTCAGGCACACACGACGCTCTTTATTGTACAGAAGCTCCTAATCCAGTGTAAAATAAATACTGTATAAGCTTAAGCAAACAAACTGAGTTTGTCAAGGTAGGCACAAGGCAAAGGTGACTAGGAGATGACCTCAGGACATAGTGGAAGGAAGTGGACACTGGCAGTAGGTGTGGTGTCAGAACATTGGTAATATTGTCCTTAATACTGTAAATCATGGTGGGGATGGAGCGACAATTTGCATTCTTTAACCTAGTCATTGGTTTTCCTGAGCTGTTTCTAAATTGGTGGTATTTTTTTCATTGAAGTTGTCTTAGAAGCTAAGATATCTGCTATGTCATGATTTGTGTTTACTTACTCTTAATCACTTTTGCCTTCCATTATGCGCCATTTACTGAGTGCATATGAATCTACACTGTTCACATGACATCCTCACCTTATACCAGAACAAATCTCTATTTCTCTCTCTCTCTCTCTCTCTCTGCAATTCTCAAAGCTCAGCACTGAAAAACTTAAAATTGCCACCAGCTACAGTTTATTCCTAGCCTTTTAGGTATCTCTTGGCTCTTTTAACTCACCATATAAATGATCTGTTTAAAACTTGCTTATAAAATGCCTTTTTCAAGAGGGACAGACATAGAATGACTGCACTCATTTGTGGAATATAAAATATCATAATATGAGACAGACACCCAAGGACAGTAGACACCGGAGTCAGGAATATTGCGCCATAGTTAGAAGCCTGCTTCATAAGCTGGGGGAGAAGGTAACTGGAATAAGGAAGGGATGACTAAGATAATGATGGTTGGAGGAATCGTTCAGGATGGGAGATGTATATTGAAAGTAGATAAAGGACCAAACGTTATAGCCTCTCAAAATCTATATTACAAACCATAATGCCTAAAAGTAGAGTCTTCCATAGAGGCAGGGTGAGGGTTGGGAAGTGGGTGGGGAGGGATACTGGGGACATTGGTGGTAGAAAATATGCACTGGTGGAGGGATGGGTGTTTAATCATTGTATAACTGAAACTCAAACATGAAAGTTTTCTAACTGTATCTCATGATGATTCAATTAAAAAATGTCTTCTCACCTAGTATTACAGTGAGAAATGGGAGAAGGAAAAATTAAAATTTCTGTGTTAGGACGAATTTCAACCCATTATTTAAAAGTATTTTCCTAGTATCATGCTAAGCGGAATGAGTCAGAAAGAGAGGAATAGACATAGAAATATTGCATTCATCTGGGGAACATAAAGTAACAGAATAGGAGACTAACACCCAAGAGGGGCCGGGATTAGTACTAGGAGGTTTGCTCCATGGCTTGGAGGCCAACCACACATGCTAGGGGAAAAGGGAGCTCAGATAGAGAAGAGAGCACCAAATAAAGGATGTTGGGAGGATCCTCCAGGATGGGAGAAGCATGCTGAAAGTAGACTATAGACCAAACATGATTGCCACTCAATGCCTCTTTTGCAAACCACAACACCCAAGAGAAGAGAGAGAGAACAAAAGGGAATGCCCTGCCACAGAGGCAGGGTAGGATGGAGGGGATGAGGAGTGGGACAGATACTGAGATCCGTGGTGGTGGGAAAAGGGCACTGGTGGAGGGATGAGTATTTGATCACTGTATAATTGAAACCCAAGCACAAAAATTTCTAAGTCTACAACTGTACCTCACGGTCACTTGATCGCTTGATCACTTGACTTCCTGTTAATTGTTGATTAGCTCCAGCGGGTGCCAGTACTTCACAGTGTCTCACTAATAATTTTTTTTAAAAAAAATATTTTCCTTATATTTACATTCTTATATTTAATTTTATTTTCCTTATATTTACTTTCCTTATATTTACTTTACTTTTAAAATTTTTATTTAGGTATCATGACTTATAATATTCTCGAGCGGGCCCAGTATCATCTCCATCGTGAGACTTGTTACTGTGTTTGGCATATTGAATACATCACGGGTAGCTTGCCAGGCTTTGCTGTGCGAGAGGGATACTCTTGGTAGCTTGCTGGGCTCTCCGAGATGGGTGGAGGAATCAAACTCCAGTCGGCCATATTGGCTGTGTGCAAGGCAAACGCCCTACCACCGTGCTATCACTCCTCCTCAATATTATCAGTAATAAAGCTTCAGATTCCAATAGAGTACTGACAACCAGAGTGCAGCATCCCTCCACCAAGTTCTCAAGATTCCTGCCTTCAAAACTCCTTTGGCAGGGGCTGGAGCAATAGCACAGCGGATAGGGAGGTTGCCTTGCACCTGGCCATTCCGGGTTCATTTCCCAGCATCCCTGAGCACCGCCAGGAGTAATTCCTGAGTTCAGAGCCAGGAGTACACCTGGGCATTGCCGAGTGTGATCCAAAAAGCAAAAATAAAAAAAAACCTCCCTTGGCAGAGTCCAATCTGAAAGCCAACCCGCAAAGTTTGAAGCCACTGACCTTTCATTATTCCCTTATTTGCTTCTTAGTTCCACATATGAGAGAGAGAATAATCTGTATTTGTTCTCCTCGTTTTGACTTTGCTTTTGGTTTGGGGCCACGCCCAGTGTTGCTCAGGGGTTCTCCTGGCTCTACACTCAGGGATCACTCCTGGGGGTACTGAGGGACAATATGTGGTCCTGGGATGGGAACCCTGTAAGGAAAACACTGTATTTGCTGTGTTCTTTCTAGCCCTGTTTTCCTTTGACTGACACACCTTTATACACTCTAGTTTTGCCCAACTAGTGGCAAATTTAATGATTTTCGTCTCTCCTTCTAGCTAAGTAGTATTCCACTGTGTATATATACCACAGTTTTTTATCCACTTATCTGTTCTTGGGTATTTGGATTGTTGCAAATCTTGGTTACTGGGAATAGCACTGCAGTGAAAAAGGGAATTCAAATGTATTTTCTTCAAATAGTGTTTTTGGGTCCTTGGGGTAGATGCCAAACAATGAAATTGCTGGGTCCTTTGGAAGCTCAATTGTTTTTTGTTTAAATATTTACTTCCTATGTCATGCTTTCAAATGTGTCCTGATGGAATCTTTATACTTATCCCCACAAGAAGCAAAATATGTTGTGCTTCAAATGTTCTTCTTAGAAATTATCTCTATATAATGTTTACTGTTTTAATTAGGAAAAAAAAGTGAGGAGCTTAATACCTGCACTTGGATGTACTTATTTGATTTGTATTTACAATTCAACTGGTTTATAGTATGTAGAATAAATATATGACATATACACTATATATATCTTATTTATGAGAAGAAAAGCAATTTTGTTTGGGGGTTTTGTTTGTTTGTTTGTTTTGAGACTATACTCAGTGGTGCTCAGGGATTACTCCTTGTTCTGCACTCAGGGATCAGTCTAGAGGGCTGGAGGGACCATATGAAATGCCAGGAATTTAACCTGGGTCTGCTGCATGCTAGGCAATTGCCCTACCCATTGTACTATCTCTCTGGCCCCAGGAAAACAACTTGTTTTTGTTTTGGGAGCCACACCCAGCAATGTTCAGGGGGTTATTCCTGGCTCTAATCACCAGGTGGCTAGGGAACCCGGCGGCTCTCTCTTGCCACCTGCGTTCAATGGTCTAGGGTGCTCCCCAACCCGGGACAGTCATTGCCATGGGCAGATGAAGGAGAAAACAAGGGCCAGGCTGGTTGGAGATCAATTGCCATTTATTTTGTTCTCCCCATGCATCTGCTCCTGCATTTCCCCCCTACATTCTTCTCCCTCTGTTCCCCTTGCTTCTCTCTCCGTGCTCTGACTCACCACCTTGGTCTCCTCTCCTTAGACCAATAACTTAAGTAGCATCATAATTAACATCTTAATTTTAGTTCTTAATATTAGTTATTTTGTATGCACATAGTAAGAGATACATTGCGCATGTAAGGTGGCTCTCCTAGGGACATCTCGCTATAGATCTCAGACTACAGTGCTCAGGCCAGATTAATCTTTCCTAACCCTAGCAGTGTCTTATCTAGTTGTATTTTTTGGGTTATGACAGAATTTGTCCATGACCATGCTCTTGACTTATAGTTAAGTATTATGGCACTTTGGCCTGGCCCATTTCAATGCCAGGGTAGCTCACAGCTTGCTCTGGGTCCATCCAACTCCTTATTAGGACCCTGCTTTTGGGGTGCTAGGATGTAAGGGCAACTGAGGCTTAAGTTGAGAGAACAGATGCCCAGGAGTAAATATCATTCAGAGTCATTTAACTCCCAAATTAAAAAAGCATAGCACTGTCTTCTTGTGTCTATACAAAAAGCACATTGCTCTGAATCAACTATGCAAAGGACTTGAGAAGAGAAAAGAAATATTTACAAGTTAACAGAGTCTGATTAGGAGATAAAGGTAATAAACCATTTGGGGAAGCAGAGCACAAAGAAAGAGGTTACAAATAAACATAGAGGAATGGGAGCACTGTGATTGGAGTAACCCCATAAACCTAAGCTCCCTGTGGCAAGGCTGAAAGGACAAACCAATGTTACTCTACATACAGGTTATATGCAGAGTAAGCATCTTACCTGCAGTACTATCTCTCCAGCTCCCAAAAAACAGTTTCCTTCTATATCTTGGATATCTAGTACAATGCCTATGTAAAGAAGCACTTAGTAAATATTTACATCTTATGGTTTTAAATTATTTTATTTACAATTTTGTATAGAATGTTTTTTGGTTAAAAGCTTAAACTCAGAAAAGTCTAAATTTGTATAGGAAGCTTTTTTAAAAGATGCCCATTTAGGAGTTTAACTTGTTCCTGAAAAGTACTATTTTTACATTGGTTTGAGTCACATTTAGAATATTTGAAACACATCCTGCAAGGAGATGCTTTATTCTGCTTAAGGAGGCAAGGAGATAATCACCTTCTTTCATGCAGGGAATTTGAGAGCTTGGAAAGTCAGAGGTTTCCTCCTATTTTCTGAGGCATCCCAACTGACATGATAGTTTAATTTTTCATTCTTGCCATGTAGGAGAAACAAGCCAGGAAACTGTAGAAATGCAAACCCACATTCCATTGAGTCTGTCTAAGACATGCCAGTTGAATAGTTATATCAATTCATAACAGTAAAAGAAAGACCTAGATTTGGATGCAAAGTTCAGAATGCCTCATTACTGTGGTGAATAGTGAAGATACTTAGGCTGCATAAAAGTTGGTTTTCTTTTAGGAGTGGACACCATGGGAGCTGGAGTTACAGTACGGTGGGTAGGGCATTTCCCACGCACGTGGCCAGCCTGGATTCAATCCTCTGCAAGCACTCCATATGGTCCCCTGAGCCCCACCAGGGGTGATCCCTGAGCACAGAGCCAGGAATAACCCCTGAGCACTTCCAGGTGTGGCCCCTAAACAAACAAAAATCTGATACTATATAAGCAACATGTAGAAATGGTGCTTTGTTGAGTTTGAGAAATAGGGCAGTGGGTTAGATGCTAACTGTGCAGGCAGCCAAACAGGGTTTGTTCCCTAGAACTCTATATGATCCCCTGAGCACCACCAGGAGTAAACCCTGGGCAAAGAACCAGAAGTGAACCCTAAATACACCTGGTGTGGTTCCCAAACATATAGAAATGATGCCTTATTAATATTTCTTGCTTTCCAGTTTCACTAAAACTTCTGTATATAAAATAAGTGGACAAGTATGTTGGCCATTAAAATATGAGGAAAACTGCATTCTCTGGCAGTATGAACACTAAAATTGCAATGACACATGCTCAACAATGACAAACAAGTTCTTGAAATGTTACAAAATATGAGAAAAAGTTTATGTCTTGTACTTAAACTAGTTACCAATTAGGGACCTGAACTTCAGGGAAATCTTTCAAGGCAAAAGAATAGGAGAAAGAGCAAATGAGAGTCTTTGGGATTTTCACTTTGTAAATTTTAGTTACAAAGACTGTGGAAGACATCAAAATATAAATGGGCATGTTCTCAAAGGAATTTAAGTCAATATCCTATAAGAACACTTCTATATGTCTCTAACTTCATTTTAAACTTCCACAAAGTTAAGTTCAGAGCATCATCCCTATTGATTTACTTCCATCCATCCTTTCCCTTCCATTCCTCACATTCGTGTGTCCTTCTTTCTAGTAAACTGAATATCTCCTCAGGCTCTGCACAAATGACCCTCTGTTTTCATAGCACCTGATCCACATCCCTGTCACACTTAAAATTTGTGTTAGGGTTATAAACATATGTGTCTGCATAGCTTCTTAGATTCTAAGCAGCTGAAGGATGAAAATAAGAACTAAGTCTAAGGCTTGAAACAGCACAGCTGCTCAATAAACACTGAGGAGATGAGATCAGGGAAAGGAGGAAGGAAGGAAGGAAAGAAGGGAGGGAGGGAGGGAGGGAGGGACAGAAGATCAGCTATACACTCAGGGGATCGTAATTAAAGATATATTTGACCCTACATTCATATTAGACAAACTGCTTTTCAGTCACCATGTCTTCAAATTTATCTGTCTTGTGCTGGTTAAAGTCCCACTTCCTGGAGATATGGTTTTGTGGTAGCCAGGGAACTTAAACTTGGCCTTGCAAAGATGTTCAATCATATGTTTCTTGTTCTGTAGTTGATAAGGATAATCAAGAGTCATTGTGAGCCCTGATCACTACCCTGAACACCAAAGGTACCCCACATCCCCCTCTAGTGACTAAGACAGCATATGAGGGCAGAGATGAATGTCCACTGAAAAGACTGTCTCTGAAGTCCCTTAGTACAATCAGTGCATACACAAGCTGCAAACACTCGCAAAGAGACCTGCTGCCTTTGTGCACTGAGCCCTACAGGAATTAGAGCTTGGCTGGCTAAATTCGCTGCAGAATTATTTCTGCCAGTGGCCACTTGTCATGCCTTGGTCTCAGCCTCCCCACGGCAGGGGAGCTTCTAGCTTCCGCATCCTTGACTTTGCCCTCAGACTCAGTTTTGCTGGCTCAGTCATGTTTAAATTCTCCACGACGAAGTGCCTGGGCTGGAAGGTACTCTGGGGGTCTGCTAGCTGATGGAACCCTGGATTTTTATGTTTGAGCATAAAAAACAAAGGTAGGGAGACTGGTGGTCAGTTTTCTTCTAATAGATGTGCTCCTCATGCCCTTGTCTTTTAAATCTACATAAGGCTGAAAGGCTGCCACACTTCTTTTCTCTTAACTTGCCCAGCCTTCTACGTGAGGCTCACAAGGTCTCAAGGATAATGTTGCAGAAAGTACCCGTATTTTTTTTTCTATTTCCTTCTTCATAATGAAATTGTCCTTCTGTCAATAGTAAATGTATAGGCACTGAATATCTAATCAAAGCAAGGTTGTTTCTGGAGTAGGGAAGGCCCCTGATGCTCATATATTTCCCTGTTAATTAAATTTTTAAACACAAACTGGAAGAAAAGAAGAAAGGAATAGAGAGAGAGGAAACAGAGGGTACAGGTGGTGACCCCTGGTGGTGAATCACAGACTAAGCCCAGGGGCTGGGGGACAGATGGGGTAAACCCATTTGGATTGTTTGGATTCAAAACTGCCCAGGGTATTCTAAGGTACAGGGTGTCACAAGTACAGCCAGGTTTCCAGACAGAAAAGCAGAGTTGCCATAGGTGCCCCGAATTGGGAATAGTGAGGACTTGATTTGAGGTCTCCTCTATTGACCTTCCTAGATACTTAAGAGGGTCAGAGGGCAACAGGAGGACAGGGCAGTAGAATATTAAGGTCTCCTAATGATTTCCAGTTTCTGGGCATGTGTTGAATGAATAATGAGCTAATCCCCTACTGACCCATTCAATCTCAAAAAGACAGCCCAGGAGGCTTTATAACTTAAAAATCGCTTTAATCACAAGCCATTAGGAAGCCGAAATGCTCACTACGTATCCCTGATGGGAGAGAATTGGCCTTCTTTAAAGAAGCAAAGACAAAGAAAAAGCCTTTTCTTCCTTGATTTGTGAGTCCCTGGGTTGCTTGAATACGTCCCTTCAAAGATTATTTTTTCCCATTTCATGCCCGTCGTTTTATTTTCTGATACCTGCTTAGAAATAACCTTGTCTTTCTGGTACTTAGTTATAGCACATAAATCCTTTTGCTTTTTCTAAGAAACCACAGAACTCGGCTCCGACAGCTTCCTCGAGAGCCTGTGAGGGCCTGCCCAGCGTAGCCCTGCAATGCCACCTAGGCAGGCTTAGAGGGGGGATAATTTAATGAGCTTCCTCCTGTCAAGGAGTTGGATGGAATTTGTAAAATGGGATTTAATTGGGACTGAATTAACTTCACTTAAAAATTCCTCACACATCAGCCTCTGTTCATGGGTGACAACAGTCCACCTTTGCTCTGATTTGTAACTGAATCCTAGATCCGAAGGCTGATGCCCAGGAAGAGGCAGCAAAGGGAACCCCACATGGCCCTTAGGAGCTGTTAGTCAGCAGGCTGCTTAGCTCCTGGCCCCTAGAAAAAGCTCCAGCTCTGGGCCTGTGCTCCCTTCAAAGGAAGACAAACTAGCAGGCAACATTCAGGCTAAATTGCAAACTTGCATTTAATGAAGAACTGTTCTGGTGATGGCTGTCAAATGTCCACTGAGCTTTGTTTTATGCAAGGTTAGAAAATAGAATAGCACTCTGCATTTGATGCTGATGAACTGCCCTGATTCTGGAAGGTTGAGAGCCTCACAGTAAAGCCTGTCTCCAAAAGTTAGCCCCCCTACCTCTCCAGGGCCTTAGAAAGACACTGAGCACAGAAGTTGATGTTCTTGGAGTGAGTGAAGAAGCCCCTGAGGGTTATTTGTATATTGCATTCAGGACCTTGGAAGGAAGGGGAAAGGGGAATTAATGGAAAATCCTGGGTGAATGGATCTTTCACTCTCCTCTGTGAATATGTGAGCAGGCCTAGACTCAGGATGGCAGAGACTCATCTCAGAAGCCAGCCAAATCCATTAGCAGTGGCTGCCTGGAAGATTCAATAGAGGAACGTTTCAAGTCTCCATCTCAGTTTCTCTGCAAGAAATGGGTATTGGGATTGATTCGTTATCTTATATGACTTTATTTGAAGAACAACACTCCCCTATCCTGTGAGTTAGAAAACTTTGGAGGTGATACCTAATTAGTGCCCTTCCAAGTCAGTGAGATACTAAAACAGTAAAGAGATGATTCTTCCTGCTATGGTCCTAGTTCCTCCACCATTGTGTTCCACCCACAGCCTCTCCCCTTCATCAAACAGCCTAGGAAAGACACACAATCCCTGGCAGAGACCTCAGAACTCTGCTTCAGAGACCAGGCAGAGCCCTACTGGAGTACTGCAGATGCCAAAAGTCCAGGGGCACAGAGCTGGGGATCTCACAGGGGTATCTGGGACAGCATTAGTGGAGATCCAATGCATTGTCCTTAAAGAAAAGCCACCAGTCAGGAAGAGATAGGGTGAAACTGAAAATTCCTTGTTGAAGGAATCAATGATAATTTCTTGAGCGATGTTTGTGTTAGAGGAAGATGGGATCTGAAGACTTACTGTAGGCTAACATTGGCTCATCCTTTCTCCTCTGTCCTTTCTCCCTTGCTTCAGGGACCTTAGGTTTATTGAGTTACACCCATCACAGTAATCCCCAGGCACTCCCATTCCTCTGTGTTTATCTTTAACTTCTCTGTGCTCTGCTTCCCCTATCTGTTAATCACATATATCCCCAAATCAGATGCTGTGACTTGTAAGGTCAGATTCTTCTAAAGACTCTGGTTTTTGTATTTGCAAGTGAAATATTGCTTTTCTCCTTCCCTTATGTCCTCTGCATGGTTTACTTTAGAGCAGTGTCCATTTTGTGCAGGCACAGGAAGACAGTTAACGCTGTGCTTTTATAACTTCGGAGGTAATTGACTCCCAAATAATATTCACTCCTGGTTATCTGTCATATTTACTTGATTTAAGCCTCAGATGCCCTTAGTTCCTAGAACCCCCATAGCAGGGTCCTGATGAAGGGACTTGATGGACTCAGGGTAAACTGTAAGCTACCCTAGCATCAAAATAGAACAGGCCAAGTGCCATATAACTTACAATAAGTTAAGAGCGTGGTCATGGACAAAATCTGTATAGAATCACTGGGCAAGGACCCTGCTGGGGTTAGGAAGAACTAATCTGGCCTGAGGACTGTAGTCTTGGACCTATAGCGAGATGTCCCTTGGAAAGCCACCCTTTAAGCCACTATGTCCATACAAAATAACTAGAAATATTAGTCACTGTATGTTACCTGCCTGTATTAAGCATTTTCCATAGAGGGATCAATTTCTTGACTTTTTGCTTCTCTCTCTCTCTCTCTCTCTCTCTCTCTCTCTCTCTCTCTCTCTCCTCTCTCATGTTTCACTGTATTTCTTATTGGTAGTAGTTATCTGTTTTGTGTAGACGAATGCAGAAAAAATGTCTAACAAAAAATAGACGTTTGTCTGGTAGATATGAACACAACTGTGTTTTATTCTTTAGAAATAAATGACTGTCAATTTGTTTTGTATCCTTTCATATATTTGACATATACAGAAGTCAATGACTAGGCACATACATATTCATTAAAGTCAAAAATAATATAGATGCTGTTGTGATAAGCAATTGTTCTTTATTTTTAATTTGGGGGGGGGGCTTCACAGTGATGCTTAAGGGTTATTCCTAGCTCTGCAAGGGATCATTTCTGGAGCCAGGGGTTGAACCCAGGTTGGCAGCATGCAAGGCTTACCTTACCGTTCCTGCACTACATTCTCTCCAGCTCCTGATAAGGAACTCTCTGTGATACTTAAAGATATATTGTGATTATCATTTTACATAATTATCTCATCTTTTAATATAGTGTTTTTTATTATCTCCTATTTTTGTTGGCCTATATTACTTCCAAATATTTACAGTTATAAACAGTGCTACAGTATCGTTTTACATAAAAACCCTTATTTGATGTCTTGAGGATAAGTTCTTAGATATGTGGTCAGTGTACTGAAGGGCACACATTCCATTTTTTTAATGTCTTTTTAGTCTTAGACCTTGAAAGATTGTATCTCTATACTGTGTATTCTAATGTTTATTGTGATGTATTTTGTGTGTGTGTGTGGGGGGGGGGGGGTGATGCTGTTTTTGTGAGGGGGGTTGGGGTGTTGGGCACATTCAGTGGTGCTCAGGGCTTACTTCTGACTCTGTGCTCAGGGATCAGTCCTACCTGTTCTACAGGGGGACCATATGTGGTGCCAGAACCAGAATTAGCATCAAGTAAAGCCAGTACCTTATCCCCTATATTATTATTCTGGCACCAATACTTTTTATTTATTTTCATTCATGGTTTATTGGTCCTTCCAGGTAGTAATCAGAAATCCTGAGGGCCCCTCTGATGATTCTTTGACAGCTAGGCTGGTCGTTTAATGCATGGGCTTGAGAGTACCCTGTTATTCATTCCCGGGTGTTCTGGGGATTACCAAGGTCACCCCAGAAGTTTAGGGGATCTACAGAGCTGCACTTGGCTATTCTGAGAGTATCTTGTGGTACCAGAAATTGAACCTGAGTTGGGCTTATACTGGGTCTACTCCCTACTGGCTGTAGACCCTGGCCCCTATAGTGATTAGTCTGGCCCCTATAGTGATTAGTCTGACCTTGAAAGATTGTATCTCCACACTGTGTAGGGCTGAGATCACCAAGCCTGCTCAGTTCGAGACTGGGTCTCCTCCACCCAGATCCCCCATCTTTCAGTAGCTAGACAGTTACACCCACCAACTGCCATGTAACCCCATCAACGGCAAAGATCCAGAGACTATAAAACCAAGCTCCCGGAAGTGTACAGCTGCATTCACGGCCATGCAACCTCTTATTGTCTAGTTCTCACTCTCAGAAAACCCAGTAGGTTACCGAGAGTATCCTGCCCGCATATATGCCTGACTGGGAACACCTGTAAAGGTGGTTAGAGGCTGCCCCAAAAGCCTCCATCACTTTTGGAGAGTCTGGCAAGCTGCCAAGAGTGTCCCGCCCGCACGGCAGAGCCTGGCAAGCTACCCGTGGCATACTTGATATGACAAAAACAGTAACAGTTATGGTCCTCATTCCCCTGACCCTGAAAGAGCCCCTAATATGCCATTGGGCTACACTAGCATGTGACAGGGATGAATGGACATGTGACTGGCGCCTGCTCAAGCAAATTGATGAACAACAGGATGATAGTGATAGTGATAGTGATTATTAAGAAGTAAACTTAAGATGATTGCTTATATGGATATGAACTAAGGAAAGGAGAAATATACCCTAGATGAGATTCCACCCTTGAGCATGAAATTCTGCCCTAGATCTCCTAGCAGGAGATCTTTGTAGTAGAAGAGCTTCCCCTGAGGGAAGTGCTTTACATATGTTGATTGCGCTATCTTACCTCTGTGTGGTTGCTAACCCCAATCTTGAAGGTTGGGCTCTTAACTAACACTGGGAGATGGAAGTGGGGCAGAGGGAGACTAGCATGAGGGACAGTAGGAGATGGGGTTGAGGGGGAGAGGAACTGGAATGGAGGGCACAGTGAGACGCGAATACAAGACATGGGGGGCATAATATAAGATTAGCGTGGGGGAAGTAGGAGATGGAATGAGAGAGGAGTGTGAGTCTGAAATTGAGACAGAGATTGGAATAAACAGGGGCTGACGACGAACCAGCTTGGTGGCCATGTTCCCTCCTTCATGTGTCTGTTGGCAGTGCTGGTGGTCGGGGTGGGGAGGTGGCTCCTGACCACCAAATGCACACATTGTGGAGTGCACCCACACCTTTATTGAATACACATTTACTTACAATACAGAAGACAGACTGCAGGTTTGGCCTTAATCCATACATATGGTAGCACTGTAGCACTGTCCTCCTGTTTTTCATGGGTTTGCTTGAGAGGGCACCAGTAACATCTCCATTGTGAGGCTTGTTGTTACTGCATATCGAATACACCATGGGAAGCTTGCCAGGCTCTGCTGTGCTATGGGATACTCTCGGTAGCTTGCCCGGCTCTCCACAAGGGCAGAGGAATCAATCCTGGTCAGTTGGATGCAAGGCAAATGCCTTACCCACTGTGCTATTGCTCCAGCCCCCATACATATGGTACCCAGCCAAAAGATAAATGTGGGGAGAGCCTCTTCTTGTTCATTCCACTTCTTGAACATTCCACCTCATTTATGTTCTGAACTTTATTTCCTCCTCTGTAAAATGGGGATAAGAAATCCAATCCCACTGACTCTCTTATACTTTGTCTCTTTGCTCACTGCACATCTATTATGTGCATGCCAAGTACTCGGTATAGATTCCTGCCTCCTAACTAGGACTCTAGGCACAAAAACAGAATCTTAAGAGGAAATATTCATCTGCAGTTCTTTTTCACATGTATATTTCCCCCATACCAGTTGCCTATGTACACTAATAAAAAGCCTAGAACTTTGGACATTGGAGAAACAAAGGATATAATTGAATTACAAAAAATGCACCGAAGTTAAGAGAGAGGAAGAAAGAAGGGAGACTATGGCCCACTTCCTTATCTATGGAACCCCAACCAACCTGACATTTGCTTATGAGCAGTCTCCCCCACCCTGAGCTATTTCTCTAAGATTCCTGATTTTCGTCTGACTGATCAACCCCCTGGTATAGCCATAAAACAAGCAGCTCAAGTCTTGCCTCACAAACTCCCCAAAACTGCCTATGTTTCTATTTTGGTCTTTCTTCTCCTTTGACAAAATGCTCCAGATATCTTACTACTAGGTGCTTGCTTGCTAAAATGTGATGGTTCTGGCCTGGAGCTATAATAAAGCGGGTAGGGTATTTGCCTTGCAAGTGTCTGACCCAGGTTTGATCCCCAGAATCCCATATGGTCCCCTGAGCTCTGCCTGGAGTAATTCCTGAGTGCAGAGCCAGGAGTAACACCTGAGCACTGCCGGATGTGACCCAAAAAGTTATATATATATATATATATTCACTTATATATAATATATTTAAAAATAAAATAAAATGTGATAGTTCAGAGACTGACCTCAATCTACACATGGTCAGTCCCTCTTCCAACCACTGTCTGGCTACTATCATGATTGACTCAAGACCTAAAGTCAGCAAACGATGTGGAAATAGCAGGGAAAGCATTGAAAAATAACAAGCCTTACAGGACTGAAAATTCAACCTTTTCACCAGCAGGAAGAATAATACTTAGTGTCTCTAACACCCACTAAATGCATATGAAACAACTTTGCCAATAGGTAGATAATCAAATTGTTCTGAATAATCCAATCTAGTGTTTTTCTGCTGCTTCTTCATGCTAATTTATTCTGACATGGCTTTTCAATAATGAAAATCTGTTCTTGTAGAATCCATTTCATCGAGATTTTCCATATTAAAATAGAGATGGAAGTGTCGTGGAGAATTAGATTACTTGTCCTCATTCCGGCACTTGGTGTTCCTTGGGTGGGGTCTTTGTATCACAGTGGATAACCAGATGGCATTAATTTGAGAGGAGCCAGTGTATCTTCCTTAGCAGGCCGGCGATTGTTTTTAAAGTGCTGTTTCCATCTGATCGAAGTCTCTTGCCTGCATAGACTTAATTTGTTCCTTACCTCATGAAATTTGTTCATTTTCAAAGCATTTTCAGCCCTAATCATTACCACCAGGGTGAAAACTAGTTTAAATAAATGCCTCGGTGACTAAAACATGTGTTAGTTTCTCATTCCAGAGAAAACTTTCTGGGCAAATAAAATCCTTATCCTCAAAAACAAAAGGACAGTCAAGGGCATGCTTGGGGAATAGTTGTGGATACTGGGGCTGGAGGTGAGGGTACAAAAGTGAACAATGTACAATTCCCACCTCCCAGGAGCCACGGTCAAGCATAGGTGTCTCCAATTTTAGTGCACATAATAATCTCCCAAGGAACATGTTGCTAGTGGAAAGATCTGAGACTGATTCTGGATCAGTCGGTGCTTCACAGATCCCTTTCCCTCATGTAGTTTTACTTCATGTCATGGAGCAGATTGAGAATTAACCACTTTTCACGCACACCTGGGAAAGATCTTAAATATGAGGCAACCTCTCTTTCCAAAAGTTATATGTGTGTGTGTGAGTGTGTATGAGAGAGAGAGAGAGAGAGAGAGAGAGAGAGAGAGAGAGAGATGTTGAGCTCACATCATATAATATTGGTTAGATTACTGCACTAGAGAATAGACATCACTATGGTTCCCAAGTTCTGATCTCTTTAATCTAATCTAATGTAACATTCACAAGACCTCACAACCTCTTCTTGTCTCGTTCTCACTCTTGGAGAACCAGGCAGGCTATCGAGAGTATCCTGCCCACACAGCAGAGTCCCCATGGTGTATTTGATATGCCAAAACACAGAAACAGTGATGGGTCTCATTCCCCTGACCCTGAAAGAGCCTCCAATGTGGCACTTGCTAAAAATCTCAGGGCTAGGATGAATGGAGACATTACTGGTGCCTGCTCGAGGAAATTGAACAACGGGATGACAACGGGATCACAGTGATACAGTGAATGTAACATTAAAATCTATGGGTTGGGATGGAGAAATAGTACAGGGCTTAAGGCATTTATCTTGTGCAAGGCCATCCCTGATTCTATGCACCACACTGCATGAAGCAGCACCAATAATGATCCCTAAGCACAAAGACAGGAGTAAAGTCAAGCACAGCAGGGTGTGACCCAAATACCTAAACAAATAAACAAATCAGATCCATAGATTCTTCTGTACCATTTTCTAAGTCTCCTACAGGAGTATATTTGCACTGTAGCAATGTCCTCCGGTTGTTCATTGATTTGCTCAAGCGGGCACCAGAAACGCCTCCATTGTGAGACTTGTTGTTACTATCTTTGGCATATCAAATACACCATGGGGAGCTCGCTAGGCTTTGCCATGCAGGCAGAATACTCTTGGTAGTATAAGAATTTTTGCTTGGGGGTATGGTGCTGTCAGCAGGTCAACCTGTACCTATGGGGCGAGTGCATCAGCAGCCTGATGGTGCCTTCAGACTTCCAGATACCTCAAAATTGCTGTTGTGCCTATGCCAAACCCCAACAACTTGGAGCCAAGTTTACCAAGAAATTAAATGGCCAAAAGTTAGGTAGGTGGGAGACACACCCACAAACCACTTTCGGCTGTTCTACAAGCTATTTTATTGGCCTTTCTTCAGACTCATAAATCTTGAAAGAGATCAAAAGACGCAGTTAGGGCCTGTAGTGTGGAGGTAGGCAGGAAGCCGTGACTAAAAGCTCCAGGCCCTCTTGGATCAGGACTGGGCCTCCTCCCCCCAGGTCCCCAGTTTTCCAGTCAGTAGCTTGGCAGTCACACCCACAAACTGCCCCGGGCGCCATGTGATCTCATCAACAGCCAAGACCCAGAGACTATAAATGAAACCTCACAGAAGAAAAGACACAGAATTTCCTGGATGTTATATTCTATCCATAACAAGCACTGTAGCACTGTAGGTTCATTGTTCATCGATTTGCTCAAGTAGGCACCAGTAACGTCTCCATTGTGAGACTTGTTACTTTTTCTTTTCTTTTCTTTTTTTTTTTGGCATATCGAATACACCACAGGTAGCTTGCCAGGCTTTGCTGTGCAGGCAGGATACTCTTGGTAGCTTGCCAGGCTCTCCGAGAGGGGTGGAAGAATCAAACCCTGGTCAGCCATGTGCAAGGCAAACACCCTACCCACTGTACTATCGCTCCAGCCCCCATAACAAGCAATACAAAACAAATCATCTAGCATTGCTTTTTGGCAGGTTTGAGTGGTGGTGAGATTGGTGGCAAAATATCGAATGTAACCAAAGTAAAGAGATAGTATGGGGGAAATTGTGAGCCACACACTTGGGGGAAGGGTTGGAATGGGGGTGAAAGGGGTGGAGAATACCGAGGATTTTGGTGATGAAAAATGTGCACTGGTGAAGGGATGGGTGTTTGATGGTAGTATGAAGCATGAAAGCTTTGTAACTGTATCTCACAGTGAATAAAAAAAAGGGGGGAAATCAAAAAAGAGTGGAAATCAAAAAATGGGGGGAAAAAGTGGTTCTACGTGGAAAGTATCATGCTAAGTGAAATGAGCCAGAAAGAGAGGAACAGACATAGAAAGACAGCACTCATCTGGGGAATATAAAGTAACAAAATGGGAGTCTAACACCCAATAATAGTTGAGATAAGTACCAGGAGGTCTGCTCCAGAGCTTGGAAGCTGGCAGCACATGCTGGGGGAAAAGGCAGCTCAGATAGAGAAGGGAGCACCAAGTAAAGAATGTTTGGTGGACTCGCTCAGGATGCGAGATTTATGCTGAAAGTAGACTATAGACCGAACACAATGGCCACTCAATACCTCTTTTGCAAACTACAAGACCCTGAAGGAAAGAGTGAGCAAGAGAGAATGCCCTGCCATGGGGTGGGGCGGGGGGGGGGGGGGGCAGGGGTGTTGGAGGATGGGAGTGGGAGGACTACTAGGATCATTGGTGGTAGAGAATGGGCATTGGTGGAGGGATGGGTACTGATCATTGCTGAAACCCAAGCACGAAAATTTGTAAGTCTACAACTGTACCTCATGGTGTTTACTAATAAAAAAAAATAATAATAAAAAAGAAAAAGAAAGATTCCCCAACTTGACAAAAAATAAAGTGGGTGAGAAAAATAATTGTAAAATAATAAACTAAAATTAACATTCAGAATAGAATTTTAAAAAGTAATGTGGAGTTCATGCCCAATTCAATCAGCTTAATTAATGACTGAATAAATAGGAGTACTCCTACATTGTAGCACTGTCCTCCCATTGTTCATCTATTTGCTTCAGCGGGCACCAGTAACTTCTCACAGCAAATTGTGAGATTTGTTGTTACTGTTTTTGGCATATTGAATACATCACAGGGAGCTTTCCAGGCTTTGCCATGCAGGCGAGATACTCTCAGTAGCCTGCTGGGCTCTCCGAGAGGGGCAGAGGAAATGAACCCAGGTCGGCTGCATGCAAGACAAACACCTTACCCACTGTTCTATTGCTCCAGTCCACTCCTACATTATATATATATATATATATATACATTTATATATATACATATATATATATAATTTGCTTATATTTCAGGCAAAAAGTTCCCCAAAACATCTAGAATGAAAGAATCATACGAAACTATTTTAAAGAGTCTGAATATTATAAAAATGTACATTCATTTATCAGTTTATAAATATTTTCCAAGATTCTTCTCTAAGTCTTCTACCTTCTAGCACTGAGATGTGATGATGAGTTAGTGTCCCAAAGGTACACCCCAAAACAGCAGTGCTGTTGTGCAAATAAGGAAATTCATCCTCACTGGTTGGTGCAAGCCATGGTCCCCAGGCCTCTGGGTTCAGTACTTCTGAGTTTCCGAGGTCCCTCCCCTGGGATCGGAGTCTCTCAGTGTTCCTGCACCTCAAGGAGCATCTACACCTCAAAGTCAAAGTTCAAGCTACCCATGCCTTAGCCATGTTTATACCCACTATTAAAATACTTTTCAAGGCAAGCTCCTTACCCACTATACTATCTCTCTGACCCTAGAGGTGTGCTGAAAGTAGGCAAAGGACCAAACATGATGGCCTCTCAGTATCTGTACTGCAAACCATAAATGCCCCAAAGTAGAAAGAGAGTAGAAAGGAAAGTGCCTGCCATGAAGGCAGATGGTGGGGTGGTGTGGAGGTGGCAGGAGGGATTCTGGGGACATTGGTGATGTACACTAGTGGAGGGATGGGTGTTCAATCATTGTATCACTGAAACTTAATCATGAAAGCTTTGTAACTGTATCTCATGGTGATTCAATAAAAATCATAAATAATAAATAAATAAGTAAAAAACTTTTCAAGGTAAAATTAAATCTATCAATATTTTCAAGTTAATTATTTTCCTACTGGTATAAAGATGATGTAAAAATATTTGCTTCCTTTTTACATTCAAATATAGCTTAATCTATAGTTTTGTTTGTTTTTTGTTTTGTTTTGTTGCAATATTATCACCTTAAATTGATGGCTGAGAAAACTGAGGGCCAGGAGTGTCCCTGGTCACAACGGTAAAACAGGGAATTGGACCCAGGCCATGGTGACTGAGGGCCAGTGCTCATGTTCTCTGCCATCCTGGGCTGTCAATTTTCTCTGAATGAACTCATGGACAAATGCACCAATCTGTCTCTGAGTTCCCTACAGCCCAGTGGAGTGTCTAAGTGATTTGGTTAGTCAGCTATTAAGTCCAATCTTTCACCTCCTGATATCCTGCTATGTACAGCTCTTCAGGGGAATCTTCAAACTTTGCTATACTCATCCTGGTAGGCAATCTCTTCTTTGCTGAACAGGAATTCCACCCTTATCTGTCATTTACTTTTTTTTTCCTTAGTCCATTGGGTTTCAAGCATTCACAGCTCTTGTTTGAACATATAAAGATGGAAAGGCAGAAGGAATTATGTTAGAGGGGGAAAACATGGACAAGATCCAGGACAAACATGGATCTGAGCTGCCCAGGTAGAGGAAGAATCTGAACTACTTTCCTGCACATGCTAAATGGAAATAATCCATTGTGTAAATGTACCAACACAGTTTATCATGTTAAGCGAAATGAGTCAGAAAGAGCGGGATAGACACAGAAAGATTGCATTCATCTGGGGAACATAAAGCAACAAAAAGGGAGACTAACACCCAGGAATGGCTGAGATTGGTACCAGGAATTTTGCTCCATGACTTGAAGGCCAGCCACACGTGCTAGGTGAAAAGGAAACTCAGATAGAGAAGAGAGCACCAAATAAAGGTGTTGTGAGGACCCTCCCAGGGTGGGAGAAGCATGCTAAAAGTAGTCTATGCCTCTCTTGCAAAACACAGTACCCAAAAGAAGAGAGAGAGAACAGAGGGGAATGCCCTGCCACAGAGGCAGGGTGGGACGGGGGGATGGGGGGTGGGGGGGATGCTGGGACCCATGGTGGTGGAGGATGGGCACTGGTGGAGGGATGGGTACTTGATAATTGTATAACTGAAACCCAAGCACAAAAATTTATAAGTCTATAACTGTACCTCATGGTGTTTCACTAATAAAAAAATTTTTAAAAAAAAAGATATTAAAAGCAAAAAAAAAATGGAAATAATCTACTACTCCATGGAGTTGGGTGAGGATTGCTGCTCATCAGGCTTCGGGCCCCATTAAATGTGTCTTCTTTTCTGGTCTTCAATTAGGTTTTATGGGAGAGAGGACTGTAATTGTGAGAATCTAGGTTAAACAGTTTTATTCCATTTGATTCTTTCCATCACTTATTCAACACATTATTGCCACAGATGTGAGCAAAGCACAGGCCCTGCCTTTGAGGAGCTCAAAATAAAACTGCAAAAATTTGAATTAGGGAGAGGAAACAGCCGTGATTGTGATCCCAGCATGCTGGAGGAGCTTTCTGTCTGCATGCAAATGTGACAGGAAGTCACAAGAGATGATGGTTTCTTTGAGTTGAGCTATGTTAAGGGCACCACTAAGGTTCATAATGTGATGGTCGAAATGTGGTGCATTTGCCCTGGGTGTGTGATTTTTCTCCAGCAGTTTCGGTTGCTGATAGAAAGAGGCAGGAAAGCTAAGAAAAGTCTCCCTCACTAGGAGCTGAGTGCTTGGGACGTGTTGGGGAGGTCAAAATACGAAACTTGAATCCACACAGGACAATGCTGGCCTGTGAAGAAAGATGAAAGTGTTGTTTTCATGATTACGCTTTTCACAGAGGGTATCACACAGAGGAATCTGCCAGATGGCAATGGGTGACCAGGAATGGCAGTCCCTCTGTAACGAGTCGGCAAAACTGTTTGTATTTATTTACAAAGAGGGCATCTTGATTGTGGAGAGGGTTCTAGAGTTTTCTTCGTTTTGAAAGACAGGTATTAACGGAGGCTGCTGGCCAAAATACCACCCAGTGCTGAGCTACCAAGGAGACAGCAAACACTAGAGAACGTGAGTTCCAGCTTGAAAGATATTTATTCCGACTTTGATAAGGAACTGGAGATGGGTTGGAAACACCTAGTGCCAGACACTCAGGGAACAACCATGCCAACCAGGCAGGAATAAAATGCTCCAGAATGTGTTGAGGTGGGAGCTCCCCAGATCCTCATGAGGGCTGTGGGGGTACATGGCGTGACTCACTCATGGCACCTTCCCACTCTCAACTTGTATGATCATATACAGAGTGAACAGCTCGCGATGACTTCTGGGCCAACTGTGGGCGGCATGGAGGAACTGTCTTTAGGAATTGTTGAGAGGCAGAATACTCTATTCTCTGCTTTCTGAGGCTTGAAGGGGCTCCAGTTGCTCGCGTATTTTTTCTTGCCTCCTTTGATGGTGTTTTGAGGGGTTCCAGGGAGATGTTTGGCATTAGGCTGAGCTGGATTCAGAACTGATTCAACTGTGTCCACTTGCCAGAATTGCTCTTATTTTTATTTTCCTTCCCCAGAAATTGGGGTTAACAAAACTCTCGCTGGAATCCTTGGAAGAGGAAGAGGGTACAGAAAATGGCCCATAATAAGCTCATAATGAGTGCCGATTCCCCCATTCTTTGGGGAGGCCTCCAGAGTACCTACCCCTTTAAGACAGAAGCAGCAACATTTCCCTTAGCCCAGGCACAGAGCATAACAGTGTTAATCAACGAGGTAAACAGAAGGAGGGGATTGATTTGTTCCCCTTCTCACACAAAGCTGAGCACGCGACAGGTTATGGTTTTGAATATTAATGCATTTGAAGTGAGAAGAACCACTTATAACAGAAACTGTCTTGCATGCAAAGATTTATTCTCCTTGTAGTTTTTCATGGCTCATAAAAGGTGATGGATGAACGTAATTTTTAGTTTAATTTCTTGCCATGCAGTTCAGTAATTTTTGAGATAAACTCAAATTACTAAGAATCTGGAACAATTCGAAGCAATGAGGAACCATGCACATCTGGTTGTACAGAGGACACAGCATGCTTAATTTTTCAAGCCAGCCAAGGAGGCTGGAAATCCTAGCACACATGGAAACTATGCTATCTGAAGGTCTACTTCTGCTCATCTCCCACTGCAAACCAACTTCCCTTTAAGAATGTTTTTGTTGTGGGGCAGAGAGATAGTACAGCTGGTAAGGCACTTACTTGCCTTGCACATGGCCAACCTGGGTTCAATCCCCAGCACCACATATGGTCCCCTGAGCCCTGTCAGGAGTAAGCCCTAAAATCTGCTGGGTTTTTCCCAAAAACAAAATTAAGAACATTTCTGTTGAGGTTATAGAGATAATATAGGAGTTTAGGCACTTTTCTTGCATGTAACCCACCATGGTTTGTTCACCAGCAGGGACAGGAGTGATAACTAGACTCAAGCAGGAGTAAGCCTAGAATACTACCAGATGTGGCTAATAATATATATATATATATGTAGTTATATATAGTTATAGACATAGATAGACATAGATCCAGATAATGTATATTTGTTGACTCTTTGAAATTAGACCGAGCTGGATTCAGAACTGATTTAACTGTGTCCACTTGTCAGAGTTGTTCTTATTTTTATTTTATTGAAGGGAAACAGACAGGATAGGCAGAAGGGACATATAGCACTTTGATTTCCTTAAATAAATTTAAGGGTCTAAAATAGACTTAAATTAAAAAAATATCAGTGTTGAAAATTAAAATGGAAAATCAGAGTTTAAAATGAAAAACTCTGGGTTTTTAAAAATATATTTTTTTATGTTTTCCTTTAAGCTTTACATGCTTGTTAGGTTATTGAAATCTGATTTCTTTAAGAAATTAGCAATGTGAGAGAATGCTGAATCTGAGTTTTAGAAGTAATCAGCACCAAAGAAGCAAAAGACCAGTGATCCCAAAATAAACTGGGTACACCTGAGGTATGTATTCATTTATCAGAAGTGGTCTTAAGCCAGAGGGCAAATCTTAGTAAACCAATCTTCTGGGGCAAGCAATTAAATAAATAGAGAGAGAAATAATGAAATAACTAGAAGCAAGTGTGTGGTGAAACAGTGACCAAAGATAATTAACGTCATGGCAGAGGTTCAAAATTTTTAGTGAAGATTTGTATTTGCTTTAAAAATAAATTTTTAAAAAAATCGAAGCCATTTTCTGTGTTATTTCTTGCCTTTCGTGTGTTCCTCTGAATTAAACAGTGTTAGGTTCAGTAAAATGTGCTATGATCCTAATGAAGATCTTTTGCTTTTTATAATCTTTCTGCAGGGAGAAAACGAAAGGAATAGGTATGTGTTCAAACAGGGACACGTCTTCTCGACCTCTATCACTGACAGTAACCTAGACAGAATTCTTCTATATCAGCACTTTAACAGTGGTGACACTGTACACATTCAGAATTACAATTTTTTTCTGGATTACTCTATGATATTTGCACCATGCCAGGAACAGCCAAAGTGTTGAAACGGAGGGAGAAAACTCTATAGTGTGATAATTTTAGCTCTATAGCTAGAACAGTCTGTGGAGGTCAGAAAAGTAGGCCTGCAAGTAAAATTTTCAAGATAGAAAGTAATGGTTTAAGAGAAACTATTGTGACAGCTGAAAGGGTCAGTGGATTCCCCAAAGAGTCAGTACTTTAGGTGTGTTGGATGCTCTTAAAAACTCCTATTGAGAAGAAGTGCTACAACCTATAAACTCTCTGCAGGATCGTATAAATAAGAGGATAAGGTATAAAACAAAATGAGCTATCGTCTCGCAAATCTGCATTTACTTATTTATCACTTGCTCACTACTGGTTTAGGAAAAGAATGTGAAGTGGCTCTTCATGAAAGATTCAAAGACGTGCTCATCCTAAGATGAAATAAAGCCCAAAACTTCAGAAACAAAGAGAAAGATATTTGAATCATTCAGGTTCATCTTCCCGCTGAATTCCCAGGACCATCCAAAGCAGCTCTTCCCTGCAGCAGTCCACCCTCCCAGCCCCTGCCCTTGATTTCCCTCCTCCTCACGCTCCTCACCCTCCTCACCCACCTCACCCACAGCACCTTCCTGCTCTCACAACTCCCAGCGCAGCCCAGCTCTCTGTTCAGGACCTCGCCTTTGCTTTTGACCTTCAGTTTCTGACTCAGATTATCCCCCTGGCTTATTATGCAGGAGGAAATTGATCCAAGATTAAGGGGAGAGATTTAATACAAATTGCTACTGACATGGTATACCAATTTAAACATTTATTGACTCTAACAAACTATGTTCAGCCATGCTGATGCTGCATGCTCATTTAAACCGTTCCCTCCGGTCTGCATGCTTGGGAGGGCCCGCTGACTCCAAAGTCAATGGTTCTGTCCAATGCCTCTAGCTTCCTGAGGCATTTATTCCTCAGTCGCATCCACTTTTCCCCCTTGTTTGCTATCCACCCCCTGCTGCTCCCAACTTCTTACTGGTCTGCCTGAGTCTTCACAGAGTGGATTCAGGCTTCTTAAAGGCTCTAGACTGATGGCTTTCAAACTGAGGTGTGTGTTTCTTTTGGTTTGTTGTTTTTTGCGGGAGACTTCACCAAAGCAGTGGTTAGGGGACCCAGAGCCATTCTCAGTCAATCACAACCAAGCAGACAGCAGTTCAGGAAAAGGACCCAAGTATGCCATGCTGGTCATGCCTTCTGGTGCTGGGATTACCTGGTCCATCTCAGCAGAGCTAGGGACCCTCCAGGGCTGCACTCAACGACGCTCAAAGACCACCAGGGATCTCCAGGATTACAATCGTCTATGTTCTGGAGACCATGTGGTAGGGTGATTAACTGGGTTGACCACACAAAAGGCATGTACCTTAACCTCTAAACCATTATTTTCAGCCCCAGAAGACAAGATATGAAATTTACCTTGGTGATTACTCATGGAGTGCGGCAAACATACAAAGACACACACAGAGACACACATACACATACTCAAGCTTCTTTAAGGTGCTGAAGTGATAGTATAAAATCTAAGGCACTTTCCAACCCACTTTCCAATATGTGACCGACCCACCGCTGGGGATGATCCCTGAGAAGAGAGCCAGAAGTAGCCCCTGAGTACCACTGGGTGTGGTCCAAGCAACCCAATCCCAAAAGTTTTATTAAAGATAAAAAATCTTTTTACCTTTACTACATTGGATACACACTGATATTTTCTACTTTATTTTATTTGTAAAAAATTGTATCTGGAAAAAATGCTAAAAAGTAAATTTCACAATTCCCATAAAGCATGTGACCAGCAGTTTCAAAACCTGATCTTATATGATTGACAGTTCTGGTCTTATCTATCTACTGCGTACCTTGCCCTTATCAACATTGTTTTCTTTCTCTAAACCATATCTCCAACCACAGCAAAATCATTCTCAAGATGTTGCTGGATTTTGCTCATTGTGTTTAAATGCACACATTGGTTTAAATGCACACACACACACACACTTCCTTTTTCTCTTCTCTTGATCCTATAGCATTTCTGATGGGCCTTTTCCTACTTAAAAAATATCCAAAATTTGGGCCAGAGAGACATAGGGGTTAAGGTGCTTGCCTTGCACATAGGTAACCATAAACTTTATCTTCAGCACCACATATGGTGCCCCTAATACTGCCAGATGTGAGCTCTGAACAAAGGACCAAAATTAGGCCTGAGTTTAGGACGTGATCCCCCAAAAAACTAAAACAAAAACAAATCCTGTTTTCTTGGCCCAAATCAGTAATGAAACCATTGCTACTTTGTTCAAGTCTTCTACAATTTCTGTCATGCCCCCATGAGTTGGTATCTAAGAGCAAGAGCTCCACAAGACCATCTAAGTGAAGCTATTATTTTAACAATCTGGTAGTCAAGACAAGATGAAAATGATGAGTCAGTGACAAAATCCTCATTAACTAATAAAAGAGAGCTGGCTATATTTCATCAAGAGAAGAAACAAAATTTTTCCTAGAAGTAAACACAGAGGATTAATTGTGTGATATTCTTGTATAGTCAATGTACATTGAAATGCATTAAAACTGCTGGAATCTTAATCTTTATATAAAGACTTCCATAATGTATGTCTTGGTCTTATCATTATTCATGAAGTTAATGTTTCTAGGTTAATTTTAAAAGCATTCTAGAATTATTCCTAGATTTCCCCAAAGAGCATTTATTTAACTAATTGGCAGAACTGGGTTCCAATAGCCCCTAAACAACCTTGAAAGAAATTCAACACTTGTTACTACATTATTCGATATGCACCTATTCTTTAACCAACTTAGCAGACTACCTCTTCCCATCCCTGATATCTGCTTTCAGTGTCTATTAACTGAACCCTTTTCTAGATGACTATATAAGTTATGATAAGCTGTGTTACATTATAACTAACGAACTACCTTAAAACCTTGGTGCGTTAAAATAGCAAGGTTTCAGCTCACTTGAATCTTTCCCACATTGGCTGGGAGATGAGGTGACTGTGTCATATATCATAGTCACTGTGTGATACAGACCCTCCATATCTGCTATATCACCTGTCACTCTAATAGAGAAATCACTGTCATCCTGTTGTTCATCGATTTCCTTGAGCAGGCACCAGTAACGTCTCCATTTGTGCTAGCCCTGAGATTTTAGCAAGTGACACATTGGAGGCTCCTTTAGGGTTAGGGGAATGAGACCCATCATTGTTACTGGGTTTTGGCATATGAAATACACCACGGGGAGCTTTCCAGACTCTGCCATGCAGGCAGGATACACTCTGTAGCCTGTCAGGTTCTCCAGGAGTGAGAACTAGACAATAAGAGGTCGCGCAGCTGCAAATGCGGTTCTGCGCTTCCCAGAGCTGGGCTTTATAGTCCCTGGGTCTTGGCTGTTGATGGGATAACATGGCACTGGGGACTGGAAGATGGGGGATCTGGGTGGAGAAGGTCCAGTCCCGAGCCAAGCAGGCTTGGAGCTCTCAGCCTCGGGTCCCGCACACCTGGGTTCCTCTGCCGGTTCCTTCATGTGTGAGGCTCGTCCGAACATGTGGAGAGTGATCGTAAGCATGGCTGTGGCTGGTCCAGAGTTAGAGCCACAATAGAGAAAAGGGTATGAAAAATGGAGCACCAACTCTTCTTTTATATATATATAAATTTTATTGGATCATCATGAGATACAGTTACAAACATTCATGATTACATTTCAGTCATACAATGCTGGAGCACCCAACCCTCCACCAGTGCACATTTGCCACCACCATTTTTCCCAGTGTCCCTCCCGCCACCCACACCCCATCCCACCCCCTGCCTCTGTGGCAGGTACTTTCCTTCTTTCTCTCTAATTTGGGCATTATGCTTTGCAATACAGATACTAAGAGGCCATTAGTCTATTTCAACACATGCCTCCCATCACAAGCGATCCCTCCAGCCATCATTTACTTAGCTGTCCCTTCCCCATCCCAATTTCCTTTTCTCCCAGCATGTGGGGCCAGCTTCCAAACCATGGCGGGAGCACCAACTCTTAAAGCCTTCCTTCTCAGAGTGACACACCACTTTGTACTGACTTCATTCACTTGATTATACCTCATAGTCATGCTGACATCAAAGGCATGGTAAAAATCTTACCTGTGTCCAAAGGGAGACAAGAAATTTCATGTAGAGACTTGCTGCCCATCAATAAAACAAAGGCTACCCTCTTCCTCTCTGCAGCCTTTAACTCTGTTTATCTCCTCCTTTCTTTACATCTTTTTCTAGGAGCAAGAGAGATGACTCAAAGGGCTTTAGCACACACTTGAACACACCCTGGGGAGGCCAGGGTGCAGTCCCAAGCACCACATAATCCCTGAGCTCCTACCAGGAGTAACCGCTACCTAAGCAATGAGCTTGGATAGTCCCTTAACACAACAGGGTGTGGTCCCCAAGCAAACAAAATAAAATAAATGATCAGCACAATTGAGAGTTCAGTAGTACTAACCAAAAATATTGCTGAATATCAAAACTATTAATATTATGATTACTCATTGAATCCTACCACACTGGAAGTGGCCCCTGAATATTGCAAGAAGTTGCCCCTGAATACCACCAGGTAAAGAACAAAAAGGAAATGAAAAAAGTCTACTCTACTATAGCTCTGATTAGTTATCTCTGACATCTGTGACCCTTCCACTCTCCTGCCGACCTAAAATTTCAGCAAGGAGGTATCATGCTGGGACCTAGAAGAAACCAACTTCAAATTTGTATATCTGGTCCTACAAAAACTCACAGCAAAACTGGAACAAATTTAAATATGCATAGATTGAAAAAAACCAATTTGTTTTCTCCAAGAATCTTTCTTTCTTAATAGATAATACAACCAACTGTTTAGAAATCCCACTTTAGAAAATCTAGCAGAAATAGAAACTTCTATGCATAAGAATATATAAACCAGGATATTTATCATATCATTGTTAATAGAAGCAAAAACTGGGAAGAACCTAAATGCCCAGGAATAGGAGATGTTTTCAGTCAATTGTGACATACCCACTCTGAACTATACAATTGTTAAGAAGATTGAAATAGATCTTTCACTTATCCTCCATGATGTATTGTTAAATGAGAAAAGTAATTTGCAGAATTACATTTACAATTCCATTTCTGTGAGAACAAATACCCACACCAGCCAAAAGTTCTAAATGTGTGCTTTTATGTGTGTCTCAATATGTAAAAAAATGTAGAAAAATATATAATAGATTATTAACGTTGATCATCTCAGAGGGGGGTTAAATGGAGGCACTCAGGAGAGATATACAACTTTCTGAAAATTAATCTGGGATGGTTTCATAGATTATAAAACCATTCACTGATACTCTTATTTTAATTTAATGAAGGAAAAAACTAACACAAACTAAAACTGAAGGCAATACAAAACAAAGGCAATATACAATAAAAACTAACTTCTTGATTTTTAAAAATCAATTATCTTTTTCTCAGTTCAGGAATCAGTCCAGGACTTATGCATGTGAGGCATGTGCCCTACCACTTGGCCACATCCCTGGCTCAAATTTCTTAATTTTTAACTTAAAAACAATAGCAAAAATAAATCCTGTCATTTCAACACCTCCACCCTGCCACATGGCCCTCCACCTGTCTAGATTTATTTCCGCTCTGCAATGTGAAATGCACATAGCTCTCCACACATTTCAAAGGCTTTTTCTTATCACCCCACAGTCCATCCAAAAAGTATTTCCTTTACCTTTATCACCTTCCAAAGACCAATATTCTATAATTTATCAAACCACTATATCAAAGTGTATAGCTGGTGATCATTGCAACACTAGGCCTGTCATCCTGGTTTATGTTTCTACATATAAATTTTCCTTAGAGGTTCCTTTTCTATTAGGAATTTTTGACATATAAGCAACATTACTTTCTTTATTTTATTTTACTATGATTTACAAGGTAACTATTCTGTTTTAGCATAGCCCTTAATTAACTTCAGACCTTCCATAAATATTTCACATACCATGATCATTCAATGTACACATATTTATTATATCACAACCTTAGACTTTTTGTGCTAGATTAAAAAGTTAGGTTCTTTTAAATTTTCTTACCTTCCTCTTGCATTATCATTGATCACTTAATCTAGGGGCTACAATACTTCTTTTTGTATTTTCTGTATCTTGCTTCCATCCCAAGCCAATTAAAGTAATTTTATTCATTTCTTTACATCCTGCCTGTTTTGAGAAGGAAGAAAATAGTGATATGCACTTATGTTTACTTGTAGGTACATAAGAGACTTCTTTCTATTCAGTGTTTATATCTATTAGTTAAAGTAATAACCATTACAAGTGATGAGTTGGGAATGAGAACCAAGTGGCTGGGGAATACATTAGGGAAACATAGGTAGTTCAGTTACACATTTGTCTCTTCAAGATATGAAAATATTCCAATGGGAACAGATCAACAAAGTTTCACTACTGCAACTTATAATGACAATAAATTCTATTTCAGAATGTTTAAAGAAAAAGAGTGATAGGAGATAATAACTTCATTTGACCTATTTTTTTCACATCAATGAAATCCTAAAACCTGATATATTTTTCAGAAGGGAAAATTCAACTCACATAGTAATCCTATAGAAACCATTGGGTTATCTTATCTAGATAAATAAGTGTAAAAAATTTTGGCTACAGAATTGTAAATGAATTAATATTTAAACCAATAATTTCTCATAAACTATGACTACTATCTCAACCATCTATTTTGAAAAAGTTGAGAATAATGTGGACATAGGTAGTTGGGGCTGGAGCAATAGCACAGTGGTAGGGTGTTTGCCTTGCATGCAGTCAACATGGCCGACACGAGTTCAATTCCTCCGCCTCTCTCAGAGAGCCCGGCAAGCTACCAAGAGTTTCTCACCCGCACAGCAGAGCCTGGCAAGCTACCCGTGATGTATTCGATATGCCAAACACAGTAACAACAAAGTCTCCAATGGAGACGTTACTGGACCCGCTTGAGCAAATCGATGAACAACGGGAGGACAGGTAGTTTCTAAGAGAATGTGAATATTCAATATTGGAGTAGAAAAAGAAGTCATGATATTACATTATGGTGTTCATCTCTTATTTCTTTAAAGTCCACTAGACAGTGGTGGGAGACTGAAAGCATCCCTTGTCATCTCTTCTGACCTTTTCAGTGTCATATTGATTTAGATGTGTCCACCTTGTGTTTCACCATTGTATCTTCTTTTATACAGCCACTTTACATTTTTTATTGACATTTTCTGTCTATTGTTGAGCAGGAATGGACTCCATTCTGTTTGTATTCATAACTGTCAATTCTTCGGTATTGACTTGCAGATTTTGTTTTAAATTTTCATGCAGGTCATGGTATGCAAAGAAGAGCAGGAAAATGGTCTCAGTTAAGAAATCTTCTCAACCACTAAAAGAATCCCCAACTAGAAAAGGAGAATGTGAAAGGCATGTAACCAATTACAGCAATATAAAAAAATAGCAGTAGAAAGAGGGCTATAAAATAGTAAGGGAATGAAAAAGGAGGGAACATTCTAGACTGGCTGGGAGTGAGCAAGATGATATTTGATCTTAGCTTAAAATACCTCTGATCCATGTAAGTACATGAACAAGAAGCATTCTAAGTTGAGGAACAGCATCTGCAAAGCTATGGTGGCTTGCTAAAAATTTAGCAAGAGTGTATGTGTACAGCCAGGCATGTAGCTCAGCAGTAGATAGACTACTGCACTGCATGTTTTATCCCCCAGCACTGCAAAACAAAACAAAATAAAACAAAATAACGCTAAAGGAATAACTTATGAGGAAAGAGACTGTGGGCTTTCCTGCAACTCAATTGGAACTGATTTTTGGTTAATTGTTCAGTCCCTCTAGAAATATGTCATGCAATAAGTAAATCAATCCAAAGAAGAGTGCCTTGAATTCTAAAAGGATTCTGAATATCCTTGGTTCTCTAAGTGTAGCTCAAGACGTTCTCAGAACACGCCAACATCCCCTCCATCCCAGTGTGATGAGAGGTGGAATATGGATTTTTACCTGTCAGAATTGTGATGCAACTGTCAAAGTACATGAAATCTACTACATAAATATCACAAGCCAACCCACTCTGTGACAGCATAAAACCTCAAACTTTTTACCAGGTTAAGAAACTAAAAATAAAGACTCCAGATGTCCAGCTGCTTTCACAGCTAGGTTTTCTGAATCTCTTTTATTTTATTTTATTATTTATTTTTATAATTTTTTTTAGTCACCGTGAGATACAGAGTTAAAAAGCTGATCATGGTCAGGTTTTAGTCATGCAGTGTTCCAACACCCATCCCTGAGAGAGATAGAGAGACAGAGACAGAGACAGAGTCCCTGCCATTAGAGATAGGCTGCAGAGAGGGTGATCTTCTTAATCTCTTTGCCCCAAATATATTTTGGGGGAGGACCCTTCTTAGCAGTGCTGAAGTGTTTCATTTTTGCTCTCTCCCTTTCCCACTAGTAATGCAGATCCTTGAAAAACATTTTTTAAACAACATTCTTTTATTGCATTAATGGGGAAAAAAACCACTAAGATTCTATTGTCTACATGAGTTTATAGGTTCTTCCCACATCTAGATTATCTCTGGGTCTTCAGTGTCCTGTCACATCCCAGTGATGAGACATTAGGTTCACTAGTGTCTCCAAATTGTCCTAGTCTGAATGAGTTTGGGAAAGGGTGGGGGTGAAAGGGCACTCTGACAGGAAATGGATTCCTGTCTAGGAGTAGTACCCACCTTGCACCCTGAGTTGCCAGGATAGACTATGGCCACATGTGACCTAAAACTGTTGAACAAGAAATGAATGAATGAATGAATGAATGAGCATAAAGGGTAGTCAAATATCACAAGTGTTTTGATCTTTATTTGGAACTTTATTAATGTTTTTGTGAATAGGAATATGCCATGAGAACTCAGTTCTTGTTTTTATCATTATTTTATTTTATTATTTTATTATTTTTATCTCAGTTTCCTACCTTTCTATTACATAGCTCTGCCACATCTCTACTCTCAAATTTACTATTGGATTCCATTATTCTGTTCTGGAAAAAAAGGGCTCTCAGGTTAACAGCTCCACCCTCCTCAGAGCACACAGCGATGATGACCATTTGCTACTTTAAAATGTCTTAAGTGCAATGTCTTTATGTAGATCCACTCTTATCCACTCAATTCTGACTCACATTCCACCCTCCACCCATACTCTCATCCCCAATATATCTTACTTATTGCTTTACTTCTTCCAAATAAATATAGTTCTATTTCCATGAAGAATTTTCAGCAATAATTAAAATGTCCCATTTTATTACAAGTTACCCATACTTAGAACAAACCGCTATTTTGAAGTTATCAAAGGTGACTCAGCTGTGATAGGAAAATGCTCCCCCATTCTCCACAAAGATGCCCACATCCAAATCTTCAGAGTGTTTGATAATGCTACCTTGAGTGACATAAGTGATTTTCCAAGATCATTATGTTGGGAATTAGGCTTTTGAGATGGAAGGTCATCCAGGATTGTGCTGGTAGACGCAGAGTATCATCACAAGTACTCACAAAGGAAACATGGGTCAGGGAGAGTTAGAGAGTACTGACTGAGTACTGAGTATTCTCTGAGTACTGAAAGTACTCAGGGAGAGAGAGACTCAATAGACTATTGCTGACTTTAAAGATGTAAGCTAAGGAATTATTGTACAAGCTAAAAGATTTTAAAGGTAAGAACATAGATTCTGTCCTTAACATATTGATTTTAGCACAGTGAGACCAAACCCTTTTTAGACTTCAGACCTCAAGAACTGTAAGATAATAAGTTCATATTATTTTAAGGTGCCAAGAGTGTGGCGATTTGTTAGAGTCTACAGCATAGTATTACATGATACTGATACATAAAATTAGTTTCAGACTAATTTTCAAGAATTCCTGCTTAGGAGTCCTTGAAAATATACTATAGGAGCCTTCATGCCAGTTTTACCCTTGTTTCTATCATTTTATATAATCTATTCTTTTATAAATCTCATCTGAATTCAGCCAAAAAAGCCAGAGGACTAATTGTCAGTTCAAGGCAACAATCTGGCTCACTGTCACTGTCACTGTCCTCCCGTTGTTCATCGATTTGCTCAAGTGGGCCCAGTAACACCTCCATCGTGAGACTTGTTATTACTGTGTTTGGCATATTGAATATATCACAGGTAGCTTGCCAGGCTTTGCCGTGAGGACAAGATACTCTAGGTAGCTTGCCGGGCTCTCTGAGAGAAGCGGAGGAATCTAACATGGCTTGGCCAGGCCAGCTGTGCGCAACGCAAATGCCCTAGCACTGTGCTATCGCTCCAGCCCGACAATCTGGCTAAGCAAAGACAAAACTATCTTAGAATATGAGACCTGAGGATGGGTGGGAAAGGGGTTAGACCACTCTTATTAAGGCACAGCTGACTCTAGTGGGCGGGAAGGGGCCAGCACTGATAAAGCCAGGGAGGACAATGGAGGCAGGCACATAAAGGTTTTCCTGTTCATTTTTGAGGTATTGAGTGGAGGGGAAGGCTTTGAAGGTGGGGAGGCCCAAAGGATGATAGAAGCTTAAATTTGAACAATGAGATATCCAGAAACAGTTGATGTAGGGTGATAGCTCACTCAGCTGCAAGAGGTGGCAACACAAGAACAGACAACTGGTTAAAGAAACTTTGGTACATCTACACAATGGAATACTATGCAGCTGTTAGGAAAGATGAAGTCATGAAATTTGCTTGTAAGTGGATGGTCATGGAGAATATCATGGTAAGCGAAATGAGTCAGAAAGAGAGGGACAAACATAGAATGATTGCACTCATTTGTGGAATATAAAATATCATGATATGAGATTAATACTAAAGGACAGTAGAGGAGAGGGACAAACATAGAATGATTGCACTCATTTGTGGAATATAAAATATGAGATTAATACTAAAGGACAGTAGAGACTAGGACCAGGAAGATTGCCTCATGGTTGGAAGCCTGCCTGATGAGCTGGAGGAGAAGGCAGCTGGGATAGAGAAGGGATCACTAAGTCAATGATGGTTAGAGGGATCGCTCAGGATGGGAGATGTGTGCTGAAAGTAGATAAAAGATCAAACATGATGGCTTCTCAGTATCTGTATTGCAAACCATAATGTCCTTAAGTAGAGCAAGAGCAAGAGGGAAATTGTCTGCCATAGAGGCAGGGAGAAATACTGGGGACATTGGTGGTAGAAAATGTGCGCTGGTGGAGGGATGGGTATTTGATCATTGTATGACTGAAACTCAAACATGAAAGTTTTGTAAGTGTATCCCACGGTGATTCAATAAAAATAAGAGGTGGCAAGAGGGAAAGGAGCTGGCTTTTGTGTAGGAGCCATGCCTTAAGCTAGTTAGGAGCTAAGATGCTTGAGACCCTACTTAAGATTTGCTTGCTATCCACTGCAGCTGCTTTCACTGAAATTTTAATTAGTATTTTTTGAAATTCAAGATTTAAGCTTAGCTGTATCTGAGAGAAGGAAAAGAAGCAACTAGAGCAGAAAGACTTTGGCAAGCCTGGAGAAAGATTTTAAGTGTCAAAGAACTGACACAAAGTTTGGAGGTGACAAACAATGGTCAGAACCCATTTGCAGCTGGCACAAACTTTTCAAAAGAAATTTCAAAAATACTGGAGCCATAAAGATAGTATAATAGGTATGGAATTTGCTTTGCATAAAGCCAACCCAAGTTACATTCCCCATACTGGGCCCCTGCCAGGAGTGATCCCTGAAGACAGAGCCAGGTGTTAGTCCTGAGCACAGCCAGCTATGGCCCCCTAACAAAATAAATTTCAAAAAAAAAAATTACGTCTCAAAATCACTTCCCTTCAAAGACTAGAATTTACCAAAGAAGCATTTTGAATCATTTTTATTTCATTTTAAATAAATGATGACTCTGTAGGTTTAGGGAAAGTATTGTTTTTAGAAACATGGGTGAAAGGAATTTTCATTTGGAGAACTCTTTATCTTAGTTAAAGATGCTAGAGAGTTCCTAGGCCAGGCGGGCATTTTTAAAATGTCATTTATTCAGCACACTGACTTAGTATTACAAAGAAAACTAAAGTATTATAGAGAGAATTAAAACAGACATAATAAAAGCCCTCAAGTTTCTTTGATTTTTTTCTCCCTTTGTTCTTTTCCTCCTTTTTCTCTCCTTCCTTATGTGTGTGTGTGTGTATTTGTGTGTGTGTGTGTGTGCATGCGTGGGCACACGCACGTCTGTACATGGAACGCACGCATGCATGTGTGCACAGCTTCTCTGAACTCCGACTACAAAAATGCAAAATTTTAACATGAGTCTTAAAAAGAACGGTTCTAGATTTACATTAACACACCTGATCAAGAGACACAATTCTACACACACAGCAGTGAGTGCTGAAAATGAGAGCCTGAGCCAGACCTCAAGACCATAGACTCCTCTCTTCTCTTCACCCCATTAAACTAGAATCCTGCTTTGACTTGAAGTGCCACTGCAAGAGGTCTGCAGAGGTTGCCTGATGCACATGGCCTGGATAAAGGTTTTTTTCTCTCCAGTGCATTGCTAAAAGTCTATTTGATTTTGACCTTACTTTGTATGAGTTAGATAGAGTTGACTCTCCGGATCTGTGGGTTTGACACCCTTGGATTCAACCACTCCTGGATCAGAAACATGTAACATGAGGACATAAAGGTAGTACAGGGGCAAGGTGCTTGCCTCACATGCCACCAATCCAGGTTCCTTCCCCAGTACCACATATAGTCCACCAAGCGCTGCCAGAGATTATCCCTAACACAGTCAGCACAGTTCTGAGCACTGCAAATGTGTCTCATCTCCCCCCCGCCCCGTATTGTGTACTATATAGTTGGACCATTCTTGTCATTATTCTCTCAATAAAATAGCATATACACTATTTACCTTGAATTTGGGATCATGTATAATCTAGAACTGATTTAAAGTTTATAGGTTTATAGGTTTCTATGAAAATATTATGCATTTTGTATAAGTGACTTAACCATCCAGGATTTTGTTGGTATTTATGGGGAACCAAGAACCCCACAAATATTAAGTGATGACTGTGCCCTACTAGATACCTTATATATGTTGTATTTTTTAACACTCACACACACAAAACAAAAACAAAAAAAATAGCATTATTACTCTCAATTTACAGACATCAATACTAAGCCTTAGGTAAAGTATAAAACCTGCCTAAAGTCAAAGAACCAATGTGTGGAATGGCCAGTTTAGATCCTAATTTACCTCTCCAATTATAGATGGAGACATAGATGTAGAAATCATGAGACATGTATGGTAGTGTCAGGAAGCAAGAAAGGAGGGAAGGATGGAATGACTGCCACTATGTCCTAGGCCTACATGCTCTGCCTTTACTAATTCTATTGAAGCTTCAAAAGTCAGTGAGGTGAACCTTGCGATGTTCCATTTTAGAAATAATGGCATAAATATTCTAGCATATAGGCACTTTAGACTTCTTTTTCCCCTTCCACTTTATATAAACACTGTGGTTTACAAAGTTCTTCATAATGATTTGTAACAGGCATTTAGTATTACAACACCAATCCCACCAGGTACTTTGAATTGACATAACTAGAAAGTCATCTTGGTTTTTTGTCCCACCTCTTCTTCCAGGGGACAATGTGCAACAACTTCCCTTCCATCACATACTTTCAATGATTCCATCTCAGCTGTGGTAACTTCTTCTCTGATCCCAAATCCATGAACTCTCAAAGGGAATGCTCTTGAAACCTAGATCCTGTCCTCCCCCAACCTACTTCCTTATATCCATTCTAAGAAGAAAGTAGATCACTTCCTCACCTCTTGTCAACTCATTTCTGCTTGGCTTCTACCCACACCATTCCTCTAAATCTGATCACAGGTCACACATCAGTCAAGATTCTCCAGGGAAGTAGATGTAACGGGAGCTAGAGAGAAGGAAATAAAGAGAGCTCTAGTAAAGAATTGGCTCCTGTGATCAGGAGGCTGTCACAGCCTGTCATCTGCATGTTTGGAAGTGTACAAAGTTGAAAGCTTATTTCTGATCCAAGTTTGAAGAGCTGGAAACCAGAAGAGTCAATGATGAAAGTCCTAGTCCAAGGGCAGGAGAAGATTGATGTCCAAGCTTAACAATAAGGAAAAAACTGAATTTTTTTTCTTCTTTGTGTACTAGCCATGCCCTCAGTAAGTTGGATACCACCCATCTCAAGAATGAGGACAATAGTCCACAGAACCAGTTTACAGATCCAAATGTTAATCTCACTCAGAAGCACCCTCATAAGCACCCTCACAGACCATTAGAGAAAAATATTTTTTTTTGCTTTTGGGCCACACCCAGTGATGTTCAGGGGTTACTCCTGACTCTATACTCAGAAATTAGTTCTGGTGGTATTCAGAGGACTAAATGGGATGCTGGGGATCAAACCCAAGTTGAATCAAACCCAGGTCAGATTGAACTCAGGTTGGTCATGTCCAAGGTAAATGCCCTACATGCTGTAATAAAGAAAAAGTCTTGATTGTTGTTCAGCCTCCATCTTAACTGAGCTTTGATGATTTGAGAGAGCTTATGTATAATTTATATATGTAAAATAGATGAGGGGCTGGAGTGATAGCACAGTGGGTAGGGCGTTCGCCTTACAAGCGGCCAACATGGCCGACCCGAGTTCGATTCCTCCGCCCCTCTTGGAGAGCCCGGCAAGCTACCGAGAGTATTGGATATGCCAGACACAGTAACAACAAAGTCTCCAATGGAGATGTTACTGGGCCCGCTCGAGCAAATCGACGATCAACGGGAGGGCCTTTACCTTTTTAAAATAGATGAGAATGGATCCTCTGTTGTAACCATTCCTCTACCTATCTGGACTGACCAGACCTGCTCAACCTCCTTCTCCTCCTCCCTCCTTATACAGTAAGTCCCTGCTAAGAGTTCCAGATTCTGAGGAACAGAAACCAAAAGCCAAACTAACAAGAAAAGAAGGGGTTCTTTAAAAAAAAAAAAGAAAAAAGAAAGAAAAGAAGGAAGTTTTAAAAAAAGTAATAAAAGAGGGAGTTAATAATAGAGTCTGATGGAAGTTGGAAAACCCAAGTTATTTTTGTGACCCTCGGTTTTTATAGTTGTTTGATTCTGAATTGGACTCTGACTGGGAGGGGAAATGTGTAGTTCAAGGCTATTGACTGATTAACCAAGGAAAAAGAGACTTGAGGGGCTGACACCACCAGAAATGTGTTACTAAGAACATGGGTAAAAAAAAAAAAATTTAAGCAAAATAAATATAACACATTAGGATTTACCCTCAACCCCAACCCCTTATAAGAAAGCCAGCAAATCAGAGTCATTTCTATCACTCCTCTGAGCTCTTTAGAGTTAGGAATAAGGTCTGGAGAAATAGTACAGTAGGTAGGGAATTTGCCTTGCATACAGTGATCTGGATTTCATCCCTGGCATCCGATAGATCCCATGAGCTCCCCACCCCCACCACCACGACCAGGTATGATCCTTGAGTACAGAGCCAAAAGTAAGCCCTAAGTACAGCTGGGTATGACCTAAAAACAAACAAAAAAATCAGGGATCAGGTCACAAACTTTGTGTCCCCAACCAAACCCAGCCTGAGGACTCCTGGCAAATCTCCATAAACGCTGATGGGAGATATAAAATTGAAACCCACCCACATGTCACATGCATTTTTTCTTTCTTGGTGAAATTATGCTCAGCTCTGAGCTCACAGCACTCTGTGGGTCCAGTGAGTAGCTAGTGCTGAAGTTTCTATATTTATATTAGCCATTTCCAGCCAGTTGCCATGGATATCTAAAAGGTAAGCAAGGTACCAACATGGAATGAAATTCATCTTTGAAAAAATTTACACAACCATAGGAAAGTTTGCTTGTTTGTTAGAGGGTTGTTAAAACACTAAAGTTTTTCATAGCAAACACTGTTTTGCTGTCAGAGAAATGAAGAAATGAAGAAAACTTGTACATAGCCTGGGAACTCAGAAAAGACAGCCCTGCGGTTTTTGCTTTTTTCTTTTACAATCTCAGCACCTGTCAACTTAACTCACACAAATTCAGAGTGAGGCACTTTCTCTCCATTTTACAACTTTTATGACAATGCTATCTATTTCCTGTCAAATTAGCACAATTCTCTTCTTTTACTAGTCTTTTGTTATGTAGATCTATAGATAATTTTAATTCTATTGTCCTTGTCTTTATTAAACCCTATACCCTCTACTGGATTAAATTGGGTCATAAAAATTGAATCACGTTATTTTATGTAGCATAAATATAATGTCGTGTGTTCAGTGCACTGTCAGGTTTTTGTGGTGATGAATAACTGACTTTCGTTGCCCGCTGAGAATGCTGACTTACCCTCCCACTCCACAGCTCTGGCTGATGTGAGACTATTTTCAAGCCTCACCGTATCTACGCTCCCCTAAGAATCACCTGGTGAGACAATCAACTATTCTATTCCAATCTAATTGTATTATCTCTTCACTGAAAAAGGAGAAAAAGATAAAATAAGACCACAGCAGTCCCCCTTCTGTTTATAACTCAGGTTCTGAGACATTTTTCTTAGTCAAGAAGAAATTAAATGCCTTTGTATTGAGGAAATACATAGTCTTCAAGTGAGTCACTCAACAAGATTAGGTCTCATCTGCCAGTGAGTGGACTGGCAGAGAGGAACTAATTCTTCAATCATCTGTGTCCTGGTATCACTTCTAAACAGGAGTCCTATTCAACCAGGGAAACTTGTCCATTCACCATAACCAGGGTCTCTGCCACCTCAAAGGTTGAACCTAAGTCTCCATGAGACAGTGTGCCCAGAAGACAAAGCTGCAAATGGGAGAAGCATGGAAATCTCCAGGGCAGGGCTTCTGGATAGCAGATGCTTCCTAAGGAAGAAAAGTTTTCCCATTTTCTACTCTAAGCTGGGGAAAGTGAGGAGAGAGAAGTTAGTGATCACCACCTTTTTTCCCTTTTTGATGGCAATGTGGGGATTGGGGGGGAGGGATTGAACCATACCCAGAGGTTCTCATTGGCTTCTCCTGGCTCTGTACTCAGAAGTCATTCCTGGTATTCCTCTTGAAAGACCATGTGATATACTGGAATAAAACCAAGGTTTATCACATGCAAGACAAGTACCTTAACAACCATACTATCTCTCCAGTCCAGATCTCCACTTTTTGAAATTAAAATGGATGTCTGACAGTCATCAAGACTTTCTTAACCACCTCACAAGAGTCATCACTCTAGATCAGATAGTAGAACCCATAAAGACTCCCCATATCTATACTTGCCATCCTCTCTCTTTCTCTAGCAACCTACCATCAGTGAGGGCTTCTTTGAAAGCAGAAAAGAGACAAGGAATCTGTAAACTGCACCTCCTTGAATATCTGACTCCATGGAGAAGAAAAGATCCTAATGAGGGCTGATGTTGAGATGCTGAGCAGAGAAAACATGTTGAAAGCTTTGGAAAAGAAAATGTCACTGGAGTTTGTATCAAGAAAGGAAAAGGAGAGTAGGTTACTGACCAGACCTAAGACAGCACCCAGGACAACACAGCCAAAAGGCCATGCCTAGAGCTTCCAGTAGCTCAACCATATCTGGCTGAGTCTTTGGCAGGGAAGGGAAGCCAGCTCAAGCCAAAGAATTCTGAATTCAAATACACTGTTGACTGGTAATGTGAGCCCATGATATTGTCTCCTGGTGCTTTTGTAAAACATATGTCATAGTCATCAAAACCTCTTAAAGTTAGAGTGATTTTCTCCATAATTTGTTTTGTTTCTATCCTTCCCATAAGAATTCTCAGAAATGTGGGATTCTCCAAACACATTTTGGAAAATGATCATCTCATTGAGAATTGATTTGGTCCTGTCTATGATAGACTAACCTAGCTTGGACCCCTGAGAAGAAAAGAGGGATCCTCCTATCTTGGGATTCATGTTGTTGTTAATTTTCAGATTAACCTGCTTCATCAAGAGCAACAAACAGTTTTACCCCATTTGTCTTTAGACTGGATTTGATGGCATCTAGATCCTGAAGTTGCAGTGTTCTCACATGTATCCCATCTGACTTAGAAGAAACTTTTTAGAAAATGGTCATGAAAGATGGCAGCTCCCAGCTAAGTATGACTGTGCACTGAAAATGTACAGGAAAACATACTGGTGTGCAAACAGAGCCGAAAATCTGAGAAGCTTTGGCCAAAGATAGGAGTACAATTGTATGTGCATACAAGGTGGAGAGCAGCATGGGCAGAGAAGCCTGGTCATCCCTCTCCAGTGCCCTGAATCAGCTCAGATCCTCCATCTTCTCTCAGATGCTAATAGTATCAAGGGAAAAAAGTGAAATACCATTCTGGAATTGCCTACATCCCAGTTCAGCGAGCATAATTTCTCTACTTTATGGATATCTCTCTCTCTTCCTTCTCTTCTCTTTTGTTTCCTCTCTTTCCCTCCCTTTTTTCATATTTGCTAAGTAAAACTATTTATTTCACAAAAACTTTAAGATTTTGAATTAACACCTAAGTGGGAAAAAATTAAGTAATGAAAGTAAACTGCATGTCTCTTGTTTCAAGTATTTCCCCTGCTTTTTCTAAAGCTGTCACCAGACAAACCCTGAAAGCAGCAAAGGAGAGGAAACGCAGTTTCTGGCCTAAGTACAAGCTTAGATCTTTACCCTTAGCTGCATTTAGCACATCTGACAAAGATGGAAATTACATGGAAATGTCACTAAATTCAGAGAGACAGCAAAAGATAATTTCTATGCACAAGGCATAGAAATAACATTATTTCCAGAGTTTTTGAAGTGCCATTGAAATGAGTTGAGGCCCAAAAAAAGAAACAGGGCCAGATTTTTGGAGTTCATGTTTCCATAAAGACAGCAGAAAACTCCTGACCCCAAAGACAACAGGTTTCTCATCACTGCCATGGCCACTTCACTTCCTGCCCGACTCTGTCTGACCCTTGCAGCAGCCAACATTTTTTTCCATCTATCACATACTCTCTATAGTATAACTGGGCTGGAGCAATAGCACAGCGGGTAGGGCTTTTCCCTTGCATGTGGTCGACCCGGGTTCGATTCTGCTGTCCCTCTTGGAGAGTCCGGCAATCTACTGAGAGTATCCCACCGACTCAGCAGAGCCTGGCAAGCTCCCCATGGCATATTCGATTATGCCAAAAACAGTAACAAGTCTCACAATGGAGACAATTACTGGTGCCCACTTGAGCAAATCGATGAACAGTGGGACGACAGTGCTATAGTGCTACGTCACATTAGTTACAAGTATGTTCTTTCCTGTATTGTTTCCATTTTCCTACCTAGGTGGAACCCAAAGATGCCAATTGTTCATCATTCCTTGGGAGTTCATGGAACCTTTCTCTCAGCACATCCCTGTCTAAGGGACATACCCCATTGCTGGATTATTAATAAATTTGTTGTTGATTGAGGTATAAAAAGTGAATGCCAGGTAGGTGGAAAGGCAACTTGTGGGTCAGAATCATCTCAAGAGGAGTGTAGAAGGGCTGGAGAGATAGAACAGCGGGTAGGGAGTTGGCCTTGCACACAGCCAACCCGGGTTCGATTCCCAGCATCCCATATGGTCCTCTGAGCACCGCCAGGAGTAACTGCTGAGTGCAGAGCCAGGAGTAACCCCTGTGCATCACCAGGCACCAGGTGTGACCCAAAAAGAAAAAAAAAAAACGAAGAGTGTAGAGTGGGAAATAGGAAATAGATGATCACATCTTAAATAGCTACTCTTCATGTTTTAATTTTGGGACCAGGACTGAACTATGCTTGGTTCTCAGGGGGAGTACTCTAGCAGAGAGATAGTAGAGCTCTTTTCCTGCATTGGAGTTGGGGGTTGAGGAAAGTAGGCCCATTCTTTAATCAACCATCTGTATACTTCTCAAACTGGGAGCTTCTGCATTTTACTTTCATTTCTTTAGAGGAGACTTTTTCTGTCATCTGAACTAAGAAGGGATTGACTGAGCATTAGAGGGGAATGACCAGACATCTCTGCCTATACTGACCCTCCACTAATATGAAAGTGAAGGTAGAGGTAGCAAAAGTTGATGGGAGAAAGGAAATCCTTATTTTTAGAGGCCAAAAGAATAACTTCATTTATGTCTGGACAATTTTTTCTTGCTTGATTCAATCACTTCTTTGTGGGTTTTTTCCTAACCTTTTTCACTTGGTAATTTCCATATATAGCTGCTGTAAGCACTTTTCCTCTGTACACATGCAGGGCACTTCACTCACCAGGAAGTTAAAACTGCATCTCTTGGATCCCTAGTGATATAGCACAGCAGGATGGGCATGTCTTGCATGCGACCAACACAGGTTCAATCCCTGGCATCCCATATGGTCCCTGAGCACTGCCAGGAGTAATTTCTGAGTGCAGAGCCAGAAGTAACCCTGGAGTATTTGCCTTGCATGCGGTCGACCCGGGTTCGATTCTGCTGTCCCTCTTGGAGAGCCCAGCAAGCTACTGAGAGTATCCCGCTGGCTTAGTAGAGCCTGGCAAGCTCCCCATAGCATATTTGATTATGCCAAAAATAGTAACAAGTCTCACAATGGAGACAATACTGGTGCCCACTCGAGCAAAAGGTAAAGGTAAAGGCCCTCCCGTTGATCGTCGATTTGCTCGAGCGGGCCCAGTAACGTCTCCATTGGAGACTTTGTTGTTACTGTGTCTGGCATATCGAATACTCTCGGTAGCTTGCGGGGCTCTCCGAGAGGGGCGGAGGAATCGGCCATGTTGGCCGCTTGTAAGGCGAACGCCCTACCCACTGTGCTATCGCTCCATATGACAATAGAATTTTGTGAGAGTTCCTCTAAGACCTGCAATCAAGATCTGAAAAGTATTAGCAGCTTCTGTGCCCTCCCTCTTAGAAGTTATCTGCCCAACGAAGAATGAATACCATGAGACAATCATACAATGAGAAAGTCTAGGCAAGTCAGATGGTGATTCCAAACAAAACATGAGCAATCTACTCAGCACCCAACATTTCCAGTGATCCCAAATGAATAAGCACACGTTGGTGAAGAAGATACCATGGATTTATTTTTCCTTTAATAGATGTCTTAAAGTGGGCAGTATCCCAACTAGCTTAGAGTATAGAACCTTGGGGTGGGGGACTAAATTGTGGGCTGGAGTGGATAGGGCGTTTGCCTTGCATGCTAACTGGGCCAACTGGGTTTGAGTCCTTCATCCCTCTCGGAGATCCCAGCAAGCTACCAAGAGTATCCTGCTCAGACGACAGAGCCTGGCAAGCTTCCCGTGGCGTATTCGATATGCCAAAAACAGTAACATCAAGTCTCACAAAGGAGACGTTACTGGTGCCCGCTCAAGCAAATCAATGAACAATGGGAGGATAGTGCTACAGTGCTATAATGTTTTCATTATAAAGTTCTATGGAAAGGAGGGGAAGCTAAAATGTTGTTCTAAATCACCGAAAGTTGAAGTGGCTTATAACTTAGAAAGGTGAAACAACACCCCAGGCCACAATAAGTCATCATCACCTCTGCGCTCTAGGTATTTGTGTAAACAGTTATGTAATTGTTGGTTTACTGTTTTTACTTTTCTTTCTTTTAGGGGTGGAGGGTGGGGGGCTCACCTGGAGATGCTCAGGAGTTACTCCTGACTGCTCTGCACTCAGAAATTACTCCTGACATTGCTTGGGGGACTATATGTAATGCCAGGAATCAAACCCAGGTTGGCCATATGCAAGGCAAATAACCTATCCTCTGTATTAAAGCTCAGGCCCCATGGTTAGTCTTCTTCTCAAGTCCATTAAAGTGAGAGCAGTCAATGTATTAAGAACCTCTGATTTTATAAATTGCAGATTCTCATCAATCAAGTCTTAGATATATGACTGGTTAAATGGATGGAAGCATCTGAAGTGATAAATAAAGGAGTGTTTCTGTCCCCCCACCCTTTTTTAAAAGTTACCAAAAAGAATGACTTAGCTTAAGAAAAGAACATCTTTTACAACCTCTTCCTTTTTTGAAGGAAAATGAAATGATTTAAAAGAGATTCAGATAAGTTTATATATATATATATATATATATATCCTCTTTTATTTATTTTTATTTATTTATTTCAAATAGATAGCACAGTGGTAGGGCGTTTGCCTTGCACGCAGCCAACATGACCGACCCAAGTTCGATTCCTCCGCCCCTCTCGGAGAGCCCAGCAAGCTACCGAGAGTATCCCGCCTGCACGGCAGAGCCTGGCAAGCTCCCCGTGACGTATTCGATATGCCAGACACAGTAACAACAAAGTCTCCAATGGAGACGTTACTAGGCCCGCTCGAGCAAATCGACGAACAATGGGAGGGCCTTTACCTTACCTTACCTTACCCATCTCTTCACCAGCGCCCATTTCCCACCACCACAGATCCCAGTATCCCTCCCACCCCCCCATTCCCCCTATCCCACCCTGCCTCTGTGGCAGAGCATTCCCCTCTGTTCTCTCTCTCCTTTTGGGTGTTGTGGTTTGCAAAAGAGTTAAGTCTGATTTTCAGGGAGAAACGCTGGATGATTTACTTTCCATTGATCACTTTGTATATAAGGAGATGTTTGGTTTGGAAACGGTTTGGAAACGGTTTGGAAAGAATGTCCTGGGGCCCGCTTGCAGGCTAATGGTCATCGGGGTTCCATCTGGAGAAGGTGGGATGCAGCACCTACTCCATCTGGGACCTCCTGGTGATATCGGCTCTGTTTGGGACCTGGACATTCTCTGAGAGCTGTGGCGCCCCCCAGCTGGTTTTCTTCTTTGTTGTGCTCGAGATTCAGATAATTTAACAAACAAACATAGATAATAAACTCTTGCATATTAGTCATATTTTATCTTATCAATTATCAAAAAAACTTTTTTATCAATTATGTAGTCAATTAATTATCAATTATGTAGTCATTTATTGAAGACATTGAAGACATTGAAAGTTAGGGAAACAGGCTGGATAGATGACACAAAGAAGGTAAGAGAATAACTACACAAAATAAAGCCATCCTGTAAATAATAATAGTCTTAGGCAAATGTTGTTGAAAGAAGCATTTAATAAGGATCAGCTTCCTTAAAAAAATAGATTCAAAGAAATAAATGGAAGTCTTTTACCTAATAGAGAAGTTTTTTTATTTTTTTATTTTTTATTAGTGAAACACCACGAGGTACAGTTATAGACTTACAAATTTTTGTGTTTGGGTTTCAGTTATACAATGATCAAGTACCCATCCCTCCACCAGTGCCCATCCTCCACCACCATGGGTCCCAGTATCCCTCCCACTCCCCATCTCCCCATCCCACCCAGCCTCTGTGGCAGGGCATTCCCTTTTGTTTTCTCTCTCTCCTTTTGGGTGTTGTGGTTTGCAAGAGAGGCATTGAGTGGCAATCATGTTTGTCTATAGTCTACTTTCAGCATGCTTCTCCCATCTTGGGAGGATCCTCCCAACACCCTTTATTTGGTGCTCCCTTCTCTATCTGAGCTCCCTTTTCCCCTAGCACATGTGACTGGCCTCCAAGCCATGGAGCAAAATTCCTGGTAATCTCGGCCACTCTTGGGTGTTAGTCTCCTCCCTATAGAGAAGTTTAAGATTCATATTTTAGAGAAATCAATTGGCTGTCAGGAAGGTCAACTTGAAAGGACCAGTGAAATAAATTCATAATTAAATTTACAATAATGATTGTACAAACTTTAAGTAGTCAGATTCAAAATTTACTTGGCAAATTTTATATGAGGTGAAACATGCACCATCTGTGTAATGAAAATTATCACCAAATGCTTTCACACATCCCAGTGTTTAACACACCATGAGGTCAACATGGGGAGATGGAAAGGGCTAGAAATTGTTTAAAATAAACCTTTAAGAATTACTTTGAAAATTAAAATCAACAACAAATAGTAATAACCACTTACATACACAACAGCTATTATTCTTGTGCCTACAGACAATCAAAATGGTACCTTCTACTTCCATCCAGCGGGCTGAAGAGATAGCACGGCGGTAGGGCTGTGCCTTGCACGCAGCTGGCCCCACTGACCCGGGGTTCGATTTCTCCGCCCCTCTCAGAGAGCCCGGCAAGCTACAGAGAGTATCTCACTCACACAGCAAAGCCTGGCAAGCTACCCATGTCATATTCGATATGCCAAACACAGTAATGACAAGTCTCACAATGGAGATGTTACTGGGCCCGCTCGAGCAAATCGATGAACAATGGGAGGACAGTGCTACAGTGCAGTGCTACTTCCATCCAGCACACTTCAGTAAAGAATGAGACATACACATAAAAATATAAAGAAACATAAAAGGACTTCCCAGGGTTTAGGGTCACCTGAGCAGCCCTGAGTGAGCTCACAGGCTGGCCACTTCCTAGGTATAATATCATTTACCCACCGTGGCTCCTAACCATTATTTAAGTTGACAGAGACATTAAGGGTGGTTAGTAAGCACATCAAACTTGAATAGAAACATGAAGAGCAGAGGCTGAGCTATTTCACATAGCAAACAGCGGCACCCTTAATGTATAAAGTTGTGACAATTCCTTATTCTATTTTTGCCTATGTTGCCATCTTCACTTAAAAGACCCAAAACTGTTTTATACTATTCTTTCCTGGGCACATTTTTGCTTGCACTGTTATCTATTCTGTTCTTTCCTGGGTGCATTTTAGCTTGGTAGTTATATACTAAAAGACCTAAACTATTTTGTCCAGGAGACTATCACAACCTTGTTTTTTATGTTAGGGGAGAAGTTCCCTCAAATTTGTGATCACCAGCCTCAGATATAGAAGCATTGGAAACTCAATGAGAGTACAGAAAGTAGGGCATTTGCCTTGCATTCAGCCAACCTGGATTTGATCTCCAGCATCCCATATAGTTCACTGAGCACCCCCAGAATAACTGAATGCAGAGCCAGAAGTAATCCCTGAGCATCTCCAAGTGTGGCCCAAAAACAAAACAAAAAAAATTTTTTAAAGCATTATGTTACTTATATTCTTTGTATTATTAGCATAGCGGTAGGGTGTTTGCCTTGCACGCAGCCAACATGGCCGACCCAAGTTCAATTCCTCCGCCCCTCTTGGAGAGCCTGGCAAGCTACAGAGAGTATCTCACCCACACGGCAGAGCCTGGCAAGCTACCCGTGATGTATTTGATATGCCAAACACAGTAACAACAAAGTCTCCAATGGAGACGTTACTGGGCCCGCTCGAGCAAATCGATGAACAATGGGAGGACAGTGACACCTATTCTTTGTATTATATTAAATTTATAATATTTCCCCTAAAACATATATTCATATAAAATCATAAATATGTGTATATATAATATATATATGCTTTTACTCTAACTTCACTATCCAGTGCCTACTCTCCATTTTTCTTAAGCTCTTACCTAATCCAGAACATTCAGAAAGTTACAATTAATACTGGTCACAGTTTATATATCCCTTGTTCATATCATCGTGGTCCCTTGAAAGTGGGAAGCCCCATATAGTAGGTCTGATTTATAATATGGTGCATTAATAGGAAATTTGAAGAATGAAAGGACCAACAATTCAGGAGATAATTTCCACTGAAAAGATGGACTCTTGAATAATTTTAGTAGGGTTTCTTATGCAAAGGTGCTCCCAAGTTGTCTAGGACCTAGCTCCAGGGTTATAAGTATAAGTAGAGAGTGTTTTTGTTTTGTTTTGGTTTTTTGCTTCATTTTTTAAGCCTAATAAAAGAGGTGGTTGGATTGTGGACTCTGGATTCGTTACACTGCACTTGAAAATCCTACTCACGTAGAATTGTTAACTATCTCTAGGAACTGGTCAGCCATAAGAGGAACAGTACCTCCAAAGTGAACATTGTTCCAGATATGAAAGCAAAACTCATCCCAGATGTCTCTGACTCTCAGGAGACAGAAGATTAAAGAAATGCATAATGCAGTGCCAGGAGGTTTCTGCAGCACCCAGAGAGCTTTGTGAAGGCTGGGAATCTAAAATGTCCAATCTCCCCAATTGCTACCAGTTCCCTTTCCTCTTGGAACACCTATCAATTCTTCAGAAATCATCTCCATCCCAGTTTTAGGAACTTCAGCCTTTCCCCCAGCCCAATCAATACTGTATCAATTGGAATGCTTTCGGTGAAAGTAAATTTTAAAAATCAACTTAAATTGACATCATAAATAGAGGAAAGTTTCCAGCTCACTGGTAAGAAAAATTAAGGTATAGCTATATCAATCTCTAGTGACGTGTCATCTCAAGATATATCTACAATCCTTTGATCGTCTCAAAAAGTGGAGCCTACAGGGTCAAAGAGATAGATCAAAGGGCTGAAGCACCAAGTTCAATCCCCAGAACTGCATGAACCCAAGCACCATTAGGTATTGCCCTGAAAATACCTGAACATTGGCCAAGTATGACCAGCAGTGTCCCCCAGTACTCTGGACACCAGAAGGTACAAATATTGGGGTTTGGGGGGCACCAAGAAATTACCTGGCGGTACTCAGGGATTATTTCTGACCCTGTGCTCAGCAATCATTCCAGCAGTGCTTGAAGGACCATATGTGGTACAGGGAATTTAAACAGGAATTAAGTTATATGCAAGGCAAGCTCCTTACCTACTTCCTATCTCTAAATAGTAAGAGATACTACCTTACTAGAGAAAGCACCATACTATTAATCTGGTCCCAGCATCTTTAAAAACAAATTCTTAAAAAGTGAAACCTAGTTTGTCTCCCATTGAATATTAACTGGGCTTAGTGGCTTGCTTTTCAATAATCACTGGCAGCTGTTCACACCATTTGCACCTGGCCAAAGAACAAGGGAAAATCAGTCACATAGAGTAACCAGCACCTGCAAGAGGCACAAGTCACAAGATCTAGCCGCAGACCTCAGACCCAGAATCTGTATGCTAAATCAAGGAATGTGGGGGACAGAACTTGTGACATCATCCACAGGAAAGAGAAAACAGTAGGTGAAGAAATGTGTGACACCTTACATAGGACACAAAGAAGTCTGTACATTGGAAGGACCTGAAACTATCTACTTAAACTGTACAGAAAAGAGACTTTAACATCATAAACATCTGGGATCTGGGTGCTAATTTTGCACATGGGTTTCTCCAGGGATACACTCAGGTGCTGTCCAGTTTCACTCTAACAGCTCCAGAATTTGCTGGAGATCACATGACAAAAGGGTAAGGAGCTGGGATTAGCATCTAGCCCATATTCTTCCCCACAGGAGATCTCTATAATTAGACCCTACCTCTTCCCACAGCTATAACTTGAAACATAATTATGGAGATCTTGTTTTTTTAATCAGAGCAGATTTCATTAAGTTAAAGGAAATTTAAAAATTATGAAGATGGCCTGAGGCTAGGAATGCTATCCATGAAATGAGGTTTTTAACTTATGTGACTTGACATCTGGGAAATATATTTAGTAATCACTTTTGTCTTGAAGAACGTGACAGAGTCCTAAGAAAATGTCTTTTTCCTGATTGTATCTACCTTCACTGAAGGTTTCTGACCTTGCTCCTTCGCTGAATGCCCTCTAGAGAGCTTCTGTTTTATCAGCAATGGCCCCAGGAACTTGCCACAATGAGAAGTAATTCTGACTTCCAGAGAAGGAGCCATGAGTAAGTCAGACTGCAGTGAATATACACCTGGTCCAGGCCTACAACCTTGCTCTTCGGGCCACTATGTGCTCCCTGACTGCTTAATACTGGTTGTGACTTATGCATATGCCTCATTCTTGCACATTGTCAATTAATGATCATGAAATATTGTACCTATCATTTGTATCACTTGTATCACTTGTGTCCCGTTGTTCATCGATTTGTTCGAGTGGGCGTCAGCAATGTCTCCATTGTCCCTGTCACATGCTAGCTAGCCCAGTGGAGTATTGGGGGCTCTTTCAGGATCAGGGGAATGAGACCCACTATTGTTACTGGTTTTGGCATATCGAATACATCACGAGTAGCTTGCCAGGCTCTGCCTTGCGGGTGGGATACTTTCGGTAGCTTGCTGGTCTTTCTGAGGAGAAACTGCATCACTCTCTTTCTTTGGGAACTTTGTTTTATAATCTCTGAATCTTGGCCATTGATGAGATTACATGGCGACTGGGGCAGTTTGTGGGTGTGACTATGCACAAGTAAAAGGAATCTATCATGCACCTTTTAAAAACAGAAACTTAATATCTGATATAAGAATTGAAATAAGATCGGGTCCAGCCTATGAGTTCAAACTACTTATCTTACATAACAGACTATTTTACTGCCAAATTACAGCCTATTTTTTTTCTCTGTCTCCAAGTTCTGAAAAGTGGGACCTCATCTGACTCATTTACCAAACGGACTCTAACTTCTGTGCTTGACACATAGTAAGGCATTCTGTTATTTATCCTATGTCTACTGGATTAGAAAAAAGAAAGAATAAATAATGTAATAGATGAGCATTTATAAATAATGTACACAGAACAAGAAATTGATTCGGAAGATAGCAGTGGTTTGAATCAGCTGATTCCATAAGAGACACTGAATCTGGTTCCCAGAGAGACTTCTTATGGCATGTAACTGGTGGCCACTGATCTTATTAAACTGATTACAAAATCTTGGCAGGAAAGCTGCTAAAGAAGCTCTGGGAATTTCAGTTCAACGAGCCTGAACATTCTATTCATTGAAAAGGACCAAAATGGAATGGCTGCCTCTGGGGTGGTAAATGAGGTGTCACTTTGAAGTGCAATGCCATTTTCTGAAGGGCCTCTGCATCAGGTAGGGAATTAGACTAAGAAACGCTCTAAGGTGCCCTTAATCTGTTACTTTATTATCAAGTGTGGCCTAGAGGGATTTATTAACAGGCTGTAGATAAGGATTCTTCCAGAAGCTGCTGCAGGGCTGTGCACCTGGGGTCACATGTAGAGCTCAAAGCCAGGACACCACAGTGGCTGACAGGGTCTCCCCATCCCACAGTGGAGCTCTTGACTGCCAGTGGAAGGAGCAACCCAGACTATGGTGGGTGCTGGGTGGCCCAAGGTGATGACGGGGGGGGGGGGGGGGGGGGGAATACCCCTGGGCTATAGGCTTAGAGGAGATATCCACCATACTTGCTCCCCTCTAAGTCTGGCTTGTACTTTAAAGTGATGTTGGAAATTCATTTTGTCCTCTCTTCATCCTCCCCTACACCCTGTAATCATTTCTTTGCCTCCTCATTTTACTCTCCTTTTTTTTTCTTTTTTTTCCTGAATCATCTGCTGTGGTGCTATGCAGTTATGCAGTCTATGTCTTTAAATGATTAGAACTAAGAAACTGCAACTTAAGCATTTGTAAGAATTTTCTTCATTCTGGGGTTGAAATTTGTTCCTGGGCAGATTATCATGTTTTTCTTTTAATTGTGTGGACAGCTGGCAGGTATCTACCCAAGCAGCCATTCTAGTGCAGATGTTTCACTGCAGATGGCAAGTATTCCCATCAGCCTAGGAAATTCTTTTATTCATGCATTCATGCAGTCAACAATTATTTAAGTGCCCATATCTGGGTCATGTTGAGGGTGTGGCAGGACTATTGAGGCTGTTAAGACAGTCTCCAAAGACTTTCTTTATGCCAATCTTGAAAACCGTGTTTGTAGGATCATTCTCTCCAGTTCATATCTCCATCTTTAGAGCCAAAGCGGAATTCCACATGTGCAGCAGAAAATTGATTTCAAGCTCTTCTATTTAGTCACCACTTCTAAACACTTTCTGAAATGACAATACTTGTAAATCTTTTTTTTTTTGCTTTTATCTTTCTATGTTGGCATAGTTTTAGTTTTATGTTATCATCATTAATATCGGTGGTATTTGGGTGGAAGTTGCTGTCTTTCTTTTTTTCAAATTAGCAAGGTGTCCATTTAATCCAATCACCTTCCTTCATTAAATTGATTATCAAATTTTCAGAGTTATCAAACTTGTAATTTCTATTTGAAATTTTTTTTCTCTTAATGAATGGCTGCTTCCAGCAGAATCTGAAAAATTTGTTACATTCACTTCAAAATATTTTCTACTTTGTGCAGTAATAATTTCTACTGACTATTTTGTTCATCTTTATAGTTTTACTTCATATTCTATTGATTTCTATGTGCACTCTCATTCATTTCCTTAACAATGTGTTTAAAGATAACAAGTGAAAGCCTCAAAAACATTATAGACTAATGTATAGTCTATATTTTCCTACTCATTTTATTTAAACATTGCAAACAGCTTTCCAAACTTCAGTAACAAGAGCAGTCATGCTTTATTAAGTGTGTATCTTCATAAAAAAAGAAGAAAATGTCATTATATAATTTAAACTTATCTACTCTATCATAAAATACATTTCTGATAAGAAAGAACTACTATTTTTTTCTGTTGAATTAGAACTACTCTTTTGATTTGACTTTGATGGGAAAAAATTCCTCTGCTTACAATTAGGCATATCTGGTGGTTAAAATATATTCTAGAATAGCTCTGGCTGCTTGTTTCTGCTCTTGATCCTTGATGTCTTTCTAATAAAGTCATCAAAGTGAACCTGATAAAAAGCAAGTCAGATTGTGTCAATCCTTTGCTCAATACCATTGAATAGATTCTTATCTCACTGTTAATAGGTGATGGGGGGGGTGTTAAGGTTCCACACAATCTAGACCCACCCACTTGCTCCTCATTTGTGCTACCCTTTTTACTTTGTTCCTATTAGAGACTTTTAGTTTGTCCTTGAGTTTTATGAGGGTTCTCTGCTCCAAAGCCATGGTATATGCCATTCTCTTGCTTAAATGTTATCTTGTCAAATATATACCCGTAGTTCTCTCACCTCTTTAAACCTCCTTCCTTCCTTCCTATCACTCCACCTCTCACTCTCTCACCTCCTTCAATTTTTACACTATTGGGATACCTGCTTTGATTAGTACTTTCAATTGTCATCAAGGGACAGACCAGTAGAACAGCAAGTAGGGCACTTGCTTTGCACAAAGCTGACCTGTGTTTGATCCCCCTGGAACCCTATATATGGTTCCCTGAATTCCCCACTACACTTGGATATCACTCCCTGCCAAGAGTGATCCCCAAGTGTAGTGTCAGGAGTAAGCCCTGAGCACACCAGATATGGTTCTAAAACAAATTAAAGAACTTATCCTCAAGAGGCCAAAGAGATAATACCAGGGATAAGGTGCCTGCCTTGTGTGTTGGCACTGGATCAGAGCACTGCCAGGAGTGTCCCTGAGCACCAACTGGGTGTGCTACCCCTAAAAAAATGTAGCCACTGTATCACTGCATCACTGTCATTCTGCTGTTCATCAATTTGCTCTAGTGGGTACCAGTAACATCTCTATTGTCCCAGTCCTGAGATTTTAGTGGCCTCTCTTTACTCGTCCTTCCCAACACTGCTATATTGGAGGTTCTTTCAGGGTCAGGGAATGAGGTCTATTATTGTTACTGTTCTTGGCATATCAAATATGCCATGGGTAGCTTGCCAGGCTCTAGTGTGCGGGCAGGATACTCTCGGTACCTTGCCGGGCTCTTTGAGAGAAAATACTGTGTTGCTCTCTTTTGGAAGCTTTGTTTTATAGTCTCTGGATCTTGGCCATTGATGAGATTACATGGTGCCTGGGGGAGTTTGTGGGTGTGACTGCTAAGCTACTGGAAAACTGGGGCTCTGAGCAGAGGAGACCCAGTCTGATCCGAGCAGGCTTGGAGATCTCAGCCCCAGGTCCCGCATACCTGGATTCTTCTGCTGGTTCCTTCATGCGTGAGGCTCTTCCAAGTGTGTGGAGAGTGGCCTTGAGCATGGCTGTGGCTGGGTTCTGGAGGTTTTTGACTGCCGGGGTTCAGCTTGGGGCGGGGAGGGAGACTCAACCCACCCCCCTCCAAGGGGCCCCTGTGAAGACAGCCTGGTGCAGGGACAGGAGATTCTGTCCAAAAAAATTATTAAAAATTTAATAAAATATAAAATTCTTCAATATTTTCTACCACTGTTATTTATTTTCCTCTTGCTCTGATCAGCAAAAGTACTACTACATATCCCTAAGATGAACATATGCATTCAACTAAAATCAGTTGATTGAATGAAAGTCCAAAAGTCAGGAGCTTTTGTTTAAGGAGAAGTTAAATGACCCTTCCTGGAACAAGTTAAATGGACTTTTCTGGAACACTGCTGTTCATTCCAGGGAGGTATGTACTTTGTCAAGTACTTGCTCTTTCCTTTCCTCAATCAGCAAATCTCTATGTATTTGGCTTGACTACATACCTCCCGGGCTGGAGCGATAGTACAGGTAGGGCATTTGCCGTGTAAGCAGCCAACCGGGCTGACCCAGGTTTGATTACTCCGCCCCTCTTGGAGAGCCCGACAAGCTACTGAAAGTATCTTGCCTGCATGGCAAAGCCTGACAAGCTCCCCGTGACAAACACAGTAACAACAAGTCTCACAATGGAGACATTACTGGGCCAGCTCGAGCAAATCAATGAACAAGGGGAGGACAGTGACAGTGACAGTGACGTGCTCCCACTGTGTGAAGCACAAAGTCTATATCAGTGAGGGGAGGGAACATGGCAAAACTCTGCTGAAACTCAGAGCTTGTGTGTGTGTGTGTGTGTGTGTGTGTGTGTGTGTGTGTGTTTGTGTGTTTGGGGGGGGGGGAAGCTGGGGGGAGAGGAAGGGAGAGAGAAGGCAACCAAGACATGTCCACTGGTTCATCGTTACCTGAATGTGGAGTCATTTATGACTGGCAAGCCAGATTCCTGGAAATGTACTTTTGGACCAGGAATACAATGAAATAAGGCAGCAAATTTTTTTAAATTTATTTTTAATTAGTGAAACACCATGAGGTACAGTTGTAGATTTACAAATTTTTGTGCTTGGATTTCGGTCATACCATGATCAAATACCCATCCCTCCACCAGTGCCCATTTTCCACCACCAGAATAATATCCCTTCCCCCCCATCCTCCCCACCCCCCCATCCCCCCCTGCCACTGTGGCAGGGCATTCCCTTTTGTTCTCTCTCTCCTTTTGGGTGCCGTGGTCAACAAAAGAGGCACTGAGTGGCAAACATGTTCAGTCCAGTCTACTTTCAGCCTGCATCTCCCCTCCTGGGAGGATCCTCCAAACACCTTCCATTTGGTGCTCCCTTCTCTATCTGAACTGTCCTTTCCTCTAGAATACCCGGCTGGCCTCTAAGCTATGGAGTAATCCTCCTGGTGTTGATCTCAGCTATTCTTGGGTATTAATCTCATATTTTGTTATTTTATATCCCCCAGATGAATGCAATCTTTCTATGTCTATCCCTCTCTTTCTGACTCATTTCGCTTAGCATGATACTTTCCATATTGTACCACTTGTATGTAAATTTCATGACTTCATCTTTTCTAAGAGCTACATAGTACTCCATTGTGTAGATGTACCAAAGTTTCTTTAACCAGTCATCTGTTCTTGGGCACTCAGGTTTCTTCCAGTTTCTGGCTACTGTAAAGAGTGCTACAATGAACAAACATGTGCAGATGTCACTTCGACTACACATTTTTGCCTCTCTGGGATATATTCCCAGGAGTGGTATCGCTGGGTCAAATGGGAGCTCAATTTCTAATTTTTTGAGGAACGCCCATACTGTTTTCCAAAAGGGCTGAACTAGTCGGCATTCCCACCAACAGTGAAGGAGTGTCCCTCTCTCGCCACATCCACGCCAGCAACGCCAGCAACGGTTGCTTTTGTTCTTTTGAATGTGGGCCAGTCTCTGAGGTGTGAGATGGTATCTCATTGTGGTTTTGATCTGCATCTCCCTGATGATTAATGATGTAGAGCATTTTCTCATGTGCTTTTTTGCCATTCGGATTTCTTCTTTGAGAAAGTTTCTGTTCATTTCATTGCCCCATTTTTGGATGGGGTTGGATGTTTTCTTCTTGTGGAGTTCAACCAGTATTTTGTATATCCTTGATATCAACCCCTTGTCAGATGTGTATTCGGCGAATATCCTTTCCCATTCTGTAGACTGTCTTTGTATTTTGGTCACTGTTTCTTTGGAGGTGCAGAAGCTTCTTAGTTTAAGATAGTCCCATTTATCTATCTCTGTTTTCACTTGCTCGGCCAGTGGCGTGGCATCTTTGAAGATACCATTAGCCTCAATGTCATGGAAGGTTTTGCCAACTTTGTCTTCAATGTACCTTATGGTTTCTGGTCTGATGTTGAGGTCTTTAATCCATTTTGATCTTACCTTTGTACATGGTGTTAGGCAGAGTTCTGAGCCCATTTTTTTGCATGTAGCCGTCCAGTGATGTCAGCACAATTTGTTAAAGAGGCTTTCCTTACTCCACTTCACATTTCTTGCACCTTTATCAAAGATTAGATGATCATATAATTGAGGGGAGATGTCAGTGTATTCAACTCTGTTCCATTGGTCTGCAGTTCTAAGGCAGCAAATTTTATGTCAAATTAGACATAAAAAATTTAAATAAAAGTTCAAACAATAGTAAACATTGTCTTAGGTTTCTTTTTGGTCTTGTGTGCTATCAATAACTGTCATTATTGAGATTTGGTGAAATCTGCATTCCTAAAGAAGAGAGGGGCAGTGGGACAGGAGTTTTGGATAGCCTCCCAAGGGAGGTGTGAGGGAGGCTGGCAACTGAGTTTGAGTACTTGAGAAATAACAAAACCAAGTTGGGATTCAGAGAAGTTACTCTGTTATGAGACCTAAAGTGACTCCCAGCCCCCCCCCAAAAAGCATAAAAGTCAGTAAGTACCACTGTGTAGAGGAACAGAGTAGAATTAGACTGTAATAGTCTAAAGAAAGTTGGACCCCTCCAATGAGAAGCTCCAAGCAACAAAAGACTATAATGAGAACATGAAGGTGAACCAGAATGGCTAGAACAATAGAACAGCACGAGGTTTGCCTTGCATAGCCAAAATGGATTTGGTTTCTGATATCACATATGGTCCTCAGATCTCATTCAGGAGTGATCCCTGAGCCAGGAGTAAGCCCTGAGCACCTCCAGCTGGTCCCCAAAACAAAACAGAAAAATCTCTTACATAGAGAAAAAATACTGTTTTATTTCACTATTCATTGCCTTCTGAAATTCTCTTCCAAATGAGGAAAGGCTATAAAGACCTGTAAAGAAGCTGGGAAAAATTAGGACTGATTTTCCTTTTCTTGCAACGAAGAATTTCTTGCTCCAGCCTGAATTCCACGGCTCCTAAGAAACTGGGTGATGAACCATGAACAACTTTGTAATTGCGCAAATTGTATCATTTTGTGATTCAAAATAAATAAATAACAAAGGTAAAGGTAAAAGGTAAAGGCCCTCCCGTTGATCGTAGATTTGCTCGAGCGGGCCCAGTAACGTCTCCATTGGAGACTTTGTTGTTACTGTGTCTGGCATATCGAATACTCTCAGTAGCTTGCCGGGCTCTCCGAGAGGGGCGGAGGAATCGAACTCGGGTCGGCCATGTTGGCCGCTTGTAAGGCGAACACACTACCGTTGTGCTATGGCTCCAACCCAAATAAATTTACTTTACTTTTAAAATAAATAACAAAAACAGAAGAAAAAAGAAAGAAAGAAATTGGGTAATGGGAATTAAATCCCAGGCTATGTAGATATCTGAGCTTTTGGGGTACTCTGACAATTGCCCTGTAATGTTGGTAGGACACAGGAGTCCAGGGAGTATAGGTACTCATGACAGGCTTTCTCAGTTCTGATGCTCTAGACATTTCCCCAGTGGCTGAGGTAGGTAGAAAGGAAAACAGTAGACTCCCCTCTCCAGGTTACTACCTCACCTCCCCACGTCATGTAAGTCACCTGTAATACTTTAAAGCAATAGAACATAGACTCTTTATCTAACTTAAACATTTAGAGAACATGGGTATCAACTGCCTAACTCAGATTGCCACCAATTTTCAACAATCTTTCTCATCCTGATCTCAGATGACCACGAAATTTTTTGAATATGTGCAACCTGTCTGCTTTAATACACAAGTATTTCTCAAGTTTTAATCATACCTCAAGAGCGTGGGTGTGAGGAAAGAGATTTTTCACTGTGCAGAAATTTGAGATTGTTAGCAATTCAAATCAAAATTGTTTGTATTTTCTAAACTCCAAAATATGCAACTCAGTGGAATAGGATGCCCCTAAGTTCACCTCATTGTGGACTCTCAAAAACACATCAGTAAATAAATTAATATCTTCAAAGTTGTGTTCAGGAGATATTACAAGCAGGACCAAATCCATCCAAATTAGTAAACAGAACTGAAATTCAAGTGCTTTTTTCTAAAAAACTAAACTATATATGCTTTGCTTTGCTTCGTTTGATTATAAATGTAATCCCATTGCAATCATCATGCCCCTTCCTAATTGCAACCCTTCCCTGTCTTCAAAGATAACTACTGTGTTGACATTTTTTTGTTTTTATTTTACAGTATTTTTCTCTATGTAAACACCCAGAAATACTCAGGACCTTGGGCCACTTCCAGTGTTGCTCAGCCCAATAATACAGGCCTGAGGATTTGGTATTCAGGACAGCGGTGCTCTGACCTGGCAATGTGAGATGGAAAAGTGAGGGGGGGGAGGGTGTGAAAAGGATGAAGGAGGAAATGCGAGAGGGTGCCCTGTGGTGCCAGGATCAAAACTCAGGTTAGTACATGGCTCTACAGTATCCTTGCCAGTATGGTAATCGTTCCTTGAATTAATTTATTTATTTAGTTTGATCATATATTCCCCCCAAACAGTTAAGTAGATCTATGTCTGTCACTTTTGACTTTGGTTCTTGTCACTACTGTTGTGAGAACCACATTGCTCATGCTCAGGAGTCATGTTGTTGTGGGGTTTAGAATGATCTGGGCCATGTGCTCTGCCACATCTCTGGCCTTACCTTTTTTCTTTTTTTTAACTTTTAGTGAATGGATTCATATGGTGTATACTCATTTTGTCTTGCTTCTTTATGGTTCTAATAGACATATTGTATCAAATAACTATAATTTATTAATTTTAGTTCATGTATTATATTTTACTATAGGACTAAATCAATGTTATTTTTTGATAATATAAGATATTTCCAGGTTGGAGTTATGATAAATAATGTCCTTTTATATATATTCTCAATGTATATTATCACACATCTCAAAGTATGATAGGCCCATCTTTTTGTTGCATATTAATATGGGTTCATATTGTTCCCACATAGATGGAAAGGTATTTTGAAAGTCTAATCTCTATCTATGACTGTGGCCCCAGTTCTTTCCTTTTTCTTTTTTGTATTCGTATGCTACATGTACAACTCCTATAAAACATGAATTTTGTTTTTATCTTCTAGCAATCTTTTCATTTTAATTGGCATATTTAATTCACCTATTTTAATTACTGGTATTTGAACAGATAGGCAAGGTAAGGTAAAGGCAAGGTAAAGGCCCTCCCGTTGATCGTCGATTTGCTCGAGCGGGCCCAGTAACGTCTCCATTGGAGACTTTGTTGTTACTGTGTCTGGCATATCGAATACTCTCGGTAGCTTGCCGGGCTCTCCGAGAGGGGCGGAGGAATCGAACTCGGGTCGGCCATGTTGACCGCTTGTAAGGCGAACGCCCTACCCGCTGTGCTATCGCTCCATGCACAGGGGTTACTCCTGGCTCTGCACTCAGGAATTTGAACAGATATAAATCATTATTTTATTATGTATTTTCACTCTCATCTACCTATTCTATCCTTCTTTTTATTTCTCCTTATTTTTTCATGAAAAATTTGTGGAGGGGTCCTCCCAAATGGTACTCAGGGGACTTTGAGTCCACTCCCAGAAATACTTGTCTAACCAGGCCAGAGGTTCGGTGCTAGGATCTGAGGTTTCCCAGCTGTTTAGGCCCTGTAATGTCAGGGACACAAGGACAACCCAGCAGTGTTTGGGGGGACCCCCTGAGACACACCCAGCCATGCTCTGGAGGCCCTGTGGTACCGAGGACTGAACCTGGGTCTGGCACTTGAAGACAGAATCTAAAATTTCTGTACTATTTTCTCAGATCCTTGAAATATTTTTAAGTATTCAGTTTTTCTTTCTAGTTAGCAAGGAAGTCAAATAATGTTTTATAATCCTTTTAGTGGTTACCCTAGAGAATTACAGTGTGGTTTATGAATTTAGCAAATCTGATATTAATTGGTATTTAACTTATTGGACAGTGCAAAGTTCTTACAGTTATACTCTACTTCCTTCTGATTTACATGTTCTTTGTTATATAATTTAGTAATTTAATCTGTGCTAAATAGCAAATATTTCAGTGGCTATATACAGTTAATATTATTTGTATTGACTCCTTTTATTGCTCTTTATTCCTTCCCACAGTATCAAATTAGACATCATTTCCTTTTGTTTTTTAATATTTCCTTTGCTTCAGGTCTACTGGTTATGAAATTTTTTCTATTTATAATAGTTTTTAAGTCTGTTTCATAATTATTCCCAAAGAATGTTTATGCATACTACTGATTTATCACTAGTTTATAATATCTAGGGTTTCAGGGGTATAGCTTAATATCTTTCTGTGTTCATAAGATTCACTGACCTCACTAGCAAAGTTACACCAGAAATAATCCTTCTACTCATTCCTCCTTTCTCTATCTTTCATGGAGAATACCGATGTTTTCATCAAGTTGAAAAATTTGTTTTGCTGGTTTTTGCCAATAGTCTTTTTTTCTTTTTTTGCTTTAGTTATTTATGGGTCAGGGTGATAGCATGGCAGGTATGGTGTAAGCCTTGCACATGGCAGACCTGGGTTCAATTCCTCCTCCCCTCTCAGAGAGCCTGGCAAGCTACTGAGAGTATTCTGCCCGCATGGCAAACCCTGGCAAGCTACCCGTGACGTATTCAATATGCCAAATACAGTAACAAGAATTCTCACAATGAAGACATCAGTGGTGCCCACTCGAGAAAATCAATGAACAATGGGAGGACAGTGCTAAAGTGCTACAGTTATTTATATTTGACATATGCGTGAAAGCATTAAAGAATGTTGTTAATGAATATAAAACTCAAAGGTTAATATTACTTTTTCTTAATAATTTTGAGATTATTCCACTAATGACTTCCATTCTTCCTTTGTTCTGTTGCTAATTTTAAGACTCTTTACTTGTCTTTACTATGTCTTCCGGCATCTTTACTATGCTATGCTTAGATGTGAAATCCTTCTTACTTATCCTGAAAGACATCTTCAGGAAATTCTGAAATTCTGGATTCAGGGTCCAGAGTTCAGTCCTTGGCACCACAAAAAGCAAGCAAACAAAACAAACAAAAAACCCAACCCCACTAGATTCATATTGTTTATGGATTTTTCAGAGTTCTCAACTACCATCTCTTAAAATATTGAATATTGGTTCTTTCCCATTCTCCCTCCATTCTCTTTATTCCTCCCTTCACTATATACTAGGACATTAGTAATACAAATGTGTGTGTGTGTATTCCTGTCCCCCTTTTATCTCCTACTCTGTTTTTCTGCTCTGCCTGTATTTCATTCTGAATATTTTCCAGTTTTCATCTAATTTTTAATCCTTTCATTAGCTATTTAACTCCACATAGAGCCCTTACTTTTAGTAATAGTGGCACTGTACCACTCTTCTGCCATTTTTCATCGATTTGCTCGAGAGGGCACCAGTAATGTCTCCAGTGTGAGACTTGTTGTTACTATTTTTGGCATATCGAATACACTACGGGGAGCTTGCCAGGCGCTACCGTGCGGGTGGGATACTCTTGGTAGCTTGCCGGGCTTTCCAAGAGGGATGGAAGAATCAAACCCGGGCCGGCTGTGTGTAAGGCAAATGCCTTACCTATGGTTATCATGTGGTTATTTTTTCAGTAGCTTTCAATTCTCTGCCTAAATGCCTGACATTGTACATTTCCCCTTGCATACTGTAATCTTTATTATTTTTAAATTTGAATCTGATCATTCAAGATATGTAGTCCTATTGGCTCTATCTCTGATGTTTTACTGTTTTATTTTCTTGAATTTCTGGCTAATTTTTATTCAGTCCAGGATGTTGTCTTTATAAAAGTCCTTATGGAAATAATTTTTGACATATATGCTCATATTCTCCTCCTAGGAGATTTGACATGTGCTGCTGTCATGCTTCACACCACAGTTCAACTTAGCTGGGATCAAGCAAAGCTGATAACAGGGGCCTGTAGATATGACTCAGTGCTAAAGCACCAGCCTTGCAGCATGAAGCCAAGAATTTGGTTACTGCATCACACATCAAATGTGATCCCAGCAGCACTTCCATCATGACACACAGACACCCACCACCACCACCACAGTGCCACAAGAAAATGTGCAATCTGTGAGCCAATGAACCTAGTTTCCTGTCTCAAGTTTGGGTCAAGACTTAAATAGAAAGTCGTAATATATTTTATTTATACATTTTGGGGGGCCCACACCGGTGGTACTCAGTGGTCATTCTTAGCAGTGGGAAAAAAGTGTGTATTCTGAGGCACACCACAATAAGTGTGTGCAAACACCACTACTAACAGTGTGGGAGTATACAACCAAGTGTTTGACAACCACAACCAAGTGTGTGCAACCCTTAATCATCATAGCAACAATAAAAAATGTAAAACGAAGCAGTGAAACAAGGCATTTTGAGTTACAATCCTTGGGATAGGTTTTCAAACTCCTATCTACAAATATGGTGAGGGGGGTTATTAAGTTTCCCCCTGCCTAGCAAGTGAGCTGGTTATTAAATTATTGTTATTTAGCTTCGGGCTGGAGCAATAGTACAGCCAGTAGGGTGTTTGCCTTGCACACGGCCAACCTGACCGACCCGAGTTCCATTCCTCCACCCCTCTTGGAGAGCCCAGCAAGCTACTGGGAGTATCTCGCCCACACGGCAGAGCCTGGCAAGCTACCCATAGTGTATTTGATATGCCAAACACAGTAATAATAAGTCTCATGATGGAGATGTTACTGGGCCCACGTGAGCAAATCGATGAACAATGGGAGGACAGTGCTACAGTGACAGTGCAGTGCTAGTTAGCATCAAACCCGTCCTTCCTTTGTTTTATAATGTTAGAACTGGAATTCAGCAAACCATATCGCAAATTGAATAAGACTGCTCTCCTGTGATTTTGACCTAATTACTTTTGGATGCTAAAATAGTCTATATCTGACATAAATGCGATGCTCTAAATATTTGTGTATGAGTATTTATATCTTTCCTTGGTAAAGTAAAGGTTGGTGGCCCTATAGTTTTCTCCTATCAATTTTTCTTTTTATTACACTGAAGTATGAAATGAAGAGTCTTGCGTCAGAAATGTAGCAAACATCATGGGCCTGGATTCTGTTGGTTGGCAGGCTCTTTGTGATGCCCTTATGGCCAAAATGAAGATAGGTGTTGGATGAGTGCCTGCCGAGACAGGGTACCCTGATGGCAATGTTTTATACCATGTCACCCTGACAACCAAGCCTCAGACATTCCATGCTGCTTGTCCTAGTACCCCAAGTTCCTCATGTGTTTCTCAACCTCCCTCCTCTTTCTCAGGGTCCCTCCTCATCTGACTCTCAGCTTCATTTCCTATTTGCAGTCCTGCACCGGGTCTTTCCTTGGTATTTACATTTGGATATTTGAACATAATTAGCTAAACATTCAATTTTAAAGATTAGAACTAAAAGAAAAATAAAGTAACTAGAAAAGACAAAACAGAGAATGATGAATCACAACATGAAATGCCAACAGAAATGATAGATAAACCCAATATTCCTGCCAAATGGACTAAGAAAAAAATGTAAAACAAACACATACATCCAGAATGGGAAAAAAGGATCAAGTCATAGCTAGGGAAAATAAAAAAGAGTAAGTACAAGATATTATGGGAAAAACTGTCAATAAATTTCCATACCTAGAAAAATTAATGATTTCTCTAGCATAAACAATATTACTCAAATTGATTCAAAGAAAAGCACACTATCTGAATACATTAATGACCTCACTATTGTGAGGTCACCAGCAAGATTTTTTCTTAGATTCACCACTTTAAAAAGCAAAACTGAAAAAGAACATATACACTGCTTGCCTTACAGGGAAGATCTAACTAATCAATGATCAAGGAGCATATAATATTATTTAAGTTATTCAAACCATTTCAGAATATATGAGTGGAAACTTTCCCAAATCATTTAATAGAGTCAGAGAGATAGTGTGGGGCGTAGAGCACTTGCCTTTCAAATCATTTAATAAATCTAGATAAGCTTAATACCAACATCTAATAAATAGCATCCAAAAGTCAATCTTACTTATGAATTTCTAGGCAAAAATTCTAAAGAAAATATTTGCAGTTAGTATATTTTAAAATGTGCATTATAAAGAAGGATTTAACGCTTAGTGAAGTACTGGTAGTGTTATAAGTTAGCATTTTTATATTGGTATCAAAGTGTGTGTGTGTGTGTGAATACACATATCCCTTTGTTGGCTATACTTTTCTCCATAATGAGATGTGCCTACTTGAAATCTTGTTTCTACTGTTTCTATGTCTGGATATCTAGAATCCTGGATTCCATACTCAAATGTCCCTAAGGACATTTGTCCTATCTGTATATACTTGTCCTTTCTTCTAAGAGTGAACGTTGATGTTAGAAAATATATTCGTAGACCTAAATTACAGCCAAGATAAAATCAAGTGTTATTATAATCCAGGTATAATCTAGCCAATATTTTTGAGGGGTATAAAGGAAACAAATGCATGTGTAAGGGTGTGCACCATTTGATGGAAAGGGGAACAGGTCATGGTCCAAGAACTAACTTTCCCACACCACCCTCTAGATCTCTGGATACAAGAACTTCCCAGATTATTATCAAGATACAATTGTCAGAGTAGGTGAGTAAGTATACTGCTAACTTAATTATAAATCATTTGATTTATAGTCTTTCATTGTTTAGTCATATACAACACCTTTATTTAAACCCTTGTTTCAGGTTCACAAAGTTAAAAATGAATCAGCTCAGCTCTTTCATAGTTGGAACAGGTGAAATAAACAAAAGCAGCCTAATAAACATAGGATGAAAAAATACGTTTATTTATTAATTAATAAAAATATTAGTGGGCTATATATAATTGGCACATCACTTGATCACTTGACATCCCGTTACTCATCGATTTGCTAGAGCAGGCACCAGTAATATCTCTATTTGTCCCTGTCGCATGCTAGTGTAGCCCAATGGCATCTGCTTGTTCTAGGAACACGAACAGCCTCAAACCGATCGTTCAGGGTCTTGAAGAAGTTGGATCATTGTGTAGGTGGGTGGCCACGCAATCTTTTGATGTCCAGTGGAATCCAGTGGGTAACAGCTATAGTCCAGAGGTCATCTCCAAATCTCATTACGTGTCCAGCCCATCTGATTTTTGATGCCTTGGCAAACAAGACAGTATCCCTCATGCTTGACCATCGACGAAGGTCAGAACTCTGGATACTTTCTCTCATTTGAGTGAAGCGTGATATTCCAAGCATAGCTCTTTTGATTCCTCTTTGGGAGACCCGAATAGCGTTCTCATCCTGTTTTCGTAGGGTCCAGGTTTCTGAGGCATATGTTAATGAGGAAGAACAGTGGAATCGAAGAGATGTGCCTGGAGTCAGAGGTTCTTCATCCTCTTAGCTATTTCTTCGATGCTCTTGAAGGCAATCCAAGCCGCTCTCTTCCTCTTGAGCTACTCAGGTGCCAGATCATTCGTCATGTTGACTTCTCGACCTAGGTACACGTAACTGTTGCATTTGGAGATGTTCATTCCATTGAGAGTGAATGGAACGTCAGGAATGAGACCGTTTCTCATAAACATTGTTTTCATGAGATTCAGTTATAGTCCGAACTTTCCACACTCATGGTTGAAGTCGGTCAGCATTTGTGTCGCTTGCCTAATGTTTGGTGTTATGAGAACGATGTCATCAGCAAAGCAGAGATGGTGTAGTTGCCGACCGTCTATCTTCACTTCCATCCCTTCCAATTCCAGTCATCGCATGACGTTCTCGAGGGTGGCACTGAAGGGTTTCAGTGAAATGGCATCACCCTGCCAGACCACTCTCTTGACATCGATGATCACTTCTTTGTAGGATGGTGAGATCCTGGTAGTGAATTCATAATACAGCTCATGGAGGATCCTGATGTGTTGAGTTTGAATGCCCTGTTTGGCTAGGGCTTTGATGACCACTTCTGTCTCAACAGAATCAAAGGCCTTCTTTAAATCAATAAATGCTAGACAGAGCAGCATCTTGAACTCCTGAGAAACCTCAATGAGCTTGGTTATCATGTGGATATGGTCGATCGTGCTGAATCCTTTGTGGAATCCGGCTTGCTTGTATGGTTGTCCTTCATCTAGTGTTCTGCCAATCCTATTCAGTATGACTCGAGTGAACAGCTTGTAGATGACAGACAATAGGCAGATTAAGCAATAGTTGCCAATGTCGTGGATGTCTCCCTTCTTGTACAGTAGTACAGTCCTGCTGGTTTTCTACTGGGACGAAGCCTTGCATTCAGACAGGTAGCGTGTGAAGAGCCAAGCCAGTGTATTGATGAGTACTAATGGCAGATTCTTCAGGTGTTCGGATCTGACCTTGTCTGGACCAGGTGCTGTTCGATTCTTTACCAACGAAATGGCGTGTCAGATTTCAGAAGGGAGAACGTTGGGAACGACATATCCATCCTGCAGAATTTGGTATGTGGGCAGGTGGACGTGTCTATGAAAGAGATCCGAGTAGAAGTCATGGATAACCTTCTCCATTGCCCTTCTTGAAGATGTGATAGATCCATCAGGATGTTGGAGGGCAGTCATCTTGGTCTTGTAGTTGGCAAAAGACAGGCGGGCATTGCGAATGCTTTTCCTGGCTTCTGCTGCATTTGCCAGCACTGCTGCTCTTCTCTCTTTTAGGTCTTCCTTGATTACTTCTCTGCACTGCTTTGCAAGCTCAGATGTTCGCTTCTGGTTGCCTGAGGCATGCACCAAGCCACATTGGCAAATAAGCTCAAGAGTTTTCGAAGACAGGTGTTTTTTTTTTTGTGTGTGGCTATCTCTCTCTTGGCATTCCTCATACAATCATGAAGGTGCTGAACCAGTCGATCATATTTCTTGTCAATGTTGCCAATGATGGCATCTTCCCATGTTGCCGCAATAGTGCCAATGAACTCCCAGCTGGTGGTCGTTCTGGGAGTTCTCTTCTTAAACTTTTCAGCCCTTTCTCCCTGCTCTGTGAAGTAGAATTTTGCACAAAGGAGATGGTGGTCCGATCCCATTTGGAATTTTGGGACAACAGCGACATTTGTCAGACAAAACTGTGGATTGAATATGATGTAGTCAATTTTGTTGTGGAACCATCCACCGGGAGACTCCCAAGTCCAACGCTTAGATTCAGCCTTCTGGAACTGTGAGTTACCATGGATGGTCTTGGTCGACATGATGAACTAAGCCTCTCATCCTGTTTGTTCCATTCTAGGCCATGGGTCCCGATGTGGAGTTCTTCGACTGATCTTCTCAGTCCTATCTTGGCAATAAAATCACCAACAATGATCTTGTAGAAGGTGTGGTCTTCTTTATGGTGACCCAGGGATTATACACAGAAGAACCATCCTACCGGTACCAGATAAATACTTCACTGGCAGACCTCCCCTACCTCCACTACCCAGCTGTCGCCATGCTACAGGACACTTTCCGAATGCTCGGGCCAAAACTCATGCACAAGTGAAGCCCCACAGAATCAGGTAAACAGAACTCTGAGGCCTTGGATTCCAGGCTCTACGGACCCAGGAACAGAAATCCTTTGCCTGCTGCCACCAACCACCAACCACAGGTGACCAAGGGATTAAAACCAGGAGCCCCACCCTACCCTGCCCTGTCTGCTTCCACCAATCACCAGCAACCCAATAATTACACACAGAAGAACCACCTTTACCGGTACCAGATAAATACCTCACCGGCAGACCTTCACTACCTCTACTACCTCCACTACCCAACCACTGCCACACTCCAGGAAACTTTCCGGACCACACAGCCGCAAAGTAGCCGCACAACACATCATAAGACACTTAATACCCATCTTCCAGGATCACCAAACTGTATTTTATAGGATTCAAATATCGTTTGAACCACAGGAACACCTGCAAGAGTGATTAGAGGCCACCCTAAAAGCCTCTATCCCTCTCAGAGAGCCTTGCAAGCTTCCGAGAGTATCCCACCTGCACGACAGAGCCTGGCAAGCTATCTATAGCGCATTCAATATGCCAAACCAGTAAATACAATGGGTCTCATTCCCCTGACCCTGAATAGAGCCACCAATATGGCAGCGTTAAGAAGGATTAGGAAAGAGAGGCTGATAAAATCTCAAGGCCAAACTAGGCTGCCAAAACTCAAGACAAAAATGACTGTCTGTGCTTTCAATGCATGTACACTGTCATCGGATGCATCCATCAAGGACCTGATGGTACAAGTGCAAAATATCAATTACAGCATTATTGACCTGATCGAGACAAGAAGGCATCAATCACGTCATGCTGTTTTTGACACTGGAGAAGAATTTGCACATATGTAAACAAATATCAGTATATATGCATGGATGTTTCTGGAGACAATGAGACTAAAGCACATCTGTATGTACAGAAACAAACAACTACTTGCACACTGCATACTCACACTTATACACAAACACATACTCAACAGTGTAAAGACAGAAAAGTAAGTGCTCAAAAGTACTGCTGTTATCCTTTCTCCCCACAAAACTTGGGAAACCACAAAAGAATGACTAAATTTTTCACAGAACCGGTTCCAGAAGTCTTATCCTGGAAGATTGAAGCAAGCAAGTTTTAATATAGGAAGAAGATGACATCCCGAAGCTATTCAAGTCCAAAACCAGAGGTATTGGGGGTCAATCTCAAGATGATGTGTACCAGAAGAGGTTTGGGGTATTTGGTAGGGTTTTTGTTTTTCATTTTTATTGAGGTACCATGACTTCACAATACTGTTAAGTATACTTTCATGTACACATCATCCTCGCAACACCATACCCACCACCAGCATCCCAAGGATCACTCCTAGCCATCCCAATCTACGCAGGAAAGCTCAATTCTGTGGATTGATTCTTTAATTCTGTTGTCTTTGGCCACTTATTCTTCCCTTACTATATTTCTTCATTTCTTTTTTCCTTCCTTTTTTCTTTCTTTTTAAGAAACATGTATTAAGACAATGTCATTTACGAAGCTGTTCATAATGGAGTTGTTTCAGGCATACAATATTTCAACACTAATCCCACCACAAAACTGTCCTCACTACAACAATGTCCCCAGTTTCCCCCATACACACTCCCACTCCATCCTGCCCTCTTCAATGGCATATAACAAATTTATTTCATATTACTTGCTCCAATAAAGCTTAAAGGAACGGCAAAGACCTGGTTAGTATTTGAATGGAAGACCAGCAGGGGTCTTGAACTGCATAATCTAATCCACATTGCCCTTAGCTATCATTGCAGAAAATTGAGATTGGTCAGGTTGCCCCATCACTTCTACTTTGCTACCCCTCCTCCAATTCTGTGAACTCTATGCCAGAGCTATTTTTAATAAGGAATGCTTGAGACAGCTCCCTGAGGATATTCATCAAACTGATGGCCCTAATTATTGTTCATTGTCATTGTTTCCAGGGTAGGAAAGAAGATAATGACAACTGCTAGAAGAAAGGGAAGAGATAAAAGCCAAGCAGAGATTCAGCCCAATAGATCAAGGAAGTCCACTGGAATGTTTCTTTGTAAATCAGTCCTCTGGATGACTAAATCAGTTATCTCTCATAGTATTAAAAACTCTAGGAGGTTTAAGACAACAATTATTTATTTTGACCATAAAAGAAATTGGAGGTTATGTATGATCCCCTGGGCTTTTGCTGGGCTGGGTGAGGCTCTATTCCCTACATCTCTCATTCTCCTTGTGAAACAGTGGGTTTACTTCAAGTTCCATTGGGAAAGCTAAATCCCCACAAGGCAACGGGACATACTCAAGATCTCTTGTTCCTCTTTTTGAAACTAGCAGCTATTTTCTTGTACCTTATTTATTTCCAGAAGCAAGTCAGGGTGGAAAATATATTTCCCCAGTGTAAGAAATGCTTTTTATTTTTCAGGGAAAATGCCAAAGTTACATGACTAGATCATGAAGTGGAAACCATCCCGCAAGCATCTGGTGATCATGGCAGGACCATTGGCCAAGCCTGGGCCTCTCTGTAGACTTGGGAGCTTTGCCACTTGCAATCACTGAAAGTATGTGAATGACAGATGGATGAAGAGCCAAAATTAGAGGCAGAAACAAAGCAAAACGGAATATTTGGCAGTAATATGTGAAGAAATGCTGAGGAGTGTAAGAAGTGCCCTAGATGATGCATTCGGTTTTGAATGTTAACATTTAAGCCTGTCATCTCAGTTGGGATGTCCAGATGCAGGAGCTGAACATTAGAATCTGTCACTAAAGAAAGATGTCTGAGATAAGAATGGAAATTTCATTGCAGCATATATTAATTGACAATGACTGTGAATAATTTCTTCAGGGAGATTATGTGGTTTAAGAAGAGGTTCATAAACAAAACCCTGGGGCACTCAGGTATTTCCCAGATCAGGAAGCTGTAGTGGAAGAACCCAGGTTGAATAAAGTGGTTTGTAGAAAATCCCACTGGGAATCTGAAATGTGGGCCCCCTTTAGGACCCCTATTCCTGCAGAGTTCTAGTAGTCACCTCCCCAGAATAACCATACATTCCTCCACAAGAAGTTGCAACATAGCGTACTAATGGGCTGTGAAAATTCATACCAAATGCTGACCCATCTGATATGTGTAGGTCTTCAGAATTTCCATTTGGAATAATTCTCTGAGTAAAATACAACTTCAGGAGAAGATTGTGGTGTTTCTTCAATATATACCTCTCTTCCCAAGAGATGAGCAAAATTAGGAACTTGGAGATAACTCCAAGGAGTGGAGCACAAGTGCTGCATGTGGGAGACCCAGACTGAGTTTGGAGAGCCCAAAACTCCAGCAGTTTTTGTGGGTTCCTGAACACAGGCCATGGTAGTCCCTGCGCATTTTTGGGTATGGCCCAAAAACAACTGTAGCACTGTCCTCCCGTTGTTCATCGATTTACTCGAGTGTGCATCAGTAACGTCTCCATTTTGAGACTTGTTGTTACTGTGTTTGGCATATCGAATACGTCACGGTTAGCTTGCCAAGCTTTTCTGTGCAGGCTGAACATTCTCGGTAGCTTGCCAGGATCTCCAAAAGAGGCGGAGCGATCAAACCTGGGTCAGCTGCGTGCAAGGCAAACGCCCTACCCGCTATGCTATCGCTCTGGCCCCCCAAGAACAACATCAGCCTCATTCAAACAGGTACCCACCCGACACCCAGTGCCAGGGACCCTTTCCAGTCCTGCACAGCTAACTAGATCCCCTGAGAACAGCCGTTTTTCGCCCTTGGTCTGCACGGGACGAAAACTGAGGCACACTGTGCAGAAACAAAGCTGAATTGCTCCAGGCACTCTCTCCTCATTCAAACAGGTACCTGCCCAGTGCTAAGCACCAGGGACCCTTTCTGGAGCCGTGGCCACTAATGCAGCTGCGAGTTATTCTCCCACTACATATCCCATAGGAACCATAAATTACCCTCTTAGATGGAACTTTCACTAAGGTAGCTTAAGCACCAGAAACACATTAGCCAATAATTCATTAATCCCATCTCAATTCATTTGACATCTCAAGCAGAATAGTAACAGTGAACATGAAGGTCTAAACCACACTAGTCACAGTGGTAAAGCAACGCAAAAGCCCACCAAGCTTTCTTATTGGAGAGGCTAGCCCAGGAGACACCAACAGTATTGGAGTGCTAGACAACCTCTCTGGCAAGGAATTTAGAAGGGAGCTACTGAGGATACTTAGGGAGATAAAAGAAACAATGAAAAAGCAATGCCAATAAAAGACAAGAGGATTTGAAGGTAGAAATGAGGAAAATGCAAACGGAAATGTCAGACGTGAAAAACCTGGTGGGCGAATTAAAAAACTCAGTGGAAGGCCTCAGCAGCAGAGTAACAGCTGCTGAGGACAGAATCAGTGAGCTCGAAGATGAAGTTCAGCGACTCTCCAGAAAAGAGCAGAAAATGGAAAAGAGACTCACAATTCGGGAACACATGGCAAGAGAAGATCGTGATGAAGCCAAGAGAGGTAACGTAAGAATGATTGGAGTCCCAGAGGGACAGGAAGAAAACCCTGATGAAGAAGAAACTGTCAAAGACATCATTGCTCCAACGTTTCCAGAGCTGAAGAAAACATGTGACCACATTCAGGAGGCACGAAGGATACCAGCTATAAGTTTGAATAAAAATACCCCAAGACACATCCTGGTCAAAATAACCAAAACCTTAGATAGAGACAAAATTCTGAAAGCAGCAAGATCAAAGAAAGAAATTTCCTACAAAGGAGCATCCTTAAGATTCACAGCTGATTTGTCTGATGAAACCCTCATAGCTCAAAAGCAGTGGTGGGATATAGTGAAAAAACTCGATGAAATAAATGCCTCACCAAAAATACTTTACCCAGCTAGACTCTCGTTCATAACAGAAGGAACAACACAGTTTCACAGACAAACAACAGCTCAGGAACTTCATAAACTCAAAACCATGGTTACAAGAACAACTAAATGGGCTACTTTAAGACAAGACAGGCCCCTCAAATACACCAAATTGCAACAGAAAAATGGGACAATACCCCATAACAATAATCTCTCTCAACATCAATGGGATAAACGCACCAATGAAGAGTGGCAGGATGGATTAGAAAATTGAACCCAACATTCTGCTGCCTGCAAGAAACGCATCTCAATATTCAAAGCAAACACAGGCTCAGAGTCAAAGGCTGGAAAACAATCCTACAGGCAAACAGCTCCTACAAAAGAGCTGGGGTAGCCTTCCTAATATCAGACCACACTGATTTCAGAGTGAAGAAGGTCACAAGAGACAGTGAAGGCCATTTCTTATTGATCAAGGGATCTGTACAACAGGAAGAACTAACAATACTAAATGTATATGAACCTAATAAGGGACCAGCAAAGTACGTAACACATCTACTCATAGACTTGAAGAAAGACATCGATAGCAACACAATACTAGTAGGAGACTTCAACACCATTTTATCACGTCTTGATAGATCAACCAGACTCAAGCTTAGCAAGGACAGACTTCATCTGAGGAAAACAATGGAAGAAAGGGACTTAGTAGATATATACAGGACACTTCATCTTCAAAAAGCTGAATACACATTCTTCTCAAGCATGCATGGTACATTCTCCAAGATAGACCACATGCTGAGCCACAAAACATACCTCCATAAAATTAAGAAAATAAAGATTTTATCAACAATCTTCTCAGACCATAATGCGCTAAAATTAGAAGTAAATCACACACAAAAAACAGAAAACTAAATCAAACACGTGGAAATTAAACAGTTAACTATTGGACAACGAGTGGCTTAGAAAGGAAATCAAAGAGGAAATCAAAAGATTCCTAGAAATGAATGAAAATGAGGACACAACTTACCAAAACTTATGGGACACAGCAAAAGCTGTGTTAAGAGGAAAGTTTATAGCTCTACAAGCATTCCTCAGGAAGAAGGAGCGAGCCCACATAAGTAACCTAACCTCACAGCTTAAGAGCTTGGAGAAGGACCAAAAAAAGGAGCACAACCCGAATAGGAGGAAGGAAATAATAAAACTCAGAGCAGAGATTAATGAGATGGAAATCCAAAAAACAATCCAAAAGATCAATGAAACCAAGAGTTGGTTCTTCCAGAATAATAAGCCTCTAGCAAAACTCACAAAGAAAGGGAGAGAGAAAACCCTAATAAACCAAATCAGAAATAAAAAGGTGGTCATTACAACAGAAACTACAGAAATTCAAAGGATCCTCAGAGAATACTTTGAGAAGCTTTATGCCACGGAACATGAAAACCTAGAAAAAATGGATAAATTCCTAGATTCCTACAGACTCCCAAGGCTGAACCAAGAAGACCTGGAATACCTGAAAAGAATACCACGAAGGAAATTGATGGTAATAAAAAGTCTCCCCAAGCACAAAAGTCCCGGCCCAGATGGATTCAAAGTGAATTCTTTCAAATCTTTAAAGAGGACTTACTCCCAATCCTCTTTAAGCTTTTCCACAAAATTAAAATATCAAAAACACTTCCGAACAGTTTATACGAAGCAAATATCACCCTGATACCAAAAGCAGACAGAGATAACAAAGAAAGAGAATTACAGGACGATATCCCTGATGAACACAGATGCAAAGATCCTCAACAAAGTATTAGCAAATATAATCCAATGATTAATCAAAAAGATCATACACCATGACTAAGTAGGATTCATCCCAGGGATGCAAGGATGGTTTAACATCAGGAAATCAATCAGCATAATCCATCATATCAACAAAAGAAAAGATTAAAAACCATATGATCATATCAATAGATGCAGAGAAAGCATTTGACAAGATCCAGCAACCCTTTATGATGAAAACCCTGGCCAAAATGGGGATAGAGGGGACTTTACTCAATATAATTAAAGTCATCTAACACAAGCCTACAGCAAGCATCATCCTCAATGGGGAAAAACTGAGAGCCTTCCCTCTAAGATCAGGGACGAGACAAGGATGCCCACTCTCTCCACTGTTGTTCAATATAGTACTGGTAGTACTTGCAATAGCGATTAGACAAGAAAAAGATATTAAGGGCATCCTGGTAGGAAAGGAAGAAATCAAGCTCTCACTAATTGCAGATGATATGATACTATACTTAGAAAACCCTAAAACCTCTACCAAGAAACTCCTAGAAACAATAGACTTCTATAGTAAAGTTTCAGGCTATAAAATCAATACCCAAAAGTCCATGGCTTTCCTATATGCAAACAGTGAGAGAGAATAAAGTGACATGAAGAAAACAATCCCGTTCACAATTGTGCCCCAGAAAATCAAGTACCTAGGAATCAGCTCCCTCCTTTTAACGGAGTAAAGGACCTGTACAAAGAAAACTACAAAACGCTGCTTCAGGAAATAAAAGAGGACACAAGGAAATGGAAAGATATCCCCTGTTCTTGGATAGGGAGAATTAACATTGTCAAAATGGCAATACTTCCCAAAGCATTGTACAAATTCAATGCGATCCCTATAAGGATACCCATGACATTCTTCAAAGAAATGGAGCAAACACTCCTGAAATTCATATGGAACAATATGCCTCCACGAATAGCTAAAGCAATTCTTGGGGAAAAGAAAATGGGAGGAATCAACCTCCCTAACTTCAAACTCTACTACAAAGCAGTAATAATTAAAACAGCATGGTACTGGAACAAAGGCAGAGCTGTTAGACCAATGGAACAGGGTTGAATATACTGACATTTCCCTCCAAGCATATGATCATCTAATCTTCGACAAGGGGGCAAAAAAAGTGAAGTGGAGCAAGGAAAGCCTCTTTAATAAATTGTGCTGGCAAAACTGGATGGCTACATGCAAAAAAGTGGGCTCAGTACTCTGCCTAACACCATGAACAAAAGTAAGATCAAAATGGATTAAAGGCCTCAACATTAGACCGAAATCCATAAGGTTTCACTTTGTCATTGAACACAAAGTTGACAAAACCCTCCATGATATTGAAGCTAATGGTATCTTCAAAGATGTCACGCCACTGGCCAAGCAAGTGAAAACAGAGATAGACAAATGGGACTATCTTAAACTAAGAAGCTTCTGCACCTCCAAAGAAACAGTGACCAAAATACAAAGACAGTCTACAGAATGGGAAAGGATATTCACCGAATACACATCCAACAAGGGGTTGATATCAAGGATATACAAGGTACTGATTGAACTCCACAAGAAGAAAACATCCAACCCCATCAAAAAATGGGGTGACAAAATGAACACAAACTTTCTCAAAGAAGAAATCCGAATGGCTAAAAGGCACATGAGAAAATGCTCTACATCATTAATCATCAGGAAGATGCAGATCAAAACCACAATGAGATATCATTTCACACCACAGAGACTGGCCCACATCCACAAGAACAAAAGCAACCGGTGCTGGCGTGGATGTGGCAAGAAAGGGACCCTCCTTCACTGCTGGTGGGAATGCTGACTGGTCCAACCCTTTTGGAAAACAGTATGGACAATTCTCCAAAAATTAGAAATTGAGCTCCCATTTGACCCGGCTATAGCACTCCTGGAAATATATCCCAGAGAGGCAAAAAGGTATAGTCGAAGTGACATCTGCAATTGTTTGTTCATTGCAGCACTCTTTACAATAGCCAGAATCTGGAAAAAACCTGAGTGCCCAAGAACAGATGACTGGTTAAAGAAACTTTGGTACATTTACACAATGGAGTACTATGTAGCTGTTAGAAAAGATGAAGTCATGAAATTTACATACAAGTGGTACTACATGGAAAGTATCATGTTAAGCAAAATGAGCCAGAAAGAGTAGGATAGACATAGAAAGATTGCATTTGTCTGAGGAACATACAGTAACAAAATAGACTAACACCCAAGAGTGGCCGAGATTAGTACCAGGAATTTTGCTCCATGGCTTGGAGGCCAGCTACACTTGCTAGGGGAAAAGGGAGCTCAAATAGAGAAGGAAGCACCAAATAAAGGGTGTTGGGAGGATCCTTCCAGGATGGGAGAAGCATGCTGAAAGTAGACTATAGACCAAACATGATTGCCACTTAATGCCTCTTTTGCAAACCACAACACCCGAAAAGAGAGAGAGAACAAAAGGGAATGCCCTGCCTCAGAGGCATGGTGGGATGGGGAGGATGCGGGGGTGGGAGGGATACTGGGATCCCTGGTGGTGGAAAATGGGCACTAGTGGAGGGATGGGTATTTGATCATTCATTGTATAATTAAAACCCAAGCACAGGTATCTTTTGATTTCGTCCTTGACTTCGTTCCTGACCCATTCATTATTCAGCATCGAGTTGTTTAATTTCCAGGTGTTTGATTTGGTTCTCCGTGTCTGTGTGTGATTCACTTCTATCCTCAATGCATCATGGTCTGAAAAGATGGCTGATACTATTTCTATCTTCCTTATTTTGTTGAGGTATGTTTTGTGTCCTAGTACATGGTCTATTTTGGAAAATGTTCCGTGTGCACTGGAGAAGAATGTGTATTCTTTCTTTTTGGGGTGTAAAGCCCTGTATAAGTCTATAAGCCCTTTCTCTTCTATTTCTTCTTTCAAAGCCAATGATTCCTTGCTGGGTTTTGTTCTTGTTGATCTGTCCAGAGGTGATAGGGCAATGTTGAAGTCTCCAAGTACTATTGTGCTGCTTGCAATGTCTTCCTTAAAGTCTGTTAGCAGTTGTTTTAAATATTTGGCTGTTCCCTCATTAGGTGTGCATACATTTAAGAGTGTGATTTCTTCCTGTTGTACGTATCCCTTGATGAATAGAAAATGGCCTTCACTGTCCCTTCTAGCCTTTTTCAGGGTGAAAGTAATGTTGTCAGATACTAGTATGGCCACCCCAGCTTTTTTACAGGAGCTGTTTGCTTGCAGGATTGTTTTCCATCCTTTGACTTTGAGTCTGTGTTTGCTCTGAGTGTTGAGATAAGTTTCTTGTAGGCAGCAGAATGTTGGGTTCTGTCTCTGTATCCATTTTGCCACTCTGTGTCTCTTCAATGGTGAATTGAGACTGTTGACATTGAGAGAGAGTATGGTTATGGGGTTTTGTGTCATGTTTCTGTGTGGGTGTGTTGTGGTTGTAGGGTTTGTCTTGTCTTATAGTAACCCCTTTAGTCCTTGTTTTAGGTTTGGTTTTGAGTCTATGAAGTTCCTGAGCTGCTGTTTATCTAGAAAATAGTGTAGCTTTCCATCTATTTGGAGTGAGAGTTTAGCCGGATAGAGTATTCTTGGTGCAGCATTCATTCAGTGAGTTTTTTGACTATATCTCGCCACTGTCTTCGGGCTTGTAGGGTTTCCTCTGAGAGGTCTGCTGTGAATCTCAGGGGTGCTCCTTTGTATGTGATTTCCCTTTTTGCCCTTGCTGCTTGCAGTATTGTGTCTCTAGCAGCAGCATCGATCATTCTAACTATAATATGTCTTGGGGTGTTTCTGTTGGGGTCTCTTTTAGCTGGCACCCTTCGGGCTTCTTGAATCTGGATGGCTGTATTGTGGAGCTCTGGGAATTTTTCGGCAATAATTTACTTAAGCATGGTTTTTTCATTGGGATTGTTTCCTTGAGCTTCTGGTAGTCCAATGATTCTAATGTTGTTTCTTCTGGAATCATCTCATAGGACTCTGATTCGCTCTTGAGCTATTTTGAGGTCTCTTGCCATTGTTTGCTGTTGTCTGTTGGCTTGGTGCAGCTGATCTTCCAAGTCACTGATTCTTTCCTCAGCTGTGGTCATTCTATTTTTGAGGGCAGTGAGTGAGGTTTTGACTTCATCTATGGAATCTGTGATGAGTGCCATTTCTGTGCGGAGCTTTCCAATTTCGGCTCTCATTTCTTGCTGTATTTTGTCAATTGTGCGATCGATTGTTTCTTTCATGTCCTCTTTCAGTTTAGCAGATATGTGTGTGACTGTTTCATGGAGTTGATTGAACATCTTGATGACTTCATATCTGAATTCCTTGTCAGAGAGGTCCCTAAGGTGGCTAGCACCTACTGAGGCTTCTAGACATATTTCCTCATGGTCTCCCTGTGGTGGAGATTTGCGTTGTTTCCTCATGTTGTTGCGTATGTGGAGGGGTAATATTTGTTGGTTTGAGTGAACTACCTGCGGCCGACGAAAATTAGGCCACGCCCACTTTTCAAGCCACGCCCACCTCTGAAGTGGCCACGCCCCCACAAATACCTGGTTTTTGTCCAGGAAGTAAAGACTGGGTGGGGGACAAGGGAGCAGCTCTGATGGGCGGCTGGACCAAAGGGACAGGCAGACAGACGCAGATCCCCTTTTCCTCCCAGCGTCGGGGGGGGGGGGGGGGGGGCGCCTGCAGACACTTGCACGAAATCAAAAGATACCTGGAAACAAATGAGAATGAAGACACGAGCTACCAGAACCTATGGGATGCAGTGAAAGCTGTATTAAGGGGAAAATTTATAGCTCTGCAAGCATATCTTAGGTCTGTAGAAATGGTGCACATAAACAACTTGATCTCACAGCTCAAGTCCTTAGAAAAGGATCAACAGAAAGAACCTAAATCAGGCAGAAGGAAAGAGATCATAAAACTTAGAGCAGAAATCAATGACATGGAAACCAAAGAAACGATCCGAAAGATCAATGAAACCAAGAGCTGGTTCTTCGAGAGAATAAACAAGATAGATAAACCACTCGCAACACTCACAAAGAAACAGAGAGAGAGAACCCTAATAAACCGAATCAGAAATGAGAAGGGGGATATCACAACAGAAACCAAAGAAATCCAAAAGATCATCAGAGACTACTTTGAAAGTCTGTATGCCACGAAACAAGAGAACCTAGAAGAAATGGACAAATTCCTGGACTCCTATAATATCCCAAAGCTGAATCAAGAAGATCTGGAGTATCTGAATAGACCTATGAACGAAATAGAAACTGCAATCAAAAGGCTTCCCAAAAACAAAAGCCCGGGCCCAGATGGATTCACTAGCGAATTTTTCCAAACATTTAAAGAGGACCTGCTGCCAGTCCTTCTCAAGCTCTTTCAGGAAATTGAAAAAACGGAAACTCTCCCAAACAGTTTCTATGAAGCCCATATCTCTCTAATACCAAAAGGAAACAAAGATACCACGAGAAAAGAAAACTACAGGCCTATATCCCTGATGAACACGGATGCGAAGATTCTCAACAAAATACTAGCAAATAGAATTCAACTACTCATCAAAAAGATCATACACCATGACCAAGTAGGATTCATCCCGGGGATGCAAGGCTGGTTTAACACTAGGAAATCAATCAACATAATCCACCACATCAACAAAAGAAAAGATAAAAATCATATGATCATATCAATAGATGCAGAGAAAGCATTTGACAAGATCCAGCACCCATTTATGATGAAAACCCTAGGCAAAATGGGGATAGAGGGGACTTTTCTCAATATAGTTAAAGCCATCTACCACAAACCTACAGCAAGCATCGTCCTCAATGGCAAAAAACTGAGAGCCTTCCCTCTAAGATCAGGAACGAGACAAGGATGCCCACTCTCTCCACTGCTGTTCAATATAGTATTGGAAGTACTTGCAATAGCGATTAGGCAAGAAAAGGATATTAGGGGCATCCTGGTAGGAAAGGAAGAAATCAAGCTCTCACTATTCGCAGATGATATGATACTATACTTAGAAAACCCTAAAACCTCTATCAAGAAACTTCTAGAAACAATAGGCTTGTATAGTTAAGTGGCAGGTTATAAAATCAATGCCCAAAAGTCCATGGCTTTCCTATATGCAAAAAGTGAAAGAGAAGAAAAAGACATGAAGAAAACAATCCCATTCACAATTGTGCCCCAGAAAATCAAGTACCTAGGAATCACCTTAACTAAGGAAGTAAAGGACCTGTACAAAGAAAACTACAAAACTCTACTTCAGGAAATAAAAGAGGATACGAGGAAATGGAAAAATATCCCCTGTTCATGGATCGGGAGAATTAACATTGTCAAAATGGCAATACTTCCCAAAGCACTGTATAAATTCAACGCAATTCCTATTAGGATACCCATGACATTCTTCAAAGAATCGGAGCAAACACTCCTGAAATTCATATGTAACAATAAGCCCCCACGAATAGCTAAAGCAATTCTTGGGAAAAAGAAAATGGGAGGAATCAACCTCCCTAACTTCAAACTCTACTACAAGGCAGTAATAATTAAAACAGCATGGTACTGGAATAAAGGCAGAGCTGTAGACCAATGGAACAGGGTTGAATATACTGACGTTCCCTCCCCCCCCAAGCATACGAACATCTAATCTTCGATAAGGGGGCAAGAAAAGTGAAGTGGAGCAGGGAAAGCCTCTTTAACAAATTATGCTGGCAAAACTGGATGGCTATATGCAAAAAAATGGGCTCAGATCTCTGCCTAACTCCATGTACAAAAGTAAGATCTAAGTGGATTAAAGACCTCAACATCAGACCGGAATCTATAAGATACATTGAGGAAAATGTTGGCAAAACCCTTCATGACATAGACGCTAATAGTGTCTTCAAAGATGTCACACCGCTGGCCAAGCAAGTGAAAACAGAGATAGATAAATGGGACTATCTTAAACTAAGAAGCTTCTGCACCTCAAAAGAAACAGTGACCAAAATACAAAGACAGTCAACTGAATGAGAAAGGATATTCGCCAACTACACATCTGATAAGGGGTTAATTTCAAGGATATACAAAATACTGGTTCAACTCCACAAAAAGAAAACATTCAACCCCATCAAAAAATGGGGAGATGAAATGAATAGAAACTTTGACAAAGAAGAAATCCAAATGGCTAAAAGACACATGAGAAAATGTTCCACATCATTAATCATCAGGGAGATGCAGATCAAAACCACAATGAGGTATCACCTCACACCACAGAGACTGGCCCATATCCACAAGAACAAAAGCAACCGGTGCTGGCGCGGATGTTGCGAGAAAGGGACACTCCTTCACTGTTGGTGGGAATGCCGACTGGTTCAGCCCTTTTGGAAAACAGTATGGATGATTCTCACGAAATTAGAAATTGAGCTCCCATTTGACCCAGCAATACCACTCCTGGGAATATATCCCAGAGAGGCAAAAAAGTATAGCCGAAGTGACATCTGCAATTGTTTGTTCATTGCAGCACTCTTTACAATAGCCAGAATCTGGAAAAAAACCTGAGTGCCCGAGAACAGATGACTGGTTGAAGAAACTCTGGCACATTTACACAATGGAGTACTATGTAGCTGTTAGAAAAGATGAAGTCATGAAGTTTACATACAAGTGGTACTACATGGAAAGTATCATGTTAAGCGAAATGACTCAGAAAGAAAGGGATAGACATAGAAAGATTGCATTCATCTGGGGAACATAAAGTAACAAAACAGGAAACTAACACCCAAGTATGGCAGAGATTAGTACCAGGAATTTTCTCAATGACCCGCAGGACAACCACACATGGTAGGGGAAGGGGGAGCTCAGAAAGAGAAGGGAACACCAAATAAAGGGTGTTGGGAGTATCCGCCCACGATGGGAGAGCATGCTGAGGGTAGACTGTCAAACAAGCATGATTGCCACTCAATGCCTCTTTTGCAGACCATGGCACTCAAAAGGAGAGAGAGGGAAATGCCCTGCCACAGAGGCAGGGTGGGATGGGGGCTGGGGGGGGAGGGTATGCTGGGATCCGTGGTGGTGGGAAATGCGCACTGGTGGAGGGATGGGTGTTTGATCATTGTATAATCGAAACCCAAGCACAAAAATGTGTAAGTCTACAACTGTACCTCATTGTTGCCTACTGACCAAGTAAAAGAATGCTTGATTTTTCATTCCCCCTTTGTCCTGCTCAAAGCTGGGCAGCTTCCCAGTACAGGAGGTTTCAGTTTGGGAAAAATGCACCCTCGTAAATGATTTGTAAATGATGTACGAGGAACAGCACAGTGTCTATGGATATGTCAAAACTGTAACAAAGCAGGCCGCTCCGACCAGTAGCGTTAGGTCGAAAGGGTCACCAGGTAGCTGACCAACGGTGCATGGCTCTGCCCACTGTGACTGACCAACGGTGCATGGCTCTATTCATCGTCCCATCCACTTTCCCACGTCCCATCCCCTTTCCTTTCTTTTGGGTGGGTTGTGGAAACATACTTAAGTCTGTACCTGTGCTCTGAATAAACGCATGCACGCATTCATGCCATCTCCTGAATGACGGAACCCTGTGTGACTCGAGTGCTGATTTCACCCTGACGGCCCTCCCCTGGCTCGGCCCCGCAGCGCCCGATGCGGCACCTCATGGTGCCTCACTATTAAAAAATAAATATAAAAAAATTATAACAAAATTATAAGCAAAACTATTTTTATTAAGGTATTGTGGCTTATACTATTTATAAATAAAGTGTATTACTTTAAAAAATAAAATAAAAATTACAAAAGAAAAATAAAATAAAATAAAATCTCAAAAAAAAAAATAAAAAATAAAACCCTAATCGCTATTGCAAGTACTTCCAGTACTATATTGAACAGTAGTGGAGAGAGTGGGCATCCTTGTCTCGTCCCTGACCTTAGGGGGAAGGGTCTCAGTTTTTCCCCATTGAGGATGATGTTTGCTGTAGGTTTGTGGTAGATGGCTTTAACTATATTGAGGAAAGTCCCCTCTATCCCCATTTTGGCAAGGGTTTTCATCATGAATGGGTGCTGGATCTTGTCAAAAGCTTTCTCTGCGTCTATTGATATGATCATATGATTTTTATCTTTTCTTTTGTTGATATGATGGATTATGTTGATTGATTTCCGAATGTTGAACCATCCTTGCATCCCTGGGATGAATCCCACTTGGTCATGATGTATGATCTTTTTGATGAGTTGTTGTATTCTATTGGCTAGTTCTGCACCTCAAAAGAAACATTGACCAAAATACAAAGACAGCCTACAGAATGGGAAAGGATATTCACCAAGTACACATCCGACAAGGGGTTGATATCAAGGATATACAAGGTACTGGTTAAACTCCACAAGAAGAAATCACCCAACCCCATCAAAAAATGGGGTGAGGAAATGAACAGAAACTTTCGCAAAGAAGAAATTCGAATGGCAAAAAGGCACATGAGAAAATGCTCTACATCACTAATCATCAGAGAGATGCAGATCAAAACCACAATGAGATATCATTTCACACCACAGAGACTGGCCCACATCCACAAGAACAAAAGCAACCGGTGCTGGCGCAGATGTGGCAAGAAAGGGACCCTCCTTCACTGCTAGTGGGAATGCTGGCTGGTCCAACCCTTTTGGAAAACAGTATGGACAATTCTCCAAAAATTAGAAATTGAGCTCCCATTTGACCCGGCTATAGCACTCCTGGAAATATATCCCAGAGAGGCAAAAAGGTATAGTCGAAGTGACATCTGCAATTGTTTGTTCATTGCAGCACTCTTTACAATAGCCAGAATCTGGAAAAAACCTGAGTGCCCAAGAACAGATGACTGGTTAAAGAAACTTTGGTACATTTACACAATGGAGTACTATGTAGCTGTTAGAAAAGATGAAGTTATGAAATTTATATACAAGTGGTACTACATGGAAAGTATCATGTTAAGCGAAATGAGTCAGAAAGAGCGGGATAGACACAGAAAGATTGCATTCATCTGGGGAACATAAAGCAACAAAAAGGGAGATTAACACCCAGGAATGGCTGAGATTAGTACCAGGAATTTTGCTCCATGAATGGAAGACCAGCCACAGGCTCTAGGTGAAAAGGAAGCTCAGATAGAAAAGAGAGTACCAAATGAAGGGTGTTGTGAGGGCCCTCCCAGTGTGGGAGAAGCATGCTAAAAGTAGTCGATAGACCAAACATGATTGCCACTCAAAGCCTCTCTTGCAAAACACAGTACCCAAAAGAAGAGAGAGATAACAAGGGGGAATACCCTGCCACAGAGGCAGGATGGGACGGGGGGGGGGTGAGGGGGGGGGGGGGTGAGGGGGGGGGGGTATGCCTGGACCCTTGGGGATGGATGACGGGCACTGGTGGAGGGATGGGCACTTGATCATTGTATAACTGAAACCCAAGCACAAAATTTGTAAGCCTATAACTGTACCTCATGGTTTTTCACTAATAAAAAAAGAAAAAATATATAAGAAGAAAAAATAATAAATAAATAAAATTATGAAATGGAAAAAAATTAAAAAAATAAAACCCAAGCACAAAAATTTGTAAGTCTACATCTGTACCTCATGGTGTTTCACCAATAAAAATTAAAATAAAAAGTAATAAAATAAATAAAATTTAAGGTAAAATCCAGGCTAAAGCGATAGCACAGCAAGTAAGGTGTTTGTCTTGCAAGCAGCCAACATGGCCGACCCAAGTTCGATTCCTCCACCCCTCTCGGAGAGCCCGACAAGCTACCAACGGTATCTCACCTGCACGGCAAAGCCTGGCAAGCTACCTGTGACGTATTTGATATGCCAAACACAGTAACAAGTCTCAAAAATGGAGACGTTACTGGGCCTGCTCAAGCAAATTGATGAAAAATGGGAGGACAGTTACAGTGACAGTTAAGGTAAGATCCATTTTGTATTATTATAATCATGGAGAAGATAAACGTGTTAACTTTCTTGGAGATATCAGCAGTGACCTCTTCTTTTAATATCAGTATTTGCACATCTGCTTTTATATCAGCCAGAATAGGTTAGCATATTTTATCCAACTCTACTTTTGCAGAAATGTTTATCTTCGAAATAAGTTATAAAAAATACTCAAAATATTTTGAGGAGCAAAAAAAAAGTTTGGAATTATACAGATTATGGGCTCAGGTAATAACAGACTACAAAACTAAATAGAAATTAACAATAATGGACAGGAACATAGTACAGCTGATAAGGCCCTTGCCTTGCACTCAGCTGCCCCAGGCTTGATCCCCAGCACTGTATATGATTCCTCTGTGCCCCGTTCACACAGGAATAATCCCTAGCACATCTGGTTGTGCCCCCTTCCCCGTCCTCCCCCAAAAAAATGAAATAAAAAAATAGTGAGGAACCTCCATAGGGTCAACATCAGTTGGAGCCTCCGTGCCAAATGAACCCTCAAGCACCAATAGAGTATAGCCCCATAGATCCCTTGAACACCCGCATTTTGGCCAACGTAATCCCCAGCACCACAGTGCCTAAACAGTGCGTGTGACAGGCCCTCACTCTGAACCTAAATGGGTAAGAATCACCTGAAATGGCCCCCAGAGCCTAAGCACCACTTGGGGGCATCCCCACAAAAAAAGCCAAACTGGACATAACCCCAAACTTCAACAAGTAAATAGATAAACAGAAAGGGTGCAGGTTCATCTGACCACATGTTATTCAACAATAAAAATGACCAAAGAGTGGCACAGAAAACACAGACAATGAGAAGCCTTATTTTCAAAGATCTATCAGCAACTTCAGAAATGACTCCTAGGATGGAACCCTCTGAATGCCAAGCAGGATCTATATCTTGGGTTCTATTTTGCTTCCTCTCCGGGGTACAAAACGAAGTCTCTTCTCATTACAACCCCTGAGCAATGATTCTTCCCAAGCGCATCCTGGGAGCACATGGGCACCTTGGGCTCCCCTGTGTGATAGGGAACAAATCTTCTCTCTAAGTATTTTTCCAAACTTCTCGTTAAAGTCAGACTTAAAACAAATTTTAAAAAAGCAAATATTATTTTCATTTTCTTTGCACATCTACTACAACTACCCAGCAGGGAGAGTCAAGAATGCTGAGGTCTAGCTTGAAATAAATTAGGAATTAAAAGGCAGGGGGTGGAACCGCAGGGGAACATTGTGTCAGTTTTTATTTTAAAATATGAATTTGCCCCATTTACTTCTTAGAATAAAATGTTTCTTTTAACCAGAGCTGATAAAATAAATGTTCTGTGTGAAAGAGGGGAAATGAATCTTCGTTTCAACCTCCCATTTTCTGAGCAAACAGCAGTGGGGGATCCCAACTTAACACTCTTACGGTCCCTTTATCAAGTTGTCAGCCCTTTTCCTAAGCTACATTGGTGTCTTGGTCCCCATAGAAATGCTTTTACTCTGAAAACAATCTCCATGAGCAGCTCTCATGGTAATGGAAGGAGACAACAATGAGCTGTTGTTAATTGCTTCCTGTAAACATCCTGCTGACCCCCAAGATGTTAGACTATTTAGAGAAGCTGAACTGTAAGCCCCTTATAGGGCAGAAAGGTGATGCTGTTATAAATATTACTCATTAAAAACACAGAAATGATTCTAGAGCCAAAACAATCCAACACCTGAAACTCATTTTCTCGACACGTTCATAGACTCTAATGACAGCTTCATTAATTGAATGGAGTCACGTGGGGGAAGAAATCATGTTTTCCTTAATGACCTGCCAGATGATCAATTTAATATGGTGATTTAACTATGAAAAATTTCAGAGAAAGGGGAAAGAACGAAGGATGAGCTCTTGGGGACTCATGTTATAACTGAGTTTGACACTGGGATCCCAGTGGTGTGTCAATGGCTCAATGACTGTGGTGGGGTTTGGCAGGAGGGGGAGATGTTATTGGTAGAAGCCTTGTTGTTCAAAGTGAGGTTCATGCAACTGGTACTCTCAGCATTGTCATAATTTTTTTGAGGGGGGAGTTTGGGGAGGGCACATCCAACAGTGCTCAGGGCTTATTTCTGGTTCTGCTCTCGAGTCATTTCTGGCAGGTTTAGGGGACCATATGGGGTGCTGGGGATTGAACTCGGATCAGCACATGCAAAGCAAACACCGTGCCCGCTGTACTGTCATTCTGCCCTCCCAAATTTATTAGAAAAGAAGCAAGCCAGACCCCACCCCAGATCCACTTGCCAGCAATCTGTATGTACCTATGGATAGTCTTACACCATCTCATTTGACTCTTTCCTTTCTCCCCCTCTTTATTTTTCCTCATCATGCCCCACTTGTCATCCCCCCCAAAAAACTTAACTTCAAAATAAGCCAGGAGTATAAAGTGAGATGATGCAGATTCTCACGCTAGGAACCACTATTATTTGCTACTGTCTCTGAGTGCGATAGCACAGCTGGTAGGGAGTTTGCCTTGCATGCAGCCGACCTGGATTTGATTCCTCTGTCCCTCTTGGAGAGTCCGGCAAGCTACCGAGAGTATCCCGCCCACACGGCAGAGCCTGACAAGCTCCCTGTGGCATATTCGATATGCCAAAAACAGTAACAACAAGTCTCACAATGGAGACATTACTGGTGCCCACTTGAGCAAATTGATGAACAAAGGGAGGACAGTGCTACAGTGCTACAGTCTCTAAGTCTGATCCCTAAAATAGTCAAGGATTCCTCCCTCACCCAGAGTGCCATAAGCACCAAAGGAAATCTCACATTTGAGAATACTTACAGAGTCAGTTACACAAAGGTGAGGAAGCCTTTGTTTTTCAAGTCCAGTTGTCCTTCCTCTGCATTCAACTTGCTGGTGTTGGGTTGAGCCTCTGTGAAGGACGTTCTCCTTTTGTCAGGTCGCTCACTATCACGTTCTCTCTATCAGGGATGCCAGCAGGAGCCACCAGAGTGAAGGAGGGGAGGACCCTTTTTCCTTTTGTTTGCTTACTGTTTTCATAAGCATTGGCTCATCAATATTTCTTTACTCTGCAGCAACTCTTAATTTCAATAATGATTCCAAAGCAGGGGTTCTGGCTTGCAGTCATTCTACTCTTAGAAGCCGCCTCTTGTACATGTTTTGAACTATGTAGCTCCAGTCCCTGGCACCACCTTCAGAGGACTTGGAATCCCAGCTTGAAGAAGATTCTTCTACCAGGTCACATGCTGTGAGCAAGAGACCCACTGACCAGTGCCTTCTCCCAAGAGGGTGGAATCCCAAGAGATTCCACCAGAAATTTGAGGTAAAATCTCTGCAGGTCCCAGCTTGTAAATTTTTATAATCCCAACATCTTCCCTCTGTTTCCCAATTTTTAGAGGAAACAGTTATTTACAGAAGCTATTTCTCTTTGTGATATTTTAATGTACCTTTTCATCTGTTCAGTTCTATCTGGGAAACAGTTCTCAAATTCAATGATGGTAACTAGTTTTTAAAAAATTATTTGGGGTGCATATACTGCCCGAGTCCATGTGCTGCTTGTGCCCACGTGGCCGAGCACATGTGGAGCCTGAGCACATGTGGTCCCCGCATCTCTCCTCTTGAGACATGTACTTTCATGCTTTCATGTCTAATGCTAGAATGTGTGTAGGTTCTCTCTCTGCACTTGGAGAAGCCTGTGTTCTCTATTGAGCTCGTTATTCTCTCTCTTTCACCCTCTCTCCCTCCACACCTTAAAACCCTCCAAATAAAATCTGTCTTACTTAAAAAAAAATATTTGGGAGATTTCTGTTTCCAAAAATAACATAGATAACCAAATACATTCTGCCGCACAATCTCATAATATTAGTAAGCATAGACAAGATAATCATTGTAGAAAGTATATTTGTAATGTATATAAATCCTTTATCTTATATTCTTAAGAGTGTTTACGTTTTTTTCATTATTGCCTGCCAACTATTTATTAGGTATTTTATTCCTAACATCCTCCCATAAAATTTTATCAAACAGATATACTATGTGCCTGCTTACATGTACATCTGTGCTTTATTTATAAAGCACATAACCAAGAACCATTTTTACCCCTTTAAGGTCCCCTGACCCTGCTGAGAATGCATGGACTTAAGGTAAAGCATTTAATTGGCATTCACAATAAAGCTGATGGAAAATGTATTTAATGTGAGAAATGAACCTATTTCTCAAAGGGCATAACTGGACATAAAGACAAATATGGAAGGAGGAGCTCAGCTCAAAGCTAAATGATGCCCTAGAAACAAAATACAACTAGACTTATAGAAAACTATCTACTAAGGCCCAAAAAGAGCCCAGATGTCTTCTAGAAAGGAATTTTTCTAAGGGGAAAGACCACAAGTTTCTTCCTTAGGCTGGTAGTGAGTTGAAGAGGTGAGTAGAGGCTGAATATAGCTTGGGTCAGTTCCATAGAGCTTCCTCATCCGAGGAGAACCCAAGCTGAATCCTAATGCAAAGATGCTGCATATGAATGGAACCAAGACAAAACACTAGTGTGTGTTCAGTACTTTGTTTCCAAATCTAAAACAGCAGTGCAGGGGCTGTAGTGATAGCACAGCGGGTAGGGTGTTTGCCTTGCACGTGGCTAACCAGGGTTTAATTCCCAGCATCCCATATGGTCTCCCAAGCACCGCCAGGAGTAACCCCTGTGCATCGCTGGATGTAACCCTAAAAGCAAAAATAATAATTATAAACGGTAGGGCATTTGCACTGTACCCAGCTGGCCCAGCCAAGCCGGGTTCGATTCCTCTTGGAGAGCCTGGCAAACTACTGAGAGTATCTAGCCTGTGATGTATTCAATATGCCAAACACAATAACAACAAGTCTCATGATGGAGATGTTACTGGGCCCCCTCGAGCAAATGGATGAACAATGGGAGGATCGTGACCGTGAATAATAATAAAACTGTAGTGCACAGACTGATGTACGTGGACCCCATGGGTGGCTCATGTGAGTCGGGAAGGAGAGAGAGACGAGGTGCTTTCTCCCAATCCGCCTCTACCACCCAGATACCACTGGGAAGACTAGGACTGGTAAAGTCTGCAATGAGCCCCTGCTGGGCATGGGCCTGAGCTCCCAACAGCCCCACCAGGTGGCCATCAGGCCATGCCTGAAGTCCACTTGGTCTTCCAGGCATGGGAGTTGATCCCCACCACCTGATTTTTCAGAGAGTCATGGACTCAAGTTGGAGCAAGGATTTGCTCTTTGCAGGAAAGGAGAGGCCAGTTCCAGGCCTTACTCAGGGTTCTTGGGGTTCTTGTCTCACTCCACAGAAAGGAATTTCAGGAGTAGACAATCACTGAAGTAAAACAGGTTTCATTTGGAGGGTTTTTGAAGGTGGAGAGGGAGAGACAGGACAGAGATAGAGAGATAGAGACAGACAGAGAGAGAGACAGAGATAGACAGAAAGAGAGAGTAACATGCTCAAGGCAGAATGCAGGCAACTCCAAAGGGAGAGAAAGTCCCTACACACATCCCAGTATTAGATATGAAGCATGAAAGTACACATCTCAAGAGGGGAGATGCAGGCAACACACACGTGCTCGGGCATCACATGTGCTAGGCCAGATGGGTGCAAGCAGCACATGGGCTCGGGCAGTATATGTGTCATGCTCCCTTTGGGTAAATGGTGCCTTTTATAAGGTTTTTCAACCTGCCCCTCGTGGGGCTTCAACTTGGATAAGAGACTATTGCTAAATGGGTAGAATTGGGTGCGGCCTTTGAAACTCCTTTTCTTAACCTTTGGTCCTGCTGGATCTTCTCTGGACTGAATCAGTAAAGTTAATCGGATTAAGGGAGAGGTCCAACGGTATTCGAGGAATTTCCTTCATGGGGAGGGGTCCAATCTCCTCAGGGTCCACTGATGAAGGTCTTATCTCAGGGTCTTGCTTTCTGTTTACATGAGTTGAGTCAGCCTTAGAACTTGCCTTTCAGAAATGTCATTGACCTAGGTTTCACTGCCGAGGGCCTTTCCCTGTCTACCTGCCTACATCAAGTCTATGTATGTGCCACTGGAAGGTGGATTGTCATGGCCTACAGGCTGCAGGCAGGCAAGTGTCCTCGTGTCAATCTCAGCTCTTCTCTGCTGCATCACCTAAGAGTCATGTATCAAGTTACAATAAACCCAACAGTACCTGACTATAGCACAAGTCTCCCCTTTTGAGTTTTGACACTGTAGTCCACTAGACCTAGGCTCTTATTTTACCAGTGTTTGATGTCAAGGCTATTACTCAGCATTTTTCTTTCAGTTTTCACCTCTGTGCATCTCTGGGGCTGGAGCGATAGCATAGCAGATAGGGCGTTTGCCTTGCACACAGCCGACTTGGCCGACCTGAGTTCAATTCCTCCGCCCTTCTCGGGGAGCCTGGCAAACTACCGAGAGTATCTCGCCCACATGGCAAAGCCTGGCAAGCTACCCGTGATGTATTCGATATGCCAAACACAGTATCAACAAGTCTCACAATGGAGACATCACCGGGCCCACTCAAGCAAATCGATGAACAACGGGAGGACAGTGCTATAATGCTACAGTGCTTCATCTCTGTATAATGGGGATAGTAGTAATACAGACCCACACCTGCATAGGACCCAGCAATAGCACTTCTGGGAATATACCCCAGTGCCCCCAAACACTCTGCAGAAATGCTATCTGTACTTCTATGTTCATTGCAGCATTTTTTAATTTATTTTTTATTAGTGAAACACCATGAGGTACAGTTGTAGAACTGCAGCGTTATTTACAATAACCAGAATCCTGGAAACAACTCAAGTGCCTGAGAAAAGATGACTGTTTTTTTTTTTGGGGGGGGGGGCACACCTGGCGGTGCACAGGGTTTACTCCTGGTTCTGTACTCAGGAATTACTCCTGGCGGTGCTCAGGGGACCATATGGGATGCTGGGAATTGAACCCAGGTCGTCCCCATGCAAGGCAAGCGCCCTATCTGCTGTGCTATCGCTCCAGCCCCGAAAAGATGACTGGTTATAGAAAACATGGTACATCTACACAATAGAATACTATGCAAATGTTAGGAAAAATGAAGTTATGAAATTTGCTTATAAATGGAATGACATGGAGAATATCATGCTGAGTGAAATGAGGCAGAAGGAGAGTGATAGACTCATTTGTGGAATATAAAAAATACATAATATGAGTCCAATACGCAAGGACAGTAGAAACAAGGGCCAGGCAGATTGGTCCACCGTTGGAAACCTGCCTTGAACACTATATGACTGAAATCCAACCATGATCAGCTTTGCAACCCTGTATCTCACCATGATTCAATTAAAGCACCAGGCGTAATTTCTGAGTGCAGAGCCAGGAGTAACCTCTGAAGATCTCTGGCTGTGGCCCAAATACCCCGACCCCAACCCCTCCCCCCCAAAAAAATCAAATAAATTACAGCCACAGAGCAAAAGGACATTGACATTTTGTAAACTGCCATGCATCTCCTCCTTGTGTCAAATAAAGATTGTGCCCATTACACACTAACGGATTCCCCTGCCTTTCAGTCTCTGGCAGTACTGTTCTACTTTCTGTATCTATGAATTTGACTACTCTGAGTACTGTGGAATCCTTGAAGTCCTTATCCTCTGTGACTGACTCATTTCACTTAGCACAGTGTCAAGGCTCATCCGTGCTGAAGCTTGTAATCAGATGTCCTTCCCTTGTAAGGCTGAATGGTATTTCATTATGTGCACAGACCACATTCTTCAGTTTAAAAAGTCCCACTCCTAACTCTCCAGTTAAGGACACTGGATTGCTTCCTTTCTCTGGCAATTGTAAGTTGCAAGCACTAGTATATAAATATCTGTCCAGTTCCTGTTTTTACAACTTTGGGCTATATACCAAGAAGGGAAATCATTGGATCAAGTGATATTTTCTTGATTTTTTTTGTATTTGAGGGGATAAACTGAAGTTATTTATATTTGTTCTTAGTTGTGCATTCCCTTTAGCTCTTCTTAGAGTTTCAAATGCCTTGCCTTTTACTCATTGGTAACATTCCATCAGAATCTGCCTCCACTTGGAAATTAATTTAAAATTAAGATGGTTATTGAAAGAAAAAGCAGGGGGGAGGATGGAGGAATGAGTTGAAAGGTCTTCTTGGCCTGGAATTTGAGTGATGGATGTAATGGGTTCTAAACACATACAGAGCTATAAAGCTACATCCCGAAACTCTTTAAATATTATAAACAAGTAATAAAACTTTAGAAATGGACATAACTCAATGTCTAGTAAACTGAAGCTTAACCCCCCGTCCCCCAAGAGACTAAAATAAAGCAAGAAGATATGTATGCTTAGGGTAAGAAGCTTCTGACTACAGAAAAGAATGTAACTTTCCATATTTCTTAACAAATCTCCTGAAATAATGACCAAGAATGTGCAAAGCCTGAGTTAGGAGATTTTGTAAGAAATGCTGACATTACTTTAAAACCAGCTGTAAGAACCAAAGCCTCACAGTATTTCCTCCTGGAGCAATTATCCACTTTCTTTGGATTTTTAGGAGACAATTAAGCAAGAGCAGCAAAAGATGCTGTCCTCAGGTCCCTGGAAGGGAGTGATGTAAGCAGACCTGCCCAGATGGAGAAATGTGCGGTGCAGTTATAGTAAACTCTAACTGTGATAGAGCTTACACTAGGGGCAACCCCACCCCAGCTAGTGTAAGGTTTAGGATCCCGTCTCTAAGAGAGTAGGTATTTCTGTTCATGCCTTCTGAGCACAAGGACTGGAGTCACTTTACAGCAAAAAATAGAGCTTGGGTTGCTCTCTTTCATGAGATTTCATGAGCCATTGATCCAATAAGCATTTCCCCATCTCTGCTCTGCCAAGAACTAAGACTACAATGGCCTGATACCATGTTATAAAGTGTCATGGATTGTGCCAACTATCTTCCAGGCTTTTCCAAGTTCATCCTCAAGAAAATACTGATTGGTTACTATTGTTCCCATTTTACAGATGAGGACCATGAAGTCTGGTAAGTGGAAACCATTTGTTTAAGGTCACAGTGATAGTGTCTGTGAGAGAAGTTCACACAGACGACAAATTAGAGAGCCTGTGTCCCCCTGTCCTTAAATGCTTGACTACAATGAGAAAAACCACAAATGACTAATACTTATATGAATTTAGTAAAGCATGATCCTTCTTTACTCTTCTCACCCTTACCAGGAGTCCTATCTGGAAAAGTCAAATCAACAATTTCAGCACTGTCTGCTAAGTGCACTTTTAGTATACTGTATAAAATATACAGGTGGGGGCTGGAGTGATAGCACAGCGGGTGGGGCATTTGCCCTGCACATGGCCAACCCGGATTCGATTCCCAGCATCCTATATGGTCCCCTGAGCACCACCAGGATTAATTCCTGAGTGCAGAGCTAGGAGTAACACCTGTGCACCGCCAGGTGTGACCCAAAAATTATATATACATATACATATATATATGCATATTTGCAGTAGCACTGTCCTCCCTTTGTTCATCGATTTCTTCGAGAGGGCACCAGTAACGTCTCACAACAAATTGTGAGACTTGTTGTTACTGTTTTTAGCATATTGAACATGCCATGTGGAGCTTGCCAGGATTTGCCGTGCAGACGTGATACTCTTGGTAGCTTGCCGGGATATCCGAAAGGGGAAGAGGAATCGAACCCAGGTCAGCCATGTGCAAGGCAAACACCCTACCCACTGTGTATATATATATATATGACACCAAAAATATAAATAACAAAATATATCAACTTGAATTGATCATGTTTACTATTTTGTACAACAAAAGACACAGTGAAGAAAGTGAAAAAATAGTACATAGAATGAGGAAATGATTTTTATACATTTGATGTATAGAATTCACATCCAGAATATTGAAAGAACACAGAGATTCTGCATGTGGTCAGAAAGACAGTACAGAGTATAATGCACTCACCTTACAAACTGCCAACCTGGATTCAACCCCCATCACCACATATTCTCCAAGCTCCACCAGGAGTCATCTCTAAAGCAGAGCCAGTTGTGTCTCCCAAATTAAAAAAAATAGATATATCAAATAATAAAAAGATAAATAACAATTAAAATGAGTAAAGTAAGTAGCTTAATGCCATTTCTACAAAGATACACAAGTGGCTAAGTAAACTAATAAAATGGTCTCACCATCAAAAGTCATCAAAAAAGTATAAATTCGAACCATAAGATACCACTTCACACCCACTGAGATACTAGTAAACACAGAAAACAAGTGTCAGTTAGTACGTGGAGAAATTGGAACCCTCATCCTGTGCCCATGAAAATGTAGAGTAGAACAGCAGCTTCGGAAAACTTTTTGGTAGTTTCTCAAAAGGTTAAACATCTGACCCAGTTTTCTGGTCCACAAAAACCTACATGGATGTTCAGAGCATATGAACATTCATATTTATAAGTTTATATCCATAAAGTCAAAAAACAGAAATAACCCAAATGTCTATCAACTACTGGGTAAATGAATGTGTGCTATGCATAAAATGGAATATTATCTGGCAATAGAAATAAGTGAGATACTGATTCCTGCTGCAGCATGGATGACACTTGAGAATGTTACACTAAACAGCAGAAGCCACTTAACTCAGAATGTATGATTTTATTTTTATGTGAGGGACAGAAAAATCAGTCCACATAGAAAGTAGAGTATCAGTTGCCTTAGAGTTGAAGACCGTTGGGGGATGGGGGTTTGGAAAATGATAGTATAGCATCTGGGGAATGAAGCTGATGAAATTGGTCTAAAATTAATCATGATAATGATTGCACAGGTCTGTGTATATACTGAAAATCAACAAATTATACATGTTAAATGGGTGAATTGTGTGGTGCGTGAACTATCTCTTAGTTGAGCTGTTATTTTTTTTAAAAGAAGTGCCAGTGACAAACAGAAGGGAAGGGGGAAGAAGATAGACCTCCTCCAGGAATGCCTTCATTTGGCAAAATGTATTGGGGTGCTAGGCATCCAGTTTCCTCACGGTGGTCCCAGTCTTGCTTTAGTGCAAGGGACCCACAGAAGCATAGGGACTCTCAGGAGGGACATGTCTAACCCTGAGACTATGAATTGAGAACTAAGGTCACCTGGTGGAACCGGAAATGGAAACTAGACCTACCGTGAAGCAAAGTGGAGAGTTCTGTTCTCGGAAGCTGAATGAAGTGGGCCCTGAGGTGCAGCAGCAACTCACCACAACGTGTGGCCAGATATAAGTGATTCTCTAGGGGGCAAATTTGGCCCTCGGGGAACATTTGGCAATGTCTATAGACATGTTTGATTGTTACAATTTGGGTGGGGGGCAAGGGGAGTGCGGAATGGACAATGGTATCTAGTGAGAATGTGCAACATTCTCACTGATCAACAAAGAATATCTGATCAAAATAGCAGCACCAAGGCAGGCACAAACCCCAACCTAAAGCAAGTCAGCAAAGGAACAAACGGTCACTTATAGATAACTCTTAGAAAGGGAAGACTCATGGGTCAACTTCAGCAGAGACTGCCCATTTAGGGTTCAGTTGTGCCCCCTGGAAAAGTAGGTTGAAGTTCTAAGCCCCGATAAGTCAGATATAGAAATTGTTGTCTTTTAACTAACTGCAGATGCAGTTAGTTAAAAGGAGGCGAGACTGAATTGTACAGACATATGAGGCCAGTCAACACTTGAGTCAGCATCCTGGTCAAGAGGATAGCTTGTGAAGAGCATGTACACAAGAGGAGTCATTTAGAAATAAAGGCAGATGTCAGGGTGAAGCCAAGCACCTCAAAGATATGCATTAACCTCTTAGAGAGGAGGCAAAAAGGGTATTTATTCTCATGCCTTGGGCTGGAGCGATAGCACAGCGGGTAAGGCGTTTGTCTTGCACTCATCCAACATGGTTGACTCCTCCGCCCCTCTCGAAGAGCCCGGCAAGCTACCGAGAGTATCTTGCCCACACAGCAAAGCCTGGCAAGCTCCCCGTGACGTATTTGATATGCCAAACACAGTAACAAGTCTCACAACATTACTGGGCCTGCTTGAGCAAATCAATGAACAATGGGAGTGACAGTGATTCTCATGCCTCAGAAGGAACCAACCCTGCCAACACCTTAATCTGAGACATGTAGTCTGTCTATCTCACACAAACTGTGAGATACTGCAGTGTCCATGCCTCGGCCATGGGGTTCTGTTCCAGCAGCCCTTGCACACTGCATCCACCAGCCAGGCACCGTGTGAAGGAGAAACACCCTGGACTTGGCATGATCATCCTACAGTCCCCACGTCTCTTTGATTCTGTTTCCAAGTTATAGAGCATTTGGATTCTCTGTCCCTCTGTCCAAGTGAAAGGAAGGACTGCATGTTCAGCAAAGTAATACCAGCCCCAACACCTCTCAGAATCTGAGTGCTCCTGACTACAGCAAGAGAGAATCTGCACATTAGGGCAGAGGAGTCAGGTCTAGCTGACCCCAGCTGATGGTCTGACAGTTTTCAGAGTGTGCACGCAGATTCTCAGCAAAGGAAGAACAGGACACTGGACTGGAATTTCACCTGGGATGCAGGAAGGAGTCATCAGGTGTTGTCAAGGATTGCTTTCAAATTAGAGATAAACATAGGTTTAAGACTATACCATGATTAGATTCACAAAGAGATCTGTGAATAATGTATGAACATAGGCTTGTGCATAATGGACAGGTGCTTCAAAACCATCAATGACAGGGTGGATGGGCACTTCTTTAGACAGGGTCTTAGGTGGTATCACTGCCAGACCTCTCATGCACTCTTCCCTCAAACTGATTCATAAAAGACTGGGATTTCAGGTACCAGATCTGGCTTTTATCTTGTGGGCCGTGAAGAGACTCAGGTTTGGTTTCATTTTTTTTTCCATGATGGTCTTCTTCGCAGCATAGGGGAGGGATCCTCCGGGTAATTTTCAGCCCAGTTCTGTAGACTTAGCAGTTCAGTCCTCAGCACTGGTGATGCTTCACGGCTACCTGGAAGCCATCTGGTGCCGGGAATTGAACTCACAGCCCTGTGCTTGCCAGGCCTTGCTTCACTTTACTTGAGCTGTCTCCCGAGGCCTCCACAAGGCTTAAAGTAGAAAAGAGATGAGCAATTCTCGAGGTGATTTGCATTGTTGTCCTAAGGGTAGCTTCTGGAACCAGTTGAATCATTTCCTAGCTATAGTACTTGCTCTTTAACCCTGGGTGATTTAGACTCTTTAGGCCTCTTTTTCCTCTGCTATAAAACAAATATAACGAGAATAACCACTTATTGATGCTGTTGTAAAGATCAGAGATACCCTATGCATATGCATAGCACCGCACACAGGAAGCCTTGCCAGCTCATGGCCAGTCTTGGTAAGGGTTCCGTAGCATTTGGTTTTATGATCTCTCTCTTGGGCCTAAAATTGAATTTAGGGTTCAGACTTCAACCCCACTACCTTCTAGGACCAACCCTCAAAATGGTTCAAGTTGTCTAAAAGGCAGGGTTTGAATGTTACATTTTATGGATTCAACACTTCCTGGTTTCCCCAGTCCTTGGTATGTCTTTGCTAACTAGGCAAAGGCATGTCTGGATGGCATTGAGCGTTATATATGGCATTTGTGTAAAAGACTTACATACAATCCTACCACATGTCAGTGTACCCAACTCTTTTTATTCCAATGGGGTAAACTCTAAAACTAGTTCTTCCTCAAATGCCTTATTTTTTCACTTCAAAGTATTACTGCAGTGTTGGGGTTATGTGCCTGTCTCTATCACTAAACAGGTTTAATTGGATTTTAAAATCTACATAAAAAAAAAAACCTGACAGGTGGTGCAATTATGTTCTTTGAAACTCGGCCTCTAGCTGGTTTTAAAATTACATTTTTTCTCCCTCTCAGAAAATCCAAGTCATTTTCTCAGTTTAAGAAGGAACCGCTTGCAGGTGCTGTGAATTCGGTCTCCCAGGCCTTCTTTGCCAAGTTGCATCCAAGTGCGCCATCTCCTGGCCAAAATGTAAAATTAACAGAAAGGGAAAGAAGATGCAGGTGCCTAAAGGGTCTTGTGCCTTTAATCAGTAGCTTAACTACTTAACCATGAAAATGAGCTTCCCAGGGCTAATGAGAGTTGCCCAATTTGCAGAAACCGGGTGTTTATTTTTGTAGCACAATTTTCCAGCTGCCTGCACCCTGTGTCCTTTACAGCATGCAGCATCTGTTTATGCTGTGTTGTTGCTGTCTGTCGTTTCGCTTAAATATCCCTCCTGGATATTGAGGGGCAGAACACGAGCAAGATCTTTGAGGTTTGAAAAGGGGATTCAGGGATCCAGAAAAGCTGCTGAGTTCAGCCTGTCAGGAACCGAAATCAGGCCCAACTCACTTGATATTAAATTAAAGCCCCAAATGAGAAGATTGTTAGTATTGTATTAAAAAGAGGAAATTAATAAAAAATAAAGCAATGCAGTCTGAGTCCACACATTCATGGGTTTCTGTTATGCTGCTCTTTTTAAAAAGAACTGTTACTGAAATATCAAGAAATACACGTTCCTGGGGGAGAGGAGAAAAACACTTTCGGCAAAATTGCAAATTTAAATAGTAAGACATGGGAAAACAAAACTAAGGCAGATAGTTTAAAACATAGAAAACTGCAACCAGAGAATTAACAAAAGGAATTTAATAAACTCTATTAAAAACTCCTGTAGGGGGGCTGGAGCGATAGTCTAGCGGGGAGGGCGTTTGCCTTGCATGCAACTTACCCAGGTTCGATCCCCAGCATCCCATATGGCCCCCCAAGTGCTGCCAAGAGTAATTTATGAGTGCAGAGACAGGAGTAGCCCCTGGGAATTGCTGGGTGTGACCCAACAAGCAAAAAATTAAATTAAAATTTAAAAAAACTCCCGTAGAGGGTTGACAATTATTTGGCTCCCAATTGAGTAAAACTCCTGCCACTGTTGCACTGTCATCCTGTTGTTCATTGATTTGCTCAAGCGGGCACCAGTAACATCTCCATTGTGAGACTTGTTGTTACTGTTTTTAGCATATTGAATATTCCACGGGTAGCTTGCCAGGCTGCGTGCGGGCGGGATACTCTCAGTAACTTGCCAGGCTCTCGGAGAGGGATGGAGGAATCGAACCCGGGTCAGCCGTGTGCAAGACAAATGCCCTACCCGATGTGCTGTTGCTCCTGCCACAAAAGGAAGGAAGGAAGGAAGGAAGGAAGGAAGGAAGGAAGGAAGGAAGGAAGGAAGGAAAGAAAGAAAGAAAGAAAGAAAGAAAGAAAGAAAGGGCCAAAGAGATAAGTCACTTAAACATCTCCCCAAAATTGCGGCAAAAATTGCGGCAAACGAGTTAAAAATGTGGCCTGTAAACAAAAACGGAAAGGGCTGGAGAAGGGAGACAGGTAAGAGAGACTCTCTTCCTCTGAATTGAAAGAGAAGTGATGGTTAGGGTCGGGAACACTGAGCAGGAAGCCTTCCTAAGATGCAGATCATGCTCAGCTGGGGTGACAGGACAGCACCGCAAGCGAGAACTTCCCCAAACCCACCTCCCAGCTCTCTGTAGATGACCTGGTTGCTCGTAGAATCTCTAACAGGCTCAGAGCTTCGCTCACCAGCCAGCGTGACACTGGAAACCCCCGCCCTCCCCCCCCCCCCACACCACCATTTCTCAACCACATTTGAACTCATTTTGTTAAGCTCATTTACAAGTATGTGGGTGTTAGAGCAAAATGGAATGAATGGGGGCTGTTCCCCTAAAACGCACCTAATATCAACCTCTAGCAGAAGGAAGAATCGGCAGCCCTGTGTCCTCTGATCTGTCTCCCTACACCTCAATGTTAAGTGAGCAGATGCGCCCTCTCCCGACCAAGGTGCCCCCTCAAGGCTCTGGTAGCCCTGACTTCACAGATGGTGGAGGGGAGTGTGTGTGTGTGTGTGTGTGTGTGTGTGTGTGTGTGTCTGTGTCTGTGTCTGTGTGTCTGTGTGTGTCTGTGTCTGTGTCTGTATCTGTGTGTCTGTGTGTCTGCATCTGTGTCTGTGTGTGTCTGTGTGTCTGTTGTGGAGAGTAGGGGGTTTGAGAAGGAGGGGCAGTGGGTACCTGGGGGAAGCGAGGTGGGAACAGCGGTGATGGGTGTGGTGTTGGAATTATGCACACAGAAAACCATCATTAACAGTATTGGAAATCATCTAAATCAATAAGAAAATTTTTTTAAATTTTGACAAAATTCGAAGTGTGTCTGAGGAACTACCAAACTCGACAGGCTTATTTTGTTTACTAGTAAGAGTATCAAAACTGAAGCTTTTAGATAGGGTATTTGCCTAACATTCAGCTGACCCGAGTTCAATCCCTGCTCCACATGTGGTCCCCCAAGCCCACCATGAATAAACCCTGAGCACGACCAGGGTGAGTGGGGAAAAAAACTGAAGCTCTGAAGCTTCAGATGAAAAGAATATTTTTTGTTCTCTGTTTCTCTCTCTCTCTGTCTGTCTCTCTATCTCTCTCTCTGTCTATCTCTCTCTGTTTCTCTCTCTCTTCTCTCTTTCTTTCCCCCTGATGTAGATTCGATCCAAGTATCACAAGCATTGCCATGTACAATCTTGGAAACCCCCACATGTACCATGGAAGTGACCCAGGTTATTTCCAGCTCTACATCCTCAGACCCTTGCATTGAGTCATTGGGTCATTTGGCTGAGAATTGTCATAGGGGTCATGGGACCTTTGGCACACTTCCTGGGGCACCATCCCTCCAATCCCCCACCCCTACAAAAAAAAAAAATCTGTAACCACAAGCCCAGGACTTGTTTCATTGTTCCCAACTTTGCTGTGGTCCACTCAGTGATGTGAGTTTCTGACTGGAGGCCAGGACTATAGGCTGACCCTTGGGTTTAAAGATTAAAACAACCCCACCAAAACCATGTATGCTCAAGAAAAGGAAGTTCCCATAGGACAGATGGTCTAGTATCTGGAAAGGAGAAACTCGTGGTCCAGACCCTGACTGCCCCTAGTGGTCTATGCCAGCACTTGCCTTATAATTCATGAGATTCAGGGACCTGGTTCTGATGAATATGATAGCTGAGACTTGTCTTACAGGAGCAATAAAAAATTGTTTTGGTGTGTTTGTGTGGTTTGTTTGACTCAACAGCGCTGATTTTTCCATTTCTAAACAGTCAATATTTCTTTCTTTCGTTCTTTTCTTTCTTTCTTTTCTTTCCTTCTTTCTTTCTTCCACCCTCGCTCCCTCTCTCTCTTTCTCTTTCTTTCCTTTTCTTTCTTTCTTTCCTTTCTTTCTTTCTTTCTTTCTTTTCTTTCCTCCTTTCTTTTTCTTCTTTCTTTCTTTCTTTCTTCGTTCCTTCCACCCTCCCTCCCTCTCTTTTTCTCTTTCTTTCTTTCTTTCTTTTTTCTTTCTTTCTTTCGTTCTATGTCTTCCCCTCACCTCTCCTTGTCGTTGTTGTTATTGCAATGACTAGGGTCACAGTTGCAGTACTGGTGCACACGTGGCTAATCACACAACTCTACTGCAAAACCAGGAGTCCCAGACAGCAAACACAAGCACCGCACTTGGACATGCAGGTGACCCTGCTGACACAGCAAGGCCCAAGCAGCATCACAGGGGTCAAAAGTGGCCAGGAGAGACCCATGGCCCCATGAGCACTGCTCAGGAGGTTCCGCCTCCAAAAAGAAAATAGATCCGTATGTCACATTTAAATAATAAAAAGTTACTACCAGGTAATTTATTGAGTTCTTTATTCTGAATCACTCCCTCAGCTGTAGAAAAATAAAAAGGCAACTTTTCCCTCCCCCATGTCTGAAAGAAAAGACATTTGTGCCTGAAATACCAACTGGCCTGTGCCTGGTACAGGATTGAATAGATTTTTGCATCCAAAGGCCAGAATACACAGAGCTTAGAGCTGACTTGTTTTAGAGTGTGAGGCATTCCAAAGACCAGAGTGAGGGAAAGCATGCAAAGAAGAAAAGAATTCTGAGACTTGGCAGATAGAGGGAAGAGCCTGCAGTAGGGCTTTGAAGCTTGGCAAAGACTTCTTGTCCGCACTTGTTTGACTGCACAGAGCAGCAGCCACCCACCTGGATCCTTCTGTGGGGGCACCTGTAAGCCTCTGGAGCTCCCAGGTACCAGGCAGGAAAGGTGTGCACCGTGGAGACAGGATGCACATATGTGCCCACAATTGACTCTGTCCCATCACTTCTGACAGGTAAAGCAAGGCCAGCTCTCTGGTTTTTTTGTTTGTTTGTTTGTTTGCTTGCTTTTTTGGTCATGCTCAGGGGTTAATCCTGGCTCATGCACTAAGGAATTACTCCTGGTGGTTCTCGGGGGACCATATGGGATGCTGGGAACCGAACCCAGATTGGCAACGTGCAAGGCAAACGCCCTACCTGCTGTGCTGTTGCTCCAGCCCCAACTCTCTGTTTTAGAATGCTGTGCTTCTAACACCAAAGCAACTGTCATAGATTTGGTTTTGTCGTTAAAAAAAAAAAAACTCATCTTCCATCTACTCTCACCTGCAGTTCCTGTGTGACTGCAGCTATGTCACTTGTTCTCTCCAAGATTCCTTCATCCCGGGGCAGCAAGTCACTGGTCACATGTAGTATGGAGCATGCGTAGTCTCTGCAGTTGTGGTTCCCACAGTCAAATCTGATCAACCAGGAAGGGGGCAGTCACGTTTCTTCAGACAGCTTCCTCCCCTATGTTAGAAACATTTTGCTTTCTGACCAACTTTCTTCCATCACAGATGTAAAATACATGGGCCCAAGATAACTCAACAGATTGGAGTGCATGCTTTGCACACAGAAGTCTCAGCTTCTGTCTCACATTACACATGGTTCCCTAAGCACTGCCAGGAGTAGTCCTGAGCACTAAGCTTGAAGTAGCCACTGAGCACCAGCAGGAATGGCCCCCAAATATATGCATACATGTGCTCATGCCCGCGTACACACACACACTCACACACATAAGATTGCATATATATTTATATGTGTGTATGTGTGTACATAACAAGTCCTTTTCTGTTCTTACTGGTTTCCCAACACAAGAACAGTATTTTCCTACCCTTTTAAATCCTTGGCCTCTTTTTCCAATCATAAAAATCCCAGGTCTTCTTTTTTTCTAAAGTAATTTTAAATGAGGTTCTCCAAACTCTAGAAAGATTCTGAATACATATATTAGAATATAAGTCACCCATCCTCCATGGGAAAGTCCTACCTCAAAGAATTGCTCCAGTCAAGCTAATCGAAGTGGGACCTCATGTCAGCACCCCAGGGTGGTGGGGACTTTAAGCCTTCCTGGTCCTTCAGTAAAACTCGCTGGCTGATGCTACATTTGAACAGCAAATGTGGACCCAGACCAACTCAGGCCCACCTGGTGCGTCAATTCATTCACACCCACAGGACATGCATGTTAGTGAATTTATGCCCCGGACTTATAGATAAGAGTCCTTTTATGTATCAACATGTGAGACACCTTGAAGTAAAACAAAGAAAGCCAGACCTGTCCTATTGTCCTATCCTGCCCCAGCTCTGAGACAATTCCAAACAGAGCTCATCTGGTTCCCACTTGGACAGGGTGCCCTTCCCTGCCCTCTGCACTCACCCTTCAAGGTATCAAGACTCCCTGCTCTGATCGCTCAGTATGGGAGATGCGTGCTGACAGTAGATAAAGGACCAAACATGATGGCCTCTCAGTATCTGTATTGCAAACCATAATACAATAAGTAGAGAGAGAGTAAGAGGGAATTTGTCTGCCATAGAGGCAGGGGGAGGGGTGGGCCAGGTGGGGGGTAACTAGGGAAATTGGTAGAAAATGTACACTGGTGGAGGGGTGGGTGTTTGATCATTGTACGACTGAAACTCAAACATGAAAGTTTTGTAACTGTAGCTCACGGTGATTCAATTAAAAAGTTTTTTTAAATAAATAAAAATAAAGTAGAGGAAGACTTGGGAAAAAAATTTTTAAAAACTCCCCCCTCTTTACATTCTGAGGGTTACTGAATTTTCTGGATCATAGAAAGGTGGCATATCTGTAAGGATTAATGAGTTTTTTCATCTGTGCTGCCCTTCATGTCCTCTCCAGGGCAAAATTTGACCTCTTTGAAATTAAGCTCTTGGAAATAAATAGTGAAATAAATAACAGCACTCTGCAAATTTGCACTAGAATATTCTGTTGTGGGCTTAACCCAGTAACATTTCTTCTCTGTTTATAGCGAATATCTGCAGTTTCAGCTCTGCTTTCACAGTTGGGAGCTTCTAACTGGTGCTTCAGACCCAGTAGGGAAGAGACCATCGGGGTCTAGTTAAGGTCCTTCCCTATGGACGTGCCCCTTTCTAAGGGCAAAAAAAGATATTCCTGAATGAGGCCAGCCTGGTGTAGGAGACCCATTGATAGGGATTTATAGATGGAGAATTAATTGGAATTAAGTTGAAATGTTCCATGGAAAATTTAGTTAACTAAGCACAGCACTGAGACTGGTTAAGGAACGGACACTGTGATTTGGAAAGGGTGAGGGCGATGATGTTGTGATGGCAGCCTGGACCCTACTACCTTTTTCCAAGCAGCACTGAGACAAGCTGGGTGGGATGGAGGAGGAGCCCCTGACTTCCTGCGTGAGCAAGCAGCGTGGGTGGAGTGGCCTTGACCGAGGAAGGAATGCGAAGAAAGGTGTAATGGAGGAAAGAAGTAAGGAGTTTGTTGTGTGTTTGGGGTGAGGGGGTGGTGTTGTTATCATTATTTTGATTTCCGGTTTGGGGTCCATACCTGGAGGTTCTCAGGCACTGTCCCTGGCTCTGTGCACTGGGGCTGCCCGCCGCAGTGCTGGGGAATCAAACCAGGGCTTCCCTCATGCCAAGCCTGTGCATTAATCCAGTGAGTTCTCTCTCCTGCTCTAAGGAGCCTTTGCTTTTGCTTGGAGGTTGTCTCTCAAGTGGTGCTCAGGAAGTCTGGGGGTTCCATTGTGCTTCTCCGGCCAACTAGACTGGTGGTTAAATGGAGGGTTCTGAGCACACCATGCAGCAGTGCTAGGGGCCTTCAGAGCTGCACTCAGTGATGACAGGGGACCACAGGAATCAAACCCACATTGAGCTCACGCTGAGCATGAGCCCAAACCACTGTGCTCTCTCCCAGCCCTGAGAACATTTCCTTTTAGTTTTTTTACTTGTTTTACATTTTTTTATTTTTCTCAATTTAAAAGGTTCTAGTTACAATTGAGAAATAAGGTGAGCACATCAATCCTTTCAAGGTATTGTATCAAAACAAAAACACCTTTTTTCTCTTTTTTTAAATATTTTTTATTTAAAAATTTTTTAATTTTTTCATAGGTTATTTGCTTTATTTATTAAACACACAGAGCATTTTTTAATTGAATCACTGTGAGATAGTTACAAACCTTCATGATTGAGTTTCAGTCATACAATGATTGAGCACTCATCCCTCCACCAGTGAGCATTTTCCACCACCAATGTCCCCAGTCTCCCTCCTGCTTCCCCCATCCCATCCCATCCCCTGTCTCTGTGACAGGCACCTTCCTTCTTACTCTGTCTACTTTGGGGCATCATGGTTTGCAAAACAGATACTGAGAGGCCATAATGTTTGGTCATTTATCTATTTTCAGTACACATCTCCTGGCCTGATCAATCCCTCCAACACTCATTGACGTAGTGATCCCTTCCCTATCCCAGCTGCTTTCTCCCCCAGCTCATGAGGCAGGCTTCCAACCATGGAGCAGTATTCCTGACCCTTGTCTCTACTGTCCTTGGTTGTTGCTCTCAAGCACCATATATAGCACTGTCCTCCCGCTGTTCATCAATTTGCTCAAGTGAGCACCAGTAACATCTCCAATGTGAGACTTGTTACTGTTTTTGGCATGTTGAAGACGCCACAGGGAGCTTGCCAGGTTCTGCTGTGCGGGAGGGATACTCTCAGTAGCTTGCCGGGCTCTCCAAGAGGAAGTTACTCTTATATTATGTTATTTTATACTCCACAAATGAGTGCTGTGAGTCTAGAACATTTCCTTTTAACTGCTCATCTCTATATATGACTTTTACCTTTAGGGGTTCTCAGTGTTTGCTCTTTGGAAAAAGCATAAAGACAGGTGAGGGTCCTCTGCCACCACTGTCTCCTTGGCCTTTGACAAAGTCAGTGACTTCTTGGGATAAAGACCACTTAATTTTCAGGATAAATTTAAAAAATTAAATATAATACTTATATTAAGAAAGGGGGAGCTAATTTTAGGAAAGACATTTGCCCTCCTATGCTCATGGCCCCCAGCAAATAAAAGGGAGTGGACAATACATGCATGGACTCAGCATGAACCTAGGTAAGCAGAAATACCTAGGTGAGCTTGAGAATATCTGAAACTCCTTTGCAAGCAAATGAGACTCACTGCAGTCAAGATGTGAGATTCAATGCTATTTCAGTCACACCTTTCATTCACTCTGGCAATACCATGTGTGATTAGAGGTCAGTTGTGGCCAGTAAATAGTATGACCCTCCACCCTGTTTTTCCCCTTTACAATAAAATATCCTCTAGTTTAGATTCTAGTATTTTAAGGTCCTCATTATTTCATCTTACTGGCATTAGTTTGCTTGTAGCTTGGCTCCTCCATGCTATGCTATGCATCAGGAAAGCACCATTCTCTGTTTCCTGGCAACATGATAACAGACTGACATATTAGGCTCAATGAATAAGCTAAAAAAAAAAGATATTCTTCCATTTATTCAAGAAACTCTTCAACCTAAGATGTCCCCAACATCGTGTGGGTTACAAACCAAATAGTTTATTTACTTCAAAATAAACAAATTCATAGAAGCAGCATATCCAAAAGATATGCATTTTTTTCCTTCTCTATTATGCTTTTTACCTTCTGTAAAAGATTTTACTCTTGGAAGAACTAGTATTTATTATTGATATTCTCTCTGTCTCTGTCTTTCTCTCACACACACGAATACACACAAACACAACTATAGAAACTGCTGCCTAACTACAATAATGCTCATAAGATCTTTCTGCTTTCAAATATAATTAGTCATGGTTGGACAAGGACCCATCCTGTGGGTAATTACTGATATTGACCTGGATCTAGACAAAAACTAAAAGACAAAAATAACTACACCCTAGGAAGCTTATTTCCTTAGAACCTGGTATAATATCCTCCAAAGACCTCTAAATATTTGTGCTGAGCAGTACCATTTGACAACCCGTCAAGGACAAGAAATCACTGTCTGATGGAGAATGTGTCTCTTGCTCTGCACAGCCCACCCTCTTCCTTTTGGAATCTTCTCTCTTTGCTCTGACATCAGGGGTGACTTCAATCAGGCTCATTCCTTGGCCTCTCCCGGCACTAACCTGGCTTCACCTTTTGTGCTGTACTTATCTGGTTTAAATGTGTAAAGGGATTATTCTCCTCTCTGCAGTAGATAAAGGAAATAAATGACACCTCTTCAATAACTTTTGTTTGGAAACAGGAAGGTGATATGCCTGATACCCTATCGGTAACAGTATTGTAAACCACAGAGCCTAGAAAAAAAAGAAGAAAAGAAAAGGTGCCTAACACAGAGGCAGGGAAGGGGGTGGGAGGGAAACCCGGGACACTAGAAGGAAGGAGGTAGGCAGTGGTGAATGGTGTTGGAACTTTATATGCCTGAAACTAGATCATGAATAATTTTGTAGTTCACTGATGATCAATTAATTTTTTTTGTTTGGGGGCCACACCCAGTGTTGTTCAGGGATTACTCCTGGCTCTGCACTCAGGAATAGCTACTGGTTGCTGCTCAGGGGACTACATGGAATTCTGGGAATTAAATCTGGGTCATCTATGTGCAAAGCAAATGCCCTACCTGCTGTGCTATCACTTCACCACCGTCACCCCTCTGCAAATTTCTTAATTTAATTTTTTTTAATGTTTAAATTTCCATGCCTACTTTTCTTCCTGCAACCCCCCACCTCCTCTTTAAAAACATACTAGGGGGCTGGAGCAATAGCACAGTGGGTAGAGTGTTTGCCTTGCACAAGGCCGACCTGGGGTTTGATTCCCAGCATTCCCAAGCACTGCCAGGCGTAATTCCTGAGTGCAGAGCCAGAGTAACTCCCATGCATTGCCGGATGTGTCCCAAAAAGAAAAAAAAATTCTAGAGCTTCATTTCTCAACTGGGGCCCCAGATATTCCAAGGGGGTCACAGGTAAAAATTTCATAAATGTGCGTGCACAGCACAAGACTTAGGGTCAACCAACAGAACAGGGAAGCAATGGGAAGGGAATAAGGTTAGGAGAAAGTCAGTCTAAAAAAGGCTGAGAAACACTGGTCTAGACAATCGCTTCTTGAACTGTGGGTTGCAACTCTAAGTGGGAGTCAATAGTAAAAAGTTTCTGAATGCACACACAAAACTCAAAATCAAAGGTTTACGAATCCAAGATGCTCTGGCAGCACTCGCCACATTCATTTCTCAGGAAAAAAAAAATTCTAATGAAAAAAGCCACCAAGTCTAAACTCTGAGGGTGGGCAAAACTTAGAGCTGGTTGGAGACTTCCCATTAACAAGGCTTTCTAGAACCAAGCTCCTCTCTCTAGAACTTGTTCTTCAAGGACCAAAGTATAAGGTACTTACCTTGTATGTAGCCAACTCAAGTTCAATTCCCAACATCATATATGGTCTCTCATGTACCTCCAAGAGTTACTTCTGATAAGAGCCAGAAGTAAGTCCTGAACACCTCCAGGTGTGACTCAAAATAAAATTTGTTTTCAAAGAAAAAACCTGTAGCCAGGGACAATAGTATGGCAGGCAAGGTGCTTGCCTTGCACAAGGCCAACCCTGGTTAGACCCAAGCTAACCATATATGATTTCCAAAGACTTCCAGGAATGATCCCTGAGCATAGAACCTGGAGTAAACCCTAAGCACTACAAGGTATTAACCTCAAAACAAATAAACAAAAAAATTTTAAAAAGGAAAAACCAAAAGAACTTGGTGTCCAATACGCCAACCACTAGTCACAAGTGACTAACGAGAGATTGAGGTTTGGCTGATCTACCAAGCTGTGCTATAAGAGTGACAAATAGCAATTTGAATATAAACAAGTTCATTTTAAAAAGTATCGACTAGGTTCATTTTTTGTTTTGTTATGAGCAATGCCTGGTGATGCTCAGGAATCATTCCTGGTTCTGTGCTCAGGGATAACTCCTGGGGGTGCCTGGGGACATATGCAGTATGGGAGCTCAAACCCAGGTTAGCAGCATGCAAGGCAAGTATACCTTATTCACTTATACTATATTTCCAGATTCCGGAAATATTTTCTATATGTTGAGGTAGATGTCTCATTTGGGGAAACAATACTCAGATGACTCCAGAGCCCCTCCCAGGAATTCTTTTTATGGAGGGTTTCAGTCATAATATTCTAACACCTGTCCCTTCACCAGTGTACATTTTCCACCATCAATGTCCCAAATTGCCCCAATTGAATCCCCAAATGGATTTCCTGCCTCCACCCCTGCCTGCCTCTATGGCAGGCACTTTACTTCTCTCTCTCTCTCCCTCTCCCTCTCTCTTCCTCCCTCTCTCCCTCCTTCACTTTGCCTCTCTCTCTGTCCCTCTCTCTCTTTCCCACCCTTTCTTCCCCCACCCTCTCTCCCTCGCTCCCTCTCTCTCCTCCGTCTCTCTTTCTCTCTCCCTCCTTCTCTCTCCCTCTCTCTCTTACACACACACACACACACACACACACACACACACACACACTCACACACACACTTTCATCTTGATTATTATGGTTTGAAATACAGATACTGAAAGATTATCATGCATGTCCCTTTACCCACTTTCAAGAGTTCTTGTCAAGAGTGATCACATCTATTATCGATACACAAGAACCTTCTTTATTCTAACTGCCCTTTACCCCACACACGCTTGTGACAAGCTTCCAACCATTAACTATTCCTCCTGGCCCCTGTATTTCCTGACTGTATGCCAAAGACAGTAACAACAAATCTCACAGTGGAGATGTTACTGGTGCCTACTTAAGCAAATCAATGAACAACTGGAGGACAGTGCTACAGTGCTACTATTTTTTTTTCATATCCTACAAATGAGTATAGTCATTCTACGTCTGTCCCTCTCCTTCTGACTCATTTTAGTCAGCATGATATTCTTCATGTCCACTCAATTATAGGCAAATTTCATGACTTCAGAGCAACAAATCCCAGAAGACACCACAGCACCCTTCGGACCCCATACCAAGCCAATTCACCAGGGCACCCCAGATGGAGCAGGTGCAATCCCCCTGCTCCCTCCAGATGGAATCTTGGCGACAAAGAGCTTCCACAAGCAAGGTCCAGGTATGTGGGTTTCAGATCTAAATCTCGAGGCCTCATGGCAGCAAAGGCACCAGGCTGTTCCTCCCCAGCTCTCCACCCATTCCTCAGCCTGGCTGTCACACCCACAAGCTTCCACCGGATGCCATCTTAACGCACAAATAGCCCTGGTCCAGAGACACCGAATTGAATCCCCAAATGGATTAGTGCCCTACAGAGATGACTCTGGAACCCAACCATTTACAATGTAGGATTCCAGAAGCGTGTGACCACAAAGAGGCCATGCAATCTCTCATGATATTCAAAATGAGCAATGGAAAATAAACTATCTAGCATCTGCCCCTGGCAGGCAGGCTTGAATGGTGGTGGGAAAATTCGGGCAAAACATAATGCCCAATAAGTAGAGAGAGAGTATTTTGGAAATTGTCTGCCATAGAGGCAGGGTAAGGACTGGGATGGGGGTGGGGGGCGTTGTATATTGGAGACATTGATGGTGGAAAATGTGCACTGGTGGAGGATAGGTGTCTGATCATTATATGGCTGAGTTTCATACTTGAAAGCTTTGTAACTGTATTTCACAGTGATTCAATAACATTTTTTAAAAGCATTTAAAAATAAAAATACTTCATGACTTCATTTTTCCTAACACTTTCACAGTATTTAATTGTGTAGATGTACCATAGTTTTATTCAGTCATCTGTTTATTTATTCAGTCACCATTTATTCAGGCACTCAGGCTGTTTCCAGATTCTGGCTATTGTGAATAGTGCTACAATAAATACAGAAGTGCAGATGTCATTTCTGTTGTGCTTTGGGGGTCCGAGAGTATATTCCCAGTAGTGGTGACCTCCCAGAAGTTCTTGACCAACCAGGCTAGTAGTTCGATGTAAGGCTTCCAGACACAGTACTGTTTGAACCCTGTAGTGCTGGGGATTACCTGGACATACAAGGGGTGCCTGAGTGCACCCAACAATGCTCTGGAGACTATGTATTGTGGAGAACAAACTAGGGTCAGCAGTATTCAAAGTATGTGCCTGCCTTAACTCTTAGACTATCTCTTCAGAGTCATTAATATCTTATTAAAATTGATGTTACTGGTTTTATTTTGGGGTTTTGTTTGTTTGTTTGTTTTTCTTTTTGTTTTTTGCTTTTTTGGGTCATACCTGGCAATGCACAGGGGTTACTTCTGGCTCTGCACTCAGGAGTTACTCCTGGCAGTGCTCAGGAGACCATATGGGATTCTGGGAATCGAATCCGGGTCGGCTGCGTGCAAGGCAAACACCCTACCCGCTGTGCTATCTCTCCAGCCCCGATGTTACTGGTTTTCATTTAAAGAAAAAATTAATATGGCTACTTGAAAACTGAAGTTACGTATGCAGCTTGCATTGTTTTTCTACAGAAAAAAAATCTGCCTCAAAATACATGGAAACATGGCTCTAGACCATGACCCAATTTCTGGGACAAAAAGTCTGTTCTGCAACATGTGTAAATCCCATTAGGAACTGCCTAGCACTTACTAAGCACTCAAAAATTAAGACGAAGGGAAGCCTGAAGGTAGAGATGTTATGTTTGTAGTAGGAATCAATTTTGTTGACTGGTATTCCTCTCCCTTTTACCCATCTGTAAAGTAAGAATAATTGCTGCTCTGCTAACTTCACAAGGTTGCAATGTGATTTGGCAAAACAGTGTGTGTGAAATAAAAGCCCTTAAACTGTAAATAGCTGCATAAACAGTGGTTGTCAGGGTAATAATGATCATGAGTGTTGCTATAATATCCTGACTCCTGCCAGAGCATCACCACAACCCTCCTGAGGCTTGGGGCCTACTGGCCCTGGGCCCAGTTGTGCTTTTTTTTTTTTTTTCCATTGCATCAAAGCCAAGTGCTGGGTCACCGCCAGGTGGCAGTGGAAGCCAAGCTTCAGTCCCACCCATACCCCCGAGGCCAGGGCCTTGCTTCTTCAGGTAAAACAGCTTGTTCATCTTAAACTGAATACTGGCTGTACAAAAAAAGCTTCCAAGGCAAGAGTCAGCCCTTTAGGGGGTTATCACCAAAAATCTTGCCCGATAATGGAGATCCCTGCAGGGTCAGAGGGAAGGGCAGCAAATGTGAAGATCTGCAGGACCTAAGGAGTTGCTTCCAGAGCTAGGATATCTAAGCTGGCCTTCCCTGAGAAACTCACTGGGTGGGGAGGGCATATGGCAGTCAGAGAAACAGAAACCGTACAGAAAGTGCGGTGGCCTGGAGTAAAGGAGAGAACTTTCAAAAGGTTCAAGAAGGCTGTCAGTACTAAAGAGGCACTTAACAAGAGGAGAGCTGGGAGACTGGCTATTGGAAACCATGGAAATTGTGCATCACAAAGCCTTTGACATTTCTAGAGGCGTCATCCCCACCTGGTTGAGAAACTGCTGCTACTGGTGGGAAAGTGGCCACTGGAATGTGAAGTGTGCACAGAAAAATAAAGGAAAGCCACACTGAGGGGTGTCTAGAGGCTGGTCCAGGGGCCTTAAGCCATCCTGCAGTGACTTGAGCTGCTGAATTCCCCCTCATGCAGTGAATGGGCTCCTGTGGTTTTGGAAAGCCAGTGTCCCTGTTGGGCTCAAAGGAAGAAGCTGCCCAGCAGAGGTCCCTCGGGTTAACCGTCTCCATACCTCTCCTCTGGGCCCTCTTGCTCAGATCCCAGTCGTCCTGGCCCTGGCCCCAGAATGATGCCATCCTCCCTTTGAAACTCCAGGCTAAGTTTGCATACAAACAGGTACTTACAAAACACTTGAGAAATTCAATTCACTTCCAATTCTTGATGATTCAGCTGAGTGCAAGCAAAGTCTTATTCCCTGATGCTCTCTAGAATTCATTTAAATTAAGTGGAAACAGTGGTGTTATCTCGATTTGATTTCAGAACCTTTAATTTGAATCTGCCTGAGGGTCTTTGTTCCAAGAAGGAACCACTTTGCCCTGCTTTGCCAGGCTGGCCTGATAATAATGAAACAACCAAATATTGATTGAGAAAGCAACTTCAAGTCTTGATGATGACTTTCTTTCATTTTTCACTGGAGCTCATTTCGCAGGTGAGAAAATTGAGGGTTAGGAAAGGTAACTGCGTTGCCCAAGGAGCTTTGAGGGTAGAGCCAGGCCATTGGTCTGTCTGACTAAAGAATCTTTGTTCTTTTCCAGCCACTAGCCTGTTCCTGTTAATCAGGAGGAAATGGGGTTTCTTAAAAGGGAGGAATGGTTCCCAGGGTCAGGAAACTCCCAGGCAATAAAACCAGGCATCTTTCTTCCAGCAACCCATCAGGACATGCTCTGCAAGAGGGCCCCTGCCGTGGGCTCCCTGAGAGATGGTGCAAGGGCTCCAAGCCCACAGCTTTCCTGTGTGTCACCAAGTTCAGAAAGGGGCCTGGGAGAACCGTGGGACAGAAGCACTGAGAACACAGCTTGGGCTTGATGTTCTCCAGGGCTGTAAAACAGCTGCCTCTGCCGATGACTCGCCTCTTTGGGGTGGCGCCTTGTCGACTCAAAAATGTATTGATTTAGTGGCCTTTTCCTGAGGGAACAGGAGCCTATGCCAGGGAAGGCAGCACACCGCAGAGTGGCTCTTCTCTCCCCAGGGCTCCAAAGAGGCCCAGAGCTCAAAGCCACCAGAGCCATCGCACAAGACAGATCTCACACCAGTTGTTTTTCTGTGCCTCTTCCTGGGTGAGGGCCAAGTCTCTGAATACCAGAGGGCTATTATCCTGCATGAAGCAATAAGGGAGATTAATTGCTACTGGGACTGCCCTACACAGGCTGCTGCAGCCTTCTCAGATCCTCTGGATTCAGAAGTCATAGTCAACAGAAGAGTGTTTCAATTCAATCATTCGCCTGTCCATCTGTCCATCCATCCATCCATCCATCCATCCATCCATCCATCCATCCATGTATCCATCCATACATTCATCATCTTCTCTATTAAGCCCTGTGCTTTAACCCCCAAATACAAAACTTAACCTAGAATAACCTCATATCTCTAGTTGGGAAGAGACTGAAAAAATAAATTCAATGTTTCCTTCCTAAACTGCCTCGAAAATACAAATGGGCACCTACTAATTCAATTCATTCAGTCTTCGACTCATTATAAAATATTACTGAAATAGCCCCAGGAGTTTCTAAGAAGTGTTTGACATCTGTTTTTATTTTGTTTTGGAGTCACACCTGGAAATGATCAGGGATTACTCCTAACTCTGTGCTTAGGAATTGAACCCAGTCAACTATGTGCATGGCAGATACCCTAATTGCTAGACAATCTTTCTGGTCTCAAAGAGTGTTTAACATCTAACCAAGAACAAATCTACCGGTTTAAGTAAGATTTGACTCTTTCTCTCTATAGCTTGCCCAGTCCCACACTTAATTCTCCCTCCCAAAATATACTCAAAGTTTCACTACTACAAATATACACCATACTTATGTGTATCAGCACCTGCAAGTTAGAATCCAGACTAAAACATTCTTTATATAAGTCTCTACAATGCAACGGTAACAAAGCCTTTGTAATTGTAAGCACAGAAAGGAGGGATGTAAAGCAGATAAAGGTTTCTTAAAGAATGAACACCTATGTATAAAATCTTTGGGGGCGGCCAGGAAGAGGCCCCAACGGCTCTTCCCCTAGCCGCCCGGGTTCAGGGGGCCCCGGGCTCCTCGCCCAGGTGGGGCGGCCCGGGACATGGGGCAGATGGTGGAGGAGAGGGCCAAACTGGTTGATTGATCAGATGCCGTTTATTCCATTCTCCCCATGCACCTGCCCAGTCTCTCTGAGCCTCCCATTCTAGTCTCACGCTGCTCCTTATTCCCGTCTCCTTCTGTCTCTCCCGCTCATCTCTCCCCTCATCTTGCAGCTTGGGCTCTCTCTCCCTCTCCACGTGCCTGCTCCTATATTCTTCTACATTCTTCTCTTACTGTCTCCCTTGCTCTTCTCTCCACTGTCCATCTTGCCGCTCTGCTCTCTCCTCTCTCCGGCTCTCTTATCTCTCCAACTCCCCCACATTCTGGGCTAACACTGCACCCAGTCAGGTAGCAAAATCAACATAAAAGAAAACCCTTCCTGAGGGCCAACCTAAAGCCCTTCTTGGCTGCCCCAGGCAAAATACCTCCTACTGTGTTTTTCTCCTTTCCTCAGTCCAATAACTATCAACATCTTAATACTAGTTATTTTTGTATGGACACAGTAAGAGATACCATTGAGGCTTGTAGGGCAGCTCTCCTGGGAACATCTTGCCACAGACTCAGACTACAGCGCTCAGGTCAGATTAGTCTTTCCTAACCCTACAGGGTCCGAATCTAGTTATTACTTTTTGGATCATGACAGCATTTGTCCATGACCAAGCTCTTAACTTATAGTTAAGCATTATGGCACTTTGGCCAGGCCTATCTCGATACCAGGATAGCACATAGCTTACTGCTTGCCCTGGTTCCATCCAGTCCCTCCTCGGGACCCTGCTTTTGGGGGTGCTAGGAAGTAAAGGCAGCTGAGGCTTAGGTGAGAGAACAGATGCCAAGGAGAGAAATAGCACTGAGATTCACATAACAAAAGCATAGCATATGCTGTCTTCTTGTGTCCATACAAAAAGGACAGTGCTCTGAATAAACTATGCAAAGGACTTAGGGAGAAGAGAAAAACAATATTTACAAGTCAACAGAGCACAAAGAAAGAAGTTACAAATAAACACAGAGGAACGGGAACACTGTGATGGGAGCAAGCAACCCAATAAACCTAAACCACCTGATGCTATGCAGAAAGGACAAAACTGTGTTATCCTACACACCTAAATCAACTCTTACAGTGAAAGTGGAAAATTCAAGGCGTTGTAGACAGGGCGAGGAAAGTAGCCAGGAAGTGGCCAGAGAGATAATAGAGGTGGTAAGGCACTTGCCTTGCCTGCAGAAGACCCTAATTCAATCCCCAGCAACAGCATCGTCCCCTAAGCACTGCCAGGGGGTAGCCCTGAGTACAGTTGGGAGTGGCCCCTGAGCACCACTGGATGTGACCCACACAACCATCACACACAGATTTTTTTTACAGGTATAGCTGCATCCTCTCTGAAAACTGAATCACAGGCAGTAATTCAACTCAAAAAAAAAAAACACTACAAAGTTCTAAGGAAAAAAGGAACTGGCAGCTTTGTTGTGTGAATGTATTTAGCTTAAAAGCAAGGGGAGCAGAGCAGGAAGAGTCATTTAAGCCTGGTTGTGGGGAGGAAACTCTGACAGCGGCATGTGAAACACGGTGCTTTTTCCTTTGAAATTGAGGAAGAATGAGAAAGTTGTATGGAATGTCTGACAAATTCAAGACCCAAATGTACCGCTAAGAACCGACAACCTGAACAATTTCCAAACACATGTACTTTGTGACTTTTAGTTTTCAGTGAAATAATTCTGAAGTCTTCATTCCAAAAAAGGAGATTTGCTCAACTAGGAAGGTTTTAAATTTCTGTGACGGTGGGATGATTTTTCCTTTCATTTTGTTTCTGTGAGGTTTGTTTCTAGATAGTTTCAGGGGTTTTTCTAATTATAGAGCATTGATTGTGCTGTGGCTTTATTTCCTTGTGCTAAGGAATGTAGAGCCAATAGAATATAAATTGCTTCAGGGGCTAAGTCACATAAAAAGAAAAAAACTGAAATCCACATTTTAGGCTTCTCTGTTTTCATTTAAAAAGAGGGAAACTACATAGAAAGATTGCATTCATCTTGGGAACATAAAGTAGCAAAATAGAAGACTAACCCCCAAGAATAGCCGCGATAAGTACCACGAGGATTACTCCATGGCTTGGAGGCCAGTCGCACACGCTAGGGGAAAAAGCAGCTCAGATAGAGAAGGGATCACCAAATAAAGGGTGTTGGGATGATCGCCCAGGATAGGAGATGCATGCTGAAAGTAGACTATAGACCGAAAATGATTGCCACTCAATTCCTCTTCTGCAAACCACAGCACCCAAAAGGAGAGAGAGAACAAAGGGGAATTGACCTGCCACGGAGGTAGGGTGGGGTGGGGGGATGGGGGGTGGGAGGGATACTGGGATATAGTGGTGGTGGAGAATGGGCACTGGTGGAGGGATGGGTACTCAATCATTGTATAACTGAGACCCAAGCACAAAAATTTGTAAGTCTACAACTGTACCTCATGGTGTTTCACTAATAAAAATTTTAAAAAAGAAGGATTTTAGGCAAAGCCACCTCCCTAGGAGAAATAAAGTGCCAATTTTATGATATGACAAGTTCTGGCCAGAGAAAACTCCAGATTTAGTGATTTAAAATTCCATTTTTGGTAAATACTGAAATTTCATCGTATGAAGTCCAAAATAAAAGACTCAAATTTTGTTCTTAAAAAAAAAAAAGAGGGACTCTTTTTCCTGTTCCTAGAACCCAAATAGGATCCAATCCACATGCGATAAAATCTCCCAACCTTATGAAGACAATGTGCTGCCCACGTTTGGGATATAGAACGAGGGCAATTTGTCTTAATATGTAGCTACGAAAATAATTAGTGGGACTAGATTAGCTTGAAACTAGTCAATCTTATTCTTTTAGACCGTACCTAGCGATGCTCAGGGGTTATACCTGGCTCTCCACTCAGGAATTACTGCTGGCAATGCTCAGGGGGACCATAGGGGATGCTTGGGTTCAAACCCTGGTTGATCATGTGGAAGGCAAGCATCCTACCCGCTCTACCACCACTCTGGCCCACACTCGGTCTTTTTTTTTTTTCCATTTTAACTAACTTTAGGACTTTCCAAGTAGTCTTTGGAGCTCCAGGGCAACTCCCAGCAGTAATCAGCCAAGTAGGTTAGATGGTTCAACATAAGATTCCAGCAGTGGAGTATGCTCAGGTCCAACAGTGCTATGGGGGCCCAGGGCTATATCTTATGGTGCTTGGGGGAACCACGCAACGCTAGGACTTGAAATAGAGTCTTTTGTACATGAAACACATGTGTCCCTCATCTCTGAGCTCTCGAATTGGCCACCTTTAATAGAATTCTGCCCATCTCCCAATCCCATCTGGGTTTCAGCAGACTTTGCCAGCTAGCAAGAACCCAAGGGCCCCTGGTAATCTTGTGAACATTCTGAAGCTGAGTTTTATGAGGATGACAATGATTTTACCACAAAAAGACAACAGTGGGGAATTAGGGCACTTTAGTGGTAGCAAGATGCAGTAACTTCGTAAGTCAACACTACAAACTTTGACTCTATTGTAACCACAATACCTAAACTATAACAAGTAATAAAACACTAATTTAAATAAAATAACTCTGCCTCAGGAGAAATGAATATAAAGATTTTGTTCTAGTGTTGGAAAGGTGTTTTGTTGTTGTTGTTGTTGTTGTTTCTTTGTTTTTTGTGGGGTTTTTTTTGTTTGTTTTTTAAGTCACAATAGGTGATGCTCAGGGTTTACTCCTGGCTTTGCACTCAGGAATTATTCCTGGTGATGCCTGGGAGATCATATGGGGCGAAGAATCGAACCTGGGTCGGCTGCATGCAAAGCAGAAGTCCTACTCTCTGTACTACCGCTCCAGCATCAAAGCATGGGAAAGTTTTAAACAATCTTTTTTCTATCCCAGTGGAGAAAAGCAGTAGTCTCAGAAAAGCCGCAATGGAGATGAAGCTCAATTAAAGTGATAATATCAACACTGCAAAACCAAGAGGGAATTGATTTATTTTGTATTTATTCAAAGTGTATTTATATCCTTAATAACAAAAAGAAGAAATGCAATAGAAGTATTTGAAGTAGAAAAATCACAGCAAAAATCTGAGAATATAAATTAGGTTTGCACTTGTGTAATTAATTTCATAATTAGTCCAGTTTCATACTGTAGACATCTTAGTGATCTGGAAGGCATGGTTACAGAACTCCTACTATGTCTGAATTCTTACTATGTACCATGTCATTAATATTCGTTAACTAATTCCTTACAACCCCTCAACCAGGTAATACTTAACAGGAGTGGAAACAAGCTGAGAGATAAAATGACACTCATTTTCACATGGCTCATAATTGCAGTTAATTCATACCTTGTCTCAGAAAATCTAATGCATTTTTTTCTCCATATAATTTCTTTTTATGTTCTTAGGGAAGTAATTATAGTAGTATTTTTAAAAATTGGAAGTGTCCACTTTTCGAAGTACTTGGAGCTTTGTAATTATCGTGGAATAATAAATGTTGTAACTGTTACAAATGCAGACAAGAGGTATTCATTTACAAAAACAAACATAAAATGTGTTACTGATATGGCAGTGGAAGATTTTGGAAAATGCTGAAGAACTTCAATTTTGCACATTTTTGTCATCTGCTTTGTCTCATTTGGAAAAAAAAAAAAACAACCTGGAATTTGTTTTTCAAGAGTAGTTAAGAAGTTCTTTGAAAAAGCTTCAGAGTTCTTGGATTTCCAAACATTTAAAATCTCTAACATGTTAGGTCTGTGTTAAAGGTCTGTGTTATAGCTGAGTGAGGATCCTTGAGCTATACCCAAGGATCTGGGAGATCGACAAAGCCTGCACATATCTGCCTCAGGGAAGGGTAAGCCTAGACGGACTCATCTTACAATCACTGGGAGAGAATTTAAGAACTTCAGTTCCTTAGATATCTTCCTTAAGCCATCAATCAGAAACTGTGGGTAGGTCCTGGGGAAAAAAATTAGGGGAAGGGGGAATGGGAATCCCACAGTGCTCAGGAGGGACCCCTGGTAGTTCTGGTATATGATGTGAGGAATAGAATTAGAGTCAGCAGGATACAAGGAAAACATCTCACCCACCTCTACTCACTCTCTCTCTCTCTCTCTCTCTCTTTCTCTCCCTCCCCCATCTCTCTCTCGCTCTCTCGCTCTCTCTCTCTCTCCCTCTCTCTCAGATCCTGTCAACTTTTATGTCTAAAATTTTACCTTATATGATTATAGGTCAAAAGCAGGAGTATCTAGTTCAGGGGTTACCTAGGACTTCTTCTGAGCTGGTGGCAGTTTGCAGTTTGCAGGTTGCACCAGGATCTCCATTAATGATGGGACTTTTCCACTTGGCTTAACTTACTTGTGATCTGATTCTTCAAATACTGTGGCAAATAACTAAAAATGTGAACCCAGAAAAATCATCCAACTAGAGTAAGAAATAAATAAGGATAATGGGGTAGAAGCTATAACTCAGTGTAAAAGCACAGATCTCACCCTGTAAGAGACCCTGGGTCTGAACCCCAACACCACAAAATTAAAATGCATAATGTTTGACATGGATAACAGTTGTTCACTCGAGTCATCCTAAATAGGATTGGCAGAACACTAGATGAAGGACAACCATGCGAGCAAGCCGGGTTCCGCAAAGGATTCAGCACCATCGACCATATCCACACGATAACCAAGCTCATTGAGGTTTCTCGGGAGTTCAAGATGCCGCTCTGTTTAATGTTCATTGATTTAAAGAAGGCCTTTGATTCTATTGAGACGGAAGCGGTCATTGAAGCCCTAGCCAATCAGGGCATTCAAGCCCAATACATCAGGATCCTCCGTGAGCTGTATTGCGGATTCACTACCAGGATCTCACCATTCTACAAAGAAGTGATCGTTGATGTCAAGAGAGGGGTGCGGCAGGGTGATACCATTTCACCGAAACTCTTCAGTGCCACCCTCGAGAACATCATGCGACGACTGGAATGGGAAGGAATGGGAGTGAAGATAGATGGTCGGCAACTACACCACCTCCGCTTTGCTGATGACATTGTTTTAATAACACCAAACATCAGCCAAGCGGCACAAATGCTGGCCGACTTTGACCGTGAGTGTGGAAAGGTAGGACTACAGCTGAATCTTACGAAGACAATATTTATGAGAAACAGCCTAGTTCCTGATGCCCCATTCGCTCTCAATGAAACGACCATCTCCGAATGCAACAGCTATGTGTACCTAGGTCAAGAGGTCAATATGACAAATGACCTGGCACCCGAGCTGCGCAGGAGGAAGAGAGCAGCTTGGAACGCCTTCAAGAACGTCGAAGAAATAGCTAAGAGGAGGAAGAACCTCCGGCTCCGGGCACATCTCTTTGATTAACATATTAACATATGTTAATTAACATATGCATTAACATATGCCTCAGAGACCTGGGCCCTACGCAAACAAGATGAGAATGCTATTCAGGTCTCCCAAAGAAGAATAGAAAGAGCTATGCTTGGAATATCACGTTTCATCAAATGAGAGAAAAAATCCAGAGTTCTGACATCCGTCGACGATAAAGAATCAGGGACGCTGTCTCATTTGCCAAGGTGTCGAAAATCAGATGGGCTGGTCACGTAATGAGATTTAAAGATGACCGCTGGACTAGAGCTGTTACCGACTGGATTCCACGGGATGTCAAAAGACCGCGTGGCCGCCCACCTACCTGATCGTCAGACTTCTTCGTCAAGATCATAAACGATCCGTCTGAGGCCCTTCATGTTCCCGGAGCGAACAGATGCCATTGGGCTACACTGGCACGCGACAGGGACAAATGGAGACGTTACTGGCACCCGCTCGAGCAAATCAACGACTAATGGGAAGTTAAGTGATTAAGTGAATGTTTGACATGCCCTTCTTATATGTTCACTATTTCTTTACATTTCAGGAAATGCATACCCTCACCCTGCCCTCCCAATGTTCTTTCTCTCATAGCAAATCTTATTTGCTGAATGATCTGACAAATAAAATGAGAGAAAAGGATAGGTCTGGAGATATCGCTCGAAGGGCTGGAGCAAATACTATGCATGATGCAGCCCTGTGTGTCACGTGGTCTCAAGCACTGCCAGGAGTGGCCCCCAATATTGCTGGGTGTGGCCCCCAACTATGTATATTTTTCAAAGAAGAAAGGACTTGTGTATACATAAGGAGCAGTCATAAAAATTGGGGTCAGGTGGTTTCCTGAGCAGGCAGCCTAGTAATGGGTGCCCTCCTGAGCTCCCCAAACTCCCCTATCTGTGCAAATGACCTAGTGAGAAGGAACTTTCCCATGAGAAATCTGGTGAGGGACTGCGAGTGACACAGTGAGACCTGGTGAAACCCTGAACACCGCGAACTCTTGGCTTCTCCAACCAGTCAAACCAGTGGGAGGCACAGTTTTCTAATGCAGCCACCAGATAATCACCCCCTCCATATCGCAAAAGGCCTACACTTTGGCCTCTCGTGCCGAACTTTCACCAGGGCAAGCTGGCTACTCCAACCACAATGGGTCAATAGTATTATTAGCCCTTACTCCAATAAATATTGCCTAAAAACTCCACAAAAGTAAATGTTGGAGCAAGAAACAATAGAATTCTAATCACAGAGTAGCAGTAAATTCAGACCAAATAGGGTATTCCTTTAATCAGCGCAAGACGTTCCACACAATTACACAGGAACACCAAATTGGAAAGAAGTATCTTTGGAGGGGAAAGAAAAGATCATCACTGACTGAGTTCCCCCCAGTCCTCCCTGGTGGTGGCGGTGATACAGATAGTGTGTTGAAAAGAATCACCCCAGACTACCATAGGCACCATGGTAAAACAGTGCAGAACCCCACCACAGAAAGTGGACAAAGATAGAAGCCCTGAAGTCTCAACCAGGAATATCCTCCTAAATAACCTCTCTGAGAAATATTTCAGAGAGACAATCTTGAGGATGTTTAATGAGCTCAAAGAAACAATAGAACAGCCAATAAAACACAATAACGTAACAGAAGTTGAGGACAAAATTCATGAACTCCAAGATGAACTACAGAAAACCTCCAGGCAACAGCAGAAGATGTAAAAATCAATCAATTAATTAATTAATTAATTAAATGAACAGCAGATAAGAGAACCTTGGCATGAGTTCAAGAAGAACAACGAAAGAATCATTGGAATCCTGGGGCTGGAGCTATAGTACAGCGGGTAGGGTGTTTGCCTTGCACGCAACCGCCCCAAGTTTGATTCCCAGCATCCCATATGGTCCCCCGTGCACCTCCAGGAATAATTCCTGAGTGCAAAGTCAGGAGTAACCTCTGTGCATTGCTGGGTCTGACCCAAAAAGAAAAAGAAAAAAAAAAGAATTATTGGAGTCCTGGAGGGTCAGGAAGGCAACCCCAGTGAAGAAGTAACAGTCCAAGACACCAAGACATCATTGCTGAAAAGTTCCCAGAGCTGGAACGTGCAGGCATCCAGTTCAAGGGTACCAACTAAAAGAGACTCAAATAAAAAACCTCCAAGTCATATCCTACTCAAAATTACAAAAATCATAGGGATACAATTCTAAAAGCAGTAAGATCAAAAGAGGAAATTACATTCAAAGGATCATCCCTAGGATTACAGCAGATGAGATCTTCTGGGCCTGAGGACAACGGTGGGATATCGTTAAAAATAAATAAATAAATAAATAAATAAATAAATAAATAACTCAATGAAATGAATGCCTCCTAAGAATACTTTACCCAGCCAGACACTCACTCAGATTTAAAGGAACAATACACAACTTCATGGATAAACAGCAGCTCAAGAACTTTATAGATTTGAAGCCAATTTCAAAAGAAAAACTTAAGCTAAACTTAAGACAAGACAAGCCCACAAACATCAAACTTCTGCAGAAAAATAACACAAAACTCCATGAGAATAATCCCCCTCAATGTGACTTAAGTGCACTAATTAAGAGAAACAGAGTGGCAAAATGAAGTTTAAAAATTGAATCCAATATTCTCCTGCCTGCAAGAAACACATCTGAATGTTAGAGCAAATACAGACTCAAAGTCAAATATTGAAAGACAATGCTTCAAGAAAACTCCCTAAAAAAGGCCGGGTTGGTCACACTAGTATCACATGACACAGATTTCAGGCTGCAAAGATTATAAGAAAGGGACTAGAGTGATAGCACAGTGGGTAGGGCGTTTGCCTTGCACACAACCGACCCGGGTTCAATTCCCAGCATCCCATATGGTCCCCTGAGCATCTCCAGGAGTAATTCCTGAGTGCAGAGCCAGGAGTAACCTCTTTGCATCGCTGGGTGTAACCCAAAAAGCAAAAAAAAAAAAAAAAGATTATAAGAAACAGCAAAACTCATTTCTTAATAATCAAGGAAAGAAATTACACTTCTAAACATATATGCACCCAAAAGGGATCAACAAAATACTTAAAACAATTGTTAATTGATTTCAAGGAGGACACTACTAGCAACACAATAGTAATTGGAGATTTCAACAGCACTCTGTTACCTCTTGATCAAGAAATTTTGCAAAAAAAAGAAAGAAAAAAAGAAAGAAAGAAAGAAAGAAAGAAAGAAAGAAGGAAAGAAAGAAAAAAATACTAACTTTGAAGGAAGAAATAATGATAGGGAGTTAGTAGATATATACAGGGCCTTTTATGCCCCACCCCCCCCCCCCACAAAGCTGAATACACATTCTTCTAATCGGCCATTCTCCAAGACAGACCACATACTGCGTCACAAAACATACCTCCATAAAATCAAGAGGACAGAAGTTGTATCAACTATCTTCTCAGACTATGATGGTGCACTGAAAATAGAAGTTAATCACAAACAGAAATGGAGAATTAAATCAAACACCTGTAAATTAAACAACTCACTTCTGAAGAATTGTGAATAAATTTCTGAACTCTTATAACCTCACAAGTCTGAATCAAGAAGATTTGGAATATCTGAACAGCCCCTATCACTATTGGAGGAAATTGAAATGGTAATCAAAAGTCTTCCCAAAAACAATAGCCCAAGCCTAGATGGACTCACTAGGGAATTCTTTCAAACATTTAAAAAGGTTTTGCAAATGTTTCTCATGTTCTTCCAGGAAATTGAAGAATCAGAAACACTCCAAAAAGTTTCTACGAAGCAAACATCATCCCAATACCAAAAGCAGACAGAGATACACTCTCCACACCACACACACACACACACACACACACACACACACCCACCCCACAACCCCACACCTCAACAGAGAGAGAGAGAGAGAGAGAGAGAGAGAGAGAGAGAGAATATTAGAAGCCAATATCTCTGATGAACAAAGATGCAAAGATATTCAACAAAATACTAGCAAACACAATCTAACTCACTGCACTATGAAGTGATAGTAATTAAACAGCATGGTATTAGAGTAAAAACAGATCCTCAGACCAATGGAATAGACTTGAAAATCATGAGACAGACCCACAGGTATATGATCAGTTAATCTGCAACAAAGGAGAAAGAAATAATAAATTGGAGTAAGGAAAGCCTCTTCAACAAGTGGTACTGGGAAAATTGGTCAGCTACATTAAAAAAAATGAACTCAGACTTCTTGCTAATGCCATGCATAAAAGTCAGATTAAAAGAATTAAAGACCTTGATATCAGACCTGAATCCATAAAGAATATAGAGGAAAACATAGGCAGAACTCTTCAGGACATTGAAGCTAAAGGCATCTTCAAGGATGAAACTAACCTAACCAAGCAAGTGGAAGCAAAGATAAACAAATGAGACTACACTAAACTAAGAAGCTTCAAAAACAAAAATAAAGAAGCTTCTGCATCTCAAAGAAAATGATGACTAAGATACAAAGGCAGCCCACAAAATGGGAGAAATTATTTACCAAACACTCTTGGGTTAATATCCAGATATATAAGGCACTGGTAGAACTTTACAAGAAGAAGAAAAAAATAAAACACGCAACCCTATTTAAAAAACTGGTGGGGGAGTGGTGGGGGAGGGATGGGAAGAAGAGATGAATAGAAATTTTCTCAAAGAAGCAATACATATGGCCAAAAGGCATTTGTATTTGGCTGAACATCACCAATCAACAGGGAGGTGAAATCAAAATAACAATAAGCTATCATCTCATACCACAGAGGCAGGCACACATCAAAAAGAACAAGAACAACCAGCGTTGACACAGATGCAGGGAGAAAAGGACTCTCATCAACTGCTGGTGGGAATGTAGATTAGATCAGCATTTTTGAAAAATAATATGGACATTCCTCAAAACACTGGAAATTGAGCTTCCAAATGCCCCTGCTCCTGTAATAACGCTCCAGGGGCACAAAAACACAATGAGGAAAAGACATCTGCACTCCCATGATAGTTGCAGCACTATTCACAATAACCAGAATCTGGAATCAATCCAAGTGCTTGAGAAAAGATGAGTGGATAAAAAGTTTTGGTATATCTACACACTGGGATACTATGCAGCTGTTAGGAAAAATTAAGTCACAAAATTTGCTCCATGGATGAACATGGGAGATTATTATTATGCTGAGTGAAATGATTACAGACAGAATGATTGCATTCATTTGTGAGATATATATTTAAAAAATCATGGTATGAGAACAATACCCAAAAACAATAGAAACAAGGGCCAGAAGTTTTGATCCATTGTAGTAAGCATGCCACATGGGGTTGGGGGAGTGCAGTTAGGACAGAGAAAGGAGCTCTAGGAGAATGACTGTTGGAACTGATCTGGACAAGAACTAGGTACTGAAAGGAGATAAAGTGATATATATGATATTCCGTCAGTAAAAGTATTGCAAACCAGTGCCTAAAAGGAAATTAAAGAGGGTGTGTGTGTGTGTGTGTGTGTGTGTGTGTGTGTGTGTTCACAAAGTAAAACGTGGGGGTGCTGCTGCATTGCGTCTGCTTTCTGTGGCCCAGAGCCGCCTCCCCACTATGACCTGCCATGCAAAGAGGCAGAGAGACCGAGAGATGGGGGACCACAGCCTAATGGTGAAAATGGCCTATTTAATGCAGAGCTGCTAGCATACTTATAGAACATCTGAGGGAGATTGAGGTAAGAACCCAGGTGTGATTGGTCATTTACATATGGAGATTTACATAGATAAAGATGTGGAGGAGGAAATTTTCTTGGGGAAATTTACTCAAGGAGACACTCTGTCTCCCAGAGACATCTACATTGTATCCCTCTAGTATATCCCTCTAGCTTATCCCTCTACTACATCCTTCTAGTTGTATAAGTTATCAATACTTTCAGTTGTTTGGATAAACATCGTTAGGAGACAAAGATCCCAACACTTAGTTATCTGGGCTGAGAGCAAGCAAGGCTTTTAACACTTAGTCCTATGGGCTCTGAGAACAAGCAAGACTTTTAGGGTAAATCCCAGACTAAGTCCTCCGCCTGTCCTTTCCCATGGGGGTCATGTCTCTTAAGTCTTAGCAACTTGCATAAAGAACATGCATTTATGCTTTGTAGACTGTCCTATTTCAATGCCAGAGTAGCTTTGCCTCTCACCCCAGGTCCATCCCAGTCCCAAAGTGGGACCTCTCTTTTGGGGTGTTAGTAATAACATCATGAAGAAGAACAGTGGAATTGAAGAGATGTGGTTGGAGCCAGAGTTTCTTTGTCCTCTTAGCTATTTCTTCAACATTCTTGTAGGTGTTCCAAGCCACTCTCTTCCTCCTGAGCAACTCAGGTGCAAGGTCATTTGTCATGTTGACTTCTCGACCTAGGTACACATAACTGTTGCATTCGGAGATGTTCATTCCATTGAGAGCGAATGGAACATCAGGAACGAGACTGTTTCTCATAAACATTGTCTTCGTGAGATTCAGCTGTAGTCTGACCTTTCCACACTCATAGTCGAAGTCGACCAGCATTTGTGCCGCTTGCCTAATGTTTGGTGTTATGAGAATGATGTCATCAGTGAAGCAGAGGTGGTGTAGTTGACAACCGTCTATCTTCACTCCCATTCCTTCCTATTCCAGTCATCGCATGACATTCTCGAGGGTGGCACTGAAGAGTTTCGGTGAAATGGTATCACCCTGCCGAACCCCTCTCTTGACATGGATGGTCACTTTCTTGTAGAATGGTGAGATCCTGGTAGTGAATCCGTAATACGGCTCATGGAGGATGCTGATGTATTGAGTTTGAATGCCCTGTTTGGCTAGGGCTTTGATGACTGCTTCCGTCTTAACAGAATCAAAGGTCTTCTTTAAATCAATGAATGTTAGACAGAGCAGCATCTTGAACTCCCGAGAAACCTCAATGAGTTTGGTTATCGTGTGGATATGGTCGATCATGCTGAATACTTTGTGGAACCCGGCTTGCTCGCATGGTTGTCTTTCATCTAATGTTCTGCCAATCCTATTCAGGATGACTCGAGTGAACAGCTTGTAGACAATAGACAACAGGCATATCGGGCGATAGTTGCCAATGTTGTGGATGTCTCCCTTCTTTTACAGTAGTACAGTCCTTCAATTCTACTGCTCTTCCTGCATTAACATGTGCCTCAGAGACCTGGGCCCTATGAAAACAGGATGAGAACGCTATTCAGGTCTCCCAAAGAGGAATCGAAAGAGCTATGCTTGGAGTGTCACACTTCACTCAAATGAGAGAAAGAATCAGGAGTTCTGACCTCCGCCGACAGTCGAGTATCAGGGACGCTGTCTCGTTTGCCAAGGTGTTGAAAATCAGATGGGCTGAACACGTAATGCGATTTGGAGACGATCGCTGGACTAGATCCGTTACTGAATGGATTTCACGGGACGTCAAAAGATCTTGTGGCCACCCACCTACAAGATGGTCCGACTTCTTTGTCAAGACCCTGAACGATCAATTTGGGGCTGTTCGTGTTCCTAGATCGAGCAGACACCATTGGACTATACTAGCATGTGACAGGAACAATTGGAGACATTACTGGCGCCCACTCAAGCAAATTGATGAGTAACGGGATGTCAAGTGATCAAGTGATCAAGTAATAACAGCAACTGAAGCCTGAGTTAAGTTATTATGACCAAGTAATTATTCCCAGGAGTAGATATATTTCAGAGTCAATCAGCTCCCGAATATTAGGAGCATAGCATTTCAGTGTTTAAGCAAAGAACATTGCCCTATAGTGAAATATAAAAAGGCTATAAGGGAAATAGAAAAGCAGGTACCAATATACAGCACTTCAAGTACAAATCACAGAATTACCAGAAAGTTTTGACTTATATTGACTTGGGGAACTGTGACAATGAGAGGTAAAATACAAAGGAAATGTCAAAGATAAACTTTCACTAAATTAGGGAGGCTAGCAACAGCACGATAAGCTACTGCAGGAGGTGGAAAAGGGGCAATTCAGTAATGAAGCCTAAAGCACTTATGGTTAATATCCAACACAAAGGAAAGATTAAAGATAGACTTTGACTTGGATATGGTGCCGTCAGCAGGTCAAGCTGTACCTGTGAGGCGAGTGCATCAGCAGCCTGACGGTGCCTTCAGACTTCTAGATACCCCAAAACTGCTGCTGTGCTTTTGGCCAGACCCCAACAACTTGGTGTCAAGTTTACCAAGAAAGTAAACAGCCAAAATTTAGGTATATGGGAGACACACTCAAACCACCTCTGGTTCAGCAATATAATTGGAGGCAAGGCCTCTCTCGTTTCTGATCAAACTGCTTAAATGGCCATGATCCCAGAGACTAGAAACAAATCTCGGAACCAGTGGCTTTTGGCAGAAATGCGTCCAGTCTCCACAGTAGCTTACTGGCGCCGGGTCACCCCAGATGGGAATAGGCTTCGTGCCTCGCCCTGTTCCCCTTGGTGGCTCTGTGGGTGCCATCCTCCAGAGGCCATTGGACAGTCAGGTTTGGGCCCGCAATGATGAGACACATGGGATCTCATGAGATGGGGATGGAGCTGGCCCTTTTCTCCCCGTCCCGAGACCCCGAGTTGCCACCCACGAACGGCCTCTCTGGCTCCTGATCAAGCTGCTTAACAGCCATGATCCAAGAGACTCAGAAACAAATCTCAGAACTCAGCAGCTTTTGGCAAAAATGCTTCTGGTCCCTTCAGTAGGTTACTGGCACCGGGACACCCCAGGTGGGAATAGGTTTTGTGCTTTGGCCTGTTCTCCCTGGCGACTTGGTGGTTGCCATCCTCCAGAGGCAATTGGACAGTCAGATTTGGGCCCGCAGTGACAAGACACACGCAGCCTCATGGATGGATGGAGCCAGCCCTTTCCTCCCTGCCCCAATGAGGCCCTGGGTTGCCACCCACGAATGACCTCTGGCTCCTGATCAAGCTGCTTAAATGATCCCAGAGACTCAAGAACGAATCTTGGAACCCAGCAGGTTTTGGTAGAAATCCCTCAAGATTTAATTGTTAAATTTTCAGAATTCCAAAATCGCGCAACCACTACTGCAGCTGCACATCATATGTTATTCATAACCAGCAATAGAAAACAAATCGTCTACAGTTGCCTTTTCAGCAGATCTGAGTGTTGGGGTAAAATCCCAAATAATAATGGTGGATCTGGTGTCGAAATATTGAATGTAATCAAAATAGAGAGAATAATGTGGAAATCATCTGCCCACAGGTAGGGGGAGGTTGTGGGATGGGTGGTATACTGGGGTTTTTGGTTAATGGTAAATGGGCACTGGTGAAGGGACAGGTGTTTCATCATTTTATGCCCGAGACTTAAACCCAAAAGCTTTGTAACTGATCTCATGGTGATTCAATAAATAAATTTATCACTGTCCTCCCATTGTTCATCGATTTTCTCAAGTGGGCCCAGTAACGTCTCCATTGTAAGAGTTTGTTGTTACTGTGTTTGACATATCCAATACGTCACGGGTAGCTTGCCAGGCTTTGCCGTGTGGGCGAGATACTCTCAGTAGCTTGTTGAGCTCTCCGAGAGGGACAGAGGAATCGAACACCGGTCAGCCATGTTGGCTGCATGCAAGGCAAATGCCCTACCTGCTGTGCTATCGCTCCAGTCCAAATAAATTTATAAAAAAAGAGAAAAAAAGTAAGTTGGAGTTTATGCCCATTCAATCAGCCTAATCAATGGCTGAATAATTAGCAATACTCTTACTTTAAAAAAAAATAAAGGCATTCCTTTCCCACGCCCGAGTGCAAGCCCCTTTTCCTGTGGTGCCAGACCCCCAACACTGGGAAGCCAGAGGAGACTTTGGGGAACACCTGCCCAAGTTCCGTGAGACCTCCCACCCACCTCTCCAGGTTCCTAGGTCACCAGTCCCTGGGACCGGCTGGGGGCATGGCCTCCATGTAGGGGGCGTGGCCTCCCAAACGCGGGCTTGGCAGTCACATTTCCCACTCCCAGCACTCTTGACTAACATCCCAGTTTTTATCACCTAATTCTGTGGAAAAAATCCTGGCCGCCTCAACTACAGTACAACAATAATCCACTGACCTAATGCAATTCTAACAAGCCCAATATTAAAGAGCACCTCCTCCAACGCTTCATAGATGCTGGACAATAAGCCAAAGAATAATGCCTGAGAGGAAGGTCAGATTCTAGAAAGGGAGAAGGGTGACCACCATCAACTCACCTTATCCAGAATCCTTTCCTACGATAAGAGGGAACAGTGCTCTATTTGCTCAAGTGGGCACCATTTATGTCTCCATTGTGAGATTTGTTGTTACTAAGGTAAAAGTAAAGTAAAGGCCCTCCCGTTGATCATCGATTTGCTCGAGCGGGCCCAGTAACGTCTCCATTGGAGACTTTGTTGTTACTGTGTCTGGCATATCGAATACTCTCGGTAGCTTGCCGGGCTCTCCGAGAGGGGCGGAGGAATCGAACTCGGGTCGGCCATGTTGGCTGCATGCAAGGCAGACGCCCTACCCACTGTGCTATCGCTCCAGCCCTGTTTTTGGAATATCAAATACGCCACAGGTAGCTTGCCAGGCTCTGCCATGTGGGCGGGATACTCTCGGAAGCTTGCTGGGCTCTCCGAGAGGAATGGAGGAATCAAAACTGCATCGGCCATGTGCAAGGCAAACGCCCTATCTGTTGTGCTATTGCTCCAGCCCACAGTTATTAAAAAAAAAAAAAAAGAGGGAACAGTGCTAGTGAATTACAAGGTTTTACCTCTAGACAACCAAAACAGCATGAAGAAACAGTGCAAATCTCCACTACAAGGAGAGGACGAAGAAAAGAGTTCCAAATCCTCAACCGGGGTTATCCACAAATATGCTCTCTCTGATAAAGAATTCCGAGATGAAATGCGGAGGATGTTCATGGAACTACTCAAAGAATCAATGGAGGAGACATCCAGAAAATTAAAGGACGAAATGAAAGAAACAGTAGAATGGATAGTTGAGAAAATACAGGAAGAAATGAGAGCAGAAATAAAAAAGCTACAAAAAGAAGTGTCACAAATAAAGGATTCGGTAGACAAAATTAAAAACTCAATAGGTGCCCTCAGCAGTAGAAAGAATACAGCTGAAGAGAGGATCAGTGAGCTTAAAGATGAGCAATAGAAATCGCATAGGGAACAACAAACAATGGAAAAAGACCTCAAAATACCTCTAAGAAGAATCAGAGACCTAGAGGATGATGCCAAGAGGAACAACATTAGAATCATCAGAGTACCAGAAGGACAGGGAGGCAACCCCAATGAAAAAGTCACAGTTAAAGTTCCCAGAGTTAAAGAATGCAGACATCCAGATCCAAGGAGCAAGAAGGGTGCCAGGTAAAAGAGGCCCTAATAAAAACACTCCAAGGCATATCATAGTCAGAATGATGGATGCTGTAGATAGAAACACAATACTGCAAGCAGCAAGGTCAAAGAAGAAAATCACATACAAAGGAACACCCCTTAGATTTACAGCAAGACTTATCAGAGGAAACCCTCCAAGCCTGAAGACAGTGAAAAAACTCAATGAAATGAATGCCTCACCGAGAATACTTTATCCAGCTAAACTCTCACTCAAACTCAATGGAATGATACACCATTTTGTAGAAAAATAACAGCTCAGGAACTTCATAGACTCAAAACCAAATCTAAAAGAAGGATTAAAGGGGCTCCTGTAAGATAAGAAGGAAAACACTTATAAACACAACCAACCCCTACAGAAAGATGGCACAAAACCCCATGACAATAATCACTCTCAATGTCAATAGTCTAAATGCACCAATCAAGAGACACAGAGTGGCAAAATGGATCCAGAAACTGAAACCAATATTCTGCTGTCTACAAGAAACTCATCTGAACAGTCAGAGCAAACACAGACTCAAAGTTAAAAGATGGAAAACTATCCTGCAACAAACAGCTCCCTCAAAAAAGCTGTGGTGGCCATACTAACATCCGACAACATCAATTTCAGGTTCAAAAAGATTAGAAGGAATGGCGAAGGCCATTTTCTATTCATAAAGGGATACATACAACAGAAAGAAATCACACTCTTAAACGTATATGCACCTAATGAGGGAATAGCTAAATATTTAAAACAACTGCTAACAGATTTTAAGGAGGACATTGCTAGCAACACAATAGTAGTTGGAGACTTCAACATTGCCTTATCACTTCTGGATAAATCAACAAGATCAAAAATCAGCAAGGAAACATTGGCTTTGAAGGAATAAATAGAAGAGAGAGGGTTAATAGACCTATACAGGGCTTTACACCCCCAAAAGAAAGAATACACATTCTTCTCCAGTGCACACAAAGCATTTTCCAAAATAGACCATGTGCTAGGCCACAAAACATACCTCAATAGAATTAGGAAGATAGAAGTAGCGTCAACAGTCCTTTCAGACCACGATGAACTGAACATAGAAGCGAATCACACAAAGACATCGAGAAACAAATCAAAAACCTGGAAATTAAACAACTCAATGTTGAACAACGAGTGGGTCAGGAAGGAAGTCAAGGACAAAATCAAAAGATACCTAGAAACAAATGAGAATGAAGACACGAGCCACCAGAACCTATGGGATGCAGCTTAAGCTGTGCTGCTAAGAGGAAAATTTATAGTTTTTCAAGCATTCCTAAGGAAAGAAGTAAGGGCTTACATAGATAAGCTAACCAACACAGCTCAAGATCTTAGAAAAGGACCAACAAAAGGAATCCAAATTTGGACTAAGAAGAGAAATAATAAAACTTAGAGCAGAAATTAACGACATGAAAACCCAAAAAAGCAATTCGAAAGGTCAATGAAACCAAGAGCTGGTTCTTTGAGAAAATAAACAAGATTGATAAACCACTAGCAAGACTCACAAAGAAAGAGAGAGAGAACCCTAATAAACCGAATCAGAAATGAAAATGGGGACATTCACAACAGAAACCAATGAAATTCAAAAGATCATCAGAGACTACTTTGAGAGTCTGTATGCCACGAAACAAGAGAACCTAGAAGAAATGGATAAATTCCTGGATTCCGATAAACTCCCAAGATTGAACCAAGAAGACTTGGGATACCTGAATAGACCCATTCATATCAAGGAAATTGAAGCGGAATCAAAAGTCTTCCCAAAAACAAAAGTCCAGGCCCAGACGAATTCACTAATTCTTGCAAAGATTTAAAGAAGATCTTTTGCCAGTTCTCCTCAAGCTTTTCCAGGAAATTGAAAAAGGAACTCTCCCAAACAGCTTCTATGAGGCATATATCTTCCTAACACCAAAAGCAAACAAAGACACCACCAACAAAGAAAACTATAGGCCAATATCCCTGATAAACACGGATGCGAAGATCCTGAACAAAATATTAGCAAATAGAATCCAACAACTCATCATAAAGATCATACACCATGATCAAGTGGGATTCATCCCGGGGATGCAAGAATGTTTTAACATTCGGAAATCAATCAACATAACCAATCATATCAACAAAAGTAAAGATAAAAACCATATGATCATATCAATAGATGCAGAGAAAGCTTCTGACAAGATATAGCACCCGTTTATGATGAAAATTCTCACCAAAATGGGTTTTGAAGGAACTTTCCTCAAGAAAGTCAAAGCCATCTATAAGATACCCACGGGAAGCATTTTCCTCAATGGGGAAAAACTAAAGGCCTTCCCTCTAAGATCAGGGACAAGACAAGGATGCCCACTATCACCACTTCTGTTCAATACAGTACTGGAAGTACTTGCAATAGCGATTAGGCAAATAAAAGACATTAAAATAAACTGGAAGGTCAACTGCAGCTGGAAAAGGAGCTATCAAATGGGAGTTACCAGGCAAAGGAATGGTCAAGGAACTATAAACTGAAGGTTGAGAAGCAATGAAATCAGGAAGTTTGGGAGCTAGCAGTAGAAATTCAAACAGATGATGCTAGAATCATAGTATGAGGCTGTTTGTTTTTCAAAAGAAAAAAAGATCCAGAGGGGTGTGTGTGTGTGTGTGTGTGTGTGTATGTGTGTGTGTGTGTGTGTATGTGTGTGTGTGTGCGCGCGCACTCGCGCACATGCACATGTGTATGTGTATTTGGGCAAGGTTGCTGGGGCCACACCAAATGCTGCTTAGGGCTTACTCCTAACTCTGTGCCTAGGGAGTCACTCCTCAAAGTGCTTGGGGGACCACATACAGTGGTGGCAATTGAACTAGGGTCAGTCGTGTGCAAGGCAAGTGTCTTAATCCCTGAACTATCTCTCTGCCCTCAATGTTCAGAGTTTTAAAATGCCTCAAGTTAATGTTTTCCCTTGCATTTATTTTCTATGCTATAAGGGAGAAAAAGGTTTCTGTTTGGACATAGATGGTTTTGTGTGCTTCAAGAGATTATGCTGAGGGGGATCTCTGGATACCTCATAGTACTGACATTTTTTCAATGTTGATTTGCTCTTTAGTGTCCCTGAATGTAATATACTGCAGAAACAGTGATATTGTAACTTATTAAAAAATTCCATTAAGCCATTCTACTGGACTATCAGCATACCCTTCCAGTCGTTTTGATATGACTGAATTAAGCATATTTATACCTTTTACCAGTTTTTCCTTTTTCCCCTATTTTATTATTTGTTTTTTCTCTCATTTTTTAAATTTTGGGTCACACCCAGTGGTGCTCAGGGCTTACTTCGGGCACTTGGGGATCACTCCTGGCAAGCTCGGGGTAGCATATGAGGTGCCCAGGATCAAGCCCAAATTGGCCCCCTGCAAAGCAAATGCCCTACCGCTGTACCAGCCCCAGTTTTTCTAACCTAAAGCACACATCAGAGGCTAGAGAGATAGTACAGGTATAAAGGTACTTGCCTTCCTAGTGGCTGACCTGTTTGATTTCTGGCACTGCAAATGGTCTCTTGAGTGATTCCTGAGCACAAACTCAGGAGTAAGTCCTGAGAACTGCTAGTGTGCACCCCCATCCCTCACCCCACACAAAAAAGATAACCACTATGAATTCACCACACAACAATAAGTTGGCTTCAATCTAAATAATTAGGTTTCTTTGGATAAATGTCTTCATAAAGATTATCTCTGGTATCAGTACAGGAGTCAGAATTAATACTTTGATCATAATTTGCTAAGAAATTTGAAAGTAGCATTTATTATGGTTTTATATTGGTGGGTTACCAAATAGTGAATCAATGCTTATTTTGTTGTTGTTGTTGTTGTTGTTGTTTTGGGGTCAAACCTGGTGGTGTTCAGGAGCTACACTGAGTTGAGTGCTCAGGAGTTGTTCCTGACAGTGCCTGAAGCACAAAAATCGAAACTGGGCCTCTCTCATGCAAAATCAATGCTTGTTGAATAAATGACAGAATAAAAGTTTTTCAGTTGTGGATAAACTTGGGAGATTTGTATCGTCTGTTTTGTTAGCATCACCAGGTAAGGGAGGAAAATGATTATTGGTGTAACTGCTTGTTTCTTTTGGCAAAATTTTGTTGAAAAAAGAGCAGTAAATTTAATAATCCTGTGACCTATAGAAGCAAGGACAAACATGATATCAATTAAATGGAAACATTTACTGAGGAAGTTTCTAACTGCCAGGTACCTATAGGTACCTAAAAGGGCCCTAATCCATGGGAGAGCACACAATCAGAGGAGACAAAAGAGGATTTTCAGTATAATTGTGTGATTATAAGGAAAAAGAAGGCTTAATCATTTCAGATTTCCTCAAATAAAGCATTCTGAGATTAGCAATACTTTAAAATGCTTGCATCATGCTGTGAGATTAGTGAGGTTCCCAAGATAAATAATCTAGAACAGTGGATTTCACACTCTAATCTACCAGCTGATGCCAGTTCCCAGGTATAAAAAGGCTGAAAACCACAGCTCTTAATAAAAACTGGAGAAATCTCAGTCTACCTTCGTGGTATACTAAGATTTAAGCAGACTCTGGGAGTCCCTATGACATACACAATCAATATACAAAAATGAGCACTATAATGGGTATTCAGAGAAAACTACTAGCTAGAAGACTATGACTACATGGCTGAACAAACAGAAGCTCAAGGTTGTCAAGGCCACTAGGAAAAGACTAAAAAATTAGTAAGTACAGCATCAAATATATTTAATCAAGTTCACCAAAAACCTAACACACAAATATCTGGATAACTTCAAGAGCTGTTGTAGCCTGCCAAGTTGTTATTCTATAATCATGAGAGAAAAATTCCATCTCAGATCTGGAATCTAAAACCCTAGAAGAATGCATCTTGACTTTATTAAATAAATATTTTGTATTTGTTTTGGGGCCACACTCAACAGTATTAGAGCATATTCCTGACTCAGTGCTCAGGGTTCACTCCTGGTAGGGCTTAGGGAATCATATGGGGTGTTGAGGTTCAAAACCAAGCTGGCATTAAGCAAGGCAAGTGCCCTACTCACTATACTATTGCTCTGGCCCTTAAAGACACATTTTTTGGGAGGTTTTTTAAAATTTTTTTATTAGTGAAATACCATGAGGTACAGTTGTAGATTTACAAATTTTTGTGCTTGGGTTTCGATTATACAATGATCAAGTACCCATCCCTCCACCAGTGCCCATTTTCCACCACCATGGATCCCAGTATCCCCCACACCCATCCCCCCCATCCCACCCTGCCTCTGTGGCAGGGCATTCCCTTCTGTTCTCTCTCTCCTTTTGGGTGTTCTGGTCTACAAGAGAGGCATTGAGTGGCAATCATGTTCACTCCATAGTCTACTTTCAACATGTATCTCCCCTCCAGGGAGGATCCTCCAAACACCCTTTATTTGGTGCTCCCTTCTCTATCTGAGCTGCCCTTCCCCCTAGAATGCCCGGCTGGCCTCTAAGCTATGGAGTAATCCTCCTGGTACTGATCTCGGCTATTCTTGGGTATTAATCTCCTATTTTGTTACTTTATGTCCCCCAGATGAATGCAATCTTTTTATGACTGTCCCTCTCTGACTTATTTTGCTTAGCATGATACTTTTCATGTGGTACCACTTGTATGTAAATTTCATGACTTTATCTTTTCTAACAGCTACATAGTACTCCATTGTGTAGATGTACCAAAGTTTCTTTAACCAGTCATCTGTTCTTGGGCACTCAGGTTTTTTCCAGATTCTGGCTATAGTAAAGAGTGCTGCAATGAACAAACATGTGCAGATGTCACTTCGACTATACTTTTTTTTTTGCTTTTTGGGTCACACCCAGCGATGCTCAGGGGTTACTCCTGGCTCATGCACTCAGGAATTGCTCCTGGTGGTGCTTGGGGGACCATATGGGATGCTGGGAATCGAACCTGTGTCGGCCACGTTGGCTGCATGCAAGGCAAACGCCCTACCCACTGTGCTATCACTCCAGCCCCTCAACTATACATTTTTGCCTCTCTGGATATATTCCCAGGAGTGGTATTGCTGGGTCAAATGGGAGCTCAATTTCTAATTTCTTGAGAATGGTCCATACTGTTTTCCAAAAGGGCTGAACCGGTAGGCATTCCCACCAACAGTGACGGAGTGTCCCTTTCTCGCCACATCCGCACCAGCATCGGTTGCTTTTGTTCTTTTGGATGTGGGCCAGTCTCTGAGGTGTGAGATGGTATCTCATTGTAGTTTTGATCTGCAACTCCCTGATGATTAATGATGTAGAACATTTTCTCATGTGCTTTTCTGCCATTCGGATTTCTTCTTTGAGAAAGCTTCTGTTCATTTCATTGCCCCATTTTTTTAATGGGATTGAATGTTTTCTTCTTGTGGAGTTCAACAAGTACCTTGTATATCCTTGATATCAATCTCTTGTCAGATGTGTATTCGGCGAATATCCTTTCCCATTCTGTAGACTGTCTTTGTATTTTGGTCACTGTTTCTTTGGAGGTGCAGAAGCTTCTTAGTTTAAGATAGTCCCATTTATCTATCTCTGTTTTCACTTGCTCGGCCAGTGGTGTGACATCTTTGAAGATACCATTAGCGTCAACGTCATGGAGGGTTTTGCCAACTTTGTCTTCAATGTACCTTATGGTTTCTGGTCTGATGTTGAGGTCTTTAATCCATTTTGATCTTACTTTTGTACATGGTGTTAGGCAGAGTTCTGAGCCCATTTTTTTGCATGTAGCCATCCAGTTTTGCTAACACAATTTGTTAGAGGGGTTTTCCTTCTCCCACTTCACATTTCTTGCACCTTTATCAAAGATTAGATGATCATATGATTGAGGGGAGATGTCAGTGTATTCAACCCTGTTCCATTGGTCTGCAACTCTGCCTTTGTTCCAGTACCATGCTGTTTTAATTATTACTGCTTTGTAGTAGAGTTTGAAGTTAGGGAGGTTGATTCCTCCCATTTTCTTTTTCCCAAGAATTGCTATTCGTGGGGGCTTATTGTTCCATATGAATTTCAGGAGTGTTTGCTCCGTTTCTTTGAAGAATGTCATGGGTATCCTTATAGGGATTGCATTGAATTTGTACAATGCTTTGGGAAGTATTGCCATTTTGACGATGTTAACTCTCCCGGCCCATGAGCAGGGGCTATCTTTCCATTTTCTCGTGTCCTCTTTTATTTCCTGAAGCAACGTTTTGTAGTTTCTTTGTACAGGTCCTTTACTTCCTTAGTTAAGCTGATTCCTAGGTACTTGATTTTCTGGGGCACAATTGTGAACGGGATTGCTTTTTTATGTCACTTTTAAAGACACATTTTTAATGCATTTGTTTCACTATGCACTTAATCAGTAACTTATTTTAAAAATATATGGAGGGGGAGTATGATGCCACCAACAGGTCAACTTGTACCTGCAGGGCGAGTGCAACAGCAGCCTGACAGTGACTTCATGCTTCCTGACACCCCAAAATTGCCGCTGTGCCTTTGGCCAGACCCCAACAATTTGGGACCAAGTTTACCAAGAAATTAAACGACCAAAAGTAAGGTATGTGTGAGCCAGGCCCATAAACCACCTTGGCTCAGCTATCTAAGCTCATTTATTTTGTCTTATCTCATAAGATAAGATAAAACCAAAAGCCACAGTTAATAAGACGTGTGCATGGCTAAAAAGACTGGGGCAAACTGGAGGAGGGCAGGTTGACCTGTGTCTGGCCAGCAGAGCCCCCAGCAGCCATTTGCTTCCACAATCCAAAATTGCCTCCATACCCCCGGCCTGACTCCACTGTTTCAGGATGAACCTCACCAAGATATAATATGCTGAAAATTTGGGCATTCAGGTTTTGTGACTGAAATCTCCAGGTTTTCACGGAGTTAGGGTGGGCTACCTTCCCCCACTTCCCAATACACATGGAAGCACTGGCAGTCACCCCCACAAACCAACTCCAGTGCCACTCTGTAAACTCTATTACTGGCCTTGCTTCAGAGACCCATAAATTAATCTCAAAAGAGATTAAAAGTCAGAGACACAGCAGCGAGTCCTGGAAGACAACACAAAGATGGGGATCTCTCTAGGCCCCAGACCAAGCCAATTTCACTGGAGCACCCTAGATGGAGCAGGTACAGTCTCCCCGCCTACTCCAGATGGAATCCTGGTGACCAAGAGTTTCCATAAGCAAGGCCCAGGTATGTGGGTTCCAGAACTAAATCTCCAATTGTGACAGAGGTGACAGGCTGTCCCTCCCTGAATCCCTGCCCACTCGTCGGTCTGGCTGTCACCCCTACAATGTGCTTATGGGCACCACCTTAGCGGCACCACTTTAGGAATGAGTCCCAAAAGACACCACAGCACCGGAGAGCCCTCCAGTCCCCATACTGAGCCAATTTCACCGGGGCACCCCAGATGGAGCAGGAAGACAATACAGTCTCCCTGCCTACTCCAGACGGAATCCTGGGGACCAAGAGCTTCCACAAGCAAGACCCAGGAATGTGGGTTCCAGGACTAAATCTCCATGCCACACAGTGGTAGAGGTGCTGGGCTGTCTCTCCCCGGATCGTCAGCCTGGCTGTCATCCCCACAAAGTACCTCCGGGCACCATCCTAGTGCACCAACAACCCTGGTTCAGAGACATTCAGTTGGATCCCAAAACGGATTAGTGCCCTACAGAAATGTCTCTGGAACCCAACCATTTACAATCTAGGATTCCAGAAGTGTGCAGCTGTGACACCCATGATATTCAAAATGAGCAATGGACAATACATTATTTAGTATCTGCTCCTGGCAGGTAGACTTGAACGGAGGTGGAAAAATTCAAGCAAAATATAATGCCCAAGGGAAATTGCTTGACATAAGAAAGGGTGAGGACTGGGATGGGGGGGGGGGGGAGGGTATTCTGGGGACATGGTGATGGAAAGTGTGCATTGGTGGAGGACTGGGTTTTCAACCATTGTATTGCTAAATCTCAAATGTGAAAGCTTTGTAACTGTATCTCACAGTGATTCAATTAAAAAAAAAGTAATGTGGAGTTCATGCCCAATTCAAACAGCTTAATCAATGGGTGAATAAATAGCAGTACGCCTACATTATAAATAAATAAATAAATAGCACTGTAGCACTGTCCTCCTGTTGTTCATGGGTTTGCTCAAGTGGGCACCAGTAATGTCTCACAACAAATTGTGAGACTTGTTGTTACTGTTTTTAGCATATCGAATACGTCATGGGTAGCTTGCAAGGCTTTGCCGTGCAGGTGAGATACTCTCCGTAGCTTGCCGGGCTCTCCGAGAGGGGCAGAGGAACTGAACCCGGGTCAGCTGCGTGCAAGGCAAATGCCCTACCCACTGTGCTATCTCTTCAGCCCAAATAAATAGCACTGCACTACACTGTTCTCCATTGTTCATCGATTTGCTTGAGCGGGCCCAGTAATGTCTCCATTGTGAGACTTTTTGTTACTGTGTTTGGCATATCAAATACACCATGGGGAGCTTGCCAGGCTCTGTCGTGTGAGTGGGATACTCTCGGTAGCTTGCCAGGCTCTCCGAGAGGGACAAAGGAACCAAACCCAGGTTGGCCGCGTGCCAGGCAAATGCTCTACCCACTGTGCTATCACTCCAGCCCAAATAAATAAATGAATCACAATCAATCACAAATCATCCTGTTATTTGTCGATTGCCTCGAGCAGACCCCAGTAATGTCTCTTTCATCCTAGCCCTGAGATTATATTCAAGGCTCTTTAGGAGAATGAGACCCATCATTGTTACTGGTATTTGGCATATTGGGTACGCCACGGGGAGCTTGCCAGACTCTGCCATGTGGGCAGGCTACATTCGATAGCCTGCCAGTTTGTCCAAAGTAGGAATGAGATAATAAGATGTCATAATAAAGATGTGGAAGCTGGTTTTTATAGTCTCTGGGTCTTGGCCGTTGATGGGATTACAGGGGGCCAGTTGGTGGGTGTGACCCCCGCCTACTGGAATTTGAAGGATCTGGGTGTAGGATGTTCGGCCCCAATCCGAGTAGGCTTGGAGATCTCGGCCCCGGAACCCGCGTGGCTTTGTCCTTCTGCCAGTACCTTCATGTGTGCAGAGAGTGATCTCAGCATGGTGGTGGCTGGTCCTGGAGGTCTTCGGCTGCCGGAGCCCTGGTCAGGGCGGGGAGGAAAGCTCAACCCGCTCCCCTCCAAGGGACCCCGGCGAGGACAGCCAGGCACGGGGGCAGGAGACTGCACTGTTCTCTTCCGGGAGCTGGTTTTTATAGTCTCTGGGTCTTGGCCGTTGGTCTATTAGAAACTCTACCCTAAGGAATGCAGAGATAGCACCGTAGACTGGGAGGGTGCAGGTAGAGGCACTTGCTTTGAATGTGGCCAACCATATTTGCTCTCTGGCACTGCATATAATTCTCTGACCATCACCAGGAATGGTCCCTGGGTAGAGCCAGGAGTAATCCCCAAGCACTGCTGGTGTGGCCGAAACCCTGTGTTTCCTACTACTAAAAACACTACTCTCACAAAACCATAGTAGGAGGCAAGACTTAAGACAGACAAAATGTCCAGAACTGGCAATTACAGCAGGCCATGACATTTGTGGCCCTGGCAAGCAGGTCAGGAAAGCAACCCACAACCATTCTAAGCTGAGGGCAGAGCAGTGGAGGCTGACATTGCTTGTCTCAGGGGAAAACAAAAGCTGTCCCTGCCCCCACCCCTCACAATGCATCTGGCTGAATGCAGGCATTCACTCCGAATCAGTAGGATATTTTCTCCAAGGACAAAGGAAAACAGGTTCTATTGTGCACTTCTGCCCAAATTTATAAAATGACCATGGTGAGGGCCCAGCAACTGAGAACGTTGGGAGACAGCACTACTCTGTCAGTCTTTAGGGATACAGCTGACATAGTAGCTGTGGATACAAATTCCAAGCAGTAGTCTGGAGCAACACAAGCAAGCTCAGCACCCATCACTAGGGGCTGACTGAAACCTATACTCAGGCCTATACAAAACCAGACCCTCACCCCTAGCCCTCATGGTGCACAAGAAAAAACAAAGAAGGAAGAGTAACTTACCTGCATTCATGGATGAAAAACAAAAGCCTGCGAAAGTTGCTGAACACATGTCTCTGAATCCAATCTCCTATCTAACGTCCCTTATGAAGACTTCAGTGACTATGGTAAGGATGTTCAAGGAACTGAGCAAAGCAATCAAAGAGAGTTCCAACATGGAAGGAGATAGGTGAGAAACCATCTATTAGGTATCACGAAACTGAAGAACACAGTAGGAGAACAATCACAATAGATGGTCTCAGCAGCAGAATGACAGAAGTCAAAGAAAAAATCACAGAAGTTGAGGATAAGATACATGAAACCATCATTAAAGAAAAGAAGGGAAAAATAATTATGAAAAGTGAAGAAAATACGTGATTTATGGGATAGTTTTCAGAGGAATAAGGTTCACATTTTAGTAGTTCAGAAAGAAGATGGACGATATTGGGGAAGAATTATTGAAGAAATTAGAGCTGAGAACTTTCCAAACCTGAGAATCAAATAATATACTAGGATCAAAAAATTCAAAAAGCTCCAAAATAGCTCAGATAGAAGAATAGAAAGACACAATGTAATTAAAATGGCAAAAGCCAAAGATGGAATGCTGAGAGCAGCAAGCAAAGAAACAAAACAAACACTGTCCTCCCGTTGTTCATCGATTTGCTCGAGCAGGTCCAGTAACATCTCCATTGTGAGACTTCTTGTTACTGTGTTTGGCATATTGAATACTCTCGGTAGCTTGCCAGGCTTTCCGAGAGGGGCGGAGGAATCGAACCCAGCTCAGCCGGGCTGGCTGCATGCAAGGCAAATGCCCTACCACTGTTCTATCACTCCAGCCAAGAGAGAGCAGCAAGATAAAAGCAAAAATGACATCTAAAGGAACTCTCATAAGACTCATGGCAGATTTATGAAATGAAACCTACAGGATGAATGAAAAAAGTATGACACTGCCAACAAAATCAAAACAAGAATACTCTATCCCATAAGGTTATCACTAAAATTTGAAAAACTGACAAAAAGAATTCCACAAAGAGCAAAATAAGCTTCTGGCCCCTGAACCTGTCCTATAGGTAAAGGTAAAGGTAAAGGCCCTCCCGTTGATCGTCGATTTGCTCGAGCGGGCCCAGTAACGTCTCCATTGGAGACTTTGTTGCTACTGTGTCTGGCATATCGAATACTCTCGGTAGCTTGCCGGGCTCTCCGAGAGGGGCGGAGGAATCGAACTCGGGTCGGCCATGTTGGCCGCTTGTAAGGCGAACGCCCTACCCGGTGTGCTATCACTCCAGCCCTGTCCTATAAGCAGCACCAAACAATGTTCTACAAAAGGAAAACAAAACAACAAAAAAACACTTACTTGGAGGTAGTATGATACTGAAAACAAATGTAGGGAAGAAAGAGTAAAACTAGAGTCTCATACAATGAATTGAATATGAAGCTCACTTGCTTTTAAATTATTAAGGATAAGATTCAAAACGTCAGACATAACTGCAAGACAAACATACTTAACACAATCAAGAAGAGACGAATAGAACTTGACCACTTCATAAAATGAAGTGATAAAGTAGAGGGCTGGAGTGATAGCACAGCGGGTAGGGCGTTCGCCTTGCACGCAGCCAACATGGCTGACCTGAGTTCGATTCCTCCGCCCCTCTCGGAGAGCCCGGCAAGCTACTGAGAGTATCTCGCCTGCAGGCAGAGCCTGGCAAGCTACCTGTGACATATTCAATATGCCAAACACAGTAATAACAAGTCTCATGATGGAGACGTTACTGGGCCCGCTCAAGCAAATCGATGAACAACGGGAGGACTGTGACTGTGACCAAAGAAGAGGGAAGAAAATGAAAGGGGGGAAAGGACAAATTTTACAAAGCCATATAAAAAGACTACAATAAATTCCTTAGTATCATTAATTTAGCTTAATGCCAATGGTTTGAATTCAATCAAAAGGCAGAGTGGCTGGATGGATCAGAAAACTGAATCCAATCTTTTGCTGTTTACAGAAACACACTTGAGCTCTCACAGTGACACACATTCAAAGTAAAAGGCTGGAAAATAATTATATAGTTAAAAACAGTAGTCTAAAAAAGGCTGGGTGGCCATAGTTATATTAGATAAAGTAGACCTCAAATTTTAAATGGCTAGAGTGACAAAGATAGACATTATATAATGACCAAAGGATCTAGAAACTAAGATTTAACACTCATTAATATATAGGCACCAAACAATGGAGCACCAAAATATATAAAATATTACTAACATGTCTAAAAAAGGTATTAATGACAGTTCAATAGATTCAGATTTTAACACTTCCCTCTCATAATTCGACGGGTCAACTAGACAATACTGTCAATAAGAAAACTTTGTCTTTAAAGTATGAGGTGTAAGAGGTGGGCTTCATGGACAAACACAAGCCTTCCATGCCCCCCAAATTTGGAAACATTCTTCTCTTGTGCACATGGGGCATTCTGCTGAAACACAAAAGCAACTGTCCACAAAATCAAGAAAATAGAAACCATAGTAAGCACCTCTCAGATCACAATGTGTTAAAGGTGGAAATAAATTATAAACAAAATACAAAATTCTAATACTCGAAGTCAAAACAACATACTACTAAACAATCAGTGAGTAAAAGTGGAAATAAGAAACAAGATTATTACTAGAAACAAATGAAAATCAAGACATGAGCAACATATAAGACACAGCATAATCTGTTCTAAAAGGAAATACCAAAGCATTCTTTGGGAAATATAAAAAAAGGTTCAAATGAATAACATAAACTCACATTTGAAGATATGAGAAACAGAACAACAAAGGAAGGTTGAAATAGGAGGGAAATAATAAAAACTAATGGAAATTGATTTTATAGAAAAAAAATCAATGAAACCAAGAGTTTTTCTTTTTCTAAAGAATAAAGATTGAGGGGGTATGGTGCTGCCAGCAGGTCAATCCGTACCTGTGAGGCGAGTGCATCAGCAGCCTGATGGTGCCTTCAGACTTCCAGATACCCCAAAATTGCTGTTTGCCTTTGGCCAGACCCTAAAAACTTGGGGCAAAGTTTACCAAGAAACTAAACGGCCAAAAGTTAGGTATGTGGGAGACACACCCACAAACCACCTCGGCCTCAGCTATATAATTGGAGGCATGGCCTCTCTAGTTCCTGATCGAACTGCTTAATGGCCATGGTCCCAGAGACTCAGAAACAAATACCAAAATCCAAAGGCTTTTTGGCAGAAATGCGTCTGGTCCCTGCAGTAGGTTACTGGCGCTGGGCCACCCCAAGTGGGAATAGGTCTCGTGCCTTGGCCTGATCCCCCTGGTGGCCCAGAGGCCACCATCCTCCAGAGGCCATTGGACAGTCAGATTTGGGCCCGCAGTGACGAGACACATGGGGTCTCACGGGATGGGGTGGATCTGGCCCTTCCCTCCCACCCCAACGAGACCCCAAGTTGCTGCCCACGAACGGCCTCTCTGGCTCCTGATCAAGCTGCTTAACAGCCATGATCCCAGAGTCTCAGAAACAAATCTCAGAACCCAGTGGCTCTTGGCAGAAATGCATTCGGACCCGCAGTAGGTTACTGTCACCGGGCCACCCAGGGAGGAAAGGGTGCTGTCCCTTCACCTGCTCCCCCTAGGCGGCTTGGTGGGTGCCATCCTCCAGAGGCCAGTGATGAGACACGTGGGACCTCACAGAATGGGGGTTGGAGCCGGCCCTTTCCTCCCCACCCCAATGAGACCCCAAGTAGTCACCCATGAACGACCTTTCTGGCCATGATCCCAGAGACACAGGAACAAATCTCGGAACCCAGCAGGTTTTGGCAGAAATACCTCCAGATTTAAGTGTTAAAATTTTGAAATTTTAAAATCGCACAGCCACTACTGCAGCCACACGACATCATGTTATTCTTAAGCATCAATAGAAAACAAATTGTCTACTGTTGCCTTTTCAGCATATCTGAGTGTCTGGGTAAAATCCCAAATAATAATGGTGGGTCTGGTGTAAAATATTGAATGTGATCAAAGTAGAGAGAGAGTAATGTGGAAATCATCTGCCCCAAAGGTAGGGGGAGCGTGTAGGATGGGGTATACTTGGGGGTTTTGGTGGTGGAGAATGGGCACTGGTGAAGGTATGGGTGTTTCATTATATGACCGAAACTTAAACCCAAAAGCTTTGTAACTGCTCTCATGGTGATTCAATAAGTAAAATTATAAAAAATGAAAAAAAATAGGTAGAGTTCATGCCCAATTCAATCAGTTAATCTGTGGCTGAATAAATAGCAGTACTCCTACATAAAAATAAATAAATAAATAAATATTGAAAAACCCTTAGCTAGACTTGCCATCAAGGATGAAAAAGCAGATAAAAAATGAAAAGGGACATGTCACAACCGATAACCACAGAAATATAAAAGATCATGGGAGATTACTATCAACAATTTTTATGCCACTAAATTAGAACATCTCTAATGGATACATTTTCAGATTTTTAAACCTACCAAGGCAGACTGAACTAGGGAAGAAGTAGAAAACCTATTCAGAACAATTACTAGCTCAGAAATAGAAACAGTAACCAAAAGAGTTCCCTAAAACAAAAGCCCAAATCCAGAGAGGTTCACCATAGAGTTCTTTCAAAACATCAAAAAAAACCCTATTTCCTAACATTAGGTTCTTTGGGAAAGTTGAAGAAACAGGAATTCTTGCAGTTTTTATGAAGAAAATATCATCTTGATACCAAAAGCAGGCATCACTAAAACAAAACAAAACAAAACAAAAAAACCCCTCAATATTACTGAGAGCAAGATGCAAACATATGTTCAACAAAATCTTAGAGAACTGAATTCCACAATGCATTAAAAGGATCATAGACTATATTGAGTGGGATTTATCCTAGGGATGCAAGGATGATGCAAATAAATGCAACCGATTGAATGATTAATAACTGCATCTGCTACACTATACTACATTATATACCACATTCTAAAAAGATGAAAATCATATGATCGTGATCAAGAGATAAAAGACAGCCTTTAGAAAATTTAGTCACAGTTAAAGAAACTTTGGTACATTTACACAATGGAGTACTATGTAGCTGTTAGAAAAGAAGAAGTCATGAAATTTACATACAAGTGGTACTATATGGAAAGTATCATGTTAAGAGAAATGACTCAGAAAGAAAGTGATAGACATAGAAAGATTGCATTCATCTGTGGAACATAAAGTAATAAAATAGAAGACTAACACCCAAGAATGGCCGAAATTAGTACCAGGAATTTTACTCCATGGCTTGGAGTCCAGCTGCACATGCTAGGGGGAAAAGACAGCTCAGATAGAGAAGGGAGCACCAAAGAAAGGTGTTGGGAGGATCCTCCCAGGATGGGAGAAGCATGCTGAAAGTAGACTATAGACCAAACATGATTGTCACCCATTGCCTCTTTTACAAACCACAACACCCAATAAGAGAGAGAGAACAAAAGGGAATGCCCTGCCACAGAGGTAGGGTGGGATGGGAGATAGGGGGTGGGAGGGATACTGGGATCCGTGGTGGTGGGAAATGGGCACTGATGGAGGGATGGGTATTTGATCATCGTATAATTGAAACCCAAGCACAAAAATTTGTAAGTCTACAACTGTACCTCATGATGTCCCACTAATAAAATTAAAAAATAAAATTAAAAAATACTACTACTAATAAAAAAATTTAGTCACCATAAAATTACAAAATTATCACGTTTCACTCAAATGAGAGAAAGAATCCGGAGTTCCGACATCCGTCGACGATCAAGAATCAGAGACGCTGTCTCATTTGCCAAGGTGTCAAAAATCAGATGGGCTGGTCACGTAATGAGATTTAAAGACAACCGCTGGACTAGAGCTGTTACCGACTGGATCCCACGGAATGTCAAAAGACCGCGTGGCTGCCCACCTACCAGATGGTCAGACATCTTCATCAAGATCATGAACAATCGGTTTGAGGCTCTTCATGTTCCCAGAGCGAACAGATGCCACTGGGCTACACTGGCAGGCAACAGGGACGAATGGAGACATTACTGGCGCCCGCTCGAGCAAATCGACGACTAATGGGAAGTTAAGTGATAAGTGATATAGACACATATATTTATATATCTTGCACTATGATTTACAGTATTGTTGCTGATAAGGTTTCATACATAACATTTTACCACCTTTCTGCACCACCTCCACTTCCTCCTCACCCTGGTTGAATGCTTCCCTCCACCATAGGCATTTGTCATCCTATCCTCGAGCCCCCTCAAAGTGGCATATTTCCTACTAAATAGAATTCTCATGTTCTTTGTTTCCACTGTCTTTGGATAGTCTTTGGGCATTATGTTTCTTTTTATCCCACATACAAGAGAGATCATTTTGTGTCAGCCTCTCCCCCTCTGGCTAACTTCACTCAGTATGATACTCTCCAGGTCCCTCCATGTGATATAAAAGTTTTTGACAAGATTTAATACTCTTTTATGATAAAAACTCAATAAAAATGATAGAAGGAACTTTCCTCATTATGGCACAGGTTATGTATAATTAACCAACAACTAACATCATTAATGGAGAAAAACTGAAAGCCTTTCCAATAAGATCAGACACAGACAAGAGTGCCCACAATCACTATTATTTTTCAACATAATATTGAAAGCCTCTGCCACAGAAATTAGGCAAGTTTTAGATATTAATGGGATTCAAATTGGAAAAGAAGTCAAGCTATCACTATTCATAGATACAGAATTATACTTGACTCAGCCCAAAAATTAATAGAAAGAAGAAACTATAAAGAATTGGCTATAAAACCGTTACACAAAAATCAGTTGCATTTTCATATGTAATGAGGTAAGAGAAAAAAATTAATCCAATATATAATACGGCAAAAATAATGTACCTAGGAATGAACAAAAAAAAGGTTTCCAGACATATCCAAAAGTCTGGAAACAACCAGTGAGGTGGAAGTGTGGTGAGAAAAGAATCAACCACTGTTGGTGGGGATGTCCTCTGGTTTAGCTTTGTAAAGCAATATTCAAAAGACATGGAAAAGTTTATAAAAAAAAAAACAGGAATAGAATTACCATTCGATCCAGTGATATCACTTCTTGGTATCTATCTCCCAAGCACAAAAACAGTAATTCAAAAAGATACATGCACACCTATGTTCACTGCTACACTTTGTACAATAGCCAAGATATGGAAACAACCCAAATGCCCAACTACAGAGGCTCAAGAAGTGGTGGCATATATTCACAGTGGAATACTATGAAGCTCCAAGAAAGAACAAAATCATGCAATATGCAACAACATGGATGGAACTAGAGGATATTATGCCGAATGAAGTCTGTCAGGAGGAAAGGGATAGACATAGAGTGAGCTCTCTCATATGTGGGAATTAAAAGACATACAGCAAGATAGTGACAGAGGCAACATGGGAGAACTTATCCACACAATTGAGTTGGAGGGGCCTTGGGAGGGGCCCTTGGGAGGGGAAGGAGGGTACGCTGTGATGGAGGTGGGGTGTTGAAATTACATGCATGAGAAACCATTGTACACCATAGAATCTCAATTAAATATTTTTAAAGGTGCTTTATTTAATGAAAACTAGAAATCACTATTAGAAGAAATAGAAGATAACATAAGGAAATGGAAATGCATTCTTCCAAGGTTATGGAGTACACCGTGACTTTAAATTACACTCAAAGCTACTATGAGTATACCTATAAGTCTGCCACTATAAAGCAGGACTTTTTGTGTAATAATTTGTTCTATATTACTTTATGTATTTTGTTCAATAGGAACTTTTAAAATCTTGCTTCTAGTATTGTAGACCTTCTGCATCATATTGGTCTGTCATGAAGATTATGTTCTTTAACTTTGGTGTATAAAGAAATAACAAAATGGAGAGTTTTTTTAAACAATCTGATGGGTTCCACCCGTTTCTGACACAGTGGATCTCAAATACATTATGAAGTTTGATTTCTATTGAGTTCTCAGATGATGCAGTTGCTGCCATTGCTGATCTCAGCATTTGCACTTTGAGTAAAATGAACATAAGGAGACCAAATGGGGCAGAGAGATAGTATAGTGGATAGGGCGCTTGCCTTGCATACAGCTGACTGGGTTCAATCCCCAGCCCCATTGATCCGCCAAGCCCTGCCAGGAGTGGTCCCAAATTGAGCCAGGAGTAAGCCTTAAGTACAGCTGAGTATTGCGCCAAGACAAACAAAACAAAAAGACCAGTCGTTTAAACACTGGTGTTGCTTGTATTCTTAAAAAGATGAGGGTAGAAGTATAATAGCACAGTGAGTTAGATGCTTGCCTTGCTTGCAGCTGACCTGGATTCCATCCTCATTATCCCATATGGTCCCCTGAGAACCACCAGGAGTGACACCCGAGCACAGAGCCAGGAGTAAGCCCTGAGCATAGCCGGGTGTGGCTCAAAAACCAAAACCACAAACAAAAACCCTTAGTGATAGTGCAGGGGTTAAGTGCATGCCTCGCACACAATGACCCTGGTTCGATCCTTAGTATCACATATGATCTCTAAGCAGTCATGAGTAAACCCTGAGGATAGCTAAGCGTGGCTCAAACCCAGTCTCTCACCCAAAAGGATTTAGTGACACTATCCTAGCCGACTTATTTCTCTATATGTAAACTTACTTAGAAAATATAGGTAGTAAGTCAGTTCATTTTAAGTCCAACATCACTCATATTTCATTGGAGTTGGATGTGCAATGACTAGGTATGCCTGTGCTTGTGTGTTTTGAATTTTCATTAACAGTCAATCTATAGTCCAATGTATTCTAAGCAGGCAAAATCATCAGCTGCCTCCCTTGACTTTTCCCCTATTCATTTATCCTACTAGACTAAAATATTTCCTGTTATCCTGACACTTGCCAGTCTTTACACATGCTTCCCCCACCTGCCGCCCTCCCATGTCTCAAATGCTTTTTCATCCCAGTATCTCTCCCAGTTAGACTTAAAACTACACCTTAGATTATGTTTATATATGGTTTTTCCTGGACCACTAAGCTGTAAATCACTCTTCTTGGTTTTCAGTATGTTTTCTTTCTTTACACGTTATTTTAAAATTATGTTTACTTATGTGTAAATCATAACATCCTAAAGGGTAGGCATGTTTGGTCTGGCCCACTGAGATTCTATGTGGTCTATTGATACACAATTATTTCACATAATTGCTCAGTGGGCCAGATCTAAACAAGGCATACTATCTACCTTTAGGATTTAGCATTCAAATTGTGTGTATCATAATTTTTGAGAGTATCAAATAATTTGGAACTAGAGTTATGTTGGGATTGGAGGCATATTTCCCTTCCTCCCAGCTAAGTCTAGCAGCTTCCACATGTGACCTCTCTTTATCAGTAGGCCCAGCTCCACATCTCCTGAAACTGGACCTTCTTTCCTGAAACAAGTGGTCCTATATGTACAGCCATGCATATGCATATGTCAGCTCTACTCATCAAATCTCACACTGCTCACAGTTACACTTCCTATCACTGGGTGAAGACAGACAGAAAAGGAAAAGAGCACCCCAATCCCTGCTCCCGGAAGAGAACAGTGCAGAATCTCCTGCCTCCATGCCTGGCTGTCCTCACCCTTGGAGGAGGGTGGATTGAGTTTCCCCAAGCAGAGCCCCGGCAGCTGGAGACCTCCGGTTCCAGTCACAGCCATGCTTACGACCACTCTCCACACATTCAGACAAGCCTCACGCATGAAGGAACTGGCCGAGAAACCCAGGTGTGTGGGACCCGGGGTGTAGATCTCCAAGCTTGCTCGGATTGGGACTGGGGCCTCCTCCACCCAGATCCCCATCTTCCAGAATGTAAGCATTACACCCACCAACTGCCCCTGGCACCATGTAATCCCATCAACAGTCAAGACCCAGAGACTATAAAACCCTGCTCCCGGAAGCACGGGGCTGCATATGTGGCCGCGCGACATCTTATCATCTAGTTCTTACTCTGTAGAACCTGGCAGGCTACCAAAAGTATCCTGCCCACATGACAGAGTCCGGCAAACTCCCTGTGGCGTATTCAATGTGCCAAAAACCAGTAACAATGATGGGTCTCATTCTCCTGACCCTGAAAAAGCCTTGAATGTGGCACTTTCTAAAATCTCAGGGCTAGGACAAAGTAGACATTACTGGGACCTGCTCGAGGCAATCGATGAACAACAAGAAGACAGTGACAGTGACAGTGACAATCCCTCAGAGACTCTGGGGAGGTGTGTGTGTGTGTGTGTGTGTGTGTGTGTGTGTGTGTGTGTGTGCGCCTGTGTGTCGGGGGTGGCTAACTATAAAGATTCACCCTCAGCAAAGCAGGAGTATAATAAAGCTGGTGGGGAAGACACAGAATTCCACCAAGCTCAGTGAGTGTGAAACAGTAACACAGAAGCTCAAACATTACCAACCAGCTCCAAGAATGACTTTAGTGACACCATAGTGAGGATACTTGATGAACTCAAGTAAATGACAGAAAATGGGGCTGGAGAGATAGCACAGTTGGTATGATGTTTGCCTTGCACATGGCTGATCAGGGTTAGATCCCTGGCACCCCATATGGTCCCATGAGCTCAGCTAGGTATCACTCCCAAAGAGAAAAAAAAAAGGAAGGGGTAGGAAAGGAGGGAGGAAGAGTGGGTATGGTAGGTGATATTTAAAAACTCAGTAAGTTTAAGCAGCAAAATAACAGCAGCTGAGGGAAAGATCAGGAGTTTCACAATGGGATAGAGTAAACCTCTAGAAAAAAAAATTGGTGGTGGCAGAAAACTGTAATAAGAAATGAAGAGCACACCAGAGAACTATGGGATGAGTTCAAGAGTAACAATATAAAAATTATCAGAGTCTGTGAAGAACAGAAAGGGGAATTTGATGAACTAAAAAGAAATCATAGATAAGAATTGTCCAGAGTTGAAGAATACAGGCACTCAATCCAAGAGGCCCAATCCAAGAGGCCCAAAATAGACTCAAAAGAGAAAAACTCTAAGAAACAGTGTACTAAGAATGACAATAGGCAAAGACACAGACAATATATTTAAAACAGCGAGATCAAAACAGGAAAGTTCAGGGGCTGGAGCAATAGTACAATGAATATGGTGTTTGCCTTGCATGCAGTAGACCCAGGTTCTATCCCTAGTACCCCATATGGTCCCCTGAGCCTGCCATGAGTAATTCCTGAGTGTGCAGCCAGGAGTAAGCCCTGAGCCACACAGGGTGTGACCACAAAATAAAACAAATTAAAAGAAAAAAGAAAAAATCTGTAAGATTCACAGACCTATCAAATAAGACTTTATGGTCCACCACAGTATGTTACTGTCGCCGGGCCACCCCAGGGGGAAAGGGTGTTGTCCCTCCGCCTGCTCCCCCTTGGCGGATCAGTGGCCGTCATCCTCCAGAGGCCATTGGACAGTCAGGTCTGGGCCCATAGTGACGAGACATTTTGGGCCTCACGGGATGGGGGGGAGCCGGGCCTGTCCTCCCCACCCCAACGAGACCCCAAGTCATCGCCCACAAACGGCCTCTCTGGCCCCTGATCAAGCTGCTTAACAGTCATGATTCCAGAGACGCAGAAACAAATCTCGAAACCCAGCGGTTTTTGGCAGAAATGCGTCCACACAGTAGGTTACTGTCACCGGCCACCCCAGGGGGGGAAGGGTGCTGTCCCTTTGCCTGCTTCCCCTGGTGGCTCGGTAGCCGTCATCCTCCAGAGGCCATTGGACAGTCAGGCTTGGGCCCGCAGTGACAAAACTTGTTGAGCCTCACGGGATGGGGGTGGAACCAGGCCTGTCCTCCCCACTCCAACGAGACCCCAAGTAATCTCCCACGAAAGCCTCTCTGGCTCCTGATCAAGCTGCTCAACGGCCGTGATCCCAGAGACTCAGGAACAAATGTCGAAACCCAGTGGCTTTTGGTAGAAATCCCTCCAGATTTAAGTGTTAAAATTTCGGAATTTCAAAATCACATGGCCCTACTGCAGCCACGCGACATCATATGTTATTCATAACCAGCAATAGAACACAAATTGTCTACTGTTGCCTTTTCAGCAGATCCTAGTGTTGGGGTAAAATCTCAAATAATAATGGTGGGTCTGGTGTCAAAATATTGAATGTGTTCAAAGTAGAGAGAGAGTAATGTGGAAATCATCTGCCCCACAGGTAGGGGGAGGGTGAGGGTTGGGGGTATACTGGGGTTTTTGGTGGTGGAGAATGGGCACTGGTGAAGGTACGGGTGTTTCATTGTATGACTGAGACTTAGACCCGAAAGCTTTGTAACTGCTCTCATGGTGATTCAATAGATAAAATTATAAAAAATGAAAAAAAATAAGACTTTATGGTCGAGAAGAGAATGGGAAGATATAGTACAAAAACTCAATGAGATGAACATGTCACCTAAAATATGCTATCCAGCTAGATTTATCATTCAGATTAAGAGTTATCCAGAACTTCATGGATAGGCAACAGCTTAGGCAATTCATAGCCTTGAAACCAGCTTTGAAAGAAGTGTTAAATAACCTTTAAGGGGACCAGAACATATTACAGTGGCTGGAGCGTTTTCCTTGCATGCAGCTGACAAAGGTTTGATCCCCAGCATCCCAAATGGTTCCCTGACCACTGCCAGGGGTAATTCCTAAGTGCAGAGCCAGGAGTAACCCCTGAGCAGTGCCATGTGATCCAAAAATTAAAAAAAAAAAAAAGACAAATTTCTCAGCACTTGGCACTGAGTATGACATTCATTTATGACTGCCTTCTACTAGATTGAGAGATTTATTCCTAGCTTGCCAAAGAATTTGATACATTTTCAATAGTGAAGTAATGTTTCAGTTATACTGAATATTCTGTCATGCCAGGTGTTTTTACATTCATAGAGATTTTTATTATAATCTTCCATCAATTAATGCAAAGACTTAAGCATTATCTGTATTTTCTAAAATAAGGTCAATATCCTTTTTCTTAGGATAAAACACACTTTCATACTATTTACAGGCCAATTCAGATTTTCTTAATACTCTTACTAAATTCTACATTTGTAGGACATATGTATTTTGTGTAAATTTAAAAATGATTAGCACAGAATAAAAAAAATTATGTACCCGTAAATTTTAAAAATATTTTATCAACTCATCATTGATTTACAATTTTTGTGGAATTTCAGGTAAGCTGAAATTAAACTCCACAATCAAAAAACAAAAACAAAAACCTCTCTCCCATCTGTCAAATAAAAAATAGAGGGAAAAAATGGCAAAAACCAGCGGAACTGGAGATTTAGTCTATAGAACCGAGTTTAAAGGGGAAGGGAGGTTGCAAAGGGCCCTTGGATTACTGGTGGAAGGAAGTCAGCTCTCTAGATGATGGATATGGTACTGAAATGATGTATGTAAGAAAAAGTATATTTAACGGTATTGTATATCCTAGTACCTCATTAAGAATGGTTAAAAAACAAAATGAAGGGGCTGGAGAGATAGCACAGCGAGTAGGGTGTTTGCCTTGCACGCAGACAACCCGGGTTCGATTCTGAGCACCGCCAGGAGTAACTCCTGAGTGCAGAGTGAGGAGTAATCCCTGTGCATCGCCAGGTGTGACCCAAAAAAAAGCAAACAAAATGAAGTTTAATGTTTAACGAAGTTTAATCTGTGTAAACACTTAAAAAATAAGAATATATTTTAATAAATTCAGGAAAATCACCATTGCCTCTTTTCCTTGTAAATAAAAGTATTATCTATGGAGGGGCTGGAATGATGGTACAGAGGAAATGGCGCTTGCATTTCACACAGCCAACCCAAGTTCTATCCCCAGCATTCCCGATGGTCCCCAGAGCCTTCCTGGAGTGATCCCTGAGTGCAGAGCCAGCAGTAAATCCTGAGAACCGCAGGTATAGCCCCCAAACAAAAACAACAATAACAACAACAAAGTATTGTCTATGATTTGCAATGAAACAATTAAAGCCCTACTCTGAGTTCAGATCCACAGTAAAATACTAAACTCACACTTATATTTTTCTAAGTACGTTTTATTTGTGGCCCCAGGGATCAAACCCTTATACATGCAAGGCAAAACCTCTAATGCTGAGCTATATCTCAGTCCTAATAAATGTACTTTAGACTCATTAACTTTCAAAGCAGCACATCAAACTTAGTGTTACTCAAATTTGTCTTTAATTTAAAAAAGTATTATTTAACAATTTTGTACAACTATGCTGAATTGACAAAGATGACTTATTTAGGAAACTTTAGGGTAGCAGAAAAATATGCTAAGATACCACCATAAAAAAAAAGTCACATTCATGAATAGAAAATGCTTTAAGATAAAAACTAAATTCAGTAAGAAAATATTTCTTTCATCATATTGCTAGTTTTAGTATCAAATTATGCAGCAAGCCTTCCTTTCCTAGATTCTCACACAAAAGGGTGAGCTTTCCTCAAAAAGGAGAAAGTCAAGTTAAAGGTTTCAAGTTAAGAGTTTAGAGTCAGTCTGGAAGCATGTTTGGAAAACCATTTATACTCACTCGTTTACAACCTGATAGCCATTTGTGGGGTGAGATGGGGCATGTCTCAAAACAGTACTCAGGGGGCCAGGGACCACTCCCAGTGATATATAGTCCATCCATAGAGGCCTGACTGATTCAATGCTTTAGCCTAGCACTGCTGGGGAATGATGCTCTTTTTTTAATTATTATTATAGTTAATCTGTATTACTAATGAAGAATCCCTTATACTAATTGAATAAATGAGAAAAATGTAGCTATAAATTCAATGTTGAGACAGCTTCTGGAATCTGGCAGTCTCCTGGTACAGAAAATAAAAATTCACCTCATCCTAACTAAATACATAAATATAACACCTTAACAAAAACGTTTACCCTGACTTTCAATTATTAAAATGCTATCAGAAAAACTGGAATTGAATAAAATTAAGTTATAATGAGTATCACTGTCCTCCCGTTGTTCATCAATTTACTCGAGCAGGCCCAGTAATGTCTCCATTGTGAGACTTCTTGTTACTGTGTTTGGCATACCAAATATGTCACAGATAGTTTTCCAGGCTTTGCCATGTGGGCGAGATACTCTCGGTAGCTTGCTGGGCTCTCCGAGAGGGATGGAGGAATCGAACCCAGCTCGGCCGGGTTGGCTGCGTGCAAGGCAAACGCCCTACCACTGTGCTATCACTCCAACAGCTTCCTATAATCCCAACCACATTATCTTATAAGTAACCTCAGGGTAATTTTCAGAATATTGTAAAAATACAACAAATTTTGTAACGGAAATATAGGGTTTCATTTATTACTTTCTGATTTACAAAGACACCCTATAATGCTTGAATTTGCTTTTTATAAAAGATTACCAACTTACATTTAAAACAAAAAACCCTTAAACCTAGTTCCTATAAACACACAAAAAAAGTTTTCCTCCCTGATTCCAAGCATAAATAAATTCAAACAATGCTTATTTTATACCATCCTTAAGTCAAAGAATGTACTGCTATACATGTGTGTTGTTTTAAGACACAATAATGTTACCAAGTCAAATATCAGTATATTCACATGATGTCACAATCGACATATGTAGATGCCAGAATTGTAGGAATCCAGAGTGAATAGAGGGGGGAACAAAACAAAAAATTTATACAATACAGCTTTATCAAATGTGTCAAACTGTTACGATTTATTTAACAGCCTATTGTGTTAAAATTGAGGTTGAGTAGAAAATATAATCAAATAGAACTAAAATCATTTAGTGAATGACACAAACAAAAGCGATCTGCAAAATCCTTGAGTTTTGTCTAGTTCATAAAGATTAACAATCCCTCATACTTTTCATATTAATTTTAGAACTTCAAGGCTCCAGTATGACATAGTACTTTATTCATTAGCTTTAACAAACAAAACAAAATTCAATGGCTTCGGCTTCAGCATCCTCCCAGTTACTATTTCTTTAAATTAAGTTACAAGAATAATGACACAGTTGAGAAGAGACATACTCCTATGTACTTCATATGCCTATCAAAGTTGTACCTGATTTTTTTTTTGCAAGACGCAAAGGCAATTCATCTAATTCTAGATATATTCAGCAGAAGTATAAAAATCATACAAATGTTAGCATGTTTTTAAAACATTATGATAATATATTTAAAGAGATGGAATACTCAATGCATAGAGCATCTATAGTTAATAATGTAGACCAATTTAAAATCAAAGGCATCATTTAATCCATTATCGACACTGTAACAGTCTCTCACACCTTAAACAAGGTATGGTCCTAGACCAGAGACTAGCATCATGAGCCAAAGAACTTTTATATCTCTATATATTTATTACATATTTATTTCAAAATAATGTTTAAATGTTTTACTACAGAAAATCTGGCTTCGACAAGGAAGCATTTTTTTCTTTCCAACATTACACACCTGCATGGAAGAAGGTGATTTCCTTTACATTTAGTTTTTCTCAAATCAACAAAATAAACTTCTTATACACTATATTTAAACTGACAAAATTAAGACAAAAATTCTATGTAACTTTTTGTATTGTCAACTGACCTCATTGAACATATTCAAGATAACAATGCTGATTTATATATAGTAAAACTTGATCAGCTAAATTAGAATGTTGTGCTGATCAGTCTATTAAATCCAATGTATATTAAAACAGTAAGGAGAATTAACTACTACACAGGGTTAAAGGGAACTGCAGTGTATCATTAAAATATACATTAATCTGTTGATATTACATGTTTCTATAGTTTATTTCTTTTCTACAGCTAAAACCACATGCAGAAAAAATAAATGGTATTTTCAAACTCATTCAACAGATTGCTACTTTATGTGGTATGTAAATAAATTCCTTTATTTAATTTTATACACATGTTATGTATTTTTCTCTTAAAGGAATTCAGCTCTCAAGGTCAAAAATTAGTATGTGTTTACACAGATGTGACAAATGTTATGACAATCTGCAAATACATTCTTCCATAATAATGCACTTTCAGTTTTTACTGATAAAAAATCATAAGTTTTTCAAAAGGGAGGAACACACAAGTATGAGTCACATCCCCACAAAGGTCTCAAGAAATTCTTTAGCTTAAAACAATCCAAAAATCTCACAAGACTTTTTTTTGACTGGTCATAATGTGGGCACAATGTAGTCCTTTTATTTTTTTACACTAACAGTCTTACTAAATTTCATTTCATTTTCCTTCAAATTACAGTATATGTTGTTAAGGATCTTCAAAACCATTTTGATTCAGTAGGAACTTCAAAGTGGTAACAGAATTCTGATTATGAAAGCAAATGACAGCTTACAGAAAAATAATATACATCAAACCTCTTACTGGAAAAGAAAAATTAGAGAATGTCTTTCGTGTTTGAGAGACAGTTCAGTAACTTACAGGATTGGTGTAAAAATAGTTTGGCTGTAATTTTAACAAAAATAAAATCCACTTCAATGCAAAAAAGTCAAACACTGAAGAACAAAATATCAAAAACCTTAGCTACTATTCCTGTCCAAATAAATGTTTTCCATTGCACTAAATATCAGAATTAGAAATGCACTAATTTAAGGCATATTTTAATTAATATGGTTCCAGAATTGCACAGTTAAACTGGTCAGTGCTCCTATTACCCATTCCTACCTTTCCCCACCCTTTTCCCCAGGGATCAAAATATTAAGTGATGGTTTTGGTGGCTACTGTAGATTTGAGCTGGCATATTACAGTGTATTCATTAAATTTTATGAGGATAACATTAAAATGTTACATAAAATGTACCATAATTTATTTCACACTCTGATCTAAGATGGTTTAATGTCTTGACAAAAGGTGAGATGATTTCAGTACATTTTACATTTGTTCATTCAGACCACCATATACACAGATGTTCTAATGCTTTAATTCTTCTCTTCAGTATCTCATAGTGCTGGACGCTCGGAAGTATGACAGAAACTTGTAACACAGACTAACCACAAAGTACCAGATATTTCTTGCCATCTGTGATCTTGCAATAAAAATGCGCCAGATCAGGATCACAAGGATAGTATTGAAACCATAACGAATGTTCCTCAACCTAGAAAATAAAGAACTTATTAAATAAGATTTTCTCAAATATGTGTGATAGCATAACAAAACAATGGTTAGTTTTGAATCTAATCAAAGTTTAAGTATGTATTTATTTAAAACCTATTTAAAAAACTGCTAAGTTAGAAACTTAGCAAAACAAAAACCTGATGATTCAGATTCTAGATAGTAGTCTACTACCTAATGTATAACCTCCACTAACAATAACATAAAAAAAATTATAACAAGTGTATTGGGGATGAAAATTTGTTCATTCAATAAGTATTACTGAGTATCACTCTGAGTACCCAATACCATCTTAAGAAGCAAGTGTATTGTAGATAAAGCAAATATACCCTCTACTATTTCTGGAGCTTCCCATATAATCCCAAAAGAATCTGATATATACATCATCCTAGAGACAAACATTTTAAAGACACTACTGTTTGTCCTATCCTTTGACATTTCTTGCAAAACTAGTTTCAAGGCTATTAATCCCCTAAACTTTGGTCTATCCATGAAACTCTGTACCATTCCTTCAAATCTGAATGATAATCTAACTGGATAGAATATTCTTGGTTAGTTGTTCATTTCAATGAGTTTTTGTATTATACCCCTTCATTCTCTTCTGGTTCATTGAGTCTGATTTGACAGATCTGATATGAATATCCTGGGCTTTTCTTTATTTGTAAGTTCTTCTATTGATTGTTCACCTGACTTTTGATCATTTGACACCTTTAACTTTATGTATTGTAAACCCTGGTGCCTCAATAAAAATGGTTTTAAAAAAAACTAATTACTGTTAAAATTAACTTTGTGTTTGAATTCTGAATTAACAGTAATTTTTCCTCTTCTATTTTCTGAAGGGCTTTTTCCTTCAATCAGGAAATATTACTTTTATAAAGAATCTAAGGGAATAAATATAACTATTTTACAAAGAAAATATTCTTTGTAGTATGACCTTCTTTTACCTCTTTTAAAGATATATTTGAGTATAGTCAAAAAAAGAAAACAAAACTTGATGTTTCTGGGAAAATGGATCAAGGGTTGGAGTGTATACTTTGCATGTAGGTGTACTAAGTTCAATCCCTAGAACTGCATGGCTGTCTGTACTGAGTACTGCCAGGAACAGCTCCAGAGCACTGCTTTGGGAAGAGTGCTATGAACATCTAAGGGTGTACCCCACAAAAAAACGTTCAATGAACTCTTATTTTTTTTTTAATTTTCTCCTATTATGTTTAGATTTAGTAGCAGTAAAAAGATAAATGATTTCTAGAACTAAATTTAATCTGAACTTCTTTTTTTTTATTATTTAAAATTATAATATTATTCAGAACAGAGAAAATATGCAAAAGCTAGCTCTTCCAAAATGTATAAGATTTCTTCGAGTCTTTCTTTTTTTTTTAATTTTTTTTTTTATTATTATTAGTGAAACACCATGAGGTACAGTTGTAGATTTACAATTTTTTGTGCTTGGGTTTCGATTATACAATGATCAAATACCCATCCCTCCACCAGTGCCCAATTCCCACCACCATGGATAATATCCCTCCCACCACCAACCCTCCCATCCCACCCTGCCTCTGTGGCAGGGCAATCCCTTGTGTTCTCTCTCTCCTTTTGGGTGTTGTGTTCTGCAAAAGAGGCTTTGAGTGGCAAACATGTTCAGTCCATAGTCTACTTTCAACATGCATCTCCCCTCCTGGGATGATCCTCCAAACACCCTTTATTTAGTGCTCCCTTCTCTACCTGAGCTGCCTTTTCCCCTAGAATGCCCGGCTGGCCTCTAAGCTATGGAGTAATTCTCCTGGTGCTGATCTCAGCTATTCTTGGGTATTAATCTTATATTTTGTTATTTTATATTCCCCAGATGAATGCAATCTTTCTATGTCTATCCCTCTCCTTCTGACTCATTTCGTTTAGCATGATACTTTCCATGTTGTACCACTTGTATATAAATTTCATGACTTCATCTTTTCTAACAGCTACATAGTACTCCATTGTGTAGATGTACCAAAGTTTCTTTAACCAGTCATCTGTTCTTGGGCATTCATAACCTGAACTTCTTGATAAAGATGATAAACAGATAAAATTTCAGCTTTCTTTAGCTAAATTATAGCTTCAATCCCAAAGTATATTATTTCTAAATATAATAGCAATTCACCAGTTTATCCAAGAAAGTGCCTTAATATTTAATAAAGATGAAATATAAACGTATGTAGAACTTACTTGTTCAGATGTTTTCTGGCTGCTGGGAGGCCGGACATTTCTTCATTCAATACATATTTTTTAGTTCCCATGCAGTAATTCTCTATATACTCTGCCCAATGTAATTGCCGAACATCAATATTAAAGGTCTACAATAAAACAAATATAGATAAAGGTCACTTTTTAGGGTAATTTTTTTCACAATGTCTATCTAAAAATTTTCACAATTCAAAATGTCTTACTTAATCGAATTCTTGAAATCTGTATTAACAAAAGAATAAAAAATACAGTATGAAATCATGTGTATGAAGTAAAAGTGAATAAAACAAATATTTGGTATAAAAAATCCAGAGAACTGCTATTTAGAGAGAAGGCAATAACTCAAGGAGAGCCTGAGGGGAGTTTCTTTTTCTTCACTAGAGTAAATACTGTCTTTTTTTTTTTTTTTTTTTTTTTGCTTTTTGGGTCACACCCAGTAATGTACAGGGGTTACTCTTGGCTCTTGACACAGGAATTACTCCTGGCGGTGCTCGGGGACCATATGGGATGCTGAGAATTGAACCCAAGTCAACTGCATGCAAAGCAAACGCCCTCCCCGCTGTCCTATCGCTCCAGCCCCCAAGTAAATACTGTCTTAAAGAGCAGCATGTGTTGTGCATTGGGTGGAAGGAGTTGAAGGGTTTGATAGGAGAAAAATAAGAAATTAGCAAACAGGTTCCCAAACTTATTTCACCTATCATCATCGCCTTTTGAGAAAAGTAAATTAAAAAAACCCTATCATGATTCCTTGGAAATCTATCTTCTTTAAGTGAATAAACAGAAAATACGCTCCCCTCTCTGGCCAACCCGAGTTCGATTCCTCTGCCCCTCTCGGAGAGCCCGGCAAGCTACCGAGAGTATTCGATATGCCAGACACAGTAACAACAAAGTCTCCAATGGAGCCGTTACTGGGCCCGCTCAAGCAAATCGACGATCAACGGGAGGGCCTTTACCTTTACTTTTACCTCTCTGGTCAATTGCACTAGAAACTTCTACAACCCTTCACCGGACCATTCCAGTGACCGCTCCCAGGTGGTGGAGATGGTATGGCCCACTTCAGTAAACACCAATTATCAGAAGCCACAATCATTTTTTTTTTAAATTAGTTTCAAAAGTCTTACATTTTATATGAGGAATAATTCTGAGCTATTACATTCATTCAATAACATGATTCTGAAAACACTGTGCCTTATAAACAAAATTCATTTTTTTCCCCTTAAATTTTCATTAGTGAAATACCATGAGGTACAGTTGTAGACTTACAAATTTTTGTGCTTGGGTTTCAGTTATACAATGATCGAATACCCATCCCTCTACCAGTGCCCATTCTCCACCACCACCAGTCCCGGTATCCCTCCCACCCCCCGCCCCCCCATCCCACCCTACCACTGTGGCAGGGCATTCCCTTTTGTTATCTCTCTCCTTTTGCCTGCTGTGGTTTGCAAAAGAGACATTGAGTGGCAATCTTGTTCGGACTATAGTCTACTCTCATCATGCTTTTCCCATCCTGAGAGGAACCTCCCAATACCCTTTATTTGGTGCTCCCTTCTCTATCTGAGCTGCCTTTTCCCCTAGCATGTGCGGTTGTCCTCAAAGCCATGGAGTAATCCTCCTGGTACTTATCTCAGCTATTCTTGGGTTAGTCTCCTATTTTGTTACTTTATGTTCCCCAGATGAATGCAATCTTTCTATGTCTATCCCTTTCTTTCTGACTCATTTCACTTTGCATGATACTTTCCATGTAGTACTACTTGTATGTAAATTTCATGACTTCATCCTTTCTGACAGCTACATAGTATTCCATTGTGTAGATGTACCAAAGAGAAGCCACAATCTTTTAGTTTGAGATTATCTACAGTACCCTGGTAAATTACAACAGCTTTAAAGACTGTGCAAAGACAGCTGACTATAAAGCTTTGGTCCCCCTAAGTGGTCTTCTATAGTATTTCTAAACAAAGGTAAGAACTGAAAATTTGTATCTTCAGTGTCAAAATTAAAAAATAAACCCACTACACACGTTGGTAGAGAGAAAAACAGCATACTTGGGAACTTAAGTCATGCAGAAATAATACAATACTCTAAATCTGCACAGCTGAGGAGAGTGTTCACAATTAAAGCACACACACACACACACACACACACACACACATACACACAAAGCAAGCAATACCACAAAAAGAGTATCACTGACAAGCTAGTATCATATTATAGAAAAAAGGGTGAAACATAGGGCAGGTCAGATAAAAATAGAGTTTGTAAATGTAATCTTGGAAGAAATGCCAAACCAAAGCAACTCCCAGGCACACCAGTCTTTGGGCTAAAAACTGGCGCCCTCCAAGAGGGAGTGGGACCAAGTTCCTGCCCTGCTAAAAGTCCCAGCAGCTGCACCTACACCCCAGTCTTCTGCATATAAAAGAGCTCAGTTTCACACTAAAAAGAGCCAGGCTGATGAAACTCCTAGGTATACCAGTCTTTGGGTTGAAAACTCTGGGCCGTCTCGGGAGAAGGGCAGGTCCCATATCCATATAAAGGACCCAGCATCAAGGCTTCAAGACTAATACCAAGGGACATCAAGCCAAAGAATCATCCAGTTCTAAAGCTCCTGGGGTGTGTGATCATGCAACACCTCCAAATTCTACAAAACTAACAGTCCAGTAGGAAGGAGCACAGTAAGTTATATGGGAAAGCAGCATAGAAGCCCATTAAGTGCAGTAAACAAAAACAATTAACACAGAAGGCTATAGCAACAATGATCTTAGAAATGCCTCAGACAATTCTTTAGGAACACCACAGTGAGATAAAACAACTTTCTTTTATTGAACTTTTTTTTTTCCTTTTTGGGTCACACCCGGCAATGCTCTGGGTTTACTCCTGGCTTTGCACTTAGGAATTACTCCTGGCAATGCTCGGGGGACCGTATGGGATACTGGGAATCTAACCTGGGTTGGCCGCGTGTAAGGCAAATGCCCTACCCGCTGTGCTATCGCTCCAGGCCCATTATTGAACTATTTTTTGATAAATCCATTTAAACACCTTTAAAGATGCTTAAGTAAAGTTAGGGGGAAAGAAAGAAAACAGTTCACTACAAATAGTTTCCCTATGGAATAATATTCTGGTATTCTGGATATACTTTATACTTCAAGCAGAAAGAAAATGATCCTAAAGAGGTCTGAGACCACAGAACCACGGTGAATACTTAAGATAAATCTAAAACTGAACAAAATAATCTAAGAACTAAAGTCATGTATAATTCTTTAATGTATAATGTTCTACATTATATTTGTTCTTCAAGTCCTCATTCTCCCTTGAACATGTATCTTGCTTGCTTGTCTCTAGGTTTCTTTGCTTATTTTCACTCTGGAGAAACCTGTGTTCTCTCTTGAACACACTTCCCCTCTTTCTCTATTCTCACATCTTTCTAAGCATGTTTTATTCAATAAAAATTATCTTCTTCACTAAGAAAATAAAATTAAAATAAATATATAACTATACTGCCAGTTTGGATAGCAATCACTGTTAAAATTACCTCAAAGGTCCTAAATATTAAAGGAAGAGGTTCTATAGATAATGCTTCATTTAAGCTTTTAAAAAAGCACCTATAGTGACCTCAAAAAGAACAGTTTGTTTAAAACAAAGAGCAAAATGTAGAACATAAAAAGAGATGTAAAACTATTTCTGATAGCTTTTTCTCAAAACACAACATATGTATGGGGGAAGACAGTGGGAATGAATGAATAAAAAGGTTAAAGTTCTCTTTGAGTCTGGTATTAGAGGAAAGAAAGAAATCAACTTTTCAATGACACTGAAAATATTTCTGCCACTCTCAAACACATAATTTTTTTTTACATTATAAATTCTAAAAGCGACTTCATTTTACCACCAATAATCATGACTGGTGCTTTGATGAGATTATATACTGAATAAAAGTTGCACAAAGCAAATACTTCAAAGACTCCTGGTGGCATACTCACTCTACACCCACTAAATATTCTCTAAATATTCTTCAGTCTACTACTTATTTACTAAATGAAACAGAAAATACTCGCCTTTTTATCTTCAGGATTTAGTTGATTCATTAACATATTGACATTGTCAGTATTCCAGACCCAAGAATTATTTGTGAAATACTCAAGAAGCATCATAGCTTTGTGAAGACGGGTTATTGTTTTCATCATCCTGTATTACAAGAAAAATCAACAGATCTGTATTTTGCAGACAAGAAAAAAGTCATCACTACCCAGAGTACCAGTTTCTATATGGAGGCATTAACAGTAAAATCTTAATATGTAATTCAACAAGAGTACCAAACCAGGATAAGAATATTTCTGCATCTTATATCAAAAATGGGGAGAAAATTTTGATACAGCAGTAAATGAGTTTAGTGCTGCCTAGGGAAAGGACTGCTGATAAAATAATTTGCAAAGGAAATACAATACTTTAAGATAAAAATTTTAATGTGTGGGAACTAAAAAGAAATATTCTCAAGTAGTATTCCCTTACTCTTTTTTTCAGCTTCATTTATTAAGATTTTTCTATGTAGTGTTACATTATCTCAACATCGTAAAGTCATATATACAGAAATATTCATTTTAATTTAATGAACTCTCTACCATATATATACATATACATACATATGCATATATATATATATACACATATAGAATGATTTTCTCTCTTATGCTGACAGGTACCACCGTTGATTGTCTGGATGTGCCATGAAATCAATGACTCAGGCTGAAGGCTTTCTGAAATAGAAATTCAACATATTTGCTCACCTCACCAAATCTTCCACATTCTTACAGAAATAGGGAAGTTAAGTAATTATTTCTTTTTAAAATGTTAGACCTCAATTTTAAAATCTATCATTTTATAAGTCATGAGTCACTATAAGTCATTGATCTCAAAACACTACCCATCCCCCAAGCAGTAACATCTATGCAATGATAATTACCTAAGTAGGAAAAAGTGTTTCTGAAACAAAATTAACCCAAAATTTCTAACTCTGATAAAAGAAAAATATTTTACAGAGAAATACTTTAGAAGGATCCTATTTATATTCCCACAATAAGAATCAGCATTACAAGGCACTTTAGAAAAATCCAAAGTTAGACCTTTACACATAATAAAAATGAGAGAAAATGAGAACATTGGAAGTTGAGCAGTGTGGGTGAGGGGTAATCAAAATAATAACATCAGCTAAACAATTTGAAGGCATTTTATATATTTAGAAGCACTTAATTCAAAATGAGAGAAAGAAAACATATCTATGAAAGCTGTAATTCATGCACAAAAATAAAGTTGTTTTAAAATAAAACCTTCATTAAATACCAAAAAAAATTTTTGGGAATCAAACACTATATATTCAGCAGGAAAATTCATCTAGATAGAAAGCATGGGGGGGGGGAGGCAGGAGGGACAACAAAAAGATAAGAGATTTGTCATTAAAAATCAATATCCACTGTAACACCCAGAAGTACACTTGAATGCACAAATAGTTGATCAACATAAGCAACATGTCTTACTAAAATTTTTCTGCCTAACTCCTTTTTACACTAACAATTTTCAAGTAGTCTTATCTTCTAATTTATTCAAGTGACAATCCTAAAACCAATAAAAAATTCAGTCGTTCAAAAATAATACACCAAAATATTGGAGTGGTAAAGACAATTTCAAAGGCTATGTTTAATTGTAAAGCTCACAAATTATTTATTAAGCGACAAGTTACTGGACTGAGTACTGTGGGATAAAAAGAAACTTAAACATTTGCACTATCACTCTGGTTAAACATATCCCCCCAAAGCAGATGACAGTGATTATACTGTCAACTATGTTCTAAATAATTATTATATATTCTAAAAACCTGCAAAAGAACACAATCCTTTAGAGTAAAGCAAGATCTTCGGGGACGGGGGAGGGGCGGGGGGCCAAGGAAGGGGGAGGAGCCACCAAGGCCACACCCAGCGGTGCTCAGTAGGCAATATGGTCCTTGGGACAAAACCCAGAGCTGCAAGTGTTGTGCCACTTGAGCCAATCTTTATGATCACGTGAAATGATCTGGTGAAAGTAGTCTCAGCTTCACTCCTACAGATAGTTTAGGTCAGATGATTCTTTGTTGGAGTAGCATTGTAGGGTACACTCTAAAGACTCCTGGTGGCATAATCACTCTACACCCACTAGCATCTCTCTCCCAGGTTTGACAAGGAATATTCAAATGTTATTAAATGTCCATTACATGGGACAAAATCATCCTTCATGAAAATCACACATATAAAGAAGTGCAAATTAATGGGGCTGGGGAAATAGTTCGGTAACCAGTGTCATGTGCCAAGGACATAAGTTCAAACCTTGGCACCACAAGACATCCAATTACTACCTCGGACAGCCCTAAATGTGGGCGTGGCCCTGGTGGCCACAGAATACTACCAGGGTAGACACAGCACCACTGAGCTGAAACATCAAACCATCGTAGCCTAGCTGACTGAGTATTGCTTGGAGTGTCCCCTGAGCACTGCTTGAAAGGCCCCCAAATTTACCCCTCACTTGGGGCTGGAGCCATAGCACAGTGGGTAGGGAGTTTGCCTTGCATGGGGCCGATCTAGGTTCGATTCCCAGCATCCCATATGGTCCCCTGAGCACCACCAGGAGTAATTCCTGAGTAAAGAACCAGGAGTAACCCCTATGCATCACTAGGTGTGACACAAAAAAAGCAAAAAAACAAACAAACAAACAAAAAACAACACACCAAAAAAACAAAATTCACCCCTCACCAAAAGGGCAAGTTCAAAGAGGTCACAACTAAGCTAAAATTAAATATTTAGGGGTGGGGACATTTAAAAAATCTTGGTTTTTGGGGAGGAGGATTATACCTGTACCTAGCAGTTATTAACGTACCCAGGGGCTATTATACCTGGCACAATGATTGGGGAGAGGACTACTTCCAGCTTGGTACTCAGTGAACCACTCTGTGTCAGGGGTTAGACCTGGGGCTTCCATATGCAAAGCATATATTGTAGTTCTTAAACCATCTCCCTAGCACTCAAAAATACCACTTTAAACAAATTATTTCTTAGTCATCGTAAATTACAAAGTTGTTCAGCCATACAATTTTACAACACCTATCCCCTTCACCAGTGTCAAATTCCCAAGACCAATACCCTCACCCCATTTGCCTCTCTCCAGTCAGTCTTCTTCTATGACTCTTTATATATATATACATATATATATATATAAACTTTTATACACATACAGAGAGACACCCATATGCTTTTATACTGGTTTACAGTATTGTTACTGATAGGTTTCATACATAACATGTTACCATGTTTCCTACTCGGAATACCAGTTCTCATGTTCTTTGTTTCCATTTTCTCTGGGTATTTGTAATTTCACCTTTATGTTTCTTTATATCCCACATCTGAGAGATCATTCTAGATCACTCTTTCTCTAACTTCACTCAGCATGATACTTTCTAGATCCCTACATGGAACAACTAATTACATGACTTTATCTTTTCTTATGACTGAGTAATATTCCACTGTGTTTATGTACCTTAGTTTCAGCCACTGATTAGCTGATTGAATTGGGCATGAACTCCACCTTACGTTGTTTTTTTATTTTTTATAATTTTATTTATTGAATCACCGTGAGAGTAGTTACAAAGCTTTTGGTTTTAAGTCTTGGTCATACAATGAAACACCCATACCTTCATCAATTCTCATTCTCCATCACCAAAAACCCCATTATAGCCCCATTCCACACCCTCCCCCTACCTGTGGGGCAGATGATTTCCACCTTACTCTCTCTCTCTACTTTGATCACATTCAATATTTTGACACCAGACCCACCATTATTATTTGGGATTTTACCCAAACACTCAGATCTGCTGAAAAGACAACAGTAGACAGATTTTGACTATTGTGGATAATACTGAAAAAAACATAGGAGTGCAAATGCCTTCTTCATTTCTTTATTTTGTTTTAGGACCCTTGGGATATATTCCAAGAAGTGGTGTTGCTGGGTCAAATGGAAGCTCAATTTCTACATTTTTAAAGAATGTCCATATTGTTTTCTAGAAAGTCTGGACTAGTCGACATTCCCACCAGCAGTGAATGTGAGTCCTTTTCTCCCTGCATCCATACAAGCACTGGTTATTCTTTTTTTTTTTTTTTGATGCATCTCTGTGGTGTGAGATGACATCTCATTATTGTTTTGATTTGCATCTCCCTGATGATTAGTGGCAGAGCATTACTTCATGTGCCTTTTGTATTTCTTCTCAAAAATGACACTTTTTACAATGACAAAATATCTGCTAAATTTCAAGTTAGAGTAATTTAACTTAACTATTTTGCTATTAACATGTGTATGTTTCAGGGATACAATTTCATATTTAATCACAGAAAACTTGTACCTATATAAAATGCTATCATGCATGCCTAGTCTCCAGTTACTATTAAGTAGCAACACATGATGCATGTTTTTAAAAAATGTTGTCAAGAGAACTGAAGATATTGGTGTTGAAACATTGTATTCCTGAAACCCAAGCATAAATAACTTAGCAATTTCAGTGACTAAATATATATATATATTGCTTGTATGAAATTTTAAAATTATTCAAGATATACAGCAAGTCAGATTTTTTTGTCTGATATTCAGAATGTAAATGAATAAAATGGACATTATCATGACATGACTAATACTGGTTTGATGTAGATGAAAGCATTTCTCAATACAAGTCCAATAACTTTCTCAGTAAACAGCTGAACAAGTTAAAACAGTATATAATATTTAGTTTTACTTTGCACTTAATAGTTGTAAAATTGCCAAAATAATTTCTCTCTTGCTGATGACACTCTTAGTTCACAAAGGACAATAATCTATTTGATACTTAGAAAGTCCTGAAAAGTATAAAATTCAGGTCAGATTGTTTATTTGATGCTTCCAATTTGGAGCAGATTTTAATTTCTAAAGATGACAATATTATTTTTCATCTTACATGCTCACCTACAAATTCATATTGACTATCTTTTACATCAAAAGGTGAGGATAATTATGATCAAGAGAATAAACTGAAAGTGACACTGCTGACTTTCAAGGTTGAGATTTAGAAAAGGTGATAGAGCTTTTAAGACTTGTTCACTGGCAAAAGGGAATGCCCTGCCACAAAGGCAGGGTGGGATGTGGGGTTGGGGAGTGGGAGGGATACTGAGATCAGTGGTGGTGGAGAATGGGCACCAGTGGAGGGATGGGTACTTGATCACTGTAAAACTGAAACCCAAGCACAAAAATTTGTAAGTCTACAACTGTACCTCATGGTGTTTCACTAATAAAAATTAAAAAAAAAAAAAGACTTGTTCACTGGAATACTCACCCTTGAAGCCTTCAGTTGCCATGTATTCTGTCCAACTCCCCTGAGGCTGCCATTCTGTTAGGAAGCCCAAACTAGTCCATGTGAAGAGACCACATGGAAAGGTTCTGAAACTACACAACAGAGAAATATGCTGGGCCATCCCAGCTGTTCCAGTACCCTCCTTTCCATTATCATTTCCCTTGAGGGTAGTTGCTCTAGTCCCCATCTGACTTCAGCCACCTGAAAGATCTGGAGTCAAAACCATCTAGCCAGTCTTCTATAATCTCTGACCCATAGAAATTTTGAGACATAACAGTGGTATTGCTCGAGCTCGAGCGGGCCCAGTAACGTCTCCATTGGAGACTTTGTTGTTACTGTGTCTGGCCCTCTCGAACAGTGGTATTATTCTAAGATAATAAATAAGTTTCAGACTATTTGCCATGCTGCACAAATAATGTGAGCAGATCTTAGTATGGGAAGTGAGGGGTTGGGAATAAATTTCTAAAGCATGTAATACTGGCTTTGGTATTACAGGTGATATAATCTGGAAAGCACTTCAAGGGAATACTGGTAAAACTTTGAAGGACCAATGCTAGCCAAAAGGAATGCACCAGAAACCTAAAAGGGGGCTTTAAGACAACTATTAATGAGAGCTTAAAATGAGAAAAATATTGCTGGAAGGTAAACAGTACTCTCTAGCAATAGTATGTGCTAACAGTTATTTAGTCAAGAAACTTTCCTCAAAGAGAATAAAGATATCCTTAAAAGCAAAGGATTTAAGGGGACAGAGGGATAGTACAAGTAGGGTGCTTGCCTTGCATGTAGCAGTCCTGGGTTTGATCCCCAGTACCACATATGGTCCCCAGAGCACCACCAGGAATGATCCCTCAGCAAGGACCCAGGAGTAAGCCTTGAGCACAGCTGAGTGTGGAGCCCTTTCCTTCCTCCCAAACTAAACAAAAACTTCAGTGGAATTTTAAGAAAAAGAATGGCAACTAAGAATTCCTTAAGAACTTCTTTCTAGAGGCTAGTACAGTGGGCAGGGCACATGCCTTGCATGAAGCAGATCTGGGTTCAATCCCTGAATACAGGATCAAGAGTACACCCTGGGCACAGCTAAGAGTTACAAAAACTAAAACAAAAACCACCCCCAGAACCCCCATAGTCAAAAAATAACAAGATAAAAATTCCTTCAAATCCAGAATATGGATGTAAGATTCTTTTTAACACCACAAAAATATCTTAAGTAGTATCCCAGAAACCTTTCAGAAAAACAAAAGGCTCTCTCCAAATCTTATAAATCTATCTCACTGAACCCACTGTTTAAGAGTCAGGACAGGAAGTTTAAGGATCTAACACTTAAGGGTATTGTCACATAGCAGTTTCATAAGGAATCCCAAGATACAGAAGAGCATGTTTCAAAGAGACCTTTTGTGTATGGCTCTGGTCTAATGTAGTGTAGTCGAAAAACAAATACATGGGAAATCCAGTTTTATAAGAAATTTTATCAGTTAACTGTTCAAGTGACAGAGACAGAAAGGTGCCAAACTCACCTATCTGGGTAAAATTTTAGTGAAATACTTATGCCTATTCATTTATATTTTGTGTACTGTTACAAAGTTTAGTGGTTGAAAGGTGGTGGGATTTATGTTTAACAGGTAAGCGGAGTATCACGACAAAAATGGATAGCGTGCAAAGCTTACAATATTAATAATCTCTGTAATAAAGTTGTAATATATTTAATATATAAATATTATAATATATTTCGTATATAAATAGAATATATAAGTAGTACTGATATTTATAATATCTTGTAAACTTTCTTTACATGGGAAGTTTGCAAATTTTTGCTTTGGGGTCTCCCAAATTTATGGACAGGAATTGGAGTAAGCAGACTACTCAATTGCAAACACAGGTTATTTTTTATAAATAGGATGGCTCGGAAAGCAAAGTCAAGGGTATCAGAGAAGAGTCAAAAAAAGCTCTAAGAAACCATCAACACGTAAACAACTTTAATTCACAACTGTTATGGACGAATGATCGCCCCGCCTGCCTGTATACATCCCTAGCTCTCCTACCAAGATAGTCTAAAGTATTTTAAAGTTCTTTTCCTATGCTGCTCTGCCATTTATACTGATTATGAGACCAGCAGATAAACTGATACTTTAGTTATCAAATTTTCAGATAAATACTTGAACTACACACCTGGACAATCATTTCTAAAAAGCCTCATCCACAATTGTATAGGATTTAGCTAATCAAATACCGGACTCAGCTGAAGTCAAGAGATCTAGGGAGATGAGGGATATGAAGGAAGAGTCTATTTTCCATGAAAGGGGAATACAAATAGCTGTGACCAGAAGTTAAAGAATATGTGACTATAGTGTGCATTTTTAAAAATGACTCAAGAATATCTTTCTTCCCACGTACAGCATTATTTTGATTCTATTTACTTTCCTTGAATCTTAAAGGACTTGTGACTCAATGTGGCTGAAAGAATGAGGTAGTAGTAGGCTGCATGACTTCCAGAGGTAGGTCATTGACCTTATAAATAGTTCAGTTACCTATCACTATTTTTTGGAAGAGACCATTGGTTCTCCTTCATATAAGAACTCATACTCATACCTTTGTGATCTCTATATGAAAGATAATGATACTAGCTATTCCACGACAGGCCCCTCTTTCAGCTCCATCTGACCACATACACACAGGAAATCTCCAAGCTAAAATTGTCCTCAAATACCTAGTCCTGAGCTAAGAAAGAAATTAGAAGGAATAAAAATGTTTCTATTTTAAGTGACTAAATTTCAGATCATATGGAGCAACATCCTTTATAAACTTTGGTTATTCATACACTTTGAAAGTTTTACTAAGCTCCTTTACTGTAAGGTACTTTGATATATTTAATCTGCTCCTTTTTCTTAGCCTAGTTTTGCTGTGGGCTGTAGTGATAGCACAATGGGTAGGGCGTTTGACTTGTATGCAGCTGACACGGGTTTGATTCCTCTGTCCCTCTTGGAGAGTCCGGCAAGCACCCCGTGGCGTATTCGATATGCCAAAAACAGTAACAAGTCTCACAATGGAGATGTTACTGGTACCCACTCAAGCAAATCGATGAACAAAGGGAGGACAGTGCTACAGTGACAGGACAGTTTTTCTGTATCCTATTTTACAACATCTTTATTAACATCAAGTAAGGACTGGCATAACCTATAAATTCACCTACTTTTGGTCACAAAAGAATGCTGCCAATGACAAGTATTGTGCTTTATAGATAACTCTAGAAAAACTTGAAAATAGTTTATATAAATTTTGGATCTTTTATTCAATTATTTCTTTGCCTATCCTAAAGTTGCTCAATTGAACACTTTTCACATATTACCATATCTAACAGAAAAAAAATAATCAAATGAATTTACAGAAAATCTCTACATGTAACTCAGACACTGATACACTATAACTGAAAAATACTTTTTTATTTTTTTTGAGCAGTTGATGGAAGTTCTACAGTATCTTCTTTTTACATTGACACTCAAATCCTAAACTCTCCACTCAAAAGGCTCTATATTGAATATCAATGTATTTTTAAAATATGTTATAGTAACATTTTTAGTTTACTTGTAAATGTGGTGAAAAAGGACTTCAAGTTTGTAGGAATTCAATAAAAAAAGAAAAGGAAGAAGAAAGAAAGACTATAAAAATATAAATTTCATTTCTTATTAACTTTGTTTTAAAAACTATGACATTCTCAACTTGGGAAATTAGTCAAAAAACTGAAATTATCATATTATAAGCTGAATGGGCAGCTGAGACATTTCAAGTAATTTTCTAAACGTATCCTATGTTTTTGTATATAAAACTGCGCAATCCACACAAAGAAAACATTTTACCCTTTTCCCCTATAAAACTAAGTTTTTATGGGAGACAGAAGGACTCTATTTCAGCTTATAATAACAATGACAAACTTGACGTTGGACATTTCTTATACCATGGGATTTTGGAGGATCAATGGTCCAGTAAAATGATATTCATAGTCTCCCCAAATATTCCCAATTTCTAAGAAATGCCCCAACGTCCTGATTGTGATTGTGATTAATCAGGTTAGTAATTCTAAAGGTAAAGCTCATGCTAGCGACTTTTTGTCTCTCCAGCAAGCTTCCACCACCTTACCAATACAGAGTGTATTCACTGCTATTCTTCTTACCACGGTTTCTGACCTGTCAACCTTAGTGCAAGATCGAGCAATAATGCAGGTACTGTATGTCTGACACCCTTCCAATAATGAAGCGATAAGTTGTTGGTACAGAGCTTAATATTGGGGCGCCTTAATACTTGATTTAAAGGATTCATCTTGAAGTAATGAATTAGATAATATCCTGTAGGAAAAATAAGTGTCAAAGCATTTTGAATGTTATTTGTTATTCAGAAAAAATACCTAAACTTAAACCTAGAAATCAGTACATGATAATAAGGTATCATCCAAGAGTAACTTACAACACTACCTTTGCTTTTCTGATAAAGTCTTCCATTCACAAAAGGCCATAAGCCTTATCATAAGCAAAACAAATACAAAGTTAATATGCATTTTAGTGTAAGCATGGGTTGTTTAACAGTCAGAGGAACAGATAAGACAGAGCTAGTCACCATTACCTTGGGCTTCTTCCAGTCATCCTGAGGTAGGTATCATACAGGAGTGCTGGGGCCTTATGGCTTACAGCAATCCAGTAATGATATAAAAGGTGATTGGAGGTTAGATTTACATTGGGCCGTCTGAAGGCCTGTTCGAGAGGATTCCTCTTGAAAGTGGAAATTACATGATATTCTGAGGAAGAGAAGTTGTGTAACAGCTTTGATAATAACCATGTAATGAAGTTTTGAAAAAAAAGTCATGTTTTTTACAAAGCAAAATAATTTACCAAAGATGTCAGAGTGCTCTTATTTGAAAAACTACTCTCTAAAGTAGCTAAGAGAATGTGGGCATTAAGACTGCTGAACTCAAGTGGTTTCAGAACTGCCACTATTTGTGGATTTTAATTAGATGAATGAATTTTGGCTAAAAGTCACTTATAAATCCTTTTAATATTTTACCTATGTCAGTTTACAATGTCACTTTCTCTATTTCACCTCTCATGATAGCTTCTTTCTTTCTGTTCCTCTTTCCAGATTCCTATTACTGTACTTACTTAAAAAAGAAAAGGAAGATCATCATCCTTTGCTTATGAATAATTAAGTTGATCAAAGTAACACACATCAACAAGCTTAAAACAACCCAAAATTAACTTCTGCTGTAATTTAGGTTATGCAATGTCAACACAATCAAATCTATTATCATCTATGTTAATACTTTAATGGAAATGTGTATTGAGATAATTCACTAAAAGTTAATGCTCAATTTGAATTTTATTAAACTTAGAAACAATAAAAAATTTACAAAAAAAGCTAATTTAAGTGCTTTAAAATTCGTAAAACAAGATCATTATTATAAAATTAAAATACCATCTGGATTTTCTCTGATATGTTCTTATAGTTAATCATCATATTTGAATTTAAAATGCCACAAAAAGTCCCAAGGACAAATGACATTAAAATTCAAAGCTGTCACAAGGGTAACAAAAATTGCTTAATTAGAGGTAAAATAAGACCTCTTATTAAATCAATGCCATGTGTGTATTTTGCTTAAAATCTGAAGCATAAACCAGTAAATTAAAAATAATTGCACAATAGTACCTTCAGTTAGACCATTTTTATTTTAAAACAAATAACATGGCATTCAGATTACCTGCTATGAATCTGTGAATTTATATAAATTAATAAATATAACAAAATATTCTGGCAAAATATCTTACTTGCTAATACCATTTATTACTCTTGGGACCACTAGCTATTCTCCTGTGATATACCAACTCTTGTAGCTATTAAGAATGTTGCCTACTCAGCTCAGATAGAGAAGGGAGCACCAAATAAAGGGTGTTTGGAGGATCCTCCCAGGAGGAGAGATGCATGTCAAAAGTAGACTATGGACTGAACATGTTTGCCACTCAATGCCTCTTTTGCAGACCACAACACCCAAAAGGAGAGAGAGAACACAGGGGATTGCCCTGCCACAGAGGCGAGGGTGGGGGTGGGGGGATATTATCCATGGTGGTGGAAAATGGGCACTGGTGGAGGGATGGGTATCTGATCATTGTATAATCGAAACCCAAGCACAAATATTATAAATCTACAACTATACCTCATGGTGTTTCACTAATAATAAAAAAAAAAAGAATGTTGCCTACAAGCAGCAAAAGGGTTGAGTGTGTTCATGAGGGAAAAAAGGGTACTTCTTCCACACTACAACTACCTATGAAGGTTGCTGTAGATGATAGCAGAAAAACAGTAAGGTTCAGGGCAAAGGTGAGAAGGAAAAGACTATTTTAAAATTTGTGACACAAAGGCAACATTGGTAGATATAGTAAGATGGTAATTAAGAATAAATTGGTAGCCTGAATATCTCATGGATTATTCTAACATAAAAATTCAGTGAACATTCTCAATTCTCTCATATTTATTTATTCTGACATTCACAAACACAAGTAAAATCATACCAACTTCACCCCAGTGGAAAGGATTAGTGCTGCCTGTTGTGCAATTATACACCATCATGTTTCTTGGTCTGTAAGACAAAGATTAAAACAATAAAACACAAAAAAAATACCAAACTTATCCAATGTAAATCCTACCATTTATGAGGATGATGGATACCTTTTCATACTATATCAAAAATTATCCATAAAGGATTAATTTTTGTATCTGATGACTATTTACTAATATCCTTCATCCCCTTTGCTCTACCGAATAATTATCAAAGTACATTTTCTTTTAATATTTTTGTTCCTTATGTAAGTAGGAGTACTCGGCAAGACCTTCTTTGGGGCCATCTTCCTCCGTCCAGCCACTCTCGGGACTGTCTAAGGCGAGCATGGCAAGGTCGAAGAGGGGCGCGGGCTCCGATAACCGTAGAACCCCAAAATTGGCAAAATCATAAATGAGTATCTGGTAGAACAGCTCTTCACTCAGTTTGCTGGTATTGAGAAGATATAACTTGGTCTGATGCTGTGCCAAGGCCCACTGAGGATTCACACAACCCACAAATGAGTGGTTATTCAGCATCTCCCGGAGTGTCTCATGTCCCCGCTGATTTATTTCTTCCTGGAGGCTCAGGACACTGGTGAGGTTAATGATCCTTCTCCGGGGGGTACACGCTGCGGTCATTTCCTTTCTGGAATCATCTTCCACCATTTCCACATCAGAGTTTTCCCGGTGTCTCTTTCTGGGGTTGTCCGGACTGGAAGGGGGGCTTCGCTTCTCTGATTTGTCTGAGGTCTTCTCTGCGGCAGCCCCCTGTAAGCTCTGATCTTTGGCAGCCCCTTCAGCCGGGGCTGGGAGTTCCAGCATTTCCTGGTCTTGGTGCCTGACCCTGCCACTGGGAGCATCTGGTTGGTCTTCTGGGCCCGAGGCCTGGGGCTGAGCAGATGGGGCCGTGCTCAGGGGCTGCAGAAAAGCATCGAGCTTCTGTTCCCGGGAGTCTGTGCGAACCATCTGGTGAGCATAGACCTTTTCGCCACTTCCAGAAGCAGCTGAGGGGGCCACACCCGCAGCAGACTTGATCACCTCCCCAGAAGGGCCGGCCAGGGCTGGTAGTAAAGTCTGGGTGTAGTACATGCGGGAGGAGTTGGAGCCCAGGAGGCGGCTCTCGATGTGCTGCTGCACCCGCTCCAGGATGCTGTCCTCGTGCAGGAAGTGCACCTCGTGCTTGGTGGGGTGCACGTTGACATCCACATTCTGGGGGCTGATCTCTAAACTGAGGTACAGGAACGGGTGTGTGTTTTTGGGCAAGTATGCAGCATACACTGTTTCTATGGCTCTTCGTAAGGAAGTTGACTCTACCAGCCGATGATTGATGAAGAGTAAGAAGATACACTTCTTCACCGAGTAGTTGGCGTTGGAAATGTAGCCTTTCATTTTGAAGCCGAGGGTTTTATCCTCACATTCAACTTCTATCAATTCGCGACTAACAGCATTTCCAAAGATGGAGCGAATATTGTCAACAGTCGAAGCACTGGGCAGTGTTCGAACATCAGCTACCGTTTCACCCTGTTTTTTAACCGAGAAACTAATGCCTGAATTGTGTATTGCATACCTGCCAACAACTTCCAAAATTTTCCCATACTCTTCACTTGGGTTTTTTAAAGCTTTTCTTCTCGTGGATATGTTGTAGAACAGGTCCTCAAAAATCAGATGGGCTGGACATGTAATGAGGTTTACAGACAACCGCTGGACTAGAGCCATTACTGATTGGATTCCACGAGACATCAAAAGATCACGTGGACGCCCACCTATAAGATGGTCAGACTTCTTCGTCAAGACCCTAAATGATCGGTTTGAGGCTCTACATGTTCCTAAAACGAACAGATACCATTGGGCTACGCTAGCACGCAACCGGGATGAATGGAGACGTTACTGGTACCCGCTCGAATAAATCGATGAATAACGGGGATTAAGTGATTAAGTGATGTAAGTAGGAGTGTCTATTTTCAAATGTAGGAAAAATAACGAAAAAATCTAAGCTCTCCCCTATATTTTCCTTTTCTCAGAGGATTTAATTTAAAAAATGAGTGACAGTGAATATTTGTTTTCACCAGAAGCTATATATTCATATAATCATATATATTTCCATCAAAAGTAGGGCAAATTGGGGGAAAAAAGGTCTCTGAAAAGTTTAAAGCTAAGTTGTCACCTATGATGCTACTAGTACTTTGGCAAAGGAAGTAGTTCAGTTGGAAGAGTATTAGACTAAAGGTACTCTATTGTGTCATATCTGATATATACAAGTTAATTACTTGGGATAACTGTGAACTGTGATAAACCATTTTTGCAACAGGAAGTGATAATGAATGCTAAGAAATAGTATGTCTGAGAAAATTAATTTATGTTAATACATAGCACTGGTTCTAGCATTGTAGGGCTACTCTCACCTTAGTGCTTTATTCTAGTGATGCTCGGGGGATCATGTAGTGACAAGGATAAAACCTGGGGCTCCAGAATACTAAGTACTACAATCCTTTGAGCTATCTCCCTGGCTCCTTCCAAGTTACTACAGATTTAATGAGACATTATGTCTCATATACCTATTAATTCCGGAATACCAGGCTGCTGCAAGACTTGTGTTGACAACTACATCCACAGGAACGAGGTCTGCAAGGGCATTGTTGGAGGCACGCATTGTTCGAAGAATTCCTTTCCCTGCCTGTGTTGAAATTAAAAACAATAGCTTAATGTATATCCTTTGCATATTTAACATATACAAGGATATATAGAAAACAATAAAATCAGAATATTAAAATAAAGCTAAAAGTTTACTTACCGCAATAAAAAGACCACTTGGTCCATTAAAGTTATCAATCCATCCCTAATCCAAAAAGACAAAAAAAAGGAACTACTTAGAAACACTAGAGATTTTTAATTAAAATTTAATAAATATACCATAAAATCTAATTTATATATTTAGTAGTTATTTTTTTTAAACTAGAAGTTAAGACCCACATCCCAAAGAGAAGCAGTCTTCCTAAAGAACAGCAAACAGTTAAATAATTTTCAAAGAATTCCTATCCTCCTGTTACTTCTCTGCAAAGAGAAATTTTAAGAAACATTTATTACAGTTTAGGTGATTCACAACAGTTTTAAAATTTGTGACATCTAAGTAAAAAATTACTGCATTCCAACTACCACCAAAGTGCCTCTAAGTCTAATCTACCATCTGCCCCCATTTCTCATCACTGCTTAGTAACCGGTTTTGTATTCCAAAGCCAACAGCTTATCATTATTCAGTACTGTCTATTTTCTTATCTACCCCACAAATGAGTGAGATCATCTGGTATTTGACCTCTTGCCTCTCACTTAACTTTGCTTAACATAACACCCTATGGTTACATCCATAATGAAGCAAACAGCATGATTTCATCTATTTTTTACACCAGCAATAGTATTCCATTGTGTATATATACCACAATTTCTTCATTCATTCATCTGTCACTGGATATCTGGGTTGTTTCCACATAATAGCTACTGTATGAAGTGCTGCAATGAACATGAGTATTCATTTATCTTTTTGGATTGATGTTTTTGTGGTTTGAGGGGCAAATGCCAAGAAGTAGAATTGCTGGGTCATAAGAGAATTCTATTTTTCTCTTCTGAGAAACCATCATGCTATTTTCCACAGAAGATTACAATAAGAAATTCTTGTATCAAATATATTCACTAAACTTGTTCATTTTCTCTTTTGCTATTTACTGATTTAATATCCAGAGGTTTAGGGGAAATAGTGAATCTTCAAATTTAGTGAATAAAAGAGAACAGATTGTCAAAGCAACAAAACATGCTATTCTTGCTACCATCAGAGGCAGACCTAGGTTTTTCCTGAGTCAATTTATCTGTTAAATTTCACTTATTCTAGAGATTTGTAAAATACTTCACCCTGATTTTCTATAGAAAATTATCGGGGCTGGAGCAATAGCACAGCGGGTAGGGCGTTTGCCTTGCACGCGGCCGACCCGAGTTTGATTCCCAGTACCCCATGTGGTCCCTTGAGCCCTGCCAGGGGTGATTCCTGAGTGCAGAGCCAGAAGTAACCCCTGGGCATTGCCAGATGTGACCCAAAAAGCCAAAAAAAAAAAAAGCAAAAGAAAGAAAATTATCACAGAAATAGCTTATATCTTTTGGCCTGTGGTTTGTTTATATAAGGAGGTATCTTCCAGGTACTAAAATGTCAATAAAATAAGATGCAGAATATTCTCACTTCTATTCCCTTCACTTCAACAAGAAAAATGAGCAAATAATTTTAAAAGTCAATATTGATGTATCAGAGTCCACACAATTTCTTAATTTTAAAAAATTTATTAGTGGTATCCAATAAAGAAGTGATATATACACACAATGGAATACTGTACAGCTACTGTAAAAATAAAAAATGAATTCTTGTGGTTTGCTACAACTGTGACAGGAAAAAGGACCTGACGGGCTTTTGAGCAAAAAAAGTCCAAGGAGAAGAACAATTCCAGATGATCTCACTTATATGTGGTGAACTTATACATAAAACAAAGAAAAGATAATACTGAATGAGAACATACTCTAAGCTTGTGACTGAAGAACTAAGAAACCAAGCAGTGGGTCAAGAGAAAGAGGGGGAATCGGGGTGATGTAGGGACAGTGCTGAGTAGTCCTGGACACTTTGGTGATGGTGAAGATGCATGTACATCAATACCACAAATGCTAACACTATTGTAGCCATGCTAAACTTCAAAAAATAAAAAAATAATATTTTTTTTAAAGTGCAATAAATGTCTATGAACTTCAAAGAGAGGAAATGCTGTCCTTCCAGTCAAAACTTCAGAGCACTTAATTTACCTTTCAATAAAGGCTTTTACACTTTTGATCTGCATTTTTATATACATTAAAAATAAATATACCAACAAAAGTCTCTTCTATAAATTGAAACAACTTTATCATAGTAAGCCATATTTAGCAAAAATACCTGCTCTTAAACAACTGCCAACACTTTTTTAAAATTATGACTTAAAATTATCAATCCAACTATTTATAAAAATTTTTAACTTACTGGAAATGGTTCTTTCCAACTGGCACCAACAATCGATGGCCTTACAATTGCCACATTCAGCTTTGCACCTTCCTGTTGTACAACATATTCAGCTAATGCTTTCGTGTATATGTATGTATTGGGTCTGTCTCCTATCAATTTTGGTGTGATATCATTTACGAGGCCATCATCCATCCACCTGATAAACAAATTCCATTAAAAAAAGGAACTATTTTCAGATGCTTTACTATAAAATTAAAAGTCATTTAACTTTGTACATTCAAACTTATCTACTGCTCTGACTCAAATGATTTGCCAAATTTTACTACAGAACATAAATTAGTCTTCATTTCATTAAATTTCAACTTCAGGTTCACATCTTATATACTGCAAGAAAAGTCTAAAAACCAAGTTCTTTCATAACTTATATGATAAGTATCAAAAGGCAATATGAATTAATTTATCTTCCTTTAGCATCTAGGCGATAGCTAGTATACCCAGTGCCCTGTGTACCAGTAAGGTATTATTCCTGGCAGTGCCAGGGATCAAACCAGGATTGTCACCACACATGGCAAGTACTTTAACTACTCTGTGCTATCTCTACAGTCCTTTTAATCTTTTTAAGTACATTAGCTTACTAATTTGTGAGAAAAAGGAGGCAGATTTTGGGGACTGTCAAATAAAATGGGTTCAGAAAACAAACCAGGGAATTAGCCCTGAAAGTATCTTAGTGTATTCTCCTTCATTTTTAACAATTTATCTGCTCCCTCATAGCAATTAGAATAAAAGACCTATTGCTCATTTTAAGAAAAAAATTAGAGAGGCAGGTATGAACACTATACAGCATTCTTGAGAGGAAAATAATTTGGCTAAGAGAGTGGGTAGTACTTCTGGTAAGAACGGAGATCTAAGGAAAACAAAAAAAAAGGGACAAAATAACTGGAGGGAAAGAGAAAAAATTTTAAAAAGAGATAAAGAAATATTATGAAAGGATTTACAAATATATGAAGATATGATGGTTGACTGGAATGTTTCTATAATTAATCTATAAAGAAAATAATGCCCTTTTTGTTTTTGCTCTGATCCTGTCTGCTTTACATGATGAAAAAGCACTGCTGAAGCAAAGTAAATCTTGGCCACAGTATAAACATATTTCACTTATTCTCTATACATCAAATCTTCACAGATATTTTTATACAGTAATTACTTATAGAATTCTAGTTCTAAGAAGAGAAATATTAGGAGTATCAATTAAAGGACTAAGGCTCCTCTGATTTACTAGTAACTAATGGCTTCTCTGTAAATATATCCACTAAGAAAAACAAAATGGGTGATCTTGTAATAAATTAGAACCTTGTTTTTGAGTAGGCAATTAGTCTCTATGGATATCAGCTGCATGTTAGTAACTAGAATTAATTTCCTAAATATCAGAGGCCCTGATACCGTGGAATAAGTTGTTCAGAGAGTTCTTCCTCCAGCTCTCACACCTGATCAAAAGTGAAGTTCCATAATGACTTCAATAGCCATTTAGATGTAAATGGATGTGAGAAAAAGAGTGAGCAAATATAAAATAATTTGCTGAACAGGGGATATAAATGTATGTGTAATTGTGAGTGGGTGGAGAAGTGGAGAGGAAGAGACTGAAAATCACCAAAGGACAGAAAAGGGATCTTTTATATCACTTGCTCTACTTAAAAATAGATCAAGTACTAGAGACTTGGGGTTCAAGATGTTGGGATCAAAGCAAAAGTACATAAATTTTAAACCAACATACTCTAAAGAATCAATCAGCTTCTTGGGATCCACAGGGGGTGGATAGACTACTTCATCAATATGTTTTCGATTGCAGTAAGCATATGCTGTTGATACATGCGTAAATACTTCCAAATTTTTCATTTGCTGTGCAAGGTGAATAAGTTGTCGTGTAGCAATCACATTTAACTGAACAGCATCTCTGTGAAAAAATGACAATAAAAAGTTGGGAATTACAACATTTATTTCATATTTAAAAAAACCAATTCCATTACAGACAGAAACATAGATTGCTGTTTTACAACTGTCCCTTAGTTGACTTTGCATATTTTATTTCAATATGAAGAAGATCCATTGTGTCATTGTGTCTTAAGATTTACTGATGAAATAAACTCCATATTCAGATTTTAAACTGTAACTGTCACTCTCCTCCCAGTGTTCATCGATTTGCTCAAGCAGGCACCAGTAACATCTCCATTATGAGACTTGTTACTATTCTTGGCATATCGAATACGTCATGGGTAGCTTGCCAGGCTCTGCCATGAGGGCGGAATACTCTTGGTAGCTTGCTGGGCTCTTCAAGGGGGCGGAGGAATCAAACCCGGGTCAGCCGTGTGCAAGGCAAACACCCTACCTGCTATGCTATTTCTCTGGCCCCAGATTTTAAAAATAGATATAAATTTAACATTTTAATTATCCAGAAATACACATATAACTTCAGTCTTTTGCTTTTAGGTATACATTTAAAAAGACATTTGGTGTGACCCAAAAAGCAAAAATTAAAATTTTTTTTAAAATTTAAAAAAATAAAAAACATTTGGGGACAGGGACACACGCAGTGGTGCTTGGGGAATACTCTGGTTCTGTGCTTACTCCTGTCTATGCTCAGGGTTCACTTCTGGCACAGACCATCTACAGTACCAGGATTCAAACTGGGGTCAACCGGAGTGCAAGGTAAGCATTGTACAAGGTAATACACCCTGTATTATCCCTGGGACCCCAATACATGCAGTTTGAAGTCATGTTAGATTTCCTTTGCATACTGATTTTCTAATGTATACTATTTTTGTGATTTGGCTGTATAACACAAGAATAAACTGGAATGGTTACTTAATTTTAATATAAGGCAGTGTCATTAATAGGGTAAAAAAAGTTAAAAGTCCCAAAATGTAGTATTTCATTGACATAAATTTTATATTATATAAATATGTATATACTTATGTCATATATAAGTTTATGTACATATCCTTCTATAGCAATTAATTCAAACACTTTTTAAAAGACTACCTAAAAATTCAAAGAGGTATTATAAAAAAAATTGGTATGTAGATTACAAGGTATATTGCCAGACCTCAAAGTATCTATACATTCTGCTTTGAAAATCTGATTCAGAGTAAGAAATACATTAAGTCTTCATTCAAAGTTCCTGGCTCAAAGCTCCCTCTAGATACCTTGGAATTTCCAAAATATAGGTAGTGATAAAGAAATTATTTTCTCTTATAAATATTAATATTAATAAATTTAATATTCTGAATAGAATCTAAGGAGAAGAACTGGTTGCCAGGAAACCCAACTTTTACATTAAAAATGTCCAACTTCGGGGGGGGGGTGCTGGAGCAACAGCACAGCAGGTAGGGCGTTTGCCTTGCACACGGCCGACCCCGGTTCAATTCCCAGCATCCCATATGGTCCCCCAAGCACTGCCAGGAGTAATTCCTGAGTGCATGAACCAGGAGTAACCCTTGTGCATTGCTGGGTGTGACCCAAAAAGCAAAACAAAATTTTAAAAAATAAAAAAAGATCCAACTTCCTTTTTTTTTTTTTTTTTTTGCATTTTGAACCACTAGTCCTTTTTTAAAGCGAACCACAGCGAGATAGAAGTTTCAAAGTTGTTCATGATTGGGTTTCAGTCATATAATGTTCCAACACCTATCCCTTCACCAGTGTACATTCCTACCACCAATGTCCCTAGTTTCCCTCCCGCCTGGCCTTGCCCGCCCTGCCTCCCCAACCTTTACCCCTACTCCCTCACCCCCATTCATGATTTTGGGGGGATTTTTGTGGGGAGATTTGTGGGGGGACCACACCTGGCAGTACCCAGTCCTTATTCCTGTCACTGCACTCAGAGGATCATATGTGGTACCAAGTATGGACCCCAATTGGCTGTATGCAAGAAAATACTTTACCTGCTATACTATCCAGGTTTTTGTAATTATTTGTTTATAGCTTATTTGAGAGAAAAACAACTGAAATATTCAGTATCACTAATGCTAGTCCAACTTTCAAACAAGAGTAAAAGGGTCTGGAGAGTGAATCTATCACCAGTGGCCAATGAAGTTAATCAGTTAAGTTAATGAAATGAAGACTCAATGCAAACTCAAAAGGAGGAGGGAACTGAGAATACTTTCCAATTGATGAATGAATGAAACTGTAGGGAGAATAGTGCTCACTAAGGACACAAAAACTCCTTATCCTTTTCCCAGACCGTGTCCTATACATCTTTTCTACCTGGCTATTCTTGACTTAGAACCTTTCATAATAAACTAGTGCTGTAGTTATTATTTTTATTAAAGTTTACATTTTTTGAGTTCTGTGAATCACTCTAGTAAACTAATCAACTCCAAGGACAGAACTGATTATGAGAAACGAGAACATGAGTTGATTATGAGTCACTATAAATCATGGGAATAACTGCCTCTACTTGTTCAGATGAGCAAGTTACAAACTATACTGATGGACATTTGATTTGGAAGTAGGAAGGGCTGCATCTTGAATCCCTAACCTGTGGAACTTGATACTAACTCCAGGTAGACAGTGTAAGAATTAAATAGTTATGGGGCCTGGAGAGACAGTACAGCACGTAAGGTGTTTTCTTGCATGCAGTCAATCAGGGTCCATACTTGTACCACATATGATCCTCTGAGTGCGGAGGCAGGAATAAGGACTGAGTACTGATAGGTGTGCCCCCTTCCCAAATCTCCCCCTAAAAAAGCTCCAAATATATTGCATTATAGAACATGCAGCTGCTGTTCTGCTTTGGTGATTTAAGGGAACTCTACCCTTCAAACATAAAAATTTGGAAATCAGGATACCCCAAAGAATTTAAATTTATTCAAAGTAAATAACATCATAAAACAAAAGTACATTTAGCATTATTCCTATCTCAGTCCCCAAAATTCAATAAATATTACTTAAGCTAATGAGAAAGTAAATAGTTTTTGTAATTCTTTGTTTATAGCTTGAGAGAAAAACAACTGAAATATTCAGTATCACATGCTAGTAATTACACTATATTTTGAGGTATGTTAACTTAGAGAAAAAATTTGTTCTAACCTAATTTCTTAAACTTATTTTAAAAAAGAAATGTAAAAATTCCCTGATTTTGCTGAAACTAATTGGAAATCTATAAATTAAGATACACAATATTATAGAATAACATCATAATCACAAAGTTATAATTAAAAAAGTATGAAAGTTGTTTCCTATATGTAAAATTTTAAATTCTGTTTACTGTTTATGAAAACTAATATTAATTCAAAAATAGGTTGCAAAAAAAAAGTTTTGTGTTAAAGTTTAAAGTTTTAATCTTTCCAAAATTCTTATATTTTCAGTATAGAAAGGTCAGAATGCCTCAGAGAGCATCTGTTCCATTTGGCTGTAAAGCAGTGCCTTGATGTCTATCATGCTGTAAAACAATGGGGATGGAGAGGGAGCTTTGGAAGACTATTTTGTTACAGGTTCCTGAGGACTGGACAACTTCTGGGTCACCACCAACTGGAAAAACATACGAGAATAACTGAATGAAATCAAAGGATGAAGGTATTAAAATCATGAGTGTATCTTTTACTTCTTTATCTCAAATAAGGGAGAATTTTCAATTCAAATGGAAATCTAATAAATAAGACATTTCACAGAGAGAACACTGTCTTCTAGACAGGCAACGTGTATTTGTAAGGCAATGTGTTATTTTCTTTTGCATTTGCAAAACAATGGGGATAGGAAGAGGAGTGTTTAGTAAGAAGTACACAAAGATATTATGTTACAGGCTTCTGAGGAGGGAGACTGTTTCTAGGTCACTGAAAAAAAAAGAAATAACTTGAGCCAGAAAACACAGAAAACACGCCTGTGCCTTAGATGAGGCAAGTACTATACACAACTTGACATGACAGAAAATGACAATTAAATTTCAACCTGTCTTCCTATTACTATGATTTACCTAGCAAAAAAAAAATAATAATAATATTTTTTTTCTCTTTTATTAATGGAAACTACTCCTGAAGGAAACAGAAAGAGGGAGAAAGTTGCAGTCACATTATGATACTCTGGTTCTCAAAAGGTTACCTTAAGAGTTTTATGCTAATTTACAATGTCTAAATCAATTTCCCCCTTAATCCAAAGATAATATCACAATTACCCACCATTTTTTTTTCCTTGAAAACCGTTTTTGTTTTTTTGGGGATTTTTTTTGGCTACTCTTTCCATTTGATTATGAAAATAAGTAATGAAATTTGGAATTATGGGGAAAACACTATTTCCAGAGGGGAGAAGGATCTGTTAGGTTAATCTCTGGATATTAAAAACCTATCCGTAATCACACTATCCAAAGATATAATTGGCAAATATTCAACCTTAAACACACAAATACACACATGCATAATTTTATAAAAATGAAAGTATACATTCTAATAAGATTTCAATACATGAACATATAATGACTACACAGAACTAATTACCAAACAATAAATGATAAAAAAAACTACCTCACTTCAAATATGAAATGAACTGGCCGATAATATTAATGTGGATAATGGCAGCAAAAAATGAGACACTGGTGAAAGGATTGGAACTGGAACATTGTATGCCTGAAAGTCAATCATGAATAACTATAATTCATGGTAATTCTATTTTAAAAAATAGTTAAGTACCTTGAAAACTATAAAGTACTATAACAGAAACATAATGGACTAGTACAGTGCCTTCACCGGAAAAATGGGCAAAGCATACTGTAATTGTGCGATGCTGAACTGTCACATTTATAGCAATTAAAGTTTATATTTCCACTTTTTTTTTTTTTTGCTTTTTGGGTCACACCTGGTGATGCACAGGGGTTACTCCTGGCTCTGCACTCAGGAGTTACTCCTGGAGGTGCTCAGGGGACCATATGGGATGCTGGGAATCGAACCCGGGTTGGCCGCATGCAAGGCAAACACCCTACCCACTGTGCTATCTCTCCAGCCCCTCCACATTTAAAAATAATATGGAAAATAATCTCAAAGCCCTTTATAGGAAATACTTAATTTTATTTTCTTTTTTTAATGAGTAACTGTGAATGATAAAGTTACAAAGATATTTATGATTAAGTTTCAGGTGTATACTGTTCCAACACCAATTTCCCCACCAGTGTCCAGTACTCTCCACCAATGTCCCCAGTTACCTTCTGCACCCCCCTCCCCCCGGTCTCTGTGGCAGGCACTTTTCCACTCCCTGATTGTTCTAGTGTTCCTTTCCCTAACTTATCATCCCCACCCTTACTTACCCCAGTGTAAAGCTTCCTACTGAAGACCAGTCCTTCTGCTCTTCCTTTCTATTGCTATTGAGCATTTGATATTCCCCTATGAGATTTCTTTACATTCCACAAGACAGATCATTCTGAGTGTTAGTTACTCTCCCTCTGAATTGATATCATTCAACATAATTACTCTCCAGATACATCTACATTGCAGTGAACTGCATGTAATTTCTTAATTTCAAACATTTAAAAAAAATTAACTCTATGTAATTGTGAAACCTCTCAGTGATTCTTGGTCAACTGGGCCCACAACTCAATGTAAGAGTCTAAGAACATGGTGCTGCTCAGGCTGTACGATGCTGCTAGGGATTATCCACTTTCCCTGTGTTGCACTGCTGCGTTGCATCCAGCAATGCTTGCCTGGGGGGGGGGGGGGGGGGGGGGGGTTTCACACAGTGCCAAGAATTGAACTGGGACAGGCCTTGTATAGGCATGTGCCTGAATTCCTGTACTGTTCCTCTGACCAGCTTCCAAATTGATCACTGTCACTGTCCTCCCATTGTTCATCGATTTGCTCAAGCGAGCCCAGTAACGTCTCCATTGTGACAATTGTTACTGTGTTTGGCATATCGAATATGTCATAGGTAGCTTGCCAGGGTTTGCCGTATAGGCGAGATACTCTTGGTAGCTTGCCGGGCTCTCCAAGAGAGGTGAAGGAATCAAATTTGGGTCAGCCATGTTGGCGGCTTGCAAGACAAACACCCCACCCGCTGTGCTATTGTTCCAGCCCCCAAATCGATCAAGTATTAAAATAAAGATAAGGTACAATCTAAATGTATGCTGCTTTGCATAACTCAGCAAAAAGAGCTGAATTTCATTTTTTTGATAGATATGTATGAAATAGACAAATAAAATTGTTAGGGCATAAACTTCTGACTGGAGAAGTTTATGGAGAATAGAGAGGGAGTAAGGAGAACTATTAGTGTTTATGGCATATTCCAACCTGATGTAAACTTTTCTTTCTTCGATTCATAGTTCCCATGTCTTTCCTCTTAGCCATTCCGTATTAAAATTCATAATAATTAGCAACCGAGATATAGTACAGTGGGTACAATCCCTGGCACCCCATATGGTCCTCTGAGAATCACCAGGCATTAACCCTGAGTGCAGAGCCAGGAGTAGCCCTGATCATTGCTAGGTGTGAACTCCCCAAACAAAACAAAATTAAAAATTCATGATAACTTCCTTCAATAAAATACTAGTTATTCAATGCTGTTTAACGAGCAGAAAGAAAATCATATAGGGTATTCTCTTACCACTCTATTAGAAAATAAAACTAGAAATAATACAAGGCAGTTTCAGATCACTTTAGCAACTTAAATAAGTAAAATTAAATCTTTTAACTATGTTCTGAAGTTCAAATATCATAGAAATACCTTTACTTACCTTAAATTTTCATTAAATCTTACTGTAGCTGCACAGTGGAATATAATATTGGTAGAATCTATGATAATCTCTTTATCTTCTTCACTAAGAGCCAGTTTAGGTTGGGTGAGTTCACTGCTGATTGCTATAATTTTCTCTCTAAAATCTGGATTTTCATCTCTTAATCTATCAAAGAGCTATCAAGGGAGAGAAAAATATTTTAGGGCAGTTTTCAACTTTTGAAAATCCACTATCACCCCCCCACACACACACTTTTAATTACCCCATCAAACATCACTATTTTTAAAAATTCAAGTATGCCAATGTATGGTTGTTGTGGGTTTTTTAAAGCAACTTTAATTAATGGGGGTGTGAGCGGTAGGTAGAGTTTGGGGCACACATGATTATACTCATGGGGCTATTTTGCTATTCCTAACTCTGTGCTCAGGAGGGAACCCTGCACTGTTCTGAGGGCATGAAGAGCCTGGGATTTGCACTGGGATCGGCAGGACCCAAGACAAGCATCTTAACCTCTGTACTATCTTTTCTGATCCTTGTTATTCTTAATTGTTGTTATTCTGAATAAAAAACAACATAGGAGAACCACCGTATTAATCCCCATTTTACACAGGTAGGGCGTTCGCCTTACAAGCGGCCAACATGGCCGACCCGAGTTCGATTCCTCCGCCCCTCTCGGAGAGCCCGGCAAGCTACCGAGAGTATTCGATATGCCAGACACAGTAACAACAAAGTCTCCAATGGAGACGTTACTGGGCCCGCTCGAGCAAATCAACGATCAACGGGAGAGCCTTTACCTTTACCTCTGAAATATAAGAAAATAAAATAACTTGCTAAGGACAGAGAGCTGGTACTCTGTCAAGTTAAATAGAACTGTCCATGTCTGTTGATCAGATCATATTAAATACAGTCAGATAAACCTCAGTAGTACAGACCAGAACAATGTTTAAATTATGTACATAATTTCTAAATTTAAGACCTGAATTTATTACTTCATGGCATTACCTGATTGAATTACCATGATTCATATTCTAACAATCTTAAATTTTTACTAAATATTAAATTTAAACTAAATATATTAAAGAGAAAAAAAGCTGATAAAGATGCAGGGAGGGGATGTAGGGTAGACAGTACAGGGTAAAGCCCTTGCCCTGCACTCAATCAACTCAGGTACAATCCCCAAGAGTGCACATGGCCCCCTCAGCCGCAAAAAGAAGTAATCCTTAAACTCAGAACCAGAAATCCTGAGTACAGTCATTCCCCACCAAAAAGGGAAAAAATGAAGAAAATATTGAGAACCAGAAAGATAATACAGCGAGAAAGGATCTTGCTTTGCGTGTAGCTGATCCAAGTTTGATCCTCAGTTACCCAAATTCCACCTGAAAATTCTGAAAATTCCACCACGAGTGATCTGAGTGCAGAACCAGAAGAAAACCCTAAGCACAGCTGGATGTGGTCTCAATCTCATCCCCAAAAAATGCAGACTCCATATGACCTCGCAATACCAGTTCTGGGAATATATACCGAGGATGCAAAAAAGCACAGTAGAAATGACATCTGTACCTATATGTTCATTACAGCACTGTTCACAATAGCCAAAATCTAGAAACAACCCAAGTGCCCTAGAACAGATGACTGGTTAAAGAACTTGGTACATCTACACTATGCAGTTGTTAGGAGAGATGAAGTCAAGAAATTTGCTTATAAATGGATAGACATGGACAGTAGCATGCTAAGTGAAATGAGTCAGAAAGAGAAGGACAGACATAAAAGGACTATACTGATTTGTGGAATATGAAACAACATAATATGAGGCTGACACCTAAGGATAATAGATACACAGGACAGGAAGATTGCTCCATAGCTGGAAGCCTGCCTCATGAGCAAAGGGAAGAAGGCAACTGGAACAGAAAAGGGATCACTAAGAAAATGATGGCTTGAGGAACCAGTCGGGATGGGAGATGTGTGATGAAGGTAGATAAAGGACCAAACAAGATAACCTCTCAGTGTCTGTATTGCAAACCATAATGTCCAAAAGTAGAGAGAGAGTATGGGGAATATTGTCTGCCATGAAGGCAGAGGGAGGGTGGGAAAGGGGGGTTATACTGGGGATGTTGGTGGTGGGGAATGTGCACTAGTGGAGGGGTGGGTGTTTGATCATTGTGTGATTGTAACCCAAACATGAAAGCTTGTAACTATCTCATGGTGATTCAATAAAATTAAAAAAAAAAAGATGCAGACTGGAAACTGCACAAAATTGAGAAATATGCTGTACATGTTAATCAGATGATTCAATATTGCTTAGGCATACTTGCAAGAATAAATCTAACTACCTCATGGTGTTTCACTAATAAAAAAATTTAAAAAAGAATAAATTTAACTAAAGAATCAGTTCTCAGGATGATTTTTGTAACTCAAATTTAAGTTTTAATCTCAATTTATATAAAGGAACTTAGATTCTACCTCCAGATCACTTCTATAATAACCTTTAACTTTACAATGATTAAAGTTCATACTTGCAATTTAAGCAGTGAATTTTTAATCTACGGGAAAAGCCCATCTGAACCATCTTAGACGACTTTTAGCATCGGACAGTTTTCCCTCCACAACTGTGAGCCAGCAGCTTCAATGTTAATGCATTCTTTAACTACTAAAATATTCACTAAGTACTTTATATGAACCAGGCACTTAGGAAAAAAAAAATGGCGATTGCCTCAAACTGGTTAAATATAATATAAAAGGGTAATTAAACAGATAAATCACATTGTTCTAAGCAATAAAAAAATATTAATACAATATTATGGGATTACATTGAACATCTATAGGAAGGAGATCGTAAAACACATTTCCAACCAACAATACTGATTATGCTACTTGACAAGTTTAATCTCAACTCAACCTTTTCCCTTTTCTTGTACTCAATAAACATTAATCACTATTATGGATTTCCACTGAAGATAGAAACAGACCAATACAAACCATACCTGTCATTGTCACTGTCACTGTCCTCCCATTGTTCATCGCAGGTTTTGCCGTGGGGGCGAGATACTCTAGTAGCTTGCCAGGCTCTCCGAGAGGAGCGGAGGAATCAAACTCAGGCTGGTCATATTGGCCACTTGCAAGGCAAATGCCCTACCTGCTGTACTATTGCTCCATTAACTCTAATGAATTGCTAAATCTATAATTGATCAGCATATCTTTTGGCACTTTTCAGCAATTCTTTGAAAGTTCAGAATGACTTAGTGGTTTCCGGGTTTGTTTTTTAATCTTGATTGGGGGGTACTGTGATTTATAATATTTATAATATTGCTAATGATGGTTTCATGCATACACCATTCCAATTCTGGAGGAAAGGTTGTTTTAAAAAGAAACCTTTACTTTACAGTATTTACCTATTTTCAGGATAAAACTAAGAGTTTCAGACATGCCAGGTATGTATTCAACTGCTAAGCCACATCTATACCGTTGTATTTGTTATTTATTTTTTAAATGTCAGAGATATTCTAGAAGGCTATAAATTATGTGGCGCCTTCTTACTAACTAAAAATGTACACTTAATACCATATAAAACACTATCAATGAATGTAAGATAAATCTACTCACTTTAAGAAAATCTGAAAGCTGATTTGGTGATGGGTTTGGTGTTGGATCACGTACCATCATTAGCGGTATTGTGAATCATAGAATCTCAATTTTTAAATTTTTTTTTAAAGGAAATAGAAGACCGAAAAACAAAAACTTCTGTGAAATAATTTAAGTCTACATTCATTTTTTCCTTAGCAATATTTTTCTATTGATAGTACTTATGATTCCTCTGTCATCCTGTTATTTATTTATACAGGAATACATGACTTTGTTACATCTTAATACTGCTGTAAGAAATAATCAGTGACTACAAATTTTATTTAGTTTTGTTTTTAGCGGGCTGCCACACTCAACAATGCTCATAAATTACTCCTGGTTCTGCACTCAGAAACCATTCCTAGAGTGCTCAGAGGGTACTTATGGGATGTTGGGATAGAACCCGGGTCAGCCAATGTGCAAGGCATTTTTTAAATTTATTTATTTAAATTTATTAGTGAAACACCATGAGGTACAGTTGTAGACTTACAAATTTTTGTTTTAGTTGTACAATGATCAAGTACCCATCCCTCCACCAGTGCCCCTTTTCCACCACCACAGGCCCCAGTATCCCTCCACCCTCCCATCCCCCCCATCCTACCCTGCCTCTGTGGCAGAGCATTCCCTTTTGTTCTCTCTCTCCTTTGGGGTGTTGTGGTTTGCAAAAGAGGCATTGAGTGGCAATCATGTTTGGCAAGGCATTTTTTAAATGGCTTACCTGTTATACAATTGCTCCAGGTTCATTGTTTCTGACAAATTTTTAAATGTGATTTAAGCATAAAGTCTCTTATTATAATTTAATTACCATCATTAAGATTATTTAAAATATCAGGTAATTGTTAATTTCCTAAATAAAATATTCTAAAATTATGTTAAATACTACCACTAATTTAAAATTTGTTAGTTTTTCTCATCATAGAGGAAAGCGTCTATCTCCAATTGATAAGTATTTTCAATTTATTGCCAATCTGAAGTATCTTTACGTATTTTTTCAAAATACTGAAGAAATACATTATGCTACTGATGACTACAACACAAGCACTTTTCTCTTTCCTTCAAACACTAATTTCCACACTTACCTTGCAACTAATGAGTTCCTCCACTCGCTCCTGGGGTGTCTGTCCAGATTTCTGCCTCACCAAAACAAACACTGAATTCACTTTTGGACAAGATCTTAGCAGCTTTTCCAGAAGTACCTTCCCTAGGAAACCAGTAGCTCCGGTTATGAGGACATTCTTGCCCTCATAGTATTCTGGGATTGAAACCATTTTGATCCTGAAAAAAAAAAAAAAAAGAGCAAATAAGTATCAGATTTATGCCTACTCTTACATACTAAAGACCTCTAAATACCTCAATAAGTATTTTAAAAGACAGGAAAAATCAAAGTTGAATGTTAGCAAAGAGTCTCTAACCTCCAATTAAGATGGAGGGAACAGCAATAATTTCTAATACTTGTATTTTTCCCACTGGCTCACCTTAGAAAGTCACTCACCTTCTCTGGATCTGAATATTTCTTTTGTAGTTTGTATTAGCCTCTAAAAATCCCTTCCAGCAAGAAAAGTCCAAATCTTTATTTAAGCCTCAGTGAAATCTCAAACATGAATGAATGGTGTTTCTATGTATACAAAGGGATTTATAACACCAAATAGAGGTCAGAAACAAGACTCAATTGCCTAACTTGTGTAATGTAATAGGTGTCATAGACACTGTATCACTACCAGTTGAAACAAGAAAAGGTAATAACTTACTTCAAGTTCCTTCCCCTACTTGTTTGTAGTGACAATTCAGCCAAAAGACTAAAGATTAAATTTCCCTTCTAAAAAAGTCCAAGAAATACACAGGCCAATAGCCTCCTATCCAAATTTCACTGGTATAGTAGAAAAGAAATTATAGTAAAACAAAAGAACCATAAAGAATTGGGAAGGGGAATGGGGAATGCAGAATTCATGCAGTATTTCAAAGATTACATTCAAGACAATGCTTATTGTTTAGAAACACACCATATTAATGGATGCATGAGAGGAAGTGCAATACAACCCAGAAGGGAGGTTAAGGAGTTTCAATTGCATTTTTTTTAAAACTAGAAGTATATACAAAATCTGTTTTATGTCCAAAATTTTCATAATTTAAAAAATAAGATTTTAAATTTAACAATTTGAAAATAACAGCCCCATTAACAAGCAGAGAAAAGAAAAGAAACAAAGACAATGAATTACTAGAAGAACAGCCCAAGCAAAAAACAAGCGTAGAACTGTAAGGAGGCTAGAGCTGTCCCAATCCCCAAACAGAAAAGGCCAAACTCAGAATCAAAAAGCAGGATTAAAACATAAAAATCAAGGTCATGAAAAGATTGTTCACAAAACAGCAGAACCAAAACAGTCTTACTTCCTGAATAAACTCTGGCTCCCAGGCACAGTATCCAGATCTACTCAAGAAGAGCATCCGACACAGGTGCTAAGGACAAGAGAAGTAAGACTGAAGGTTGTTCCAAATATCCACAATATATGTGGGAGAGAAGGATAAAGAAAAATTGCCGGGGTGGGGGCAGGAAGGGAGAAATAAACTTTACGTCTTAGGCCTATCTGGCTGCTACTGACATTTTAAAAACAAACACACAATGCACTCTCAATCAGTAATTCCATTTGAAGAAAAACTTTTCGTGTAGGCAAGGAGAACTCAATACAGGAGAGCCGTCACTGTCCTACCAAAATCCAACCATTTTGAAAATATGTATTGGATTTGACTACCTTTGAAAAATAGTGTACTTTGTGTACTTTGGCACAGGTAATCAGAATATGTAACCTACAATGTCACTTGGACATAATATTGAGTTTAAGGCAATTAAGAATCAACAGATACAGAAGTCTTCTGAGAGATTCCCTGATCGGACTAAAGCCAAAAACTTCAGAGAAACATAGACTGTGATAATGAGAAATCTCCAAGATTTTTGAAGATGTAAAGCTGGTACCAGGTGATCCAATACAAATAAACCTGACCAAAATAACCTTACTGTCCATTATTATCCCCTTATATTTACTTTTCCTTTATCTAAAAAACTTAACACCTTTTATTAAAGCAGCATATAAAGCTCTTTTATGGTTTTCACTTTTTCTGTGAGGCCTTCATGAATGTTTCGTGTATATATATATGTATATATATACGCACATATATAAGTAAAAGTAAAGTAAAGGCCCTCCCGTTGATCGTCGATTTACTCGAGCGGGCCCAGTAACGTCTCCATTGGAGACTTTGTTGTTACTGTGTCTGGCATATCGAATACTCTCGGTAGCTTGCCGGGCTCTCCGAGAGGGGCGGAGGAATCAAACTCGGGTCGGCCATGTTGGCCGCTTGTAAGGCGAACGCCCTACCCACTGTGCTATCGCTCCAGCCCACGCACATATAGGGCTGGAGCGATAGCACAGCGGGTAGGGTGTCTGCCATGCACGCACATATATATGTACATATATATATGAGACATATATAACATTTCTACCATTAATAATTGTTATCCGTTTAATTTTCAGGGCACTACCAGAAACCTATAATAGAAGTTTTTTCTGTATGTGCTATAACAAAATCTCCAGTGAAGCTATTATTAGTATTGCAGGAAATCAGACCCTGCTATCAACCACTTCTACTAAATATGGTAGGTCCCTCCTTTATGGAAACAAGTCTTTCAATAGCCAATGCCACAATGAACAGAAAGCCCTTGGATTGAGTAAAGCTGGCCAAATAGTGATTTTACTCACTACCTGATTGGTTCTGTAGAGATTTTGTGCCAATCTACACCCCAAACCTCATCATTTCATATTGTGAGGATTAAATATAGAATTCAGAAAAGGTTTGGCATGAAACTACATTTCCTTATTCATCTTCCCTTTACTTCCTTGCTAGTCAGTATGGCCCCTTGGCAGCTAGAAATATTTTAATCCAAAATATTTTAATATTTTTTTCCTAAAAAAATCATCTACTTATGAGTGTTAATTTTTATTTATTGGGGTGGTGGAGGTGGGGGGCAGGCTACACACAGCTGTGCTCAAGGCTTACTCCTGGCTCTATGCTCAGGGATCAATCCCAGTGGGGCTTGGGAGACCATAATGAGTGCTGGGGGTAGAACCTCGGTTGGCCCCGTACAAGGCAAGAGCCTTACCTGCTGTACTATCTCTCTAGCCCCTATAAGTGTAATTTTTAGACTAAGGAAAAGAAAAACTCTTCTATTCAAAATAAAGTCCATAGCTTTTGGACTAGATAGTACAATACTCCCATATGCCCATTTTTCATTTGTTAAAGAAATTAATGGTTTTAGCAGCAGCAGACTTTAATGAAACCTAACAGCACAAAAAAAGCAATAGATATGCCTACCTATACATAATTACCCATACTGACTATCTGAAAATAGGGCTTCAGCAAGTCTTCAAAAGCTTCCTGAAGGAAATCAGGCAACAGACTCATCCTGTTTTATTTACTAGGAGCAATAGGACCAGATAATACCATTTTCCTGTCCCCAAGTTTTAGAGCCCTCAAACTTGTAGATGATGGTGTAGCCCTGAACTGTAGCACTGTCCTCCCACTGTTCATTGATTTGCTCAAGCGGGCACCAGTAATGTCTCCATTGTGAGACTTGTTACTGTTCATGGCATATCGAATATGCAATGGGGAGCTTGCCAGGCTCTGCTGAGCGGGCAGGATACTCTTGGTAGCTGCCGGGCTCCAGAGGGATGGAGAAATCGAACCCAAGTTGGCCGCGTGCAAGCAAATGCCCTACCTGCTGTATTATCGCTCTAGCCCAGATGATGGTGTAGTAAAAAATATAGCTCTTCCAATACTTTCAGTATAGCAGAACTATATAATATATACAATCACCTTGAGAAACCACTCAACAATACATACTAATGAACACCAAAAAGTGTGAAAAACAAGATTCAAAGTAGTATTATAATTTGAAATCCTAAAATGAAACTTCCAAAAAGAAACCCTCAAATATTCATTAATAGTAACAGTAACAATGGGATATTCTAACAACAACAAAAAAAAATCCATTGTAGCAGTGAAACTTAAGTAGCTGTCAAATATTAGCCAAAAAACCCAAGATGCTAAAAAAAATATATTTAGTGTTATCCCATTTGTAAAAAAGTCAAATGAAAGAAAACTAATCAGAGGACAGTAGTTCTGAAAAGGAAGGAAAAGGCACTAAATGAGCCGTCTGCAAATCTAGTACTTTCTATTTCTTACGTTGAGTATAATTTTAGAGAGCATTCACTTTATAATTATTCACTGATTAAATTATTTTTGGTGTGGGCAGCTCCCATGCACTACATAGGGGCAATTTCCAGCAATATTCTGCCCAGCTATGCAGGTCTGTCATTTCAGCCTGGCAATGCAGTACAGCAATGCCATATTACTAGGGGCCAGAACTGGCTACTATCTAGGTTACCCTGGCAGTGGTCGGCAATGGTCCACCAGCAGTTCTTGGTAGAACAAAAGGCGTAAGAGATCAAACTCTTGGCCAAGCACTGATCAGGTCCTTGCAGATACAAGGTATGAGCTCCTGCCCTTTTTGATCCATCTAAAGGTTGTTTAGCCCCTAAAAGTTGTTCAGCTGTCAGGCCAGAGAAGAAGTAGAGGGATTAAGGTCTTGCCTTGAATTCTGTCAACCTTGGTTCAAATTCGCAGCATCACATATGGTCATCTGAGCATTGCAGGGTTCACTCTTGAGAACAAAGTCAAAAGTAGCTGACTTTGGTGGGGGGGGGGGGGTAGGTAATCCTCCAAAAGCTGTCTTTTTTTTTTAAACACCCTTTCTAGAGTTCAGAATCAGTTTTAAATGGTTCTAAGAGTCCTCTCCAATTTTTATTATCACGGTTGATTTAAGAAAGGTTTCCTGAAAACCAAACTGAAAAATAATACCTAACATATTTGCAAGGTAAAATGATGACAGTAACACATCAGGATTAAAACAACCATTAGAGAGACCAAAGCAATAATACAGCACACTTGCCTTGTATGTGGGGTGCTTGCTTTGTATGCAGATGATCCAGGTTTGATACACAGCACCACATATGGTCTCCCAAACATTACAAGGAGTGATCTATGAGCAGCACTGGGTGCTCCCCCCAAACAAACAAAAACAGCCATTCGATCTACCTTTAGAAATTAAACCCCCACTCAGTCATTACACAAGGAGAAAAGACCTAATAGAGCTTTATAACACTGATTTCCCCAGCAATACAGGATATATAGAATAGCCCTCTGCCTTAAATCTACAGTCTATTATATAGTAGAGATAAGCTTCTAAAAGCATCCAGCAGTTCAAAAAGCTAGTTTATTACTATTCTAATGTATGTTCCTAGACCACAGAATGGTGAACTATGGCCCTGGGATAAGTATATATTTTAACAAATAAAATTTTATTGAAACACAGCCACATTCAGCTTGGTTAATCATCCATACCTGCATTTATACTTCAACAGGAGGGTTGAGTAGCTATGTTTCATGGCCCACCATTTCTGAAAGAGTGTCTGGCCCTTTACAGAAAGTTTCTGGACCTCTGGCATAGACTAGAGGTTCTGTCCCAGTTGCACTATTTTCCAATGAGTCTTGTTTTTTTTCCATTTATTTTTTTAATTCAACCACAGTGACATACAACATTTACAAAGTTGTTCATGACTGAATTTCAGTCATACAATGTTCCAATACCTGCCCCTTTACCAGTGTACTTTTCCTCCCACCAATGGTTCCAGTTTCCCTCTCACTCCACCCAACCCCCAACCTTCCCCCTCCCCCTCCTCTCCCCCTCTCTCTCTCCCCTCCCTCTCCCCCTACCTCTCTCTCTGTTTTCACAATGAGTCTTACACTCAAACTGAACTCTACCACTCCTACCTAAACTAGCTCTACCCAATTTCCTCACTGCTGAACCTGTTCTTAAACTTTAAGCTTTTATTTGGAAATACTACTTCACCCCTAATGAATTCTGGACCTTCTGTAACTCTCCAGGGAATGAAACATTCCAGCAATAAAGCCATATCCAAGACCTCCCTGTCTCTAATTCGTTCAGGTACTAAATCCAACACTTCAAAGATTTTAATGTGTCCAATTTAGAATCTCACAAGCCCACCATCCCTACTCTGAGATGTAGCAATCTTTCAGATCAGGTGCAATCTTTCGGATCAGGTGCCTACTATTGCTTCTCAAATTTTAATAAGAACACAAGTGGACGAGATACTGTTAACCAGTTTCTGATTCAAAAGATCTAGGATGAGCTTAAGAGTCTCCATTTCTCAAAGTTCTAAGAGATGCTAAGACTCATTCTGAATCACATGACTAGACCCACTCACTCCCACTGCTACTTCACCCATTATCCCGGTGTTCCTAAGTAAGGTTAATAACCAGTATAAATGTCCAGCTATAAAATAAGTCAGTCATGGTGGCCAGGGAAATAGTACAGAGCGTAAGGCACTTGCCCTACATGCAGATGTTCCTGGTTTGATTCCTGGTACAACGTAATGCCTCAAGCATTGCCAGGAATCACTCTTGAGCTCTGAGCTTCCTGAGCACAACTGGTTGTGGATCAAAAACAATTTAAAAAAAAAAATCTACGGGGACTAATGTATAGTTAATAGTACTGCACTGCATAGGAGGGTGAGGTGGGGTGAGAAGGTACATCTCAATGACAAAAATTATACGCCTGGCAAGAATGAGGTTATATGGTTCAGATGATAGTCTTAAATGCAGCTGGTCCTGGCACAATCCCTGAAACAGCATTGACCCCCCAAACATCACCAGTTATGGCTAAAGCACCACAAGTATGGCCCAAATATCCTCCCCTCAGAAAGAATGACACCATGAGTTTGACTGCTAATGCTGCCCACAATGTACCACATGCGGTCCAGTAGTTCTGTATCTGGAACCCACAGAACCACAAAAGAATGTGCAATGTACAAGCACTATTGCCAAAAATGTGACCACCAGTAAGCACTACAGCACAGCTAAATGTGTGCGACCCCTTTCAAGCACTACACCAAGTGTGTGATCACTAAAGCCAAGGTTAACCCCTGCATTGTATTATCACAATATTGCAAAATTGTGAAGGGAAGCAGCATAATTTTTATTATAAGGGAATGAAAAATAGCACAATTGCTTGTGCTGAAATTGCTTATCTAAAAATTGCTGAGTAGATATTAAAAGTTCTCATCACAAGAAAAAAAACTGAGATGTATCGTGAAAAATTTTAATAGACTTACTGTGATGATCATTTCATAATAGGTACAAATATTAAATCATTGTCTGTAAACCTGAAATTAATGTTTATATCAATTATACTTCAGTGAAAAAATAATCTTACTTTTGCATGTATGAGTACATACATGCAATCCCCCATATTACATTAACATATGTTAGAAATGATTTTTTAAAAGTATATGGTATCAAATACAACAGACAAATTTCTGTTAACATAAAGATAATAATTGCAATCTAATAATAAAATGATTGGTGAGATGGGCAAAAGACATAGAAGAGTAAACAGGAAAAATTAAAAATGATTTAGCTAGCTTTAATGATGCTCAATCTAACCCTCCCTGAAAGAAACAAATTAAAACATGTTACATTTTTTTCAGTTATGAGGCTTACAAGACCAAAACAAAACCAAAATCTGTAACAAAACAAAATGAAAGTAAACTCAGGGAATCTAGTCCCTTAATATACAGATAAAGCTATAAATTAGGGGATATGCAAAATGGCATTATATACCAATTTTAAATGATGTATTATCTTGTACCTATAATTTCGTTTTTTAAAATTTATCTAGCAGCTATTCTAAAACTTCTGTGGAACGATTTGTGTGTATTCACTGTAGCACTGAATATGTCATTAGATAATTAAGAAAAAAACCTAGTATATTTTTACCATAGTATAACTGCATCAGGAAAATGAAATACAAGTGAGAAAAACTGTATAGTGTAAAAATCCATTGTCAGTGATTTCACTACTACTAGAGCTACTGTGTAGATAACACTACAAAATGGATAATAAGTATTTGTTTAATACAACTTCAAAAACAAACCAACAAATACCAGCTTCCAAAAACACAGACATGCCAGAGGCTAATGAAAAAGAAAACAAAAGCTATATCCTTTTCAAGGTATGTGAAAAAATTCTGCATTTTAAAAAAGAAATGCCAGTAAGATGTTCAGGAGTGAGGTTTGGACAGGATTATTTTAGAGAAAAGACCAGAAGTGAAGAAAAGTACAACTATAATTCTGTAACACTCATAAGCCCTTGGCCACTATCTTGTTCAAAAACATCTTTAAATAACAATCAAAAGCTGATTTTACACTGTGGCAAGACATAAAGGTCTACTATGCATAGGTCTCAATGGACCAAGATTACTCTCCAGAGAAAAGCCTGATGTTCTTTATAATTTACTTAAAACAAAAGGTGATAAATACACATATGCATGCACACACACACACACGCACACACACAGAAAAACACATATATTATCACACTATCACATAAATACAAAATTTTCCACAGAGCTGCACTGTGTCACATGAACATGAGGAAACCATATATATATATATATATATATATATATATATATATATATATTTACACACACATACATACACCTTTTTCCTTTCCCTTTTTTTCCTGCTCCCTGGGTTTGATCCCCACACTAAAAATTTAAAAAGGAAACAGTGATTCAGTTATCTTTAATAAACAGAAATTAACTCTAAATCAGAAGGTCATGAACAAACTTCGGAGAATAGTCCAAAATCATGTTAAAGTTACATACAAACTAACTGTGTTTCTTTACATGTTAACATGAACAAGTGTACATTTCCATGCATACATGAAAAACATTTTCCTAGAAGAAAAATGCACTGCTTTTTTTTTAAATCAAATTCCCAAAGGAATCAATGAGCCAAAACAATTAAAAATCATTAAAACTTTTGGCCTGGACGAGGATGTGGCAAGAAAGGGACCCTCCTTCACTGCTGGTGGGAATGCCAACTGGTTCAGCCCTTTTAGAAAACAGTATAGACGATTCTCTAAAAATTAGAAATTGAGCTCCCATTTGACCCAGCAATACTACTCCTGGGAATATATCCCAGAAAGGCAAAAAAGTATAGTTGAAGTGACATCTGCACATGTTTGTTCATTGCAGCACTCTTTACAATAGCCAGAATCTGGAAAAAACCTAAGTGCCCGAGAACAGATGACTGGTTAAAGAAACTTTGGTACATTTACACAATGGAGTACTATGTAGCTGTTTGAAAAGATGAAGTCATGAAATCTACATACAAGTTGTACTACATGGAAAGTATCATGTTAAGTGAAATGAGTCAGAAAGACGGGAATAAACATAGAAAGATTGCGTTCATCTGGGGAACATAAAGTAACAAAATAGGAGACTTCCATCCAAGAATGGCCAAGATTAGTACCAGGAATTTTGCTCCATTGTTAGACGCCAGCCACACATGCTAGGGGAATAGGGAGCTCAGATAGAGAAGGGAGCACCAAATAAAGGGTATTGGGAGGATCCTCCCAGGATGGGAGAAGCATGCTGAAAGTAGACTATAGACCAAACATGACTGCCACTCGATGCCTCTTTTGCAAACCACAATACCCAAAAGGAGAGAGAGAACAAAAGGAAATGCCCTGCCACAGAGGGATGGTGGGATGAGGGGGTTGGGGGGGTGGGAGGGATACTGGAATCTGTGGTGGTGGGAAATGGGCACTGGTGGAGGGATGGGTATTATCATTGTATAATTGAAACCCAAGCACAAAAATTTGTAAGTCTACAACTATACCTCATGGTGTCTCACTAATAAAAATTAAAGGTAAAGGTAAAGGCCCTCCCGTTGATCGTCGATTTGCTCGAGCGGGCCCAGTAACGTCTCCATTGGAGACTTTGTTGTTACTGTGTCTGGCATATCGAATACTCTCGGTAGTTTGCCGGGCTCTCCGAGAGGGGTGGAGGAATCGAACTCGGGTCGGCCATGTTGGCCGCGTGTAAGGCGAACGCTCTACCCGCTGTGGTAATAAAAATTAAAAAATTTAAAAAAAAAAAACTTTTGGCCTGGAGTCTAGCACAGCAGGTAGGGTATTTGCCTTGTACGTGGCTAACCAGGGTTCGATCCCAGGCATCCCATATGGTCCCCCAAGCACCGTCAGGAGTAATTCTTGAGCGCATCATCACCAGATGTGACGCAGAAAGAAAAAAATTAAAATTTTCATAAAATTAAAAAATGCAAATATGCTAGAGGGAAGGGGAATTAACAATGAAAAAATACAGCAGCATGGACACTGATTAAGAAACATATTCACATCTGTTCCAGAGTAAAATGTGTACAAATGGTTAAAACATAATTACACTAACCTCCCTTGGGGCTTATTAAGAATTGAATTCTTATTCCCTAAAAATATATGTTGAAATCCTAACTCTGAAAACTTCTGAATGTGGCCTTATTTGGAAAAAAAGGATAGCTGAAGAGGAGTTAACTGAAGTAAATTATGTCATACTGAATTAGGGCGGCTTTCTAATCCCACATCCTGAGTGTCCTTCTAAGAGGGCCATGAGAAGAAAGTTCCACAGGGAGAATACCATGTGACAACAAAACAAGGTATTAAAGATACGTAGTTATAAACCTCCTCCGCCCCTCTCAGAGAGCCCAGCAAGCTACCGAGAGTATCTCGCCCGCACAGCAGAGCCTGGCAAGCTCCCCGTGACGTATTCGATATGCCAGATACAGTAACAACAAAGTCTCCAATGGAGACGTTACTGGGCCCGCTCGAGCAAATTGATGATCAACGGGAGGGCCTTTACTTTACTTTACTTAGTTATAAACCAAATACCACTAAAAATACCAGCAAAAAAAAAAATGCTATAAAAGGCAACCCCCAGAAGCAGAGTTTGATCCCCAGGATCCACATTATGGTATGAGCAATGCCAGAAGTGATCCCCGAGTACAGATCTGGAAGCAAGCCCTGAGCACAGCTAGGGCTTACTTACAAAACCAAACTGAACCCAAACAAAACAAAAATAAAAGGCAACCCCCTTACAGGTTTCAAGTGAAGCATGACATTTCTTTTTTTTTTTCTTATTAAAAAAATTTTTTAAAGTGAGACATCATGAGGTACAGTTTCAGACTTACACATTTTTGTGCTTGGGTTTCAATTATACAATGATCAAATACCCATCCCTCCACCAGTGCCCATTTCCCACCACCATGGATCCCAGTATCCCTCCCACCCCCCCATCCCACCCTGTCTCTGTGGCAGGGCATTCCCCTCTGTTCTCTCTCTCTCCTTTTGGGTGTTGTGGTTTGCAAAAGAGGCATTGAGTGGCAGTCATGTTTGGTCTATAGTCTACTTTCAGCATGCTTCTCCCATCCTGGGAGGATCCTCCCAATACCCTTTATTTGGTGCTCCCCTCTTTATCTGAGCTCCCTTTTCCCCTAGTATGTGTGGTTGGCCTCCAAGTAACGGAGTAAAATTCCTGGTACTAATCTCGGCCATTCTTGGATGTAAGTCTCCTATTTTGTTACTTTATGTTCCCCAGATGAATGCAATCTTTCTATGTCTATCCCTTTCTTTCTGAGGAAGCATGACATTTCTGACACCTAGATTTTTATGCTTCTTGTCTCCAGATCTGTCAGAGAATAAATTTCTACTGAATTAAGTCAGTTTGTGGTACTTTGATACAGCAGTTCGAGGAAATAAAGAGAACGCTAAATATCAAAATAACTAAAATTAAGATACAGAACAAAGGATTCCCAAAGTTTCGGACCATAACAAGTGTATAATGAACTCTAACACACAAGGCAGTTTTCAGTTATCAAACACAACCTACTAAATAATTAAGAACAGCTTTTCCAAAGATTGGTAGGACAAAACAATCTGTCAAATCTCAGGATATATTAGCAGATTCAGAAAAGTAGTGTTTTGATTATCATTATAAAACAGAAGCACTCTGAAATTTGTTCTTAAAATAACAATAATAATTCTATTCTTCTTCACAATAAATTAGGAATCTGTGAAGGACTGAACCAAGTTGAAGCACAAAGGGTTAGAGCACATGCTTCGGATATAGGTGGCACTAGATTCGTTCTCTGAGAGCCCGGCAAGCTACCGAGAGTATTCGATATGCCAGATACAGTAACAACAAAGTCTCCAATGGAGACGTTACTGGGCCCGCTCGAGCAAATTGACGATCAACGGGAGGGCCTGAAATAAAAAAGCCACCTAAAAACTGCCAGGTGTAACCCAAAAACAAAAGAAAATATTCTAGCAAGCCAATATTCTAGCAAGCTAGTAGCTCCCACATCTTCTCTAACTTTGCCTTGTAACTCATATAGTGGAACTTACACTGTTTGGGAGCACCCAAATTCAAGCAAGGAGGGTAGAGGAGAGGCAAAGCATAAACCCCCCCTTAGACTGAGAAGTGTCAAGATAACATTGGAAGAACATGTGAAACAGGAAAAATATATTATAGCAATTCTTAGAAAATACAATCTGCCACAAAGAACATGGTGAAGTAACTGTTTATTATTCTTTAGTAGACTTTAATGACTTAATCATATTGGACCCTTTTCACAGAGCCAAGAAAAAGTCGCTTACTACCTATGTTTTAGCCTTTCACACTCCTTTGGAAAGTATGGGCCTCATAACTTTGGTGTATTTTACATACAAATAATCTTACTTCATGAATAAAAATGCGATCTTCCCTAGTTCAATTAACTATAAACCTTTACCAATTACCACTTGAATTTGATACACAGACCAAGTAGTCGAATTCATTTTAATTAGATCACAAAGAGTCTTCAGTTTATAGGTTAAATGTGTGTGTGTGTGTGTGTGTGTGTGTGTGTGTGTGTGTGTGTGTGTGTCCCTTTTAGGTTTTAAGAGATTCCCATCTAGAGGTATCATACTGGGAACGAAAGGGCTAGTATCTTTTCTACTAATTCTTCTCCTTTTTGAACCACACCTGATGGTGCTTGCAGGTTTCTCCCAGCAGTGTTCTGAAGAACATGAGATGCTGGGAATTAAGCCCAAGGCTCCCAAAAGCAAATCATGCGTGCCAGCCCTCTGAAGTGTCTTCTAAACCCTTTTGCTACTATATCTTTAAAATAATAAAATATTTAATGTTTTAAGTCTCAACATAAAAGGACAACTCTAAAAAGCAATCCAAAAACAAAAGGATCAAGATGCAAATTCTAAATGAACAAATTATTTACTGTTGTCAATTGACGATAATAATAGTTGATTCTTTTTTGCCCTTTTCGCAAATTAAGGCTTATAAGATATTTTTCCAGAAACAAAAGAATAACTCCAGCTACTTGGGTTAACATTTCTTTTTTCAATAAAAGATGCCAGTGTCCAACCCTGGTATAAGCACCCATTGAAGTCTCATAATGGCCACTCTGTTTGCCTACACAGACACTGATATACCAATATTTAACTCTCTGTATTCTATTTTCCCCAATGTCCAAGGTACTTCTTGGTAGTAAAAAATCTCAATGAATTCATTTGTTTTGAAGATCTACACAACTATTTTTGTATAGTTATGCTCCCCAAGCACAGCACTGTGTAAGAGTTTAAATGCCTCCAAAGAACTCATTACCCTGGAAAATACTCGACATAATTCCTTGACTACTTTAAAAAATCAAACAGACACTGTTCGAAGTCACATTCTCATCCATTAGGAAGGAAACATCAATTCTAAAACTTAAAACTATTTTATCATTAAATACATTATTTAAATCATTTCATTTTATTATAAAATATATTTAAATTATATTTAGAACAAGAAAATTTAAAATTTTTCTTTTCTGTTCGGAAGGCCTGTGTCAATGGGGTAACTTTTTCAACTATAAAGCCAACAGAAGAGCAGTGCTCTTGTTAATATGGGTTATTAGCAAATACACTGATCTCACTGCTTGCAAAAACATGTATTCAATTCCATTCTTGGAGGAATCCAGTTTTACTTTTTTTACGTTTCATTAGTCACAGGTAATTTTTTTTCTATACATAAACTGTACTAGTCCCTACATACCTGAATTAAAATTATTTCAAGTTAAGACATGAATTTTTAACCAAATGCTTTCAAACTCAGGAAGCCAAAATATAGTATTAATATACAAATGCAATACTAGTATTTCCATGGATATTACAAAGATCACGATCACGACCATCCTGTTGTTCGTCGATTGCCTCAAGCAGGCCCTAGTAATGTCTCCTTCCTCCTAGCCCTGAGATTTTTTTAAAAAGTGCCATATACAAGGCTCTTTCCGGTTTAGGAGAATGAGACCCATCACTGTTACTGGTATTTGGCATATTGGGTACGCCACGGGAAGTTTGCCAGACTCTGCCATGTGGGCAGGTTACATTCGGTAGCCTGCCAGTTTGTCCAAAGTAGGAATGAGATAATAAGATGTCTGGGAGATAATAAGGTTCTGGGAGCTGGGTTTTATAGTCTCTGAGTCTCCCGGAAGAGAACAGCGCAGTCTCCTGCTCCCGCGCCTGGCTGTCCTTGCCAGGGCCCCTTGGAGGGGAGCGGGTTGAGTTTCCCTCCCCGCCCCAACCAGGGCTCCGGCAGCCGAAGACCTCCAGAACTAGCCACCACCATGCTGAGACCACTCTCCACATGCAAGAAGGTACCGGCAGAGGATTACAAAGATAGTGTTTCTCAAACTTTTCCAATAGAGGAAATGTAAATATTCAGTTTTGCTTAAAAATCATGAAATGTGTGCATCTGACTCTATACCTAAATACTAATATAAAAATGTTTAAAATTACTCAACAATGAAAACGGAAAATCTGTTTTTACACTGAAAAAATGAAGACCAAAGGTTTAACCAAAAATGGACTTTAAAAAGTTACTATTTATGCAGTCTAATTTAAAATTACCAACGACTATTAACAAAGGTTAGTTAGCCTAGCATTTCACTATTGTAGAAGCAGATGCAGTTCTACAATTAAAATTGAAAGAGTGTAGACTTTAAGTAAATAACTTAAAGCTCTTAAAAACAGAAATATGAGCTCCTGCTGTAGTTTGTATTTCCTCTGTTTCTCTTGGGTCACTTTCTTGTAGAGCCTTCAGAATCTGTTCTCAGGAGTGAACCCTAAAAACAGACTCCTGTTCTCTAAGGCATTTTTCAAAGTGATAAATAAGGCTGGGAAACTGTATACCTTATCCTTAATCAAGAGATTAACAAAGTACATTAACATATCAAAGACTACAAAATGTCCTGTGGTACAGAAACCCACTGAACCCAATTTAAGTCCAGCTCTACACAATTTAAAACAGGGAAACAATAATCTTGAAAAGCTCAGTGATCACCTTATCAGTCCAGTAAGGTAATAATTCTCAGAAAATGGGCAAACCTCCCATAGAATACAAATGATTTAGGAAGCATGACCTTCCTTCGATCTGCATGACTACTTATAAATAAACTACTAAGCCAGTTGTTAAAGAATTGCAAAGATAAGGGCTGAAGAGATAGCTCAAGAGGCTACTGCCCATGTAGGAGATACAGGTTTCATCCCCATCACCACTTAGTCCCCTGAGCACTACTATCCCTGAACACTGGTGGATATGGTGCAAATACCAAAACAAAGCAAAAAGGTGCATGTTATTCAAATGTACCCAAAAATCCAATTTACATATAATAAATAGTAACTGCAACTACCAATGCTGCAAAGCTTCTACCATGAACAGGCTCAAAAGCTGGAATTCTGTAAATTTTCGAGAGGGACACTTGCTATGAATTGTGTTGTCTTACCTAGTCATGGTTTTCAATTATTACTATTATTCTTCAATTTAAAATTACCATTAGTTGGGGACCCGAGAGGACAGGATTTCTGTAGCACAACGGGTAGGGCATTTCCCTCGCACATGGCCGACTTGGGTTCGATTCCTCTGTCCCTCTCAGAGAGCCCGGCAAGCTACCCAGAGTATCCTGCCTGCACAGAAGAGCCTGGCAAGCTCCCCGGGGCATATTGATATGCCAAAAACAGTAACAAGTCGCACAATGGAGACATTACTGGTGCCCACTTGAGCAAATCGATGAACAATGGGGGAACAGTGACAGGGGAACTGAAAGTTCAAGCTTAAGATTTAAGGGGTTAGGGGCTGGAGAGATAGCACAGCAAGTAGGGCATTTGCCTTGCACGCGGCCGACCCGGGTTCAATTCCCAGCATCCCATATGGTCCCCCGAGCACCACCAGGAGTAACTCCTGAGTGCAGAGCCAGAAGTAACCCCTGTGCACCACCAGGTGTGACCCAAAAAGCAAAAAAAAAAAAAAAAAGATTTAAGGGGTTAAAGCCCAAGCCATGTGTGAGGTAAACTCAATACTAGACAACCTGTGTTCCCCCACAGTACTGGTTCAATCCCCAGCTCTTATGGTCCTCCAAGCATTGCTGGGTAATCCACCACACAGGGGTGACCCTGGTAATCTGTGACACCACAGAATAAAGAACCTCAGACTGGATCACCTTCTCAGTGTGAAAAACTGAATAGGTCTCCTGATCCCACCCCAATCCAGGCCTCTTAGCACTGCTTGATTTTTTTGACCTTCCAAAAAAATCACCATTAGTGAAACTTCATTATTTTAGCACTTTGCTTAACCAGTAGAATTCTTTGTATAACTGTACTGCTAGGGTCTGAGGCCTATAGCTTTTAACTATCCAAGAATTTTAAGATAAGTATTTTCTGTTTTATAATTCAATTAGGAACTATCCATATACCTTAGAAAATCTGTCTCTCCCAAATACTAATATCATCAAAGTTATTATTCTACTAGAAAGTGGAAATCATTGAACTAAAGAATGATCCAGTTTTTAAAAGCAAGATTTAAAATATATCTGAGTGCCACTCTTCCAAGGATTTATACCAAAATTTGGGATCATTAATGTAGGGGCAAGTCTTCTTGGCCCCATACCAGAAATGTAGGTTAAGATCTCAGAATTAAAGCCTTTTATCTCTGCATGTGGATATCAATGATTTTTCAGGTCTCCAGTTTTGACTGTAGTGTTCCCATTAACGTGTAAGCAAACTAAACTAAACGGTGAAACGCTGTTTTAAAAAGTCTCAAAATAAATTTACTAATTTCTTTTTGAAACAATGCCAAGACTCTAAATAACACCTTGCAACTAAGTGTTGTCTGATAGAAATCATCTCAGAAAGTTAGTTATGATGTTCAATGATTATTCTGGATTCTTAGTATCTGTTTCCAAAGTGAAACTAAATTAGTCTCAAGCTTACCCCAATAAAGCCAGGTAAGGGTTGATTGTGCTAACAATGGGGTGAGAGTGAGTATAGTAAAGAAACAGAGAATATAAATTCAGGAAACTTTTTATAATTCATTGATTGAGGAACAAAGTCATACAGCAAAAAACCAATCAGTAGAGATACTTCCTTATGCAGAAACTGAGATCCAGAGTAGGATACATAGTTCAGCAGTATAGCACTTGCTATACACCTGTCAAATCCTGGTACCAATACAAGAACAAAAAGCCTGAGATGCAGAATTAAAAAGAGCCGAAATAAGTAAGAGCAATAGACATTAAAAAATTAAGCCAAACAATGATTATCTAAACTGTCTGTAATGCCTCTAACCACTTAATCTTCTGCCAATTAATTTCTCTAATCATTAGTAGATTAAACAAAGGGGAAGCATTTAGCCACTGATGGATAAATTCTCTACTTCCCAAATCAATATACCTATTATGATTAATTTGAATAAGTCATTTCCAAGTGGCACATAAGATATTTCAGAGAATTAGGGCTGGAGCCATACACAGAGATAAGGTGCATGCCTTGCACCCAGCCAACCGGGGCTCAATCCCTAGCATCCCATGTGCTCCTGAGCATCAACAAGAGTGATTCCTAAATGCAGAGCCAGGAGTAACCCCTGAACATTGACAGTGTGCCCCCTCCCCCCTCAAAAGACACTTCAGAAAATTATTAACTCCAATAGGTCACAAAGGTTATCACGCTAAAGCAATTCTCCCAGTATTAACCTATACAGTCTGTACTCTGCTCTGCACAGTCAAATGTCATTATTAGCAACTAAACCATCTATTCTGCTCAAACTAATAGCCACTTTTATATCAAGTGCAATCAACAATATTTTAATTCCACCTATTTCCTAGAAATTTATTTAGGAATAAAAAAATGTATTTGCTTCAAACTAGATGAATGATTAAAAGAGAAAAATCACAATTTGAGGATTCCACCATGAATCAAATCTTTGTTAGCCCAATACACATCTCTAAGTCACTGCAGCGTCTTTCGAAGTTATTTTAAGGTGAATGTGAATCTCAAAGTACTTTATCAGCTCTGTCCTTCACATATTTTAGTGATATATGGACCAGACAAGATAAAAAAAGGGGGGGGGGGGCTTTTTCACTTTTGGAGAAAAATGTTATTTATTCCCTTTAGGGTCAGAGGAGACATAACTAGGAATACTCAAGGCTGTTCAAGGGTCCACATGGTGCCAGGGATGGAATATGGGGCCTCTGCATGCAAAGCATGCACTCCAGTCCTATTTATTTATTCTGTTTTTAAGGAGTGACTTTTTATTTGGGGGGAATATGCCAACAGTTTTCAGGGTTTACTCTACTCTGCACTCAAGTTTCATTCCCAGCAGTATTTGGGAGACTAAGAATCTAACCTAACCAGGGTTAGCTGTATGTAAGGCAAGCTCCTTAACCCCTGTACTATCTCTTCAGCTTCTATTCTCAAGTCATATCTACCTTCTGTCCATTCGGGGCAGTCATCATGTAAAGTACTATATTTTAAATGGTAAAATCATTCCTACATATTTGTTAAACTGGCTGCCACATATATGCTCCTCCAATACCACCAAGAATATAATAAGTGTATTTTTTTCAAATTAAGCATTTTCATTGAGTTTTATAATTTTATCATCTAATCAAAACACTTGTTTGTAAAAGATGAGCAGCAAACACAGATAAAAATTTGAACTGAATCTTAGCAATATGCTTTCTACCTATCCATTTAATGGATTATCATACTAGAATCTACAGACCCCCAAGGATATGTGATATATGTGATAAGTTACAGAGTTGTAGTAATTTTTCTAAATTAAATAAAAACTAAGTTTGTACTTATATCTTTCTGGGTAAAGAGCACAAAGTTTTGACATGTTCCAAGAGGTTTGTTTATGACTTTGGTTAAGAAATTCTATAGAGAGGACAGAAAGAAGACATCGGGTAGGGCATTTACCCTGCACATAGCTGACCCAGGTTCAGTCCTGGCACCCAGTATGGTTCCCTATACCCACCAGTAGTGATTGCTGTGTAAGCTGAAAGCACTGCAGGGTGTGGCCAAAAAAATTTTTTTTAAGTAAAAAAAAAAAAAAATTCTGTAGAGGGGCCCCAAAGAGATAGTACAGAAACCCAGGTTGGATCCAGGCACCACCTATGTCCCCTAAGCCCTGAGCACAGCCAGGTATAGCTCAAAGACAGAAAGTCTATATAGACATTCAACTCTGGAATCGTCGACATCCCAACTTGGGATATATAATTTCTTTCTTTTACTTCACAGGACTATCTTGGACCCTACATTCCTTCCTGGGCATATTTTCTTTTTCCTTCCTTTTAATAAGACTTCTTTACTTAAAAAAGAAAAGAGGTTGGAATACAGTACAGCAGGTAGGATACTTGCCTTGCACGCAGTGGATCCGGGTTCATTCCCTGGCACCCCATATGGTCCCCCAAGCCCTACGAGAAGTGTTTCCTGAGTGCAGAACAGAAGTAAGCCCTGAGCACTGATGGCTGTGACCCAAACACACACACACACACACACACACACAAATAATCACGGGTCTTGGTCCTCCCATTGTTCATCGATTTGCTCGTGTGGGCCCAGTAACGTCTCCATCATATGAGACTTGTTGTTACTGTGTTTGGCATATCGAATACATCACGGGTAGCTTGCCAGGTTCTGCCGTGCAGGTGGGATACTCTCGGTAGCTTGCCGGGCTCTCCGAGAGGGGCGGAGGAATCGAACTCGGGTCGGCCATGTTGGCCGCTTATAAGGCAAACGCCCTACCACTGTGCTATCACTCCAGCCCACACAAATAATAGTAATAATAAAATAAACGAATTCTTGTGTTATGGAATAGAAGATTTTATTCTGTTAATTATTCAAAGTATTTAAGTCAATACTCTAAATGGCAAGAAAATTCTTAAATTCAGAAAGAATTTCTCATGTGACTCCCATGCCAACCTTTCTGGCAAGAATTTCATAAAAGCATATAAATTAGACACTCCATAGTAATTTTAAACTTAGCAAAAGGTTACTTTTTAATTAAACACACAGAGCTCCTATTTAAAATCTCACCTGGGACAGAGAAAATATACAGGATTTGAGGTACTTGCTTTGCACATAATAAACCCAATTCAACCTTCAGTCCCTGTACCATACATGGTCGCTTGAGCACCAGAAGTGATGCTTGAGCACAGAGCCACAAATTAAGTCCTAAGCAGCGTCATTTGCAGTAATTGCAAAACCCCTAAAGATAAGGGCCCAGAGCAATAGAACAGCAGCTAGGGTACTTGCCTTGCATGCAACCAACCCAGGTTCGATCCCTGATACCTCAAATGGTCCCCAAAGCCCACCAGGCATGATTCCTGAGTGCAGAGCCATGAGTAAGCCCTGAGCACTGCCAGGTGAGCCCAAAAGCAAAATGAACAACAACAACAAAACACCCTCCCACATATCAAAATAAATAAAATCCCATGACTTACTCTTGAAAGCTGATATCTCTCACACACACAAGACAAAACAGACACATTAAAACATATATTTAGAAGGTTTTATAGTGGACTAAGTGAAATAATTTTCCATGCATAGTAATAAAATTCAAAGTGTGGGTCCTAAATCTAATATAGCAATTGACTTATTTTTCAGTACTGATGCAAGGTCTGTATGTCAATAACATCTTGTAGCAGTCTAAAGATATATTTAGATAAAAATCTGGGGACTGAAGTGACCACAGGGGTTAAAAGCACTTGCCAAGTACACAGCCTTACTTCATTTTATGACCAGCAATACATAGGGTCCCCAAAGCACTAACTAGAATGATCCCGAAGAACAGGGCCAGGAGAAAGCCCCAAGCACCACTGGATAATAAGCCTCAACAACAACAACAAAACCTCTGTATAAATCTAAATGTAATTTTTCTACCCTTATTTTCTACCTATGACCATTGCCTAAAATGCTACTTTCATTCAGAAATAGTGTCATTTCCTGCACAGACTCTCTCTTGCCAATTTTAATAGATCATCAGATGTTGTTACATTGTATATATATATTCAGTCTCAATTTTGCTGTCCCTTCAGACAGTAAATTGCCACTCAAAAAATGTGATATTAAATATATTAACCTTCTTTGAGGGGTCCCACTGCTTTCAGTGCTTGGGGACCCTGTGGTATCAGGGATTGAATCCTGGGGCTCCTGCATGCTATGTATTGGCTCCAGCTTTTTCAGTTTTCTTTCTTTTTGGGTCACACCCAGTGATGCACAGGGGTTACTCCTGGCTCTGCACTCAGGAATCACTCCTGGCAGTACTGGGGAGACCATATGGGGTGCTGGGGATCGAACCCAGGTCGGCCACGTGCAAGGCAAACACCTTCACTGCTGTACTACAGCTCTGGCCCTTCAGCTTTTTTAATCACCTTCTTGGTCCCTATATCTCACCAACTTTACCAATGAGCAACTCATCAGTTCTGTTTCAGTTCTAATTCTGCTACCTCTTTTATATTTTGAAGCAAAAACTTAGACGTTTTTTAGTTATTACCATGATTAAACATAAACATACGGATATTAGCCAACTATGAATTTGTTCATAAAATGTTTTGATATGTTAAAAAAGATGATTCAGAAAGCTAGAGCCAATACATAGCAAGCAGGAGCCCCAGGATTCAATCCCTGACACCACAGGGTCCCCAAGCACTGAAAGCTGTGGGATCCCTCAAAAAAAGTTAATATATTTAATATCACATTTTTAGAGTGGCAATTTTCCATAATACTGTGTTTTAAAAACTCTGCCTCTCCCAGCAAAAAATGCACTCCAACTCCCTGAGCTACTTCCTTGGTAAGGCATCCACATTTTGAAAGAGAAAGGAAATGTAGTTAGTTAGTGGTAAACAAAGCTAAAAGTTTCCTTCATCCTCCATTTTATAATTGAGGAAACTAAAGCTCATAAAGGGAAGTGAATTGTCTCAAGTTATACATCATATTGCTAACAAAACCAAAATTAAAACCCAGATCTATTGATTTCACAATATATTGTAAATTTTCTACATTATTTTCTTCCCTTAACATTCACTAAGTAGAAAAATGACTATTATTAATATATATTTTAATTCTATACCATACTAAAAAAAGTAACAGGCTAAGTAAAGAAAGGCAAGAAAGAAAATGCACGTAAGAAACTGTTAAAATACTTTCAAAAAAGATTCACGGTCACAGTCATGGTCCTCCTGTTGTTCATCGATTTGCTCAAGCGGGCCAAGTAACGTCTCCATCGTGAGACTTGTTACTGTACTTGGCATACTGAATACGTCATGGGTAGTTTTCCAGGCTTTGCTGTGCGGGCGAGATACTATAGGCCTCTCCAAGAGGGGCGGAGAAACTGAACCCAGCTTGGCCGGGCCGACTGCACACAAGGCAAACGCCCTACCACTGTGCTATCACTCCAGCCCAATATAAAGATTACTTTTCCTCAATTCTGAGATATAACCAGCTTTAAGATGTAGTACCTATTTCATTAATATTTTAAAATATAAACATAAAATACATCTTGGTTACAAAAAAATATAATGGAGGCTAAAAAGATAGCACAGCAGATAAGGCGCTTGTCTTGCATGCAGACAGTCCCAGTTTAATCCCTAGAAACCCATACTGACCCCCAACACTCCCCAGAAGTAATCCCTAAGCACAGAGGCAGGGATAAGTCCTGAGCACAGCCAGGTGTGACCCAAAAAACAAAACTAAATAATAACTATGAAAACATGTCCCTCTGAAGTGGAGATTTCAAACTTATTTGGCCAACAGTCCTCTTTATAGAAAAAAGAAAGAAAAAATACTCAATGCCCCCGAAATCTACCTTCTTTAACTGAACAAATAGAATGTGTCCCCCATTACACCAGCAGCTACTATAACCCCCCGAAATGATTCCAGCTACCCCTCTTCCACCCCCTGCAGTGGTATTACCACTTAGGGAATCACTATTCAAAATATAACATAGTGCACCCCTATCTAAGACATTTGCTTGATTTGCTCGAGCGGGCCCAGTAACGTCTCCATTGGAGACTTTGTTGTTACTGTGTCTGGCATCTCAAATACGTCACGGGGAGCTTGCCAGGCTCTGCCGCGCGGGCGAGATACTCTCGGTAGCTTGCCAGGCTCTCCGAGAGGGGCGGAGGAATCGAACTCGGGTCAGCCATGTTGGCCGCTTGTAAGGCAAATGCCCTATCGCATTGAGAACTATCATTTCAAGTGTCATAATGTATAAATACACAGAACAAAAGTCCCATCATCTAATGAAATAATTATATACCTAAGGCTATGTATATGGCATTTTCTAAAACTTGTGTATAATATCTCTTGCCATTTATCTCATAAGCATGAGTTTCTGCATTAGCTAAAGCATGATTTGAAGCTCAGCTTGCAGCTACCTCTCCAAATTTTGGAAAATTATGAACTTCTGAGACTCGTTCTCTTCACCTATTAAATGGAATATTGACCTAAAAAAATTATTAGAATTAAATGGGATCATTTGTTTAAAGAACATAGTAGAATACTTAGATGAAATACTAAATTTTCTCCCATAATCCTATGGGTCAAAGAAAATTTAACTAAAATCTAGGTCCTTTCTGGACTTAAAAGAGTCTTCCCGGGGCTGGAGAGATAGCACAGCGGGTAGGGCATTTGCCTTGCACGCGGCTGACCCGGGTTCGATTCCCAGCATCCCATATGGTCCCCTGAGCACCGCCAGGAGTGACTCCTGAATGCAGAGCCAGGAGTAACCCCTGTGCATCTCCAGGTGTGACCCAAAAAGCAAAAAAAAAAAAAAGAGTTCCCTCTGGGGGCTGGAGTGATAGTACAGCGGGTAGGGCGTTTCCCTTGCACTCGGCAGACCCGGGTTCGATTCCCAGCATTCCATATGGTCCCCTGAGCATCGCCAGTAGTAATTCCCGAGTGCATGAGCCACGAGTAACCCCTGTGCATCGCCAAGTGTGACCCAAAAAGCAAAAAAAAAAAAAAAGAAAAGAAAAGAGTCTTTTCTCCATGTTAAAGACTGGGAAGACTGGGATAAATTTGTACTATTGTTAAGCAAATCTTGTTTGCCTTGGAATACTTATTTCATAAAGAAAGCTTATTTTCTTCAAATCTGTCTTTTCTTTCTTTTCAAATCAGAACCACAAAATAAAAAGCTTAAGTTAGTTAAATATGAAATCAGCACTTTTGTATTTCCTTATTGTGCCTCTAAAGACCATTATAGACTCACTGAAGAGAGGAACTACAGAAGCAATGAGTGGGAAGAGGGAAGATTATAATGAATAAGTTACAGTTAAAATGAATCAATTGTATTAGTCATTTTGTCAATCTTTATCTAATAAACTCTAAAAAAAAACCCCAGCATTTCAGAGACCCATAATCCTGGGAAATTTAGCACACCTGAACCCTAAGATTAACAAATGTCATTTTTCAGTATGTGATTTCTATACATTTCACCAGTGATAGTAACATTTCACCCAAGGTAGTAATATAGTACCATAGAGGCACCAAAGATCATCTTTTCTCTCACCTCAAATATAGTTCAAACTAGTCCCCTTATTAATTTTATTCAAATTGTTGTTTCCACTAAAAATAAGAGTAATAATATTTTTTTTAATTTGGAAAAGTGAAAAAAATAGTACAAATCAATCTTAAAATACCCATGTCTTAACAGCAAAGTTATTACAAAGTATAACAAAGCAAAGTATTACAAAGAGAGATACCAATTAGAAAATTGGTATCAATTTGGTAATTATACCAAAATTATTTGTAAAGAACACTTGTGACTAAACACAACTACCACCCTATGTTTTAATATCATTATTCTGGGTTTCTTGAGATTAAATTTACATGATTCTTTCCTTACTTAATATAAAAGCTTCCCCTCAATTTTGGGTCTTTATCTCAGCTACATATTTGGCTGCTCACCACTTCCTCTTTCTACCCTAAACAAGTAGTATTTCCTCAGTGTCTACAAAAGTCTGACCAATCTTTTTTCTTTATTCACTGGCTCTTGTCTGTTAATCCTGATAATCTCTGAAAATTGGCTCAGGATGGAGCTTTGGATCTTATCAAATATGTATCTGCAACATTTAGCAGAAAGAGTATAAAACTCAATTAATATTTACTGATTTCACCTATTTTTACCTACAACTTACCAGCTATGTGAACCCTGAACAAATTAAATCTCTGTAATTATCAGTTCTCTCTCCTATATAATAGGGACATCAAAGGATTGTAAAGCTTGGAAAGCTCAAGACAGTATCTGGCACAAAGTTTCATATAGTACATTTTGCTATCAAGTCAAAAATATTTCTAATATATAAACACAAAATTTATCTCTCCTCCCAACTTTCCTTCACCGTATTCTCACAACTATGTTTGTACTCTTTCCTCTATCTCTAATTCATCAACTATTCAAATTCTTCTCTCCTAGCCACAATATAAAACCATCACTTATCAACTAAGCTACAAATAAACTTGATTTCCATACCTTTAAATCTTCACTCAGATCTTTAATCCTTCTTGCACAAAGTTGCCCAAAGCATGTACAAATCCTAGAATGCACTCATCATACCTTTCAATAATCCATATCCCACTCCTAGTTCAAAAGACAGCTCAAAACTCACCTTCTCTAGGTAACCTTTCCTGATTAACTTCATACAACTTGGATTATTCCTCTGCTCTGAATCACTTCAGCACCTTGGCTCTTGATATTCTACTATACTAAGAATAAAATGTGATCAGTGAAATGCATTACCAAGAAATTACTTGCACAGAATTATTTCTACATCAAGAATGGTTTGTTAACGATCACGCTTTGTTGACTTCGTAAGAAACATCCTAGACAACAAAAAGCCTTCTTTGGTTCCTGTTTTCTGCGCCTTGTCAAGAAATGCTTAACTCTTCCCTGTCCTCATATTCTCAAACAGAAATTAAGACTTCAGAGTGACAATGTGGCAGTGGGTCTCCTTCTTTCCTACTCCATTTCTCTGCCCTCAACCTGTACAGAAACTCTATAAATAAAACTTCCAAAAGCTTCAGAGCCAGGAAGATGGTTCAAAGGATTAGAGTTCATACTTGGAATGCAGAAGCCACCCACCTCCCCATCCCTGGCACTGCACGATCCCCTAGTGGCACTTCCAAGAGTGACCCTTGAGCATAGCCTGAGTATGTTCCAAAAGCTTTAAACAGAAAAGTAGAATCAGTTATACGAGCATACCTCATCCCCCCCCCCCCCATAAGAGAAACTCTGGAATCTATTTAACTACAAAACTCCATCCAAGATCAAAACAATTTTCCAAGCACAGCAGACAAACTCTGTATCAAACAAAATAAGAGATCCCAAAGATGGCAAGAATTAGCACTCACTTCTGCTATTTACTGAAAGACATCTTGCATCATCTTTATTCTACATTACACATACTCGACTAGACAGCCCAGAAACTCCCCTGTAGGGCAGATTTTCTAAAGTATCTTCCGACGCTGGTTTAAACGCCAATCCTTTGTGTGTGTGTGTGTGTGTGTGTGTGTGTGTGTGTGTGCGCGCGCGCGCGCTGTTAGGAAACACGGGATGGAACCCACGGCCCCACACATGCAAGGCAAACAAACACTCGACCACTGAGCTACATCCCTGGCCCTTCCTTTTTTTTTATCGAAACGTTCGAGAAATAGGCGATTGTTAACTGCCACCCCACCAGAAGCCAACTTCTGAGGCAAAACAAGTGGCTGTCAAGTGGGGTGCAGGGAGAGGGGGCGAGGCTGCGGGTTCGGCCCCGAACGAGCAGGAAACCTGCCTGTGAACTTGGCAGGCGGAGACATTCGACTCTCGGGGCTCTACCAGAACAGAGTGGCTCTTGCTTAATTACTCATAAAAGATCCACACCCTTCTGCGACCGCACATAAAACCTAAACCCGTTCGCTCCCTGCCCGCTTCTGCTAGCTGGCCGCCGCCTCGCCCGCCCCGCGGAGACCGCCAGCCTCTGCCATCCACACCTCACCCAGAACCTCCACTCGGTCATCTTCCGGTTTCCGTAGGTGCCTCTTCTCCCACCCAGATCGAAGTGCCCCCGGTCGTCCCCCACAGCGGAACGTTCCCAACCCGAGCCTGTCGTCCTCCCCTTCCCTCGCGGGCCCTTTTCCAGCCACCCTTTCCCCGATCGCCACCTCCATCCGCGAGGCCCATCGGAACATTCCGCCGGCTCCGCACCGGCGCCCCAACCCCCTTCTCCTCAGCATCACCCTCGGTCCAAACATCACTTTCTTCCTCCCCGGACCCCCACATCGTGGCAGCCGGCGGTGGTGGGGGGCGAGGGGGCTCGTGGGGGCTGCCAACCTCGAGCGCACCCGAGCCCGGTCCGCGGCGAACTACCCCGCCCCACCTTCGCCGCCACCACCCCGCGGCCTCCGCACCCCGGGCGGCGCCCCCGGGCTCCGAGGCTACACACCAGGCCCCACCCTAGCGGGCGCGTCCGCGGGCCCTCCCGACCACTGCGTCCCGCTCCCGCCGCTCGGAGACCACCCGAGCCGAAGCGCACCGGCCCGGCTCCGGGGGCGGGGGCGGGGCAGCGAGGGTCGCCTCCGCCTCGGCCCCGCCGGCCAACCCCACTTCCCTCACGCCGCGGCCCACGTCGCTCCCGGTCCCACAGCCGCCCGCCTCTCACCTAGACGAAGACGCTCCGGCCTCGCTGGCTCCCTCACTGTCCCGCGATGGCTCCGCTGCCGCTGCCGCCGCCGCCGCCGCCGCCACCGCCGCCGCCGCCGTCGCGCTCTCTTCACTGGCTCTCCCACCGCCCCCGACCGGCTGCTGAAGAGCGGAGTGGCACGCCCATTGGCTGCCGCCCACACTCACGTCAGCCGGCCCCGGCCCGTGCCCAGGGAGATGACTGGCTGGCGTGGCGCCTCTTTCCCATCTCTCGTTCTGATTGGCTCCCTCGCTCTCCCTTGCGGGAGGACCGCTCTCCCCCTCCTCCCGGGCTCCGGCCTCCCACCGCACGGCCGCGTCTCGGCTCGGGCGGGAGCGGGGCCGGGTGAGACGCCAACGGCCAATGGGAGGGCCGAGAGCGGATCGCGGGGGTGGGCTCTGCGGCTGGCCGGCCCGCGGGGGAAAGTTTAGCCAAATGGCTCGCGGCCCACCCCCGCCTCCCTGCGTTCGGGAGCGTCCCCATTGGGCGCGACGACCGCTCGCGTTCCGACGGGTCGCGCCCAGCGCCACGCCCGGCTTTGCCGGTCGCGCGGCGCAGGGGCGTCCTCTGGAAAGGTGAGGGAGATGGGACGAGACCCACGCGGCCGTCCGCGGGGCGGCCATTGTGGCATGTTTCAGACTTGGCCCGCTCGGGGCCCGGCCTCGACGCTGCTTCGGGCCGGTGAGAACGACGCCGTGGCTCCGTGAACCCCGGAACCTCCCCGAGATGAAGCTTTAGGGACGGACCCGTGCTCTGCCGTCTGGTCCAGCCCCTGAGGAACTCTGGTTAAATAATCCCACTCCCTCCAAAATAACTCCGTACAAAACTTACCCCGTGGTAAAAAAGAAAAAAAGAGTAATGGTTATCTCTGTGAGGATTGAAGCCCCCTTGATGCCCTGATGAGAACTGAGGGGGGAGGGAGCGGAAACTTGGGTGGGAGCTCCAGGGGCTTAGGTAGAGTCATCGAAGCGCACCACGGAGCCAGGTGCACTTTTTAATGTACTTTTTGTATAAGATCTCACATTTCTAAATAATGCAAGGATTGTGGGAATTCCTCTGTAATGATAGGAGTATATATCTAAGCTCTCAAGCTTCAGTTTTATTATGATGAAGTCAAAGACTATGAATTGTAGAAAAATTGAAGGGGGTGAGGGAGGATTGAGGAGAGGTGAGGTGAGAGAATGAAAGGTCCTGGCACGGTGGCTTGTATGCAGGAACAGGTTTGATGCTTTAAGGGTGAGTCAGGAAGAATAGGTATTTATTTATTTATTTGCTTTTTGGGTCACACCCAGCAATGCACAGGGGTTACTTCCGGCTCTGCACTCAGCAGTTACTCCTGGCGGTGCTCAGAGGACCACATGGGATGCTGGATTTCAAACCTGGGTTGGCCACATGCAAGGCCAACGCCCTACCCGCTACCCGCTGTGCTCTCCCTCCAGTCCCGGAAGATGGGTATTGTGGTTATTCTTTGGGAACTTGGAGCTCCTTTCAGTGCCTGGCCTTGTTTTGTGCCAGTCACCTCTCAGGGCCTGGCGCCAGAGCACTACTGATGTTGCACCCAAATGGAAACTACAGAAGTATACCTAGTTACCCACATGTGGCCATCTCAATTCTGAACCCAGAGGACATACATTTGGATATAATGATTTCCATCTGGGAGGAACTCATAGTCCAAGATCAATTACAGTCATTTCCCAAGGGGATACAACAAAAAGGTCACAGCTGCTTACCCTGAGGGTTGACACATTTCAATAGGTTCAGCAAAATGCATGTTCCTGAAACTCAGTCTAGTAACTGCACTGCACTGTCCTGCACTGTCCTCCCCTTGTTCATCGATTTGCTGGAGCGGGCACCAGTAACATCTCACAACAAATTGTGAGACTTGTTGTTACTGTTTTTGGCATATCGAATATGTCACGGAGAGCTTACCAGGCTTTGCTGTGTGAGCAAGATACTCTTGGTAACTTGCCGGGCTCTCTGAGAGGGGAAGAGGAATCGAACCAGGTTGGCCACATGCAAGGCAAACACCCTACCCGCTGTGCTATTGCTCCAGTCTAGTAACACAATTCTAAAATAGCCAGTATCAAATGAAAAACTTTGAAAAAAATCAATAAAATTCTTCTTTTTTTTTTTTTTTTGCTTTTTGGGTCATACCCAGCTATGCTCAGGGATTATTCCTGGCTGTGCACTCAGGAATTACTCCTGGCGGTGCTTGGGGGACCATATGGGATGCCAGGGATCAAACCCAGGTCAGCCACGTGCAAGGCAAACGCCCTACCCGCTGTACTATCACTCTGACCCCAGATCAATAAAATTCTTGTCAAATTCTTTGTCACTGGTCAAATTCAAGACTCTGAAAGGGCTCTAAGCAGTAAAACAAAGATTACAGTATTCATAATCATATTTAATTTAGTTATTAGTTATTAAATTGTTCATTGGGCAGAGAGATAGCTCAGAAGACTGAGCACATGCTTGGCACACAGGGGCCCTGGATTTAAGTCCTCACACCAGGTGATTCCCAACACCCCCCTCCCCCTCAGTCCAGCACTGCCAGGAGCAGGTCCTGAGTAGTTCATGAGCCCTATTGGGTGTTGCCCCAAACCAAAAAATAACTTTTAAAATAATTGTTCCCATTCATATAAATGCCTTTATTTACCCCTGATAAAGGGGGCTGGAGCGATAGCACAGCGGGTAGGGCGTTCGCCTTACAAGCAGCCAACATGGCCGACCCGAGTTCGATTCCTCCGCCCCTCTCGGAGAGCCCGGCAAGCTACCGAGAGTATTCGATATGCCAGACACAGTAACAACAAAGTCTCCAATGGAGACGTTACTGGGCCCGCTCGAGCAAATCGACGATCAATGGGAGGGCCATAAAAGGCTGGAGCGATAGCACAGCGGGTAGGGCGTTCGCCTTACAAGCGGCCAACATGGCCGACCCGAGTTCGATTCCTCCGCCCCTCTCGGAGAGCCCGGCAAGCTACCGAGAGTATTCGATATGCCAGACACAGTAACAACAAAGTCTCCAATGGAGACGTTACTGCGCTCGCTCGAGCAAATCGACGATCAACGGGAGGGCCTTTACCTTTACCTTTATTTACCCCTGATATAGGCACATAAATAAGGTCTTTTCTGCAGAGTCTCTCATGTAGTAGATAGACTAAGCACAAATCAAATTTCAAATATGCAAGATGAGGGTAAACAATAAAGGGCATCTAGCCCAGCCTATATTTAGAGGCGCTTTTTTTTTGTTTTCAGGAAACTAGGAACTTTTAGTTAGCTACTGCTAAGAGTTATAAGCATCTCATATGCAATTTTGCACTATTTATCAGGAATACATTAGTTGTTAAATTGTGCAACTATCTTGATTTTTAACTACATAAAGGCATAAATCAATACTTATGAAGAAAAAGGAAGAAATTAAATAATGTGTTTCATGTTGGCTGCGTGCAGGCAAATGCCCAGCTGGAGCGATAGCACAGCGGTAGGGCGTTTGCCTTACAAGTGACCAACATGGCCGGCCCAAGTTCGATTCCTCCGCCCCTCTCGGAGAGCCCGGCAAGCTACCGAGAGTATCTCGCCCGCACGGCAGAGCCTGGCAAGCTCCCCGTGATGTATTCGATATGCCAAACACAGTAACAACAAAGTCTCTAATGGAGACATTACTGGGCCTGCTCGAGCAAACCGACGAACAACGGGAGGGCCTTTACCTTTACCTTTACCATTTGTTTCATAAAGTGAGATTTAATTGTCTTCACAGAATTTGTCAAAAGTCTAACCTATAATGGGGCTGGAGCGATAGTACAGCAGGTAGGGCATTTGCCTTGCACACGGCTGACCCGAGTTCGATTCCCAGCATCCCTTATGGTCCCCTCAAGCACCTCCTGGAGTAATTCCTCAGTGCAAAGCCAGGAGTAACCCCTGTGTATCACTGGTTACCCCCCCCAAAAAAGCCTAACCTATAAAATGTAATAAACATCAAAAATGGTAATATTTCATTCAAATATTATTCCTGTCATCAACAAGAACCCTTAAAATTGACTATATTGAAAATCTTATTTTATTCAAATATGAAACACCTGGATATGATTTTTTATCCTTGCAGAAAAGCATAGTTCTATAATGAGGTTAGATTATACCAAGGCAAAAAATGTGCAATTAAGGGCTGAAGCAGTAGGGCTCTTGGCATCCCATATGGTGTCCCAAGCACCATCAGGCATGATTCCTCAGTGCAAAAGCAGGAGTTACCCCTGAGCACTGCCTGAGTGTGTCTGGTGTGGCCACCCCCCAAAAAATTAAAATTGAAAAATGCACAACTATCAGCTGACAGAAAGATACCTGATATTAATGAGAAATATCTATAAATAATACCAAAAATACATGCTGCATACAATGTAGCTATGGTTATGTATGAATCCTTAATTTTGTAATTTATTTAAAAACAAGTACAGCCAAGCATTTATGTTTATGCAAATCCTTTTCTGTTCTGAAGAAACACTTTTTATGTCATTATTTTCCTACTTATGTGTTTTTTTCTGTCAATATCATAACAGTTTTTTCATGAGATTCTTCATTCTGTCTTCACAGAAACTCTGCAAGTGTTCATATATTCTTTCTAATTTCTTAGAAAAGAGTATTATTGAGATTCAGTTTGCTAAAGTGATATAACTCTTAGAAGCAGGGGTGGGATGGAAATCCAGGTCTAGAATTTGATAACAAGCTTTATACTCTTTCTACTATGCTACATTTATTTACATATTTATCAAGTCATTTTTCCTACCTTTATAATTATTAAATTCCCCATAATAATTATCAGAGAATGTCCTTTCTTGTATTTACTGGAAAAATACAAATACAAATATTCTGAGCTGTATTACGGATTCACTACCAGGATCTCACCATTCTACAAGGAAGTGATCATCCATGTGAAGAGAGGGGTTCAACAAGGTGATACCATTTCACCGAAACTCTTCAGTGCCACCCTCGAGATCGTCATGTGACGACTGGAATGGGAAGGAATGGGAGTGAATATAGATGGTCCGCAACTACACCACCTCTGCTTCGCTGATGACATCATTCTCTTAACACCAAACATTACCCAAGCAGCACAAATGCTGGCTGACTTCGACCGTGAGTGTGGAAAGGTCAGACTACAGCTGAATCTCACGAAGACAATGTTTATGAGAAACGGTCTTGTTTCTGATGTTCCATTTGCTCTCAACGGAACAGACATCTCCGAATGCAACAGTTATGTGTACCTAGGTCGAGAAGTCAACATGACGAACGACCTGGCACCTGAGTTGCTCAGGAGGAAAAGAGCGGCTTGGAATGCCTTCAAGAGCATCGAAGAAATAGCTAAGAGGACGAAGACCCTCCAGCTCTGGGCACATCTCTTCAATTACACTGTTCTTCCTGCATTAACATATGCCTCAGAGACCAGGGCCCTATGAAAACAGGATGAGAACGCTATTCTGGTCACCCAAAGAGAAATCGAAAGAGCTATGCTTGGAGTCTCACGCTTCACTCAAATGAGAGAAAGAATCCGGAGTTCCAATCTCTGTCGATGGTCAATAATCAGGGACACTGTCTCATTTGCCAAGGTGTTGAAAATCAGATGGGCTAGACACATAATGAGATTTTGGAGATGACCACTGGACTAGAACCATTACCGACTGGATTCCATGGGACGTCAAAAGACCGCGTGGCCGCCCACCTACGAGATGGTCAGACTTCTTCGTCAAGACCCTGAACGATCAGTTTGAGGCTCTTCATGTTCCTAGAATGAGCAGACGCCATTGGGCTACACTAGCACACAACAGGGACAAATGGAGACGTAATTGGCGCCCACTAGAGCAAATCGATGAGTAACGGGATGTCAAGTGATCAAGTCCTTTTTTGAAATAATTTTCCCAAGCTTTATCCTTATAGATTTCATAACAAGGGAGAATGTGTGGTATTTAAAAAGAACTGTTTCACATTACATTTGTTTGTTTTGACAAAACTACAGAAAACAACTTTTTCTGTAGTTTCTGTGGAGAACCCATCACAGCTATCTCAAAGGCATTAGACAGGCTCTCTTTTACAGGATAGAAATTTCAGATAACTCAGTTCAAGAGACCCAGGTGGCAGTTACTCTCTGAAATTCATTTGATTATACCTACCTTACACTATACTTAATAATAACATACAGAATTAGTAGAATTGACCTGCTTTAAATATATTTTTAAACCTTTATTTAATCTTCTTACTTTCTAACAGATTTGCACATCAGTTAATTGTCAGTTTGAACAATTACACACATATGTATCTTCATTTTCTAATCTCTAAAATAAAGGTGAAACCTAATGCCAGAAACTTTTCTGAGTGCTTCAGAAATTTGTGAAATGTTGGTTTTTCACTTGGAGGCGAATCATCTGATACTCAGTTATTCAGCAGTTTTAATCAAGGTGGAACAAAAATTGAACTATGTTCTTGGATCTGCTAACCATTGCCTTCTGGTTCTTGACAGGCCACTCCTAAATCATCTGTTTTGGCTTAAAGTTTATTTTGTACTTAAAATACGTGAAAGGTAGCAGGTGCAAGAAGTGCATTCAAATCTGCTCTTTTCTTCCCTGAAAGGGGAGATAAAACTCCCTGAGATGTTTTCCCTAAACCAAAGTGCCACTTCTTTGTGTCTCCATCTTCTAAGAGTGCTCATGTGATATAAAAATTATAATCTATGCATTTTTCTCATGATAATCTTTCTCACCTCCACTGAATTCTTTGGTGGATGAGTGGTAGATCTCCCAAGCTATATTCATGCCCCCAATCCCCGCCTACTTTCTACTCAGTGCCTGCCCTGTGTGGTACTCTTCTTGTCCAGAGGTGCTGAAGGATGCCAGGGTCAAACTGGGCAGTGCTTGGAGGCTTCCATAGTTACATGCCATGGTGTTCAGGATGTCATATCATGGAGTAACAGGGCCCAGGCATCACGAATGCCTCTTATGTTTCAGCCCTTGGAACTATCATCCAGTTTAATTCTTAACTACCAGTTTAACTACCGTTCTGTCAGTTTAATTCTTAACCCCCCAACCAAAACCTTAAGAAAAGGCAAAACTTTGCCTCCACTAAAATATATGACAAATGCTGAGATATAGAGGTTCTGAGACATAAACCAGCGTTTTGTCAGTTAGTAAGAATCACATTGGTCTCCCAGATCTCTGCCTGAGGAAGCCAGATGCAGAAGGAGTAATACAAGTTTTATCATTTTCAATTTGTGAATGTAGATTGACAAGAAAGAGTTTGTCAAATTAGTTCTTTGAATTGTGGCTCTTGTAACTTTCTTGAGTAGTCGTTGGTTATAAGTTGTGTTATGCTTTTTCTTGCCACTGTCTATTGTAGTTATTATAAGAAGGAAAAGAGGTGTTGGAGGCGTCGGTGTCCTTGTCAACACAAACTTGGCCAAGAGCATTGATTCATTCGAATGCCTAACAACCCGAATCGGACGTTTACATTTGAATAGATGTGGCTCACTGCCTGCAGTTTCTATCTTCGTTGTCTACGCACCAACATCTCATTATGATGAAAGAGAAATCGAGAAATTCTACATGGAGCTAGAGAAGTTCTATAAAGAAGACCACACCTTCTACAAGATCATTGTGGGTGATTTTAATGCCAAGATAGGACCGAGAAGATCAGCTGAAGAACTTCACATCGGGACCCATGGCCTAGAATGGAACGAACAGGGTGAGAGACTGTCTGAGTTCATCATGTCGACCAAGACCATTCATGGTAACTCACAGTTCCAGAAGGCAGAATCTAAACGATGGACATGGGAGTCTCCCGGTGGACGATTCCACAACGAAATAGACCACATCATATTCAATCAACGGTTTTGCCTGACTGATGTCGCTGTTGTCCCAAAATTTCGAACAGGATCGGACCACCGTCTCCTTCGTGCAAAATTCTACTTCGCAGAGCGGGGAGAAAGGGCTGCAAAGTTCAAAAAGAGAACTCCCAGAATGACCACCAACTGGGAACTCTTTGGTACTATTGCGGCAACATGGGAAGATGCCATTGTTGACAACATTGACGAGGAATACGATCGACTGGTTCAGCACCTCCATGAATGTGCGAGGAACGCCAAGAGAGAGATAGCCACAAAAAGTCGCCTATCTTCGAAAACTCTTGAGCTAATTCGCCAGCGTGGTTTGGCGCATGCCTCAGGCAACCGCAAGCTAACGTCCGAGCTTGCAAAGCAGTGCAGAGATGCGATCAAGGAAGACCTCAAAGAGAGAAGAGCAGAAGTACTGGTAGATGCGGCAGAAGCCGGGAAAAGTATTCGTAACGCCCGCCTGTCCTTCGCCAACTATAAGACCAAGATGACTGCCCTCCAACATCCTGATGGATCCATCACATCCTCCAGAACGGCAATGGAGAAGATTATCCATGACTTCTACTCAAATCTCTTCGATAGCCATGTCCACTTGCCGACATACCAAATTCCACAGGATGGGTATGTCGTTCCTAACGTTCTCCCTTCCGAAATCCGACACGCCATTTCGTTGGTAAAGAAGCAAACAGCACCCGGCCCAGACAAGGTCAGACCTGAACACCTGAAGAACCTGCCGTCAGTACTCATCAATACACTGGCTCGGCTCTTCACTCGCTACCTGTCTGAATGCAAGGTTCCATCCCAATGGAAAACCAGCAGGACCGTACTACTGTTCAAGAAGGGAGACATCCATGACATTGGCAACTATCGCCCGATCTGCCTATTGTCTGTCATCTACAAGCTGTTCACTCGAGTCATCCTGAATAGGATTGGCAGAACACTAGATGAAGGACAACCATGCGAGCAAGCAGGGTTCCGCAAAGGATTCAGCACCATCGACCATATCCACACGGTAACCAAGCTCATTGAGGTTTCTCGGGAGTTCAAGATGCCGCTGTTTAACGTTCATTGATTTAAAGAAGGCCTTTGATTCTGTTGAGACGGAAGCGGTCATTGAAGCCCTAGCCAATCAGGGCATTCAAGCCCAATACATCAGGATCCTCCGTGAGCTGTATTGCGGATTCACTACCAGGATCTCACCATTCTACAAAGAAGTGATCGTTGATGTCAAGAGAGGGGTGCGGCAGGGTGATACCATTTCACCGAAACTCTTCAGTGCCATCCTCGAGAACATCATGCGACGACTGGAATGGGAAGGAATGGGAGTGAAGATAGATGGTCGGCAACTACACCACCTCCGCTTTGCTGATGACATTGTTTTAATAACACCAAACATCAGCCAAGCGGCACAAATGCTGGCCGACTTTGACCGTGAGTGTGGAAAGGTAGGACTACAGCTGAATCTTACGAAGACAATGTTTATGAGAAACAGCCTTGTTCCTGACGCCCCATTCGCTCTCCATGGAACAACCATCTCCGAATGCAACAACTATGTGTACCTAGGTCGAGAGGTCAACATGACAAATGACCTGGCACCCGAGCTGCGCAGGAGGAAGAGAGCGGCTTGGAACGCCTTCAAGAACGTCGAAGAAATAGCTAAGAGGACGAAGAACCTCCGGCTCCGGGCACATCTCTTTGATTCCACTGTTCTTCCTGCATTAACATATGCCTCAGAGACCTGGGCCCTACGCAAACAAGATGAGAACGCCATTCAGGTCTCCCAAAGAAGAATAGAAAGAGCTATGCTTGGAATATCACGTTTCACTCAAATGAGAGAACGAATCCGGAGTTCTGACATCCGTCGACGATCAAGGATCAGGGACGCTGTCTCATATGCCAAGGTGTCGAAAATCAGATGGGCTGGTCACGTAATGAGATTTAAAGACGACCGTTGGACTAGAGCTGTTACTGATTGGATTCCACGGGACGTCAAGAGACCGCGTGGCCGCCCACCTACCAGATGGTCAGACTTCTTTGTCAAGATCATGAATGATCGGTTTGAGTTCCTCCATGTTCCCGGAGCGAAGAGATGCCATTGGGCTACACTAGCACGCGACAGGGACAAATGGAGACGTTACTGGCGCCCGCTCGAGCAAATCGACGACTAACGGGAAGTTAAGTGATTAAGTGATTAAGTGATAAGAAGGAAAATCATAAAAGGAGATATCCCTTTCATCTTATTTTATGTCTTGAGAATTTAGCTTTGTTACCAGTGAGTATATTTTCTCTGTTCTCTGAAAGTTAGGGATAGAAGCATTAGCTTCAGTCCAGTAACCAGACCCAAAACACAATACACAAAGTGACCCAGCAGCATTCTCTTTGTCCAACCTTGCTAACTCTGAGGTAATTCTGTCTTAATGAGAGATCCTAGACCATAAGGGGCTCTTGTTATTTCAACCTCCTTTGTCTTCAGAGCTCAGGTAAATCTTCCTCCTAATACTGTCCACCCCACTACCATATATCTTGTCAATAGCTGGAGACGCCTCACATTCCTGTAGAAGTTAAGAAAAAAACCCATTTTCACAAATGTGATTTCAAAATTTTTTGTTTTCCTTGTCCTTTGCTTTCCTTTGTTGTGCCGATGATTGAGAGTCACACACATGCTTTCTTGTGGTGCTTACCAGGGGGTCACACATCTAGTTGCTGTGTTCACATACTCAGCCAGGCTGCTTGCTCAGGTTGCGCTCTTTTTTTTTTTCCTTTTTGGGTCACACCCGGCATTGCACAGGGGTTACTCCTGGCTCATGCACTCAGGAATTACTCCTGGCGGTGTTCAAGGACCATATGGGCTGCTGAGAATCGAACCCGGGTCATCCACATGCAAGGCAAATACCCTACCCACTGTGCTATTGCTCCAGCCCTGGTTGCACTCGTTAGTTATGATAGTTTAGAATTCATATAGTTCATACATGTTCTGGTTCTAGTACATAATAGAAATAATCCTGACTGGAAAGCCAAGGATAAGTTCTGAGTGCAGCTGGGTGTAGCCAAAAATGAAAAGAAAAGAAAAAAAAAAGAAAGTAGTGCAGATAGATAACTTTTTCTACCTAGGTTTTCTCATCAAATGAACTTATTTTTAGTAGATGTATCACTGTATCACTGTTATCCCGTTGTTCATTGATTTGCTCGAGTGGGCGCCAGTAATGTCTCCATTCGTCTCAGCCCTGAGATTTTAGCACCCTCTCTTCACTCGTCCTTCCCAATGGTGCCACATTGGAGGCTCTTACAGAGTCAGGGGAATGAGACCCATTATTGTTACTGTTTTTGGCATATCGAATATGCCACAGGAAGTTTCTACTACTCTAGATGTAACAGGTACTCCAGATATTTTTTAGAATATTAGGGGGAATACTAATTGTGTCACAAAAAAATTTAAATATTGTTATTTTATGGGTTAACTATTTATAAATTTGACTTACGTCTGGAAAAGTTTGAGGAAAAACTTTAGGAAATAACCCTAATGGGTATTCAAGTTTTAGAGAATGTCTAATTATGGTACAGGCATTCACTGGAATATAGTCTAAATTGACACAAACTAGCCCTTATATTTATTTGGCTTACAATATAAAGTTGAGCAAGCTACCAAGAGTATCCTGCCCACACGGCAGAGCCTGGCAAGCTTCCCGTGGCGTATTCAAAAGGCCAAAACAGTAGTAGATATATAATATTGAAAAGTTATAAATCCAATATAAAATCATAACGTACAACTAAAGTAAATTGCTTAATTGGGAGAATATAGTTATTTTCACATCATAATGGGTAATATGCAAAATATGTAGAGAAGTCACACAACAGTAACAAAAAATAAGCAACCCACGACCAGAGAGATAGGATAGCAGACAGGGCAGGCTGCCAACTCAGGTTTGATCCCTGACACGCTATCCCATTTCCTAAGTAGGGCCAGGAGTGATCCCTGCCCACAGAGCCAGGAGAAAGCCCTACACACAACTGTTTGTAGCCCCAAAACCAAAACACACACACACACACACACACACACACACACACACACAAAGCAACCCAAGAAAAATTAAGCAACCCAAGGAAAAAAAAAAACAAGCAAAAGACATGAATAGATGCTTTTACAAAGACATATATATGTCAGGGCTAGAGCTATAGCACAGCAGATAGGGCATTTGCCTTGCATGCGGTTGACCCGGGTTAAATTCCCAGCATCCCATATGGTCCCCTGAGCACTGCCAGGGGTAATTCCTGTGTGCAGAGCCAGAAATAACCCCTGAGCATCACCAGGTGTGATCCAAAAAGCAAAAATAAAGACATATAGATGTCTCACAGACATATGAAAATATGTTCAACATCACTTATTAGTAAAATGCAAATCTAAACCACAGTGAAATAACTCCTCGCATCCTTGAGAGACAAGCAAGCAAGATAATATGATCAAGGGAGAATATGGGCTTGAGGTTGAAGAGCAAGCCAGAAAAGTCTTGCTTGCCTGCTTGCTTGCTTGCTTGCTTGCTTGCTAGCTTGCTTGCTTTTTCTTTCTTTTGGTGTTTGGTTTTTGGGCCACACCCAGCAGTTATTCCTAGCAGTGCACTCCTAAAGGTGGAGTGCTGGAGAACCATATGGAATGGTGCATGCAGGGAAAGTGCCCTACATGCTATACTATCGCTCGGGCCCAACAAAAGGAATTCTTATCTTCTCTTTTCTTCCTGGGGAAGAAAAAAAAAAAAAAGAAAGAAACTCCCATGTGAATCAGGAGAAAAGAAACTCTTCTTCAATGGCAAATCAAAGCTGAGAGAATTCTGTACAAAAAGACATTGTTAAAATATGTTTCCATTTTTAACTTATTATAGTTTAGACCACATGTTTATACTAGTGTAACATTTATGGTTTTGATGTATACCGTTGTTGGACCTCACCACCAACCACCAAAGTGTCCAAGGCAACCAAAGTGCACCAGTGTCCTTATGTTACTTTCAGTCCACCTCTTCATTCTCTTCCTCTACACGCCACTCTCTCCCCACCCCTCTGCTTGGTAATCTCAATTTTGTAATTCAAGGCCATGGGTTTATTATCATTAGATACTGCTATTTCCTCATCTTGTGTTAGTATATGTCATAGATGAATGCAAACCACTGGGATTTGCCTCTCTTCTGACTTATTTTGCTTAGCATTATATCCTCCATTTCCATCTAACTTGCAGCAAACTATAAAATTTTGGTTTTTTGTGTAGCTGCAGTATATTCCATTGTGTCTGTTTACCACGACTTCTTTAACCATGTATCTTTTTTGCACATTTTGGTTGTTTACATAGCCTCGCTATTGTATTTAGGCCTACAGTAAGCATAGATGTGCATATTAATTTTTAAATTGGTATGTTTGTGTTTGGAGAAGTAAAGGCTAATAAGTGAAATCACTGTATCATATGGGAACTCTAGTTTTATTTTTTTTTATTTTTTTAAATTTATTTCTTTATGGAATCACTGTGGGGAAAGTTACAGAGCTTTCGGGTTTAGGTCTCAGTCATGTAAATATCAAACACATTTCCCTTTACCAATACTTATTTTTAACCGCGAACCCCAATAGAACCCCACCTCCCACCCCTCCCAATTCCTGTGAGGCAGATTAGTTCTAGTTAATACTCTATCTACTTTGGCTAGATACATTGTTTCGATAGAAGATGCACAATTATTGTTTAGAGTTTACGACCCCCCCCCCCAATCAGACATGCTGAAACAGCGTTGTGAAATGATTTGCTTTCTACAACTTGGTTTAAGAATAAAATGATGTCGGTTTTGGATTTCTGCTATTTTACTTATTAACCCTGGAAGAATTTCTATTAAAAGTTAGATAGTTAAGAGATTGGTTTCTGTGCTCTGGAGTCGTGGCCGTGCCGGAGAGCCGCTCGTGGGGGGCAGCTGGTGACCTCGGTCGGGCGTGAAGGACGGCCCATTACGCCCCCCTTCCCATGAGGTCCCTGCCGCTCCCACCACCCCTGGCTCAAACCTGCTGTCCACAAGGCTCCTGTGCGGCCGCCATCTTTCTTTCCAGAGAGAACTCTAGTTTTAGTTTTTAAAAAATTTCTATGTGGTTTTTCATAGACACTGAACCAGATGACATTTCAACCAATAGTTGATGAAAGTTCCATAGACACTGAACCAGATGACATTTCAACCAATAGTTGATGAAAGTTCCTTTTTCACCACAGCCCCAGTTTCACTATGTCCCTCTGGTTATTTTCAGTCTTCTTAATATATGCTATTAGCACTGTGTTAGATGATATCTCATCATCATTTTGATTTGTAACTTCCTAATATATGGTAATAAACCCTTTTTCATTGCCTACTGGCCTTATCTTCTGTATCTTCTTATAGTAGAAATGTCTGTTAATCTCCTCTTCTAATTTTTTGATGAACCTCATCATTTTTGTTGTTCATTGAGGATTGTGTTTTATATAACTTGGATATTAGCCCTTAATCTGATGTCTAGTGTGCAAATATTTTATTCTATTCAATAAGATTTCAATATTTTGTTCAATATTATATTCAATTGTCTTTTTATTTTAAACCACCTTTCTTTTTCCATGTAAAAACTTTTAAGTTTGATAAAGTCCTATTTGTTTTTGTCTTTGCCAATGGCATCAAATCACTAATGATACTGAAGAGGTCCTTATCCTTGAGAATTCTGCCTTTGTTTTCCTCAACATATTTTATCAATTCTAGTCTAATCTCAAGGTCTATAATGTATGTTGATTTAAATTTTATGTATAGTGTGAGATATGAATCCAGTTTCTTTCTGTCTCTTTTTTCCCAGTCCCAATATCATTCATTTTGAAGTCTTTTATTGCTGCACTTCATGGTGGAGCAATAAAAGACTTTAACTGCTTTTTCATAGACTAACTGTCCATAGATCTGACCATTTATCTTTGGACTCTCATTTCTGTTCCATTGGTCTGAAAGTCTATATTTATATGCCACCCTGTTTTTATTACTAATGCATTACAGTATAATTTGAAGTCAGGAAATGCAATACCATTTAACTTCACTTTTCTCAGAATGACTTGGTTGTTCGGGGACTTTATGTATAAGAATTTATAAGAATTTATAAAGAATGTATAAGAATTTCGATGGAAATTGGATAAAATATGTATACTGCTTTGGGTGGAATGGTCATTTAAACAATGTTCACTGTGTCACTGTATCACTGTCATCCTGTTGTTCATCAATTTACTCGAGCAGCCGCCAGTAACATGTCTATTTGTTCCAGCCCTGAGATTTTAGCAGCTTCTTCGTATTCGTCTTTTCCCAATGATTGGAGGCTCTTTCAGGATCAGGGGAATGAGACCTGTAGTCATTACTGGTTTTGACATATTTAATATGCCATGAGTAGCTTGCCATGCTCTGCCCATGCGGGCGGGATACTCTTGGTAGCTTGCAGGGATCTCCAAGAGGTATCTATTTATGTGCCTCTAACATTATTTAAATAAACAATGTTAATTCTTTCAATACATGAGCATGTAATATTTTCCCATTCTTAGTTGCAAATTATTTTCACTCAGTACATTGAATTGGGGCTGGAGCGATAGCACAGTGGTAGGGCGTTTGCCTTACAAGTGGCCAACATGGCCGACCCAAGTTCGATTCCTCCGCCCCTCGCGGAGAGCCCGGCAAGCTACTGAGAGTATCTCGCCCGCACGGCAGAGCCTGGCAAGCTCCCCGTGATGTATTCGATATGCCAAACACAGTAACAACAAAGTCTCCAATGGAGACGTTACTGGGCTCACTCGAGCAAATTTAATCTACTTCCAAAAATTTACTTTGTTCTGTTAACATCAAGAAGATTGTTGCACTGAAATCATCCTAAAAGGTGTTAAATGTGTTAAAAGTTCATCAACAGCATCAGAGCATTGTTGCTCTGAAACCCTTCAAAGTTGTTAAAAGTGTTAAAAAGTTAAAAGTTCATCCTTTAAAGTGTTAAAAAAAACATTCTGATTTACTAAAGAACTTTCCTGGACATTTATCCACGGTCAATGATTATCTGAATTCCCTTCATTTTTCCATATTCCTGTGTTTTATGGGAGCTAAGGATAAGCTAAGCGAAGGGAGCTAAGCACTAAAGTTCCAGGTAGTCTGAGCAGTGAGCTAGTGCTGCTGTTCAAACTATCAGGCTAGTGCCTCTACTGATTTAAGGAGTCACAGATGCCTTGTGAGGATTTTTCAGTAGGATTGGTCTGGTATAGGCAGAATTCTCTCTCAAAACAGGGCTGATTTAGGACTGGCTAGCTCTGCCGTGAGTCCTGTGGAGCTCACCTTTTTAAAAAATAATTCTTGTCTTCCCTTGGCCTCCCAAAACAGTTCAGTTATTTTCCCACAATTGCCTATTTTTTTTTCAATCTATTTTAAAAGTATTCTTTTTGTTTTGTTTTGTTTTGTTTTGTTTTGTTTTGGTGCCACACCTGGCAATACTCAGGGCTTACTCATGGCTCCGTGCCCAGGATCACTCAGGGTACTAAATGCATTGCTGAGGATTGAAACCTGGTTGACTACATGCAAGGCAAGCTCCTTACCCACTGTGATATCTCTCCAAATATTTATGCTTACCTTTTCTTCATGTCTCCTCCATTTCTTGATTACAAGCTCTCGTGTAACATAAAACTGACATAAATTAGTATGTTTTCCTCCAGTTAATCTTCCTGTGTCCATTAAATTCTTGGATGCAGTCCCCAAGCCCTTGGAAGACAAAGGTTACATTTTATTGTTATTTTATTTCCCTCTATTTTCAACTGAGACTGTAGTTGATTGATAAACATGTCCTGGTGTTACTTGGCTTATAGGTATTTGGAAGAAGAAGAATATGTTTATAACATTTCTTTAGATATTTTCTGTTGTCAATTTTCTAAGCATGGTGGTGAAATGGACAAATCATCATGTTAGTCAATTTCTTCCCACATCTGGTTAAATGTTCATTATGTCCTTTTTTGTGTGGGTAACATTATCATTGCCTGGGTCTCATTTTTAGGTAGGGGTATCTCCTATGAGATATCTCACAGGAGGTATCTCATAGGAGATACCCCTACCTAAGTAATGAAGGAGGAGGGAGAGTAGTCTCTCCTAAGAGATTAATTTAGGAGATTAATCTAATCTCTCGCTCCTCCTTCATTAACTTTCTTTTTTTCTTTCTTAGGTACTTACTCCTTTTGTATATTTTTCGTAATAGAATTGCTACAGATGCCTCCCAAAATAATCACTAGATCATTATCATTCTAACCCAGCAAGGTGGAAACCACTGTTTCTTAATCTCCTGTTTCCTATTCTTTGGGTGGTGCTTTTTGAGAACACCCTTAGGCTTCTAGGAAAAAGCCTCCTCCTAGAAACATTTGTAAAGACCTCAGATAACAAACCACACCTATGTATAGAAAATATTTACAGTATGTATAAATGCAAGGCTCTTTCAGGAAATAAAACTTATGTTGACTCAGTCCCCATTCTCTAGAGCAAAGTACACCTATTACTAGCTTCTCTCTGTACAAAGCCATTTGATCATTCTAGCAAATTTCTTCAAGCAGCCAATTACAAGTTTTTCCCTTTATGAAATCGGTAGTGGTTGGTTTGAGAATATAATGTAGTGATTAGGAACCCCCACTCTAAAATTGAACTATAGTATTCTGGCCACCACCACAGACTATGTATATGATTGTGACAAGTTATTTAACCTCTGTACCTCAGTTTTCCAAGAATAAAATGGCTCAGGAGCTACTCCTCTATCTTCATTCAGGAATTACTCCTGGCAGTGCTTGGGGAACCAAATATGCTGCCGGGAATGAAACCTGGGTCAGCACTACCCAATGAACTATCTCTCCAGCCTCTCAGTTAAGATTTTAAAGCACAACAGTATCTGGGACATGTTAAACACCATGTAAAGTAGTTGTTAAACTTTAAGAAAAAATAAAATGAAAGAGGGGCCTCATCTGTCAGGAGGTTTAGAAATAATATCCATGAAATGTTTGACATATTAATACATCTTCACAAAATAGGTAGGTATTATTACTGATTATGGAAAATCTTTAATTAAATTATTACTATTTGGTTTTTGAGTCAGTGGGTAGGGTGTTTGCCTTGCACGTGGCCATTCTGGCCGATCCAGGTTCGGTTTCTCTGCCCCTCTCAGAGAACCCGGCAAGCTACCAAGAGTATCTTGCTCGCACGGCAAAGCCTGGCAAGCTACCTGTGACGTATTCGATATGCCAAACACAGTAACAAGTGTCACAATGGAGACGTTACTGGGCCTGCTCAAGCAAATGGATGAACAATGGGAGGACAGTGACAGTGACAGCGACCGGCAGTGTTCAAGGCTTACTCCTGGCTCTGTACTCAGGGATCACTTATGGAGGGACTCAGGGGATGAAATGGGATGCTAGGGATCAGCCTCATGTGAACCTGGGTCGATTTCATGCAAGGTAAGAATGCTACCCGTTGTACTATCACTCTGGCCCCTCTTTCATTTTGAAGTTCTCTATTTTACAGATGAGGATCTTTAACACCGAGGAATTTTTTAAAAATTATCCAAAGGCACATAACTAAGTCATGAGTTGCTAATTCTAATCCAGTTTGTCTAATTATAAAGCATTTACCTTTACATTGCACATCATTGACCTCTAAAATTTCTTATCCATCCAATGTTTGGATAGCAGCTTTACATTTATCTACATCCACACTTTTTAAAAACCGATCCTAATAATTTGCCCACCCTCTCTCTTCTTTCACAAAAAATGTACTTTTAGATGAAAAGAAGTTTAAGTGATTTTCCTGTGACTGCCTGATTAGTGACAAGTAACCCTTGAATGCCAATGAAACACTTTCTGGTGATGAAAGTAATAAATAGTTTTGTATATTGTTTATCACTGTGCCTTTCATATAGTAAACAATCAACAATAGCTACTTGGGGAGTGGAGGAGAGGTCGTTTACCATACAATGTTCAGCGATGGCATAGCAGGTAAGGCGTTTGCCTTGCACGCAGCCAATCCATGTTTGATTCTTCCACCCTTCTCGGAGTCCCAGCAAATTACCGAGAGTCACTTGCCTGCACAGCAAAGCCTAGCAAGCTTCCTGTGACATATTTGATATACCAAAAACGGTAACAACAAGTCTCATAATTTGTTGTGAGACGTTACTGGTGCCTACTCCAGCAGATCAATGAACAATGGGAGGACAATGCAGTGCAAAATCAATCTAAACTTATTATCTTAAAAATAATAAATGAGGGGGTATGGTGCCGCCAGCAGGTCAATCTGTATTGGCATGGCCTCTCTGGTTCCTGATTGGACCACTTAACGGCTGTGATCCCAGAGACTTAGAAACAAATCTTGAAATCCAACGGCTTTGGGCAGAAATGCGACCGGTCCCTGCAGTACATTACCGGCTCTGGGCCACCCCAGGTGGGAATAGGTTTCATGCCTTGGCCTGTTCCCCCTGGTGGTCTGGTGGCCATAATCCTCCAGAGGACACTGGATAGTCAGGTTTGGGCCAACAGTGATGAGACACGCAGGATCTCATGGGATTGGGGTGGAGCTGGCCCTTTCCTCCCTGTTCCAACGAGACCCCGAGTCACCGCCCACAATTGGCCTCTCTGGCTTCTGATCAAGCTGCTTAATGGCCATGATCCCAGAGACTCAGAAACAAATCTCAAAACCCAGCAGCTTTTCCCAGAAATGCATCTGGACCCCTCAGTAGGTTACTGTCGCCGGGCCACCCCAGGGGGGAAAGGGTGATGTCCCTCTGCCTGCTCCCCCTTGGCAGTTCAGTGGCTGCCATCCTCCAGAGGCCATTGGACAGTCAGGTTTGTTGCCTGCAGTGAAGAGACACACGGGGCCTCACGAGATGGGTGTGGAGCCATACCTTTCCTCCCCGTCCCAACGAGACCTCGAGTCACCACCCACAGATGGCCTCTCTGGCTCCTGATCAAGCTGCTTAACAGCCATCATCCCAGAGACTCATCATCCCAGAACAAATCTCGGAACCCAGTAGGTTTTGGCAAGAAATCTCTCCAGATTTAATTGTTAAAAATTTCAGAATTTCAAAATCGTGCAGCCACTACTGCAGCCACGTGACATCATATGTTATTCATAACCAGAAATAGAAAACAAATTGTCTACTGTTGCCTTTTCAGAAGATCTCAGTGTTGGGGTAAAATCCCAAATAATATTGCTGGGTCTGGTGTCAAAATATTGAATGTAATTGAAGTAGAAAGAGAGTAATTTGGAAATCATCTGCCCCACAGGTGGGGGGGTGGGTGTGGGACGGGGATATATTGGGTTTTTTTGTGGTGAAGAATGGGCACTGGTGAAGGTACGGTGTTTCATTGTATAACCGAGACTTAAACCTGAAAGCTTTGTAACTGCTCTCACGGTGATTCCAATAAATCTTACTAAGTGACATCTGCACCTGTATGTTCATTGTAGCACTGTTCACAATAGCCACTGTCACTGTCACTGTCCTCCCGTTATTCATCGATTTGCTCAAGAGGACCCAGAAACGTCTCCATTGTGACAATTGTTACTGTGTTTGGCATATCAAATATGTCACGGGTAGCTTGCCAGGCTTTTCTGTGTGGGCGAGATACTCTCGGTAGCTTGCTGGGCTCTCCGAGAGGGGCAGAGGAATTGAATTCGGGTTGACCATGTTGTCCACTTGTAAGGCAAACGCCCTATCTGCTGTGCTATCACTCCAGATTCAATAAATAAAAATTATAAAAAACGGAAAAAAGCTTGTTGAAATAAAAAATAATAATAAATAGAAGTTTTGGGTGCTGAGTCTCAAATAAGTATCAGCAGGACTGGATTCCTTGTAGAAGAAGGAGGAAAAGTCTTCCCTTGCCTTTTCTAGTTTCAAGAGACCACTTACATTCCTTGGTTAATGGTCCCTTCTTCACATCACTTCAACTTCTGCTTCTTGACATTTCTTATTGACTCTAACCCTCACACTCTCTCTTATAAGGATTTTTGTGATTACATTTAGCCTGCAACATTAATTTAAAATAATCTCCCCATCTCACATCTTAACTAAATAATATTTTAAAATATCTTTTTTGTGTAAAATAGTACTCACAGTACCCGTTAGGTATGTGTGTGTATGTGTGTGTGTGTATGCCACACTTGGCTATGCTCAAGGATTTCTACTCCAGGTGGATTTGAGGGACTATAGGGAGTGCCAGGAATGAATCTGGGTCAGTTGTGTGTAAGGCAAGCATCCTACGCCACTGTTCTATGGCTCTAGCCCCTGGAAATATACATATATATATTAATTACGCATTCTACCACAAATGTACTATTTTCTAATTTATTCAGTTTCTATCCATTTTTATTCATTAGTGACCACATTTATTTTAAAACTGTTTTGATTAGTTTAATTTTTATTGTTCTTATCCTAATACTCTGCAATAGTATTTTTCACTTGTTAAATTCCACTTTCTTTTCTCTTTTCATGATTGTGTGCCTCTGAAGCAGTTCTCTCTAATATATCTATCTGAGATCTCTTTGGTCGATCTAAATTTTGTCCTGTATATGGCAAAGGAGAGAAAGTTCAATCCTTTTTTTTTCCTTATATTTTTATTAGTGAAACACCATGAGGTACAGTTGTAGACTTACAAATTTTTGTGCTTGGGTTTCAGTTATAATGATCAAATACCCATCCCTCCACCAGTGCCCATTCTCCACCACCACTGATCCCAGTATCCCTCCCACCCCATATCCGCCCTATCCCACCCTACCTCTGTGGCAGGGCATTCCCTTTTGTTATCTCTCTCCTATTGAGTGCTGTGGTTTGCAAAAGAGACATTGAGTGGCAATCATGTTTGGTCTATAGTCTACTCCCATCAGGCATTTCCCATCCTGAGAGGAACTTCCCAACACCCTTTATTTGGTGCTCCTTTCTCTATCTGAGCTGCCTTTTCCCCTAGCGTGTGCAGCTGACCTCAAAGCCATGGAGTAATCCTCCTGGTACTTATCTTGGCTATTCTTGGGTGTTAGTCTCCTATTTTGTTACTTTATGTCCCCCAGATGAATGCAATCTTTCTATGTCTGTCCCTCTCCTTCAACTCGTTTCGCTTAGCATGATACTTTCCATGTAGTACCACTTGTATATGAATTTCGTGACTTCTTTTCTAACAGCTACATAGTACTCCATTGATTATATGTACTAAAATTTCTTTAACCAGTCATCTGTTTGGGGGCACTCAGGTTTTTTCCAGATTCTAGCTATTGTAAACAGTGCTGCAATGAACAAGCAAGTGCAGATGTAACTTCGACTATAGAAAGTTCAATTCTTTTGATAATAAAAGTAAACTATCTCTGAAAATGAGAACAGTAACAACAAATCTCACAATGGAGACGTTTCTGGTGCCTGCTCAAGCAAATAAATGAACAACAGGAGAACAGTGCTACAAGCTACAGTGGCCTTTCTAGATAATGAATATAGATAAATACTCAGGCAAGTACTCTTCATCCTTGTCAATAAAACCTTGATTTTGGTTTGCATGACAGTGTGCCAAATCCTTGAAATGAGATCAATTCTCATTGTATTATACTAGATATAATCAATCTCAGTACCTTTGGCCACATAAGTGTAATAAGCTATGGTGTTCCTTGTAAAGTGTTTAGCAACATGCCTTGACCTTACCTTTAACTTCTGTGTGAGAGTAACAGATTTCTTATACTGTGAAAACCAAAAATGTTTCCAGATGTTGTTGCCAAATGTTCCCTGCATGGTAAAAATTATCCTATGGGGGATATGGTGCTGCCAGCAGGTCAATCTGTACCTGTGAGGCGAGTGCATCAACAGCCTGATGGCGCCTTCAGACTTCCAGATACCCCAAAATTACTGCTGTGCCTTTGGCCAGACCCCAAAAACTTGGGACAAAATTTACCAAGAATGTAAATGGCCAAAAGTTAGGTATGTGGGGGACACACCCACAAACCACCTCGGGCTCAGCTATATAATTGAAGTCATGGCCTCTCTGGTTCCTGATTGGAACGCTTACCTGCTGTGATCCCACAGACTCAGAAACAAATCTCGAAACCCAATGGCTTTTGGCAGAAATGTGTCCAGTCCCTGCAGTAGGTTACCGGTGCTGGGCCACCCCAGGTCGAAATAGGTTTCATGCCTTGGCCTTTTCCCCCTGGCAGCCTGATGGCCGTCATCCTCCAGAGGCCATTGGACATCAAGGTTGGGCCCTCAATGATGAGACACGTGGGGCCTCAAGGGATGGGTGTGGAGCTGGCCCTTTCCTCCCCACCCCAACGAGACCCCAAGTCGTCGCCCACGAATGGCTCTCTGGCTCCTGATCAAGCTGCTTAACGGCCATGATCCCAGAGACTCAGAAACAAATCTTGGAACCCAGTGGCTTTTGCCAGAAATGCGTCTGGACCCCACAGTAGGTTACTGTCACTGGGACACCCCAGGCAGGGAAGGATGTTGTTCCTCTGCCTGCTCTTCCTAGGTGGCTTGGTGGCCACCATCCGCCAGAGGCCACTGGACAGTCAGTTTTGGGCCCACAGTGACAAGACACGTGGGGCCTCACGGGATGGGTGTGGAGCTGGCCCTTTCCTCCCCATCCCAGTGAGACCCCAATTCGCCGCCCATGAACGGTCTTTCTGGCTCCTGATAAAGCTGCTTAATGGTCATGATCCCCAAGACTCAAGAACAAATCTCAGAACCCATCACATTTTGGCAGAAATCTCTTCAGATTTAAGTGTTAAAATTTTGGAATTTCAAAATGGCTCAGCCACTACTGCAACCATGCGGCATCATATACTATTCTTAACCAGCAGTAGAAAACAAATTTTCTACTGTTGCCTTTTCAGCAGATCTGAGTGTTGGGGTAAAATCCCAAATAATAATGGTGGGTCTGGTGTCAAAATATTGAATGTGATCAAAGTAGAGAGAAAGTAATGTGGAAATCATCTACCCCCAAGTAGGGGGGTGGGTGTGGGATGGGGGTATACTGGAGTTTTAGGTACAGGTGTTTCATTGTATGACCGAGACTTAAACCCAAAAGCTTTGTAACTGCTCTCACGGTGATTCAATAAATAAAATTATAAAAAATGCGACACTACTTCCACTACCCAGCCGTTGCCACACTCCAGGATGCTTTCTGGACCCGCGCGGCCGCTTGCGGCCGCACGACACATCATAAGACACTAAATACCCATCTTCTGGAATTGTCGTACCATATTTGATAGAGTTCAAATATGGTAACACCTACAAGGGTGATTAGAGGTCACCCCAAAAGCCTCTATCCCTCTTGGAAAGACTGGCAAGCTACCGAGAGTATTTCGCCCGCACGGAAGAGCCTGGCAAGCTATCCGCTGTGTATTCAATATGCCAAAACCAGTAACTACAACTGGTCTCATTCACCTGACCCTGAAGGCTTCACCGACATGGCAGCACTGAGAAGGATGAGAAAGGAGAAGCCGACAAAATCTCAAGGCCGACGTAGGCTGCCACAACGAAGGAAGACAAAAATGATCGTCTGTACTTTCAATGCACGTACACTAGCATCAGATGCATCCATTGAGGACCTGATGGTACAAGCGCAAATGATCAAGTACGACATCATTGGTCTGACCGAGACAAGAAGGCACGAATCTCACCATGCTGTTTTCAACACTGGAGAAGAATTGTTCCTCGGAACATGCGATAAAAGAGGTGTTGGAGGCGTCGGTGTCCTTGTCAACACAAACTTGGCCAAGAGCATTGATTCATTCGAATGCCTAACAACCTGAATCGGACGTTTACATTTGAATAGATGTGGCTCACTGCCTGCAGTTTCTATCTTCGTTGTCTACGCACCAACATCTCATTATGATGAAAGAGAAATCGAGAAGTTCTACATGGAGCTAGAGAAGTTCTATAAAGATGACCACACCTTCTACAAGATCATTGTGGGTGATTTTAATGCCAAGATAGGACCGAGAAGATCAGCTAAAGAACTTCACATCGGGATCCATGGCCTAGAATGGAATGAACAGGGTGAGAGACTGTCTGAGTTCATCATGTCGACCAAGACCATTCATGGTAACTCACAGTTCCAGAAGGCAGAATCTAAACGATGGACATGGGAGTCTCCCGGTGGACGATTCCACAACGAAATAGACCACATCATATTCAATCAACGGTTTTGCCTGACTGATGTCGCTGTTGTCCCAAAACTTCGAACGGGATCGGACCACCATCTCCTTCGTGCAAAATTCTACTTCGCAGAGCGGGGAGAAAGGGCTGCAAAGTTCAAAAAGAGAACTCCCAGAATGACCACCAACTGGGAACTCTTTGGTACTATTGCAGCAACATGGGAAGATGCCATTGTTGACAACATTGACGAGGAATACGATCGACTGGTTCAGCACCTCCATGATGTGCGAGGAACGCCAAGAGAGAGATAGCCACAAAAAATCGCCTATCTTCGAAAACTCTTGAGCTAATTTGCCAGCGTATTTTTGCGCATGCCTCAGGCAACTGCAAGCAAACGTCCGAGCTCACTAAGCAGTGCAGAGATGCGATCAAGGAAGACCTCAAAGAGAGAAGAGCAGAAGTACTGGTAGATGCGGCAGAAGCCGGGAAAAGTATTTCCCGGCAGAAGCCGGGAAAAGGACGCCCGCCTGTCCTTCGCCAACTATAAGACCAAGATGACTGCCCTCCAACGTCCTGATGGATCCATCACATCCTCCAGAACAGCAATGGAGAAGATTATCCATGACTTCTACTCAAATCTCTTCGATAGCCATGTCCACTTGCCGACATACCAAATTCCACAGGATGGATATGTCGTTCCCAACGTTCTCCCTTCCGAAATCTGACACGCCATTTCGTCGGTAAAGAAACAAACAGCACCCGGCCCAGACAAGGTCAGACCTGAACACCTGAAGAACCTGCCGTCAGTACTCATCAATACACTGGCTCAGCTCTTCACTCGCTACCTGTCTGAATGCAAGGTTCCATCCCAATGGAAAACCAGCAGGACCGTACTACTGTTCAAGAAGGGAGACATCCATGACATTGGCAACTATCGCCCGATCTGCCTATTGTCTGTCATCTACAAGTTGTTCACTTGAGTCATCCTAAATAGGATTGGCAGAACACTAGATGAAGGACAACCATGCGAGCAAGCAGGGTTCCGCAAAGGATTCAGCACCATCGACCATATCCACACAATAACCAAGCTCATTGAGGTTTCTCGGGAGTTCAAGATGCCGCTGTTTAACGTTCATTGATTTAAAGAAGGCCTTTGATTCTGTTGAGACAGAAGCGGTCATTGAAGCCCTAGCCAATCAGGGCATTCAAGCCCAATACATCAGGATCCTCCGTGAGCTGTATTGTGGATTCACTACCAGGATCTCACCATTCTACAAAGAAGTGATCGTTGATGTCAAGAGAGGGGTGCGGCAGGGTGATACCATTTCACCGAAACTCTTCAGTGCCACCCTCGAGAACATCATGCGACGACTGGAATGGGAAGGAATGGGAGTGAAGATAGATGGTCGGCAACTACACCACCTCCGCTTTGCTGATGACATTGTTTTAATAACACCAAACATCAGCCAAGCGGCACAAATGCTGGCCGACTTTGACCGTGAGTGTGGAAAGGTAGGACTACAGCTGAATCTTACGAAGACAATGTTTATGAGAAACAGCCTCGTTCCTGATGCCCCATTCGCTCTCAATGGAACGACCATCTCCGAATGCAACAGCTATGTGTACCTAGGTCGAGAGGTCAACATGACAAATGACCTGGCATCCGAGCTGCGCAGGAGGAAGAGAGCGGCTTGGAACGCCTTCAAGAACGTCGAAGAAATAGCTAAGAGGACGAAGAACCTCCGGCTCCGGGCACATCTCTTTGATTCCACTGTTCTTCCTGCATTAACATATGCCTCAGAGACCTGGGCCCTACGCAAACAAGATGAGAACGCTATTCAGGTCTCCCAAAGAAGAATAGAAAGAGCTATGCTTGGAATATCACGTTTCACTCAAATGAGAGAAAGAATCTGGAGTTCTGACATCTGTCGACGATCAAGGATCAGGGACGCTGTCTCATTTGCCAAGGTGTCGAAAATCAGATTTGCTGGTCACGTAATGAGATTTATTTTTTTAATTTTTATTTATTTATTGAATCACTGTGGGAAAGGTTACAAAGCTTTCAGGTTTAGGTCTCAGTCATGCAAATATCAAACACATTTCCCTTTACCAATACTTTTTTTTTACCATGAAGAACCCCAATAAAAGCCCACCCCCCACCCCTCCCAGTCCCTGTGGGGCAGATGAATTCTAGTTAACACTCTATCTGCTTTGATTAGATTCATTGTTTCAATAAAAGATTCACCACTATTATTTAGAGTTTACCCCCCCCCCACCAAATCAGACATGCTAAAAAGCATTGTGACGTGATTTGCTTTCTACAGCTGGGTTCAAGAATTAAATGTTGGTTTTGGATTTCTGCTATTTTACTTATTGACCCTGGAAGTATTTATACTGAAAGTCAGATAGTTAAGAAATTGGTTTCTGTGCTCTGGAGTCGTGGCTGTGCTGGAGAGCCGCTAGTGGGGGGCAACTGGTGGCCTCAGTAGGGCGTGAAGGGCGGACCGAAACGCCCCCCTTCCCATGAGGTTTTAGTCGCCCCCACACCCCCGGCTCATGCCTGCTGTCCACAAGGCTCCCATGTGGCCGCCACCTTTCTTTCCAGAGGGAGGAGGGCGGAAGGGACCAACACCCTTTCCCCTCTGGCAGACTTGATGGCCTGGATTAACGCATAGCCCGTTCACTTTTCTGCTCCAAGCTGCTGGGTTCTGCATTAAGTCCTTGTGCTTCTGGGGCTGTGGCCGTGCTGGAGAGCCGCTCGTGGGGGGCAACTGGTGACCTCGGTAGGGCGTGAAGGACGGACCGGAACGCCCCCCTTCCCATGAGGTTTTAGTCGCCCCCACACCCCCGGCTCATACCTGCTGTCCACAAGGTTCCCATGTGGCCGCCACCTTTCTTTCCAGAGGGAGGAGGGCGGAAGGGACCAACACCCTTTCCCCTCCGGGCAGACATGATGGCCTGGATTAACGCATAGTCCTTTCACTTTTCTGCTCCAAGCTGCTGGGTTCTGCATTAAATCCTTGTGCTTCTGGGGCTGTGGCCGTGCTGGAGAGCCGCTCGTGGGGGGAAACTGGTGGCCTCGGTAGGGCGTGAAGGACGGACTGGAACGCCCCCCTTCCCATGAGGTTTTAGTCGCCCCCACACCCCCGGCTCATACCTGCTGTCCACAAGGCTCCCATGCGGCCGCCATCCTTCTTTCCAGAGAAGAGAGGGCGAATGGGGCAACACCCTTTCCCCTCTGGCAGACTTGATGGCCTGGATTAACGCATAGTCCTTTCACTTTTCTGCTCCAAGCTGCTGGGTTCTGCATTAAGTCCTTGTGCTTCTGGGGCTGTGGCCGTGCTGGAGAGCCGCTCGTGGGGGGCAACTGGTGACCTCGGTAGGGCGTGAAGGACAGACCGGAACGCCCCCCTTCCTTCCCATGAGGTTTTAGTCGCCCCCGCTCCCCCGGCTCATGCCTGCTGTCCACAAGGCTCCCATGTGGCCGCCATCTTTCTTTCCAGAGAGGAGAGGGCAAATGGGGCAACACCCTTTCCCCTCCAGCAGATTTGATGGCCTGGATTAACGCATAGTCTGTTCACTTTTCTGCTCCAAGCTGTTGGGTTCTGCATTAAATCCTTGTGTTTCTGGGGCTGTGGCCGTGCTGGAGAGCCGCCCGTGGGGGGCAACTGGTGGCCTCGGTAGGGTGTGAAGGACGGACTGGAACGCCCCCCTTCCCATGAGGTTTTAGTCGCCCCCACACCCCCGGCTCATACCTGCTGTCCACAAGGCTCCCATGTGGCCGCCACCTTTCTTTCCAGAGGGCGGAGGGCGGAAGGGACCAACACCCTTTCCCCTCTGGCAGACTTGATGGCCTGGATTAACGCATAGCCCGTTCACTTTTCTGCTCCAAGCTGCTGGGTTCTGCATTAAGTCCTTGTGCTGGAGAGCCGCTCGTGGGGGGCAACTGGTGACCTCGGTAGGGCGTGAAGGACGGACCGGAACGCCCCCCTTCCCATGAGGTTTTAGTCGCCCCCACACCCCCGGTTCATACCTGCTGTCCACAAGGCTCCCATGTGGCCGCCACCTTTCTTTCCAGAGGGAGGAGGGCGGAAGGGACCAACACCCTTTCCCCTCTGGCAGACTTGATGGCCTGGGTTAACACATAGCCCGTTCACTTTTCTGCTCCAAGCTGCTGGGTTCTGCATTAAGTCCTTGTGTTTCTGGGGCTGTGGCCGTGCTCCAAGCTTAACTATATTTTCAGAGAGAAACATTAGGTGGTTTACTTCCCATGGATCACTTTGTATATAGAGAGATGTTGTGCGGCCACATAAGCGGCCGCGCGGTTTTGAGGAAAAGTCCTAGTTCCCGCATACTCGAGCTGTGCTTGTAGAGGTTTCTGGTCACCGGGGTTCCATCTGGGGGAGGCGGGATGCGGTACCTACCCCATCTCGGACTTCCCAATGATCTCGGCTCTTTTTGGAAACTGTTTATTTTTTTTTTCCTTCAGGATCTGTGGATCCCGCCTTCCATGTAGTCCTTCTCTTCGGCTGAATGCTGTCAAGATGGCGCTGGGGGGCGGGCTGTGGGCGTGACTTCCGGAATCTGAGGTTACCTGGGAGGTGTAGTCCCAGCGTTTTTGAGGAAAAGTCCTAGTTCCCGCATACTCGAGCTGTGCTTGTAGAGGTTTCTGGTCACCGGGGTTCCATCTGGGGGAGGCGGGATGTGGTACCTACCCCATCTCGGACTTCCCGATGATCTCGGCTCTTTTTGGAAACTGTTTATTTTTTTTTCCTTCGGGATCTGTGGATCCCGCCCTCCATGTAGTCCTTCTCTTCGGCTGAATCACGTAATGAGATTTAAAGACGACCACTGAACTAGAGCTGTTACCGACTGGATTCCACGGGATGTGAAAAGACTGCGTGGCCGCCCACCTTCCAGATGGTCAGACTTCTTCGTGAAGATCATGAACGATCGGTTTGAGGCCCTTCATGTTCCCGGAGCGAACAGATGTCATTGGGCTACACTAACACGCGACAGGGACAAATGGAGACGTTACTGGCGCCCGCTCGAGCAAATCGACGACTAACGGGAAGTTAAGTGATTAAGTGATTAAGTGATAAAAAATGGAAAAAAAAAAGTAAGGTGGAGTTCATGCCCAATTCAATCAGCTAATCAGTGGTTGAATAAATAGCAGTACTCCTACATTAAATAAATAAATAAATAAATAAATAAATAAATAAATAAATCACCCTACATTGAAAAATCACTGGCTTTAATCAGTCAAGATCATGTAGTTCTTTTTTTTATCAGTAACATATTTAGGGGGCCGGAGTGATATCACAGCTCATAGAGCATTTGCCTTGCATGCAGCCAACATGGTTGACCTGAGTTCGATTCCTCCACCCCTTTCAGAGAGCCCGGCAAGCTACCAAGAGTATCTCACCCACATGGCAAAGCCTGGCAAGCTACCCGTGATGTATTCGATATGCCAAACACGGTAACAAGTCTCACAATGTTACTGGGCCCGCTCAAGCAAAGCAATGAACAATGGGAGAACAGTGACAGTGACAGTGACAGTGACAGAGTGATAGCACAGCAGGTAGGGCATTTGCCTTGCACGCAGCCGACCCAGGTTAGATTCCTCCAACCCACTCGGAGAGCTCGGCAGGCTACCGAGAGTATCCCGCCTGCACGGCCAGAGCCTTCAAGCTCCCCATGGCATATTTGATATGGCAAAAACAGTAACAACAAGTCTCACAATGGAGACGTTACTGGTGCCTGCTTGAGCAAATCGAGGAACAATGGGAGGACAATGCTACAGAGCAAACATATTTAGGAAAACAAGTGATCTCTTTCTGGAAAATGGAAGTGGAAGTCTGCTTAGGACACAAAGGAAGAAGGAAAAAATGTTCTAATCAAGATTTTCTTTTGTAAAAAATATAAAGCACTAAAAATAATATCCTTTTAGTCTCATCCCGCTTTTTGCTGCTTTGGATACTGGTATTTATGGACTTGAATCTTGGAACTGTGGCAATCATCCTGTGATTTTGAAACATGGCAGAGTAAAAAGATGGAACAACCTGTATCTATAAAACTACCGAACCAACTCTGAAACTGACTGGCTCTAGTTACTAGATATGTGATATTAAAAAATACCCTTCTTAAACTTTAGATCATGACCCCATGTAGGATCATGTAGTTTTTAAAAATAATGTTTTAAATTTTCTTTATGATTTATCCTATTAACTGATTTACTTTTAAGACAAACAAAAACACTGTCCTCCCGTTGTTCACTGAGTTTACTCAAGCGGGCTCAGTAACGTTTCCATTTTGAGACTTGTTGTTACTGTGTTTGGCATATTGAATATATCACGGGTATCTTGCCAGGCTTTGCCGTGTGGGCGAGATACTCTCGGTAGCTTGCTGGGCTCTCCGAGAGGGGTGGAGGAATCAAATCCGGCTCGGCCTGGCTGGCTGCGTGCAAGGCAAACACCCTACCCCTGTGCTATCGCTCCAGCCCTTATTATTAAGAATATATAATATATAATTGAGGTTGAGTAAAAAATTCTCAGGTGAAAAGAGCTCAAGAGCAGAAAAAGTTTAATAAGCAGATTTAATAAGTTGATTTAATAAGTAGAGAGAAAGAGGGAAATTGTCTGCCATAGAAGCTGAAGAAGGAGATTCCCGCCTGAAGCCCAGTGGGGAAAGTGCCCGTCCAGCTCCAGGGGACCGACCACCATTCCGTCTGCCCCTCCCCTCCAGGTGGGTCTGGGCCGGCCAGCCGGGAAGTGCTCCTGCACCCCCAGCCGTGCCTCAGATTCCCGCCTGAAGCCCAGTGGGGAAAGTGCCCATCCAGCTCCGGGGGACCGACCACCATTCTGTCCGCCCCTCCCCTCCAGTTCCAACAAAGACCTGTTTGAAAACAGCTGTATAAGTTCAGTTTCAAATAGCACCTCCTCCAAAAGTTTCACTCAATGTCGGCTATAAAACAAAGAATAACGCCTGACTGAGAAGAACGTCAAACTCAGAAACTTAGAAGGGTGCCTACCATCGACAAAACCTTATCCATAATCCTTTCCCACTATAAGAGGGAATAGTATAATCTGTGCCGGACGGGAACCGAGGCCCATTGTTCGGCAACAAAACTGAACGGCTCCTGGCAGTCTCTCCTCATTCAACCAGGTACAGCCTGCTCCACGGCTTGAGACTCCCCCAGGGAATGCACAGCTAGCTCGATCCCCTAGAATTGCCGATTTTCTCCCTTGACCTGTGCGGGACGGGAACTGAGGCAACATCAGATCCCGCGGCAACAAAGCTGAACGGATCCGGGAACTCTCTCCTCACTCAACCAGAATAGTAACAGTGAACGTGAAGGACTAAAGCACACTGGTCACAATGGTAAAGCAACGCAAAAGCCCATCAAACTTTCTTATTAAAGAGGCTAGCCCAGAAGACACCAACAGTATTGTAGTATTAGACAACCTCTCTGACAAGGAATTCAGAAGGGAGCTACTTAGGATGCTTAGGGAACTAAAAGAAACAATGGAAAGCAATGCCAATAAAAGACAAGAGGATTTGAAGGCAGAAATGAGAAAAATGCAATCGGAAATGTCGGACCTGAAAATCCTGGTAGGCGAATTGAAAACCTCAGTGGAAGGCCTCAGAAGCAGAGTAACAGCTGCTGAGAACAGAATCAGTGAGCTTGAAGATGAAGTTCAGAGACTCGCCAGAAAAGAGCAGAAAATGGAAAAGAGACTCACAGTTCGGGAACAGATGGCAAGAGAAGATCGTGATGAAGCCAAGAGGGGTAACATAAGAATTATTGGAGTCCCAGAGGGACAGGAAGAAAACCCTGATGAAGAAGAAACTGTCAAAGACATCATTGCTACAACATTTCCAGAGCTGAAGAAAACTTGTGACCACATTCAGGAGGCCCGAAGGGTACCAGCTAGAAGAAATCCAAACAAAAATACCCCAAGACACATCCTGATCAAAATGACCAAAACTTTAGACAGAGACAAAATTCCGAAAGCAGCAAGATCGAAGAAAGAAATCTCTTACAAAGGAGCATCCTTAAAATTCACAGCTGATTTTTCTGATGAAACCCTCAGGGCCCGAGGTGGTGGTGGGACATAGTGAAAAAACTCAATGAAATAAATGCCTCTCCAAAAATACTTTACCCAGCGAGACTCTCATTCATAACAGAAGGAACAACACACAGTTTCACAGACAAACAACAGCTCAGGAACTTCATAGACTCAAGACCATGGTTACAAGTACAACTAAATGGGCTACTTTAAGACAGGACAGGCCCCTCAAATACACGTAATTTCAACAGAACAATGGGAAAAAAATCCCATAACAATAATCTCTCTCAATGTCAATGGGCTAAATGCACCAATTAAAAGACACAGAGTGGCAGGATGGATTAGAAAATTGAACCCAACATTCTGCTGCCTGCAAGAAACACACCGTAATAGTCAAAGCAAACACAGACTCAGAGTCAAAGGCTGGAAAACAATCCTACAGGCAAACAGCTCCCATAAAAAAGCTGGGGTAGCCACCTTAATATCAGACCACATCGAATTCAGAGTGAAGAAGGTCATAAGAGACAGTGAAGGCCATTTCTTAGTGATCAAAGGATCTGTACAACAGGAAGAACTTACAATAATAAATGTATATGCACCTAATGAGAGACCAGCAAAGTACTTAAAACAACTACTCATAGATTTGGAAAAAGACATCAATAGCAACACAATACTAGTGGGAGACTTCAACACCGCTTTGTCACCTCTGGATAGATCAACCAGACTCAAACTTAGCAAGGACATACTTAATCTGAGGGAAACAATGGAAGAAAGGGACTTAGTAGATATATACAGGACACTTCATCCTCAAAAGGCTGAATACACTTTCTTCTCAAGCGTACATGGAACATTCTCCAAGATAGACCACATGCTGAGCAACAAAACATACCTCTATAAAATTAAGAAGATAGAGATTGTATCAACAATCTTCTCAAACCACAATGCGCTTAAATTAGAAGTAAATCACACACAAAAACAGAAAACTAAATCAAACACCTGGAAATTAAACAGTGCGCTATTGAACAACGAGTGGCTTAGAATGGAAATCAAAGAGGAAATCAAAAGATTCCTAGAAACGAATAAAAATGAGGACACGAGTTACCAAAACTTATGGGACACAGCAAAAGCTGTCTTAAGAGGAAAGTTTATAGCTCTACAAGCATTCCTCAGAAAGGAGGAGCGAGCCCACATAAATAAACTAACCTCACAGCTTAAGAGCTTGGAGAAGGACCAACAAAAGGAGCACAACCCGAACAGGAGGAAGGAAATAATAAAACTCAGAGCAGAGATTAACGAGATGGAAACCCAAAAAACAATCCAAAAGATCAATGAAACCAAGAGCTGGTTCTTTGAGAAAATTAACAAGATCGATAAGCCTCTAGCAAAACTCACAAAGAAGGGGAGAGAGAAAACCCTAATAAACCGAATCAGAAATGAAAAGGGGGTCATCACAACAGAAATTACAGAAATTCAAAGGATTCTCAGGGAGTACTTTGAGAAGCTTTATGCCACGGAACATCAAAACCTCGAGGAAATGGATAAATTCCTAGACTCCTACAGACTCCCAAGGCTGAACCAAGAAGACCTGGAATACCTGAACAGACCTATCACCACCAAGGAAATTGAAATGGTAATTAAAAGTCTCCCCAAGCACAAAAGCCCTGGCCCGGATGGATTCACTAGTGAATTCTTCCAAATCTTTAAAGACGACTTACTCCCAATCCTCTTTAAGCTTTTCCATGAAATTGAAATATCAAAAACACTTCCAAATAGTTTCTACGAAGCGAATATCACACTGATACCAAAAGCAGACAGAGATACCACAAAGAAAGAGAATTACAGGCCGATATCCCTGATGAACACAGATGCAAAGATCCTCAACAAACTACTAGCAAATAGAATCCAATTACTCATCAAAAAGATCATACACCATGACCAAGTAGGATTCATCCCAGGGATGCAAGGATGGTTTAACATTCGGAAATCAATCAACATAATCCACCATATCAACAAAAGAAAAGATAAAAAGCATATGATCATATCAATAGATGCAGAGAAAGCATTTGACAAGGTCCAGCACCCCTTTATGATGAAAACCCTAGCCAAAATGGGTATAGAGGGGACTTTCCTCAACATAGTTAAAGCCATCTACCACAAGCCTACAGCAAGCATCATCCTCAATGGGGAAAAACTGAGAGCCTTCCCTCTAAGATCAGGGACGAGACAAGGATGCCCACTCTCTCCACTGCTGTTCAATATAGTACTGGAAGTACTTGTAATAGCGATTAGGCAAGAAAAAGATATTAAGGGCATTCAGGTAGGAAAGGAAGAAATCAAGCTCTCACTATTCGCAGATGATATGTTACTATACTTAGAGAACCCAATAACCTCCACCAAAAAACTCCTAGAAACAATAGAGTCGTATAGTAAAGTTGCAGGCTATAAAATCAATACCCAAAAGTCCATGGCATTCCTATACGCAAACAGTGAGAGAGAAGAAAGCAACATGAAAAAAACAATCCCGTTCACAATTGTGCCCCAGAAAATCAAGTACCTAGGAATCAGCTTAACTAAGGAAGTAAAGGACCTGTACAAAGAAAATTACAAATGCTACTTCAGGAAATAAAAGAGGACATGAGGAAATGGAAAGATATCCCCTGCTCATGGGTCGGGAGACTTAACATTGTCAAAATGGCAATACTACCAAAAGCATTGTATAAATTCAATGCAATGCCTATAAGGATACCCATGACATTCTTCAAAGAAATGGAGCAAACACTCCTGAAATTTATATGGAACAATAAGCCCCCACGAATAGCTAAAGCAATTCTTGGGAAAAAGAAAATGGGAGGAATCAACCTCCTTAACTTCAAACTCTTCTACAAAGCAGTAATAATTAAAACAGCATGGTACTGGAACAAAAGCAGAACTGCAGACCAATGGAACAGGGTTGAATACACTGACATCTTCCCTCAATCATATGATCATGTAATCTTTGATAAAGGTGCAAGAAATGTGAAGTGGAGTAAGGAAAGCCTCTTTAACAAATTGTGCTGGCATCACTGGATGGCTACATGCAAAAAATGGGCTCAGAACTCTGCCTAACACCATGTACAAAAGTAAGATCAAAATGGATTAAAGACCTCGACATCAGACCAGACACCATAAGGTACATTGAAGACAAAGTTGGCAAAACCCTCCATGACATTGAGGCTAATGGTACTTTCAAAGATGCCACGCCACTGGCCGAGCAAGTAAAAACAGAGATAGATAAATGGGACTATCTTAAACTAAGAAGCTTCTGCACCTCCAAAGAAACAGTGACCAAAATACAAAGACAGTCTACAGAATGGGAAAGGATATTCACCGAATACACATCTGACAAGGGGTTGATATCAAGGATATACAAAGTACTGGTTGAACTCCACAGGAAGAAAACATCCAACCCCATCAAAAAATGGGGCAATGAAATGAACAGAAACTTTCTCAAAGAAGAAATCCGAATGGCAAAAAAGCACATGAAAAAATGCTCTACATCATTAATCATCAGGGAGATGCAGATCAAAACCACAATGAGATACCATCTCACACCTCAGAGACTGGCCCACATTCGAAAGAACAAAAGCAACCGATGCTGGCGCGGATGTGGCGAGAAAAGGACACTCCTTCACTGTTGGTGGGAATGCCGACTAGTTCAGCCCTTTTGGAAAACAGTATGGACGCTTCTCAAAAAATTAGAAATTGAGCTCCCATTTCACCCAGCGTTACCACTCCTGGGAATATACCCCAGAGAGACAAAAATGTGTAGTCGAAGTGACATCTGCACTTGTTTGTTCATTGCAGCACTCTTTACAATAGCCAGAAACTGGAAGAAACCTGAATGCCCAAGAACAGATGACTGGATAAAGAAACTTTGGTACATCTACACAATGGAGTACTATGTAGCTGTTAGAAAAGATGAAGTCATGAAATTTACATACAAGTGGTACAATATGGAAAGTATCATGCTAAGCGAAATGAGTCAGAAATAGAGGGATAGACATAGAAAGATTGCATTCATCTGGGGGATATAAAGCAACAAAATATGAGATCAATATCTAAGAATAGCTGAGATCAACACCAGGAGGATTACTCCATAGCTTAGAGGCCAGCCGGGTATCCTAGAGGAAAGGGCCGTTCAGATAGAGAAGGGAGCACCAAATAAAGGGTGTTTGGAGGATCCTCCCAGGAGGGTAAATGCATGTTGAAAGTGGACTATGGACTGTACATGATTGCCACTCAATGCCTCTTTTGCAGACCACAACACCCAAAAGGAGAGAGAGAACAAAGGGGAATGCCCTGCCACAGAGGCAGGGTGGGAGGGGGGGGTGGGGGGGAATATTATCCATGGTGGTGGAAAATGGGCACTGGTGGAGGGATGGGTATTTGATCATTTTGTGACCGAAACCCAAGCACAAAGATTTGTAAATCTACAACTGTACCTCATGGTGCTTCACTAATTAAAAAAAAAAAATCAAAAATAAAATATTGCACGCAGCCAAAAAAAAAAAAGAAGAAGCTGAAGAAGATGTAGGGATGGAGGGGGGTGAGGAGGGATACTGGAACATTGCTAGTGGAAAATGTACTCTGGTGGAGGCATGGGTGTTTAATCATTGTATGACTGAAACTCAAACATGAAAGCTTTGTAAGTGTATCTCACAGTGATCCAATTTAAAAAATTAAATAAAAAAAAGAAAAGAAAAATATAACATGGAATGAAAGTATAAAATACTAGTGACTGTGGGAACACTGGTGGTGGAATAGTGCTATATAACTGTAGGCCTGAAAGAGTTCTATTATGAACAACTTTTTAAATCACAGTGTCCTAATTAAAAATAAATTTAAAAATATACCAGGGAGTAGGGGACTATGATGTTGGGAATGTCACACTGGCTTGGTGTTGGAACGTTGAATTCCAAAACAGCTACATTATAAAAAATTCTGTAAACCACTGTGTTCAAATAAAGGTGATTTCTTTAAAAAAAAAAAAAAAGAAGTTCTGGTTTAGAGCCTTGTTAGTGATTTTGTTATTGTAGAAAAAAATCTGAAAAAAATTGAGTTATGATAGAAATAGGGACCTACATTAAACATACTTCTTCTGCCTGCAACTTACCAAAATGTTTTTTAAAATTTAGAGGGGAGTGGAATGTTTAATAATTAACATATTTAAATATGCTCAGTATTAGGAAACAAAAAAGAAGTGTATGTGTAGTTTATAACTAAGAGAATTTAATATCATTACTAAACCAATAAAATAAGAGTTTGAACATCAGATAAAATAGTTAGAAGAGATGAGAAGGTAGATTACAGGGTTAAGGAATATATTTGGAGTGACTAAAACAATAGTACTGTGGGTAGGACACTTGCCTTGCACATGGTCAACCTGGGTTCAATCCCTGACATCCCATATGGTTCCCTGAGCACAGCCTGATTACAAAGCCAGGAGTAAACCCTGAGCAATGTTGGGTGTAGGCCAAAAACTGAAAACTAAGAAAGATATTTCAGCCAAAGAGGTAAGGCACTTGTCTTGCATGAGACTAAAATAGCCACATCCCTGAATTGAATCCCCAGCACCAATATAGTTCTCTGAGCACAGAGCCAGGAGTAGCTCCTGAGCACTGCTGAAAGTGGTCCAACCAACCCCCCTTCATACAATCTGAACTTTAAAAAATAATTAAGTACTGACAACAACTATCTTCTAATATATGAATTAGTAAGAAATGGAATGAATACAAGTCAAGTTAGAGTCTAACACAGAAGAAAAGTGGATTAGGGGCCAGTGCTCTAGATATGGCTTAGCACTAGAGCACATGGCTCATAAGTATGAAATTTTGGGTTCAATCCCAGGCACCAAAACCAAACAACGAAATAAAATCTAATTAATCTCTACAATGGTAGAGGGGAAGAAAATAGGAAGGTTAAAACAACTGAAGATAATTTAGCCACTTGTAGAGGACAAACGTAATTAAACATAAGACTAATTATTATCATTAAATGAATGATCCTTATAAAGGCAATAGAAAAGTATTAAAAGAAATGTAACCCGGGGCCAGAGAGGATAGAACAGTAAGTAAGGCATTTGTTTGTATGTGGCTGGCTGGCATTCAATGCCCAGCACCACATGTTGTCCTCTATCCTCTGCTATGATTAATACCTAAACACATAGCTTCACCCTCCCCAATAACTCCCCCAAATAAATGTTATTTAAAAAATAAAGAACGCTTGTTATTCCAGAAAAAAAGTCGTATGAAATAGATGACCTGAGAGAAACATGTCAAATTCAGTTGTATTACAAAGATTAAAGAATAATTTTCAGGCATTCACACAGAAAAAGGTCATCTGTAAGAGAGAGAAATCAAATAATTCTATTATTCTTCTATACCAATACCAGAAAATAACAGAGCAATATCTAGAAAGTGAAAATGTGAGACAAGAATACAACACACCAGCTGGAGAGATAGTACAGTGGACAGGGCACTTCCTTTGCATGCAGCAGACCCAGGTTCTGTCTCTGGCACATATTGGGTCTCATGAGTTCTGTCAGGAGTATGCTCTGAGCATAGAGCCAGGAGTAAGCCCTGAGCACTTCCAGGTGTGGCTCCAAAACCAAAATAAATAATACTACTTAGCAAATAATTTGCATTTAAGGGAGTGTATTAACATTCCTACGATAAAGGAATTATAGTACTCAATAGTCCTAGAACACAACTACATTAAACAAAATCCATACATCATGGGGTTTAAAAGAAGGTTAAGTAAAACAGGTTAGTAGTATACCATGAATACATTTAAATTAGCTAAATCACATGATATGGAGAAGTATTTCTCAATCTTTTTTTTATGACTGTGGTCCCCCTTCCTCCTTGTTTCCTTCCTATGATGTCTTCCTCTGTACCCTACTTTGCCCCTACCTCCACCAGGTCCAACAGTTGGCATCTGCCCTTTATTGGATTGAGGAAATTAAATTTTTCGAAAAAAGACACAGCTAACATCATGGTTAGTGGTAAAAATAGAAACAAACAAATAAAACAAAAAAATATTTAAGCCATTACTAAACTTATAAGGAAAGACAGAGAGATAGTACAACAGGTAAATTGTTGCCTTGCATGTTGTGGGTTCAAGGTTGATCGCTGGAACCACATATGGTCTCCTGATGTGTCCCTCCAGGAGTGATTTCTGAGTGCAAAACCAGGAGTAAGGCCTAATCACCACATGGAGTATACCTCCACCAGCATTAAATAAAAGAGAAAGAGAGAGAGAAAGAGAGGGGGAGAGAGAGACACAGAGAGAGAGAGAGAGAGAGAGAGAGAGAGGACAGAGAGAGAGCGAGCGAGCGAGAAGAGAGAGATAAAGCAAAGGTGGTGAAGAGACAGCTCTGTGGGCTGGGCACATGGTTTTCATGCAGGGGACCCAGGTTTGAACCTTGAAAGCACATGGTTCCTGAGGCACCATCAAGAGTGGCTCCTAAATGTAGTGCAGGAGTAGTGCAAGAGTAGTCCCTGAGCACCACTGTGTGTGAGCTCCCACAAAGCACATTCTAAAATAAAATTAAGAAGACAATTCATGTTCAATTTTATTTTAAAAAATAATACTAATAAGGAGCCAGAGAGATAGTACTGGTAGGGTTGTTTGCATTGCACATGGCCTACCCAGGTTCAATCTCTGGCATCCCATATGGTACCTCCAGCACTGCCAGAAATAATTCCTGAATGCAGAGACAGGCACAAAATACAGAATCAGGCACAAAACAAAACAAAACAAACAAAACAGGCACAAAAACAAACAGGCACAGAACAAACAAAAAAAAACAGGCACAAAAACAAACAACAAGAAAACAGTAAGTCCTTAGGAATAGACCTGAATTTCTAATGAGAAGGATATTCTTCTCTACTTCACATATGCACGTCATCCTTGCGCTGGGGCCATGCTAATCTTCTCTGTATCATTCCAATTTTAGTATATGTGCTGCCTGGCAAGCTCCCCGTGGCGTATTCGATATGCCAAAAACAGTAACAAATCTCGCAATGGAGACATTACTGGTGCCCGCTTGAGCAAATTAATGATCAACAGGAGGACAGTGCTACAGTGTTACTTCACATATGAAAGGGCACTTTTGTCAGGGAAATGTTTATGATCTGTTTTTATGTAGAAAGGATGTCAGAGATCCTTCACTCAATTTGATGTTCTTTATCAACCTTGCCTTTAGCTAAAAATAATTAGCAAAAATGTCTTATTTGAGAGTAGGATATTCTGATTTTCTGAGAGACCAAATGACTGAGTTCTTACCTAAATTACAGAATCTTTCAGTATGCTGAAATACTCTTACTTTGGTATTTTAATTCTCAGAGCAAAGTTAGTAGATACCTGACTTATATCCACGTAATGATAAAGTCACATACAGGGACCAGAGGACAGTACAACAGGTAGGGTGCTTGTCTTACATGCAGATAACTTGGGTTCGATCCCTGAAAATCCATATTGTCTCCAACCCTTGCCTGGAATGAACCCTGATCACAGTACTGGATTGATAGTACAGCGAGTAGAGCATTTGCCTTGCATGCAGCTGATCCAGGTTGGGTTCCTGGCATCCCATGTGGTCCTCCGAGCCCCCCTCAGGAGTAATTCCTTTGTGCAGAGTCAGGAGTAACTCCTGAGCATTGCTGGGTGTGACCCAAAAAGCCAATAAAATTAATTAGAAACAAAAAACAAAGCCAGTAGTAAGCCCTGTGCATCACTGGTGCGACCCCCAAAAAACGAAAGTTGCACACAGAAATACTTCTTAGAACACAGCAAGGAAGATCTGCTATGGAAAGTAAACTATTTTTCCCTCCCTAAATGACAAAAACCATTTGTAATATAAAAATTTTCATCATCCAATTATTCTGTAAGATTCAGTTTCTTGTAAGAAAATTCTTACTAAGTGACATCTGCACCTGTATGTGCATTACAGCACTGTTCACAATAGCCACTGTCACTGTCACTGTCCTCCCACTGTCCTCCCATTGTTCATCGATTTGCTTGAGTGGGCCATGTAACGTCTCCATTGTGACAATTGTTACTGTATTTGGCATATCGAATACGTTACAGGTAGCTTGTCAGGTTTTGCTGTGCGGGCGAGATACTCTTGGTAGCTTGCTGAGCTCTCCGAGAGGGGCAGAGGAATCGAACTTGGGTTGGCCGTGTTGGCCACTTGTAAGGCAAACGCCCTACCTGCTGTGCTATCGCTGCATCCCGTTCACAATAGACAGAATCTGGAAACAACCTGAGTGCCCAAGAACAGACGACTGGTTACAGAAACTTTAGTACATCTACACAATGGAATTCTATGCAGCTGTTAGGAAATATAAGTCAGGAAATTTGCTTATAAGTGGATGGTCATGGAGAGTATCATGCTAAGTGAAATGAATCAGAAAGAGAAGGACAGACATAGAATTATTGCACTCTTCTGTGGAATATAAAATAGCATAATATCAGACTGACACCCAAGGACAATAGAGACAGGGCCGGGAATGTTGCTCATGGTTGGTAGCCTGCCTCATGAACTAAGGGAAAAGTCAGCTGGATTGAAGAAGGGGTCACTACATCAAGGAGGGTTGAAGAGATCGTTCAGAATGGGAGATGTGTGCTGAAAGTAGATAAAGGACCAAATATGATAGCCTTTCAGTATCTGTATTGCAAACCATAATGCTCAAAAGTAGAGAGTGAGTCTCAATGCCTCTTTTGCTGATCACAATACCCAAAAGGAGAGAGAAAACAAAAGGAAATGCCCTGCCACAGTGGCAGGGGGTGATGGGGGGAATAGGGGGGGAGGGATATTATCCTTGGTGGTGGAAAATGGGCACTGGTGGGGGGATGGGTATTTGATCATGATATGACCGAAATCCAAGCACAAAAATTTGTAAGTCTACAACTGTACCTCATGGTGTTTCACTAATAAAAATTAAAAAAAAAGAGAGAGAGAACACAGGATTTTATAATCTGGAGACCAAGTGTAACTTGTCATTCTGAGAAAACTATTAAGTACCATTAAGTACCAATTCACTATCAAGTTGATACTTGATCATTTTATGAGGCTATGTGGATACTTTTAAAAGTGGCATGTAAAAAGTCTTAAATAAATGCAACCCCCAAATTAAAAAAAAAACAGTAGAGAGTGAGTATGAAGGAAATTGTCTGCCATAGAGGCAGAGGGAGGGATGGGATGGGGGATGATACTAGGGACATTGGTGGTGAAAAATGTGCACTGGTGGAGAAGTGAGTGTTCAATCATTGTATGACTGAAACTCAAACATGAAAGCTTTATAATTGTATCTCATGGTGATTCCATTAAAAATAAATAAATAAAATTAATAGTAATAATAATAATAAAAGAAAATTCTTATTTTACTTACTGCAGAAAATATATAGTGACATAGACATCCCTCTACAAAGGATGAGGGAAAACCTATGTTTGGTATGTTCTTTTCTAATTTTAATTTAATTTTTATAAGGTTGTTCGCAATAATTCATTAAATTCAATATTCTAATACCAATCCCACCACCATTAGACCTTCCCATCACCATGTCTAGTTGTCTCAACGACCATCCAAGGCTGCCCCAATACCAAGCACTAAATAATTTATTTTGTATTGCTTGTTATTTATAATTCACTAAAAATTATCAAAAATGGTTTCCTTACAAGAAAGTGTGTAAAACTGTTGTATCTCACTCTGTATTCATTAAGCCCTTATATAAGAGATTACTAACATGTTGTTACAGGTTGAGCCTTGTGTGCTAATATTTTTTTAATCAAGATTGGTTGTCTTCAACTTAACATCCCATCCAATGTGTTGTCCTACTCCTGTACATCAGTGGTATAGAGTATGATATGTTGTACAGCCATGAATGCACCCACACACTCCAGGAATTCTAAAATTTTAAATAACATGATACAGCTGGAGTTAAATTTTTAACTGAATGGTGACTTTGGGGTCTGGAGGCATCTCTGCAGCTTGTTGATCTCTTCCAAGATTTATTTGTGAGTCTCTGGATCATGGCCAGTTAGTGAGTTTATATGGTGCTAGAGGCAGTTCATGGGCATGACTACCAGGCTTTTAGAAGAACAGGGGTATGGCAGTAGGTCACCCAGCCCCGACTCTGTGAGAACCCTCGAGATTTGGGTCACAGAATCTGCATACCTGAGTTTTTCAACAGATATATTCATGAATGAAGCTCATCCAACCCTTTAGAGATCCGCCATGAGCATGGATTGGGTTCTGGAGGTTTTCGGCTGCCAGGGCTCTGTTTGGGTGGGTTCGATTCCTCATCCGCCCTTCTCCGGAGTTCCCCAGATATGGGATTCAGCCTGGCATGGGATCTGAAGGCATCTCTGCAGCTTGTTGATGTTTCTGCTTAGTGTGTTCTTTAGTTGGGAGGTTACCAGTCTCAGCGTTGTACATTTGACCTCAGGTGAGGTCTTCATATAATACAAAGAGTTACTCAGTCGGATCATGGTTGGGTCTGGAAATACAATAAATAACTTTATTTCTCCTTGTGGTATTCAATACCTTGCCAAATAAGTCTTAACCACTAAAAGGAGCTTGGTGCAGCTGAGAGAGGGAACATTGTGTCCTTTGGGTTGGCTGTCCAGTCTCTCCACAAACAATGCAACAAAAAGCAGAACAATTTCCTCATTGGATTTCTGCTTTTAATAAATAGAAATATATTTGCCACAATCTGTCCTAGTGGCAAATCAAGTGTCTAAAATTCAAAGCAGCAGAAAGGATTCACTAAACAGTGAGGCAGCTGTTTTCAACAGATTAATTTAAAAAGCCTAGAGACTAGAAAAGATCTTAAAATTTCTTCCCTTCTCACTGCATCTTCAGGAAAACTTTTGAGTTTCTGCTATTTTTCAAAATATTTGTTTAATTATTATTGTCTGAACTGTCTCTGAGCTATAATGGTTCCTACTCTGAGTCCCCCCTCCGCCCCCCCAAAAAATCCTGACTTTTAGAAGAGTTTTCAGATGCACCAAAGAGATAGTACAGCAGTTTGGCACTTGCCTTCTACACAGTCCACCGAGGTTTGATCCCTGGCACCCCATATAGTCTCCCAGGCCCACCAGGAGTAACCCCTGAGCACAGAGCCAGGAGTAAGCCCTGAGTACCACCGAGTGTGGCCTAAAAGCAAAATAAATAAAACAAAATAATAAAAAGGGCTTTAGGAAAACCTTGAGTCATTGGTGGAGGGATGCTGACACCGGTACACTGGTGATGGGATTAGAGTTAGAGCATTGTATGCGTGAAACTCCATTATTAATAGTCTAGAAAATCATAAGGCCTAAATTTAAAAAAATAACACATTTGGATTTGTTAATTTTTCCTCTGCAGGGAGGGAAGGCTTTGGCCTTAGATCTCTATTGACAAGACTATTATTTTATTAAACCTAGGGGTCTCTTCCACGAGTCACTAAATCCCTTGGCTTCCTAATATAGAACATGATAGGCTTCAAACTTCTCTCAAAACATTAATTTAGAACCAGGTCTCCACATCAATATTTTAGAGATTTTTTGTTTTTTTGTTTTGATTTGGTGGTAGGGTAGAACCTGGGTCCTACACATCAAGACATAAACCCACATCAAGTTTTTTAATTTCCCTCTATATTTTATGGGGAATTATTTTTTTAAATATTGGAATATTTAATTAAAAATTAGATTCCCATGAGAGAACAGAGTAGGAAAAAAGTGCCATTTACTAAATATACTCTGTTATAGACACTATAAATAATTCTTTTTACTCAATGCAAACAATAGCTTATTATTGTCATTATTATTACAGATGGGGAAAAAAGTTTAAATTTAAAGAAGTTGAGTACAGCAGGTAGGGTGTTTGCCTTGCACATGGCCGACCTGAGTTCAATCCCAGGCATCCCATATGGTCCCCCAAGCACCACCAGGAGTAATTCCTGAGCGCAGAGCCAGGAGTAACCCCTGAGTATCGCTAGGTGTGACCCAAAATGCAAATAAATAAATCAATAAATAAGTTGAGTAATCTACTGCTTAACATCATCCAGTGACTGAAAAACAGACATATTTCAAACTGACCCATCTAGTTCTTAGCACTATTTACCTCTTGCAAGATTTCACCTATTAATCACATATTGCTTAATTACAATTGCCCTGGGCTGGAGCGATAGCACAACGGGTAGGGCGTTTGCCTTGCAAGTGGTCAACATGACTGACCCAAGTTTGATTCCTCAACCCCTCTCAGAGAGCCTGGCAAGCTACCAAGATTATCTCGCCCACACGGCAAAGCCTGGCAAGCTACTCGTGACGTATTCGATATGCCAAACACAGTAACAACAAAGTCTCACAATGGAGACGTTACTGGTACCCGCTCGAGAAAATTGATGAACAATGGGAGGACAGTGACAGTAACAATTGTCCTTATTTCATACTCATTTATTAAGTCACTGAATATCTGTTAAAGCTTCTTTGTAATTTTGCTATTTCACAGATAGTTGTATATTTCTTTTCTTTTTTTGGTGGATCACATCCATTGGCACTAGAGGCTACTCCTGATATAGTGCTTGAGGGACCATGTTGTACCGAGAACTAAACCTCGGGCTCCGACTGCAAAGCAAGCACTCTAGCCCTTTGATCTATCTCTCCAGCTCACTTTGTATCTTTAATAAATAACACTTTCTTGACTGCTCCTTAACAACTTTTTAAAATATATATATTCAAAGCTTACATGGCTTATTTAATTCAGCTTCTCTAGTACTACCTAGAGAAGACTTTGACTATTCGGCCTCAAAGGGTTTTTTTTCTTTTTTTTGTGTGTGTGTGGGGGGGTATGATTTGGGGACCACATCCAGCAATGCTCAGGGGTTGCTCCTGGCTCTGCACTCAGGTATTATTCCTGGTGGTGCTTGGGAAACTGTATAAGATACCAGAAATTGAATCCAGGTAGGACACTTACAAGGCAAATGCCCTGCCCACTATACTATTGCTCCAACCCCCAACCTCAAAGTTTTCTATCTAGTTGTTCTTGCAAGGTAGCTTAATCAGTTGAGGACTGCTCCTTGATATCCTGTACTGTGGGACAAAGAGGTAAAGAATAGAATATCTTTTATACATTTTCAAAGATCATATTGCCAGGTGGTAAATAACAGAGTCATATCTCAAACTTACATAGTGTAGTATGTGTGAAATGGGCCCTGCATTGTAAGGAATGCCAAAGGACGATATTAGGAGAATAATGCAAAGTTAAGTAAGTGCCAAGAACCAAAAAGAAAATAGGAAGAAGTAGCAATAGTTCTCAAATGTGTGTGTACTTAAAGAGATCCTGATTTGTAAGTCTGGGGTAGAAATAAGGAATTTGCATCATTAATCACTAGAAGTGATTCTGATTAGGGAATCCCTGGGAAGAATGCTAATGAAAACAGATAGTTTCTAGTGATAAATTTCTCATAAAGGAGAAAGATCAGGGAATATCTGAGTTTTAGTTGCTCTATACTTAACCCAATTTGATGTGTGTGGATCTGAACCATATAAATGGACAAAAGTTCAGAGAACAAGTTAAGATAGTAAAACCTTTTGCACAGTATCACTTGATCACTTGACATCCCGTTACTCATCGATTTGCTCGAGCAGGCACCAGTAATGTCTCCATTCATCCCTGTCGCATGCTAATGTAGCCCAATGGTGTCTGCTCATTCTAGGAACGCGAACAGCCTCAAACCAATCATTCAGGTTCTTGACGAAAAAGTTTGACCATCACATAGGTGGGCGGCCACACGATCTTTTGATGTCCCGTGGAATCCAGTTGGTAATGGCTCTAGTCCAGTGGTCGTCTCCAAATCTCATTACGTGTCCAGCCCATCTAATTTTTGACGCCTTGGCAAATGATACAGCATCCCTGATTCTTGACCATCAATGGAGGTAGGATCTCCAGATTCTTTCTCTCATTAGAGTGAAGCGAAGTACTCCAAGCATAGCTCTTTCAGTTCCTCTTTGGGAGACCCAAATAGCGTTCCCATCCTGTTTTCGGAGGGCCCAGGTGACAGAGGCATATGTTAATGCAGGAAGAATGGTGGAATTGAAGAGATGTGCCCGGAGCTGGAGGGTCTTTGTCCTCATAGCTGCTTCTTCAACGCTCTTGAAGGCGTTCCAAGCCGCTCTCTTCCTCCTGCGCAACTCAGGTGCCAGGTCGTTCGTCATGTTGACTTCTCGACCTAGGTACACATAACTGTTGCATTCGGAAATGTTTGACCCATTGAGAGTGAATGGAAAGTCAGGAATGAGACCGTTTCTCATAAATATTGTCTCCGTGAGATCAGCTGTAGTCCGACCATTCCACACTCATGATCGAAGTCCACCAGCATTTGTGCCGCTTGGCTGATGTTTGGTGTTATAGGAACGATGTCATCAGTGAAGCAGAGGAGGTGTAGTTGCCAACCGTCTATCTTCACTCCCATTCCTTCTCATTCCAGTCGTCGCATGACGTTCTTGAGGGTGGCACTGAAGAGTTTTGGTGAAATGGTATCACCCTGCTGAACCCCTCTCTTGACGTCAATGATCACCTCCCTGTAGAATGGTGAGATCCTGGTAGTGAATCTGCAATACAGCTCACGGAGGATACTTCTGTATTGACTTTGAATGCCCTGTTTGGCTAGGGCCTCGATGACAGCTTCAGTCTCAACAGAATCAAAGGCCTTCTTTAAATCAATGAGCATTAGACAGAGTGGCATCTTGAACTCCAGAGAAACCTCAATGAGCTTAGTTATCATGTAGGCAATTGTGCTAAATCCTTTTCGGAGCCCAGCTTGCTTGCATGGTTGTCCTTCATCTAGTGTTCTGCCAATCCTATTCAGGATGACTCAAGTGAACAGCTTGTAGACAACAGACAACAGGCAGATAGGGTGACAGCTGCCAATGTCGTGGATGTCTCCCTTCTTTTACAGTAGTACAGTCCTGCTGGTTTTCCATTGGGATGGAACCTTGTATTCAGACAGGTATCATGTAAAGAGCCGAGCCAGTGTATTGATGAGTACTGACGGCAGGTTCTTCAGGTGTTCAGGTCTGACCTTGTCCGGGCTGGGTGCTGTTCGCTTCTTTACTGATGAAATGGCATGTCAGATTTCAGAAGGGAGAACTTTGGGAACAACATATCCATCCTGTGGAATTTGGTATGTGGGCAGGTGGATGTGGCTATTGAAGAGATCCGAGTAGGAGTCATGGATAATCTCCGTTGCCCTTCTGGAAGATGTGATAGATCCATCAGGATGTGGGAAGGCAGTCATCTTGGTCTTGTAGTTGCCGAAGGACAGGCGGGCGTTGCGAATGCTTTTCCCAGCTTCTGCCTCATCTGCCAGCACTGCTGCTCTTCTCTCTTTGAGGTCTTCCTTGATCACTTCTCTGCACTACTTTGTGAGCTCGAAGTTCGCTTGCTGTTGCCTGAGGCTTGCACTAAGTCACGTTGGTGAATGAACTCGAGAGTTTTTGAAGACAGTCATCTTTTTGTAGCTATCTCTTTCTTGGCATCCCTCGCACAATCATGTAGGTGCTGAACCAGTCGATTGTACTCTTTGTCAATGTTGTCAACAATGGCATCTTCCCATGTTGTCGCAATAGTGCCAAAGAGATCCCAGTTGGTGGTCGTTCTGGGAGTTCTCTTCTTTAGCTTTGCAGCCCTTTCTCTGCGCTCTGTGAACTAAAATTTTGCACAAAGGGGACAGTGGTTCAATCCTGTTTGTAATTTCGGGACAATAGCGACATCGGTCAGGCAAGACCATCGATTGAATATGATGTGGTCAATTTCATTGTGGAACTGTCCACCGAGAGACTCCCATGTCCAACGTTTAGATTCGGCCTTCTGGAATTGTGCGTTACCATGGATCGTCTTGGTCGACATGATGAACTCAGACAGCCTCTCACCCTGTTCGTTCCATTCATGGGTCCTGATGTGGAGTTCTTCGGCTGATCTCTTGGTCCTATCTTGGCATTAAAATCACCAACAATGATCTTGTAGAATGTATGGTCTTCTTTATAGAACTTCTCCAGCTCCATGTAGAACTTCTCAATTTCTCCTTCATCATAATTTGATGTTGGTGCGTAGACAACGAAGATAGAAACTGTGGGCAGTGAGCCACATCTATTCAAGCGTAATCGTCCAATTCGGGTTGTTAGGCATTCAAATGAATCAATGCTCATGGCCAAGTTCATGTTGACAAGGACACCGACAGCACCAATGCCTATTTTGTCACCTGTTCCAAGGAACAGTTCTTCCCCAGTGTCAAAAACGGTGTGATGTGATTGATGCCTTCTCGTCTCGGTCAGAGGAATGGTGTCATACTTGATCTTTCGCGTTTGCACCATCAGGTCCTCAATGGATGCATCCGATGCCAGCGTATGTACAGTATCAAGATTTTCAAAAGGCAGAGCATGTTAGAGAGGGGATCATATATGCTCTTAATGTTACCAGATGATGTAAAAAATGCTATTTTACTTCCCAGTTCTAATTTACTACATAAAATATCACAAAAAATTGTTTAAATTGAACTTTTAGTGGTGACTGTGAAGACACATTTTCAGTGATGACTACCTGAAATTTATATAACGTCATAATGAAACATTACTACAATTTAAAAAAAATTAAAAGTTGTCTATTTTTATTCTTCCTATTCCACCTTTAATCTACTCCAGTCATGTTGCCAGCAACTTTAGCAAAGTTATTGATATTCATGTTTCCAAATTCAAAGATCATTTCTCAATCTTTTCTGATAAGCTCAGTCACACGAAACAGTGTAACCTCAAGTGTTTGACACAGTTGAACATTTCCTCTTTTTTTAATTATTTATTCAGTTGGCTTTCAGGGTATCAGACTCTTTAGATTTTCTTTCATTCAAAGATGTTTCCTTTAGAGGCTCCATTGTTGATTCTCCCTCCTCAGCATCTGTTGAAATCCACCAAGGATTAATGCCCAGGTTTCTCCTCTATCTATCTTTCCTTGCTAGATCTCATCTAGTTTCATCACATTACATGAAATCTGTATGATGGTGAGTCTTAAAATTCTTTTTTTAATGTTTGAAATTTTGTTGAAACATTACCAAAAAATTACAAAGTTTTTGATAATACAGGTGTTTCAATAATTAAAACATTATGGTATTGAGATAAAGATAGACCCATAGACCAACGGAATAGAATTGAATATTCTGGCACAGACCCTCAAATATATGATCACTTATTCACAAAGGAGCAAGAAATATGAAGTGAAGCTAGGAAAGCTTCTTTAACAAGTGGTGCTGGGAAAACTGGACGACTACATGGTAAAAAATGAACTCAAACCTCTATCTAACACCATGCCCAAAATTCAGATCAAATTGGATTATAGACCTCAATATCAGACCTGAATCCATAAGGTACTTGCAAGAAAACATAGTCAAAACCCTCCATGACATTGGAGCTAAAGGCATCTTCAAAGATGAAGCACCACGGACTAAGCAAGTGGAAGCAAAGATAAACAAATGGGGCTACATTAAACTTAGAAGCTTCTGCACATAAAAGTAGTGACCAAAATACAAAAGCAGACCATGGAATGAGAAAAGCTATTCCCCCTAATACCCATCCAATAAGGGTTTGATATCAAATATATACAAGACACTGGTAGAACTTTACAAGAAAAATATATCAAATCCCACAGAAAATTGGGAGAAGAAATGAACAGAAACTTTTTCAAAGAAGAAATTTGAATGGCCAAAAGGCACATGAAAAAATGCTCTTCATCACTAATCATCAGGAAGATGCATATTAAAACCTCAAAGTGGTATCATCTTACACCACAGAAACTGGCACACATCCAAATGAACAAGAACAACCAGTTCTGGAGAGGATACAGGGGGTAAAGGGACCCTCATTCATTGCTGGTGGGATGCCAATTGGTCCAGCCTTTTTGGAAGACAATATGGACATTCTTCATAAAAACTAGAAATTAAGCTCCCATTTGACTCAGCAATACCACTGCTGGGAATATACCTTGGGGACCCAAAAACACATAGCAGAAACACCATCTGTACTTCTGTGTTCATTGCAGCACTACTCACAATGGCAGAATTTGGAAACAACCTAAATGCCGGAGAACAGACGACTGAATAAAGAAACTATGGTACATCTACATGATGGATTAGGAAATTAGGAAATTATGGTACATCTACACAGCGATTAGAAAAAATGAGGTCATGAAATTTGCCTATAATTGGATAGAGCATCATGCTGAGTGAAATGAGTCAGACACAGAGCGTCAGATATAGAATGATTGCATTCATTTAGTGGGATATAAAAAAAATAGTATGAAACTAATATCCAAGGCCAGGGAAAGTGGGCCAGGAGTACTGGTCAATGTTACCACAACGGTGTCAGGATGGAGGGTATTTAAGATAAAGGAGGGTCCGTAATACAACTTTAGTTGGAAATGATCACTCTGGACAGGAATTGAGTGTTGAAAATAAGTAAAAGAATAGGCATGATAGGGACTGGAGCAATAGCACAGCGGGTAGGGCTTTTGCCTTGCACACGGCCATCCCAGGTTCGATTCCCAGCATCCCATAGGGTCCCCTGAGCACTGCCAGGGGTGATTCCCGAGTGCAGAGCCAGGAGTAATCGCTGTGCATCGCCAGGTGTGACCCAAAAAGCAAAAAAAAAAAAAAAAAAAGACATTATAACCTTTCAGCATCTGTATTGCAAACCGTAATGCCTAAAACGAGAAAGAAAGAGAAAAAGAGATGAGAGGTGCCTGCCATAGAGGCAGACTGAGGTCATAGAGGCAGACTGAGGTGAAGGGTATTTTGGGGGGATGGGAGGAAAAGTGGTAACATTGGTGCTGAGAAATTACACCGTTGTAGGGATGGGTTTTGGAACATTATATGACTGAAACCCATTTGTGAACAGCTTTATAATGCTCTATCTCATAGTGATTAAAAAAATTAAATTAAAAAAATTTTAAAATACAATTGTTTCAGAAATTTAATGTTCCAACACCAATTCCACCACCAATGTGACCTTCCCTCCACCAAAGTTCCCAGTTTCTCACCCACCCCACAAGCCTGCGCCCTTAGCAGGTATAAAATAATTTACTTTAGGAAGCCCTGGGACAGAACCCTGCAGCTTTTTGCCACTGGAACCCTGTCCTCTGCCAGGCTCTACCCCTCATCGTGTCCCTCTAAAATCAAACCCAGGTGTGAGTGCTGCAGCCAGGCCTGCACTCTCCTCAACCTGAAGCCCCGCACCATGAACACAAAGGGAAGCCCTGGAACTGGATCCTTTTGCATGCTTCAATCTAAAAAACCTTCAAGTGATTTCTTACATTTTAGTTATTGCACTTTTTAGCTCCAGAATTTGGTTTTTTTTTTAATGATTTGTTTCTCTTGATTGATATTATGTTTAAAAAGGCTTTCTTTGCTTGGTTTTCTTTACTTCTCTGTAGAAAACACTTTATGAATATTATACCATGACAACTCCAGAAGTCACAATCTCTTCCTAGGATTTTTTTATTGCTACTTATTATAGTTTTTGTTTACTTCTGAATCAGTTTTACAAACCTGTCTCTTTCTTATTTTGTGGAGTCATAAAGTTTCTGTTCAAATATCTTAGTAGCTAGTAATTGGACAGAGATTTCCTTAAATTTATGAAATCACAATAAGAGAAAATCCTCCAGTTTCACACTTGCAAAACTCACATAGATACAAATTTTTCTTCATTGATTTTAATTTACTGCTTGAGCAGAACATGCAGACAACTTGAGTGCTCAAGGAGTTCTCAGGTTGTTTTTAAACAAACACTAATCGTAGGCATAAGCCCAGTCTTTAGAATTCCAGAAATACGTGGGGGCTTTTCAAACCTTGCTCTCCAAAGCATTTTACCAACCTTTCCTCCCAATTTTTCTTTTTCTGTAGTTTGACTCATACATTATCTTTCACCCCAACAGCAGCACATAGTATTTGCCTTTAAATGTTTGGTTTGGTTTGGTTTGGCAAGAGGGAGTGAGATGGGAGTGAGTGAAACCACACCTAGTGCATGGGACCACACCTACTCACGCTCCTGGCTCTATGATCATGAGTGAGCTCTGGAGGTCCCCATTAGGGACCATATGTGGAACAAGAAATTGAACTGGAGTCAGTTGTATGCAAGGAAGGCAAATACCTAAACTGCTGCACTATCTCTCTGGACCCTGTTGCATATTTTTGGCAAACACTATCCAGGCAGCTACTCAGTCTTGAGAGATATCCAAGAAAGGTGAAAAAAAGCTAGTCCTTTGACCAGAAATCTCAAGGAATCTTTCAAACACCTGCAAGGCCTAACTACCTACCATGGTAGAACTCCTTAAGTTCATTTTTCTTTGTTTTCCCCCATTTATGTCTTCTTTTCTTAGAGACTCTTTTGCACTCTAGTACTAAGAACCTATACCAAGAATCCAGGATGTTATTTTGAAGATTCAAGCTATTGCTAAAAGAAAGGAGATAGGAATAGAAGGAATGAGTATGTTACAATGATAGAAAGCTCTTAACAACCAGTGCTGGTGTGGATGCGGGGAGAAAGAGACTTTCATTCATTGTTGGCGGAAATGCCGACTCATCCAGCCTTTCTGGAAAACAATATTGACACTCCTCCAAAACTAGAAATTGAGCTTCCATATGAACCAGCAATACCATTTTTAGGAATATATCTCAGAGATGCAAAAAACACAGTAGAAATGACAACTGCACTTGTATGTTTATTGCAGCATTGTTCACAATAGCCAGAATCTGGAAAATACCCAAGTGCCAGAGAACAGATGACTAGTTAAAGAAACTCTGGTACATCTACACAAAGGAATACTATGCAGATGTTAGAAGAGATGAAATCATGAAATTTGCATAGAAGTGGATGGACATGAAGAGTATCATGTTAAGTGAAAATGAATCAGAAAGAGAGGGATACACATAGAATGACTGCACTCATTTGTGGAATATGAAGTAGCATAACATGAGACTAACACCTGAGGACAGTAGAAATAAGGGCCAGTAGTATCACACCATGGTTTGGAAGCCAGCCCCACATGCTGTGGGAAAAGGCAGTTGGGATGGAGAAGGAACCACCAAGTAAATGATAATCGGAGGGATCGCCTGGGATGGGAGATGTTGCTGAAAGTAGACCAAGGATCAAACATGATGGCCTTTTAGTGTCTGTATTGCAAATCATAATGCCCCAAATTAGAGAGTAATAAAGATTGTACCTGCCATAGATGCAGGGAGTGGGATAGGGTGGGGGTGGAGGACGGGACACTTGGAACAATGGTGGTCGAAAATGTGCGCTGGTGGAACATTGTATGACTGAAATGTAATCATTCAAGTTTGTAACTATATTTCACGCTGATCCAATAAAACGTATTAAATAAATAAATAACAATGATAGAAAGCTCTTTTACTCAGATTAATCTGGTTGTTTTTATTGATTAATCATTTGCCTGGCTAGTGTAAATTTTTGGTAAGTTTCTAGACTTCTGAAAAGGTTGGTTTTGGTAGAGGTTTTTTTGGGTTTTTTTGTTTTGTTTTGTTTTGTTTTTCTAGTTTAATTTACTGCTGTTGTGGAGGAATTGAACTCTGAATTTTTCAAGTTTTCAATTGTCTTAGGACAAGTTATGTCATTCTGATTTAAATTTCTGAGGCTTGTTTAAGGACTTCATACCTCCAAGGTTATAAGTATATTACTTTAAATTTTCTTCATTCTTTGAAAAATAGGGGGTTTTTTACACATAGTTTTGTTACAGACCAAAATCTCTGTGAAAAATGTCAGAAAAGTAATTTGGCAGTCTAGTGTCCCCCACAAAAATCAATGATTTTTATTGATTACATTATATGACAAAACCTTTGCAGATGTGATTAAATTATAAATTTTAAGTGGGGTGATTATCCTTTATGATCTGGGTGTATATAATATAATTACAATGGTCCTTTATAGAAGTCAGGACATCAGAGTGAATGGTAACAGGATACTTGATCACTTGATCACTTGACATCCCTTTACTCATCGATTTGCTTGAGAAGGCGCCAGTAACATCTCCATTCATCCCTGTCTCGTGCTAGTGTATCCCAATGGCATCTGCTCGCTCCAGGAACACGAAGAGCCTCAAACTGATCATTCAGGGTCTTGACAAAGAAGTCTGACCATTTCGTAGATGGGTGGCCACACAATCTTTTGACATCCCATGGAATCCGGTCAGTAATGGCTCTAGTCCAGCGGTCATCTCCAAATCACATTACGTTTCTGGCCCATCTGATTTTTGACGCATTGGCAAACGAAACAGAGTCCCTGATTCTCAATCATCGGAACTCTGGATTCCTTCTCTCACTTGAGTGAAGCGTGATACTCCAAGCATAGCTCTTTCGATTCCTCTTTGGGAGACCCAAATAGCATTCTCATCCTGTTTTCGTAGGGCCCAGGTCTCTGAGGCATATGTTAATGAAGGAAGAACGATGAAGTTGAAGAGATGTGGCCTGAGTGAGAGGTTCAGTCCTCTTAGCTATTTCTTGTCATGAAATTTACATACATGTGGTACTACATGGAAAGTATCATGTTAAGTGAAATGAGTCAAAAAGAGAGGGATAGACATAGAAAGATTACATTCATCTGGGGAACATAAAGTAACAAAATAGGAGACTAACACCCAAGAATGGCTGAGATTAGTACCAGGAATTTTGCTCCATGGCTTAGAGGCCAGCCACACGTGCTAGAGGAAAAGGGAGCTCAGATAGAGAAGGGAGCACCAAATAAAGGGTATTGGGAGATCTTCCCAGGATGGGAGGAGCATGCTGAAAGTAGACTATAGACCAAACATGATTGCCACTCAATGCCTCTTTTGCAAACCACAACACCCAAAAAGAGAGAGCAAAGGGGAAAGCCCTGCCACAGAGGCAGGGTGGGATGGGGGGGCTGGGGGGCGTCGAAGGGATACTGGGATCCACGGTGGTGGGAAATGGGCACTGGTGGAGGGATGGGTATTTGATCATTCTGTAATTGAAACCCAAGCACAAAAACTTGTAAGTCTACAACTGTACCTCATGGTGTCTCACTAATAAAAATTTCATTTCATTTCATTTCATCATCCTGTTAATCGTCGATTGCCTCGAGCAGGCCCCAGTAACGTCTCTTTCATCCTAGCCCTGAGATTATATTCACGGCTCTTTAGGAGAATGAGACCCATCATTGTTACTGGTATTTGGCATATTTGGTAGGCCACGGGGAGTTTGCCAGACTCTGCCCTGTGGGCAGGCTACATTCGAAAGCCTGCAAGTTTGTCCAAAGTAGGAATGAGATAATAAGATGTCATAAAGAAAAGTTCTGATAAGATGTCGGTTCCGGGATCTGGATTTTATAGTCTCTGAGTCTTGGCCGCTGATGGGATTACACGGCGCCAGGGGGCCAGGTGGTGGGTGTGACCCCCGCCTACTGGAATTTGGAGGATCTGGGTGGAAGATGCTCGACTCCAATTCGAGTAGGCTTGGAGGTCTCGGCCCCGGAACCCGCGTGGCTTTGTCCCTCTGCCAGTACCTTCAGGTGTGCGGAGAGTGGTCTCAGCATGGTGGTGGCTGGTCCTGGAGGTCTCCGGCTGCCGTAGCCCTGGCCGGGGCGGGGAGGAAAGCTCAACCCGCTCCCCTCCAAGGGACTCCAGGAAGGAATAAAAATAAAATAAAAATTTAAAAATAAAAAAAATATATAAGCCTTTTTATAATATAACAAAGCCACAGGATTAATTAATAATATAATCAATTATATTTTATAATATAACAAAGTCTCAGAATTAATTTGAGGGTCTTTTCTGCTGGAATTGTAGCTATATCCCAGAGACTAAAACACTGTAAGCAGCATAAAGTGAAAGAATCCATTGGTCTTATTCATTTAATCTTCTCAGTGTTTAGCAGATAATAGGTGCTTACAAAATTTGATTAACTTATAAAGAAAAGAATTTCCTTACTTAATGTCAGAAGTACATTCCTCTGAAAAACTGCAATATAAATTTATGCAGGAGTTTATCCAATTCCCAATCAATCCAACTAAATCTTAAGGAAAACAAAACACTGTAAGCAACTGTTCTTCCACGACTTTTCTAATTGCAATGATAAAATGAGCTAAAGCACCATTTCCAGATGTCATTAGTTTAGCAAATTCATTCAGAATTGCTCAGGTTTTCACAAAGATGAAACTTTTTTAAAAATTATTTATTTAAAGAACAGTGATTTAAAAGTTGTTGATAGTTGAGTTTTAGGCATATACTATTTCAACACCAATCCCACCTCCAGTGTTCATTTCCCTCCATCATTGTTCCCATATTCTGTCACCACCCCCAACCCCACCCATCACTTTACAAGCACATTACAAGGTTTCAGTGGCTACTGCTTAGATCTCATGTTTTCAGTGTTGTTGAGTCTGTGGATATATAGTTATATCGTTTTCCCACATCACCAGTATAACTGACGCCCCAACCCAGTTTTCCCATTATGTTCCTTTACTCCTTGATTTCTTTCCTTCTCTGTCCTTCTCTCCAAAATCTAGAGTCAAGAGTGATCCAAGCACCCACCTTTTGCTACGATACATTTCCAGTATTCTATGTATCACAATTAAGTAAGATCATCCTGTGTTAGTCTTTCTTCTTCTGGCTTACTTCACTTCCAGTTCCAACCATGTTACAACAAATTGCATGATTTCATCCTTTCTCGCAGCTGCGTAATAGTCCATTGTGTATATATACTACGTCTTCATCTCTCATTTGATTCTTAGCTTAATTCCATAGCTTAGCTATTGTGTTAAGTGTAACAGTGAATAGTTGTATGCATACATCCTTTTGAATAAAATTTTTTAAGTCCTAGGGGAGATGTCCAAAAGTGGAATTAATGGATCATATGATAATTCAATTCTAAGATTACTGAGAACTCTCCATACTGTTTTCACTGGGATTGAATCAGACAACAGTCCCACCAGCAGTGGACAAGAGTTCCTTTTCCACCACATTCCCACTAATGCAGATTGTTACTATTACTTTTGATATGTGACATTCTCACTGATGTGAGTTGGCATCTCATTGTCTCAATTTGGATTTCTCTGCTTGGAAGGCAGCTATGCTTAGCCACTATAGCACAGCGGTAGGGTATTTGCCTTGCACGCAGCCAGCCCGGCCGAGCTGGGTTCAATTTCTCCACCCCTCTCGGAGAGCCCGGCAAGCTACCAAGAGTATCTCGCCCACACGGCAAAGCCTGGCAAGCTACCCATGACGTATTCAATATGCTAAACACAGTAACAACAAGTCTCAAAATGGAGATGTTACTGGGCCCGCTCGAGTAAATTGATGAACAACGGGAGGACAGTGTTTGTTTGTTTTGTTTTGGATTTCTCTGCGGATATGTGATATTGAGCAATTTTTCATGTGCCTACTGGCCATATACCTGTCAGCCTCTGAGAAGTGTCTATTCCTCTTCTGAGTTGTTCCTCTGTGAAGCTGTATACTGTTCCTTCAAATCTGAATGACAATCTATCTGGGTAAAGTGTTCTTGGTGAGATATTAATTTTATTGTGGGGTTTTTTTTTTTCACTGTATCCCACACTGTCTTCGGGCCTGGGGGGTTTTGTTTTATATATTTGCTGCAAATCTAAAGGATACTCCTTTGTGTGTAATTTCCTTCTTAGATCTCACTGCTTTAACTGCTTTAAGTATTCTATCTCTGTCTGTAGTTTTTAATCACTCAATTAGGATGTGTCTTGAAATATTTTTATTTGGATTTCTTTTAGCTGATACCCTTTGGGCCTCCTGGATTAGGGCGCCTGTGGTTTCCAGTGCTGAGAATCTTTCAACAATGATATCTTTTTTTTTTTTACTTTATTTTTTTATTAGTGAAACACCATGAGTTACAGTTATAGACTTACAAATTTTTGTGCTTGGTTTCAGTTATACAATGATATCTTTGACTGTTGTTTCTTCATCGAGGTTGGCTTCCTGGCCCTCTGGGTTCCCAAAAATTCTTCTGTTGTTTTGCTTAAATTTGTTTCAAAGTTCTCTTGTCAGCTGTTTGTTTATTTGAGGCTTTCTTTTATCTTCTGTTGTTATTTGGAGATTTTCTGCCCCTCATCTTAGAGCTCACTGATTCTGTCCTCAGCAACTGTTCCTCAACTGCTGAGGCCTTTCAGTGAATTTTTCATTTCACCCACTAAGTTTTTAAGTTCTGTTATTTCTTATGAAGTTTCCTCATTTATGCTCTCATATCCTCTTGTGTCTTTGGAAGGCAGCTATGCTTACCTCTATCCCACCAATGTTCTTGTGTTTTATTGGAGGTTCGTTACATTGTTCCCTTGAGCTCCTTAAGCATCTTCAAATAATTCCTCTCTAAACTACTTAGAGAGGTTAAGTAGCTCATTATTACCGGTTTAATCTTCCTGGCAACCATCTTCACTCACTAAGCATGATGTGGTTCTGCTTTGCTTTCACCTCGTGATTTTTGTAGTTTGTTGTTACTTGAGTGTTTTTGTGTGACTAGGTGACTTCAATTAGTATGTCTTTGTACGCTCACAGTGAGTTATGGAGAGGTGAAGAGATGAGCCATGAGTTTTGAGGGAAGTGATAATCCTAATCTGGGGAGGCACGATGGTGATCCTGAATATAAGGCTGGCACCCGCTGCTGCTGCTGCTGCCGTGTTCTCAGTTTCCTGGGATAAGGCTGGGGAGAGACATGCCAGGTGATTAGCAGCCTTTTCCTTTCTTTTCCACCTCACAGGTGGGTGTAGTAATCCTGACCTTAGACTTCGGTCTTGTGCTTGAGGAATATGCTGACTTTCTCAAGAGGCAATACAGTGTACCAATTTATATTCCAGCTGTCACTAACTTTGAGCCAGTTACTTACTCTCTCTATACATATCGTAATAACCATATCCTCCTTGTTATATGGGAGATAATGTTACTAAATACCTCATTGAGTTGTTATGAAGTTATGTAAGGGTTCCTGGAACTAGCTGATTTAGGGCAGGGTCATTTGATGTGGAAAAGTTACATATAAGCAGTTATATACAGGCAGCATATATATACATATATGTACGTATGTTGAGGTATAGACTGACAATTGTTGGTTCATAGATGAAAAGCATCTTTTTCATAAAGATATTTATTATATCTAGCAATTTTCTGGTCCTAGAAGGGGAAATCTTTTATCACCTAGCAAGATCACCAAAAAATCAAAACAATAAAAATAGAACAAATGCACTAGCACATGGAAAGTGCTATGTAAGTGTAAGCAGTGTAAACTGCAGGAGAGTGTTGAGTCCTGAACACTCCTGTATTTGAAGTTGAATATAAAGAAACTTACAGAGGATTCAGTGAGAAGGTTGAGTTGTTTTGCTTTTTATGGGGGTAGAAAAATTCAGAAATTTTAGAAAAAAATGTTGCTCGGAATGTTTCACGTGTTCCTGTGGATGATTCTGTTAGTAGATGCCATGGTTCTGGAAAAGTCTACTTCAATTTCAGTTTATAATATTCTTCTGTTAACTTATTGAATAATGTCTTGAATTTAGTAGTATGCATCTTTGTGTCTGCCCACCTTTTGGTTTTCATGCTTACCACCCGAAGGATGTCTTTGGCCACATCACACTTTGACCATGGGATGAAAGATTTATTACCTATTTATTTAATTGTTTAATTTATTGGCATTTGAGATTAAGAAAATATTTAAATTTTATTAATAAATATTAATTTTAAATATGACATTTTATTTACTACATATTTAACCCTTAGATTAGATATTAAGAAGGTACTACTTAGGAGCCAGAGAGATAATACAGTAGGTAAGGCACTTGCAGCCAACGTAAGTTTGGTCCCTAGCACCCCATATGGTCTCCTGAACACCACTGGTTGTAGCCTTAAAAAATCATGAAAGAAAGAAAGAAGGAAGGAAGGAAGGAAGGAAGGAAAGAAGAAAGGGAGGGAGGGAGGGAGGGAGGGAGGAAGGAAGGAAGGAAGGAAGGAAAGAAGGAAGGGGGGGAGGGAGGGAGGGAGGAAGGAAGGAAGGAAGGAAGGAAGGAAGAAGGGAGGAAGGAAGGAAGGAAGGAAGGAAGGAAGGAAGGAGAAAATAAATCAAAGTATAATGGTGGGTGTGAACGCAAATTACTAGTAGCATAGAATATCCAGAAAACATGCCATGGAATTGTAGAAGTATAGTCACAAGGTAATGGATGAATTCTTCTATCTATAAAAGACCTTCTATCTTAACCAATGGCTCATTTTAGCTGTTCCAGACTTGGAGTCTAACTTGCTTAATTGGTATTTACATCACAAATTAAAGTTCACATGAATAAGAAGTTTAATAAACAATTGAACACAAATATAGAGGTGGAATAAAGATGAATATATTGGTTTGAGAATTCTTTCATAAAATGGGGTTCCAGGAAGATAGTACAACAGGTAAGAAACTTTTCTTCAACATAGCTTACCCTGGTTCAAATGCAGGCATCACTTATGGTCTCCCAAGGACAGACAAGAATTACCAAAACCAAAACACACACATACGAAGCCTTTAGGACTTTATGGCAATTGATTATGTAAAGGGAAATAAAGTTACTGGAGGAAATTGTACTTGAAATCTAAATCACTGTATCACTGTCATCCCATTGTTCATCGATTTCCTCAAGCAGGCACCAGTAATGTCTCCATTCGTCCTAGCCCTGAGATTTTAGCAAGTGCCACATTGGAGACTCTTTCAGGGTCAGGCGAATAAAACCCATCATTGATACTGGGTTTTGGCATATCGAATATGCCACGGGGAGCTTGCTGGACTATGCTGTATGGGCAGGATACTCTCGGTAGCCTGCCAGGTTCTCCGAGAGAGAGAGAAGTAGACAATAAGAGGTCGCGCACTGCAAAATCTAATTAACCTTAGGAAATGGTTGTTGTCACAAGAAAATCAACTTGAACATAGACATAATGTGTTTTAGGTGATTTAATGACCCAGTAGAAATTCGCTAGAGGCAAGAGGAGACTTGAACCAAGCGGAAAAGATATCATCATAGGAATTATTATGAAATCAGTGAGCAAAGAAAGTAGGGAAGCCTAGGGCATATCCCTTGGGTATGGTGGAATAGATTACTGGAGAAAATAGAGACTATGTGTTCAGAAGTAGAAAATCCAGAGTCTTATAATACCAGCATAGAGTTCACCCTATATAGATCAAAAAGTAGAGAGCAGGTAATTGTGTCCATTGCAATGTAGAAGTTACATGAGACAAAAAGATTTGGTAACACATGAGCCCTTGCAAGAACAGCATGAAACAAGCCACATTTCAACAATTAAACACTTTATGTGGGTCAGATTAGAAATGATTAGTTAGATATCTTTAAAAGTTTACTTTCTACTTTATTTATTTATTTTTAATTTTTATTAGTGAAACAGTCGGATTCCCCTGGTCCGCACCAGTTCTAAGGGCTGCTAGGCGCCGCGGGGAACCGCGGCCCCGGGGGCGGTCCCGGCGGGGGAGACCGGCGCGCGCGCCGGCGGAGAAGAGCGCGGGCCGCGGGCGTGGGGGGGGGGGGACGCCCCCCCCCCCCCCCCCGCCGCCGCCGCGACCCGGCCCCCGCGCGCCGGGACGGACCGGCACCCGCCGGGGTCCCCGGGGACGGCCGCGACGCCCGCCGCAGCTGGGGCGATCCGCGGGAAGGGCCCGGCTCGTGTCCAGAGTCGCCGCCGCCGCCGGCCCCCCCGCCCCCCCCCCCCCGGGTGCCCGGGCCCCCGAGGGGGACCCGGCACCCCGCCGCCAGGGGCCCCGCGCGGGACCGCGGGCCTCCCCCCCCACGGCCCCGGGGAGGGGGCGGCCGAGGGAGAGAGACCCGCGGGGCGCGGGGTCGGGGCGGGGGCGGGCCGGGCCGGGGGGTGCCCCGGGCGTGGGGGGGGGGGGCGGCGGCGCCTCGTCCAGCCGCGGCGCGCGCCCAGCCCCGCTTCGCGCCCCAGCCCGACCGACCCAGCCCTTAGAGCCAATCCTTATCCCGAAGTTACGGATCTGGCTTGCCGACTTCCCTTACCTACATTGTTCCAACATGCCAGAGGCTATTCACCTTGGAGACCTGCTGCAGGATATGGGTACGGACACTACTTCCACTACCCAGCCGTCGCCACACTCCAGGACGCTTTCCGGACCCACGGGGCAGCTCCGGCCGAGACCCACGCGCGACTGAAGACCCACAGAACAAGATAAGCGGAAATCTCTGAGACCTTGGACTCCAGGCTCAGCAGACCCAGGGACAGAGCTTCTCTGCTTGCTCCCACCACCACAGGTGACAAAGGGATTCTAATCAGGAGCCCCACCCTACCCTGCCCTGTCTGCTTCCATCAACCACCCAGGGATCGAATTGTGCACAGGAGACCCACCCTACCCAGATAAATACCCCACTGGCAGACTTCCACTCTTGACACTACTTCCACTACCCAGCCGTCGCCACACTCCAGGACGCTTTCCGGACCCGCACGGCCGCAAGCGGCCGCGCGACACATCGTAAGACACTAAATACCCATCTTCTGGAATTCTCGTACCATATTTGATAGGGTTCAAATATGGTAACACCTACAAGGGTGATTAGAGGTCACCCCAAAAGCCTCTATCCCTCTCGGAAAGACTGGCAAGCTACCGAGAGTATTCCGCCCGCACGGAAGAGCCTGGCAAGCTATCCGCTGTGTATTCGATACGCTAAAACCAGTAACTACAACTGGTCTCATTCACCTGACCCTGAAGGCTTCACCGACATGGCAGCACTGAGAAGGATGAGAAAGGAGAGGCCAACAAAATCTCAAGGCCGACCTAGGCTGCCACAACGAAGGAAGACAAAAATGATCGTCTGTACTTTCAATGCACGTACGCTAGCATCAGATGCATCCATCGAGGACCTGATGGTACAAGCGCAAATGATCAAGTACGACATCATTGGTCTGACCTAGACAAGAAGGCACGAATCTCACCATGCCGTTTTCGACACTGCAGAAGAATTGTTCCTCGGAACATGCGATAAAAGAGGTGTTGGAGGCGTCGGTGTCCTTGTCAACACAAACTTGGCCAAGAGCATTGATTCATTCGAATGCCTAACAACCTGAATCGGACGTTTACATTTGAATAGATGTGGCTCACTGCCTGCAGTTTCTATCTTCGTTGTCTACGCACCAACATCTCATTATGATGAAAGAGAAATCGAGAAGTTCTACATGGAGCTAGAGAAGTTCTATAAAGATGACCACACCTTCTACAAGATCATTGTGGGTGATTTTAATGCCAAGATAGGACCGAGAAGATCAGCTGAAGAACTTCACATCGGGACCCATGGCCTAGAATGGAACGAACAGGGCGAGAGACTGTCTGAGTTCATCATGTCGACCAAGACCATTCATGGTAACTCACAGTTCCAGAAGGCAGAATCTAAACGATGGACATGGGAGTCTCCCAGTGGACGATTCCACAACGAAATAGACCACATCATATTCAATCAACGGTTTTGCCTGACTGATGTCGCTGTTGTCCCAAAATTTCGAACGGGATCGGACCACCGTCTCCTTCGTGCAAAATTCTACTTCACAGAGCGGGGAGAAAGGGCTGCAAAGTTCAAAAAGAGAACTCCCAGAATGACCACCAACTGGGAACTCTTTGGTACTATTGAGGCAACATGGGAAGATGCCATTGTTGACAACATTGACGAGGAATACGATCGACTGGTTCAGCACCTCCATGAATGTGCGAGGAATGCCAAGAGAGAGATAGCCACAAAAAATCGCCTATCTTCGAAAACTCTTGAGCTAATTCGCCAGCGTGGTTTGGCGCATGCCTCAGGCAACCGCAAGCTAACGTCTGAGCTTGCAAAGCAGTGCAGAGATGCGATCAAGGAAGACCTCAAAGAGACAAGAGCAAAAGTACTGGTAGATGCGGCAGAAGCCGGGAAAAGTATTCGTAACGCCCGCCTGTCCTTCGCCAACTATAAGACCAAGATGACTGCCCTCCGACGTCCTGATGGATCCATCACATCCTCCAGAACGGCAATGGAGAAGATTATCCATGACTTCTACTCAAATCTCTTCGATAGCCATGTCCACTTGCCGACATACCAAATTCCACAGGATGGATATGTCGTTCCCAACGTTCTCCCTTCCGAAATCCGAGACGCCATTTCGTCGGTAAAGAAACAAACAGCACCCGGCCCAGACAAGGTCAGACCTGAACATCTGAAGAACCTGCCGTCAGTACTCATCAATACACTGGCTCGGCTCTTCACTCGCTACCTGTCTGAATGCAAGGTTCCGTCCCAATGGAAAACCAGCAGGACCATACTACTGTTCAAGAAGGGAGACATCCATGACATTGGCAACTATCGCCCGATCTGCCTATTGTCTGTCATCTACAAGTTGTTCACTCGAGTCATCCTGAATAGGATTGGCAGAACACTAGATGAAGGACAACCATGCGAGCAAGCAGGGTTCCGCAAAGGATTCAGCACCATCGACTATATCCACACGGTAACCAAGCTCATTGAGGTTTCTCGGGAGTTCAAGATGCCGCTGTTTAACGTTCATTGATTTAAAGAAGGCCTTTGATTCTGTTGAGACGGAAGCGGTCATTGAAGCCCTAGCCAATCAGGGCATTCAAGCCCAATACATCAGGATCCTCCGTGAGCTGTATTGCGGATTCACTACCAGGATCTCACCATTCTACAAAGAAGTGATTGTTGATGTCAAGAGAGGGGTGCGGCAGGGTGATACCATTTCACCAAAACTCTTCAGTGCCACCCTCGAGAACATCATGCGACGACTGGAATGGGAAGGAATGGGAGTGAAGATAGATGGTCGGCAACTACACCACCTCCGCTTTGCTGATGACATTGTTTTAATAACACCAAACATCAGCCAAGCGGCACAAATGCTAGCCGACTTTCACCGTGAGTGTGGAAAGGTAGGACTACAGCTGAATCTTACGAAGACAATGTTTATGAGAAACAGCCTTGTTCCTGACGCCCCATTCGCTCTCCATGGAACAACCATCTCCGAATGCAACAGCTATGTGTACCTAGGTCGAGAGGTCAACATGACAAATGACCTGGCACCCGAGCTGCGCAGGAGGAAGAGAGCAGCTTGGAACGCCTTCAAGAACGTCGAAGAAATAGCTAAGAGGACGAAGAACCTCTGGCTCCGGGCACATCTCTTTGATTCCACTGTTCTTCCTGCATTAACATATGCCTCAGAGACCTGGGCCCTACGTAAACAAGATGAGAACGCTATTCAGGTCTCCCAAAGAAGAATAGAAAGAGTTATGCTTGGAATATCACGTTTCACTCAAATGAGAGAAAGAATCCGGAGTTCTGACATCCGTCGACGATCAAGGATCTGGGACGCTGTCTCATTTGCCAAGGTGTCGAAAATCAGATGGGCTGGTCACGTAATGAGATTTAAAGACGACCGTTGGACTAGAGCTGTTACTGATTGGATTCCACGGGATGTCAAAAGACCGCGTGGCCGCCCACCTACCAGATGGTCAGACTTCTTCGTCAAGATCATGAACGATCGGTTTGAGGCCCTTCATGTTCCCGGAGCGAACAGATGCCATTGGGCTACACTAGCACGCGACAGGGACAAATGGAGACGTTACTGGCACCCGCTCGAGCAAATCGACAACTAACGGGAAGTTAAGTGAAGTGATTAAGTGATTAGTGAAACACCACGAGGTACAGTTGTAGACTTATAAGTTTTTGTGCTTGGGTTTCAGTTATACAATGATTGAGTACCCATTCTCCACCAACCACTGATCCCAGTATCCCTCCCGCTTCCCCATCCCCATCCCATCCCGCTTCTGTGGCAGGGCATTCCCTTATGTTCTCTCTCTCCTTTTGGGTGCTGAGGTTTGCAAAAGAGCCATTAAGTGGCAATCATGTTTGGTCTATAGTCTGCTTTCAGCATGCTTCTCCCATCCTGGGAGGATCCTCCCAACACCCTTTATTTGGTGCTCCCTTCTCTATCTGAGCTCCCTTTTCCCCTAGCACGTGTGGCTGGCCTCTAAGCCATGGAACAAAATTCCTTGTACTAATCTCAGCCATTCTTGGGTGTTAGTCTCCTATTTTGTTACTTTATATTCCCCAGGCTACACATGCTGTGATCACTATTGAAGATAGTGTTCAAGGATAAACCTCAGTTACCCCATGATATACTTCCTCAGACTTTTGGCAAAAATCATCAGACCATGGCACTCAGGGGTCTTCCCTGGCTTAGTACAGTTATTAATACATTTTCCCACTGATTGTTCTGATTACAACCATTAACAACAATCTACTACTTCCATACTTTCACTGATCCTCTACCTTTCCCCATTTCCTTGTCGACCTCTCCAGGGACAAAGCTTTTCACACTCCTAAAACTTATAAAACACCCAGGCTTCCTTACTCTATTAACTTTCTTTAACAAACCTCCTATTTAGAGCATTGTTTATCGAGAATCTCTGAGATGGTAAGAAGCCAAGCATTGCATATAAGAATTTTTTCTAGTTATAAGATACTCCCACCTCTTAAGGATATGTAACATACTGCAACAACAACAACAAATACATAATACAATTGTCTATTTCTATTCCATGTTGTTACATTTAGCTCTCAATAACTGTCCTGTTGCATATGTATCTTGATTTATTTTTATTTTTTTTATGTAGGAGTACTGCTATTTATTCAGCCACTGATTAGCTGATTGAATTGGGCATGAAGTTCACCTTACTTTTTTTTTTTCATTTTTTATAATTTTATTTATTGAATCACCATGAGATCAGTTACAAAGCCTTCGGGTCCAATTTCGGTCATACAATGAAACACCCGTACCTTCACCAGTGCCCATTCTCCACCACCTAAAACCCCAGTAAGCCCTCATCCCACACCCTCCCCCTACCTGTGGGGCAGATAATTTCCACATTACTCTCTCTCTACTTTGATCACATTCAATATTTTGACACCAGACCCACCATTATTATTTGAGATTTTACCCCAACACTCAGATCTGCTGAAAAGGCAATAGTAGACAATTTGTTCTCTAGTGCTGGTTAAGAATAATATATGATGTTGCGTGGCTGCAGTAGTGGCTGCGCAATTTTGAAATTCCAAAATTTTAGCACTTAAATCTGGAGGGATTTCTGCCAAAACCTGCTGGGTTCCAAGATTTGTTCCTGAGTCTCTGGGACCATGGCTGTTAAGCAGCTTGATCAGGAGCCAGAAAGGCCGTTTATGGGCGGTGACTCGAGGTCTCGGTTGGGGTGGGGAGGAAAAGACCAGATCAACTCCCATCCCGTGAGGCCCAATATGTCTCATCACTGCGGACCCAAACCTGACTGTCCAATGGCTTCTGGAGGATGGCAGTCACCAAGCTCCCAAGGGGAAGCAGGCAGAGGGACAGCACCCTATCCCCCCTGGGGTAGCCAAGTGCAGGGTCCGACACATTTCTACCAAAAGCCACAGGTTTTGAGGTTCGTTTCTGAGTCTCTGGGATCATGGCCATTAAGCAACTTTATCAGGAGCCAGAGAGGCCATTTGTAGATGGCGACTTGTAATCTCATTGGGGTGGGGAGGAAAGGGCCGGCTCCACCCCCATTCTGTGAGGCCCTGCGTGTCTGTCACTGCGGGCCCAAACCTGACTGTCCAATGGCCTCTGGAGGATGGCAGCCACTGAGCCACCAAAGTGGAGCAGGCAGAGGGACAGGACCCTTTCCTCTCTGGGGTGGCCCAGTGACAGTAACATACTGCGCGGTCTGGACACACTTCTGCCAAAAGCTGCTAGGTTTCAAGATTTGTTTTTGAGTCTCTGGGATCATGGCCATTAAGCAGCTTGATCAGGAGCCAAAAAGGCCATTCATGGACAGTGACTCGGGGTCTCGTTGGGATGGGGAGGAAAGGGCCAGCTCCACCCCCATCCTGTGAGGCCCTGCGTGTCTCGTCACTGAGGGCCCAAACCTGACTGTTCACTGGCCTCTGGAGGATGGCAGCCACTGGGCCGCCAAGAAAGAACAGGCCAAGGCACAAAACCTATTCCCACCTGGGGTGCCCAGCACCGGTAAGCTACTGCAGGGATCGGACGCATTTCTGCCAAAAGCCACTGGGTTTCAAGATTTGTTTCTGAGTCTCTGGGATCATGGCCATCAAGCAGTTCAATCAGGAACCAGAGAGGCCATGCCTCCAATTATATAGCTGAGCCGGAGGTGGTTTGTGGGTATGTCTCCCACATACGTAACTTTTGGCCGTTTACTTTCTTGGTATACTTTGCCCCAAGTTTCTGGGGTCTGGCCAAAGTCACAGCAGCAATTTTGGGTTATCTGGAAGCCTGAAGGCTCCATCAGGCTGCTGATGCACTCGCCTCACAGGTACAGATTGACCTGCTGGTGGCACCATACCCCCTGTATCTTGATTTAAAGTAGTATTGTTAATGTTTTCTGCTTAACCAGGAAGTTAATTGGTCCTTATAAGCAGGAGAATAATTGCACAGAGGGGTAAATGACGAAAAATATGAGCAAATGTGCATATGGTGTCCTTAAAAAAGTGGTTTAAAAAAATGCAACAGAATGATTGCACTCATCTGTGGGATATTTAAAAAAAGTGTTAAAGACTAATACCCATGGACAGTAAAAACAAGAGGAGAGGTCCACGGATGAGAGCTTTCCCTAAATAAAAGAACAGGAGAAGGGCAGTTAAGATAGAGAAGGGACCAGTAAGACCATTGTCTTACTTGGAAATGATCACTCTGGACAAGAACTGAGTGTCAAAAGTAGGTAAATGATATACTTGATAACCTCTCAGTACCTGCAAATCATAATGCCTAGAAGGGAAGAGAGACAGAGAGAGAGAGAAAGAGAGAGAGTGAGAGAGAGAGAGAAAGAGAGAGAGAGAGAGAGGGGGGGGGAAGTGCCTGCCATAAAGCCAGCTTGGGGTGGGGTGGGGAGGGCAGGTGGAAGGTAACGGGAGAGAAACAGGATATTGGTGGTAGGAAACTGGGAAATGTACACTGTTGACGGGATGGGTATTCAACTTGATAGAATGACTTTGTTTGCTCGAGCGGGCCCAGTAACGTCTCCATTGGAGACTTTGTTGTTACTGTGTTTGGCATATCAAATACGTCACGGGGAGCTTGCCAGGCTCTGGCGTGCGGGCGAGATACTCTCGGTAGCTTGCCGTGCTCTCCGAGAGGGGCGGAGGGATCGAACTCAGGTCAGCCGTGTTGGCTGCGTGCAAGGCAAACGCCCTGCCGCTGTTGCTATCAGAAATCATGAGTTAAGGCAATGACCAAAGTTCTTATATGTCAATGACAAGGAAAAATTGAGCACATGGATGTGTGGACAATGGTCTCCTAAAGCCCAAGCAGAGAAGGTTAAGGTAAAACTGCAACTTTAATCTAAGACCATACTCTTTTTTTTTTTAATTTTTATTAGTGAAACACCATGAGGTACAGTTGTAGACTTACAAATTTTTGTGCTTGGGTTTCAATTATGCAATGATCGTGTACCCATCTCTTCACCAGTGCTCATTTTCCACCACCACTGATCCCAATATCCCTCCCACCGCCCATCCCTCCACCCCACCCTGCCTCTGTGGCAGGGCATTCCTTTTTGTTAAGACCATACTCATTTGACAGTCTCGCCAGAGGAACAGATGAGATGTTGTTGACCCTCTTTGAAATAAGCTTCAGGATCATCACCTTTCGAGAGCTGATTTCTTTCCTTTTCCTCATCTGTTCCTAATAGGCAGGGGAGATCAAATTAAACTTGACAGTGAAATTAGTTAATTTAGTATAGCAGAGTTCCCAGGTGTGGTTGGGAAAGGGCAGAGGAGACATGAATGAATTGCAATATCAAGGAATGGCAACACTGGGTTAGCAGTTGCAAGTATGAGTGGGTTTCAGGAAATACACTTTATATCATTCTTTCAGCATACCGCCAGGCAATGGTGCAATGTGCCATCTGCCACAGATGTCAGTAGTGGGCATGGACAGCTATGTTCAGGCCTCCTGATTGCTTGAAGTAAAGATACAAAACTTATAAGCTTGGATTGAACAAAAGAAAATTAGGTAAAATTGAGTGTGCTAACAACTTATGTGAGCTGCTATGACTGGTCCTTAAAGGAAAAGTAGACAATTAATGTTAAACCCCATATGAGGGGTCTCATGACTGAATGTGGTGGGCGGAGGAATTCTTGAAAAACATATTTGAAATTTGTTTTAAAATAAATTTATTGGGGCTGGAAGGAAAACACAGTGGATAGGGCATTTGCCTTGCACATGGATGACCTGGATTCGATCCCCAGCATCCCATATGGTCCCCTGAGCACCACCAGGAGTAATTCCTGAGTGCATGAGCCAGGAGTAATCCCTGTGCATCGCCGGGTATGACCCCAAAAAGAAAAAAATAAAATAATTGTATTTATAACATCAGTAAATGTTTTATTTGTATGTCTATTTTAAATACCTACATACTCAGAGTCATGTAAAATTTTCTCAGTCTTCTCCCTCACCAACTCAGGGAGAATAAAACCCAAAACAAAGCGGAGGCAAGTTTATGAAGCTTTGATATATAGACTAGAGAGAAGACATCAATTTTATCCTGTGGGACATAGTGATGGGAGAAAATTGATAAGTGAATGAACTGAAAAGACATAGATTTTAGGAAGGTCCTTTTAATTTTCTTTTCCTTTTTTTGCATATTAATTTTTTTTATTTACTCTAATTAGGTTCTCTTTTTTTTATTGGATCACCATGAGAACAGTTACAAAGCTTTCAGGTTTAAGTCTCGGTCATACAATGATCAAACACCCATCCCTTCACCAGTGCACATGTTCCACCCCGAAGAATCCCAGAGTACCCCCCACCTCAGCCCTCCCCCTGCCTTTGTGGCAGATTATTTTCACTTTACTATCTCTTTACTTTGATTACATTCAATTTTTCGATAGAAGACCCATTTTATTATTATTATTTGGAATTTCCTCCCAACAATCAGACCTGCTGAAAAGGCATCATTAGATGATTTGTTTTCTATTGCTGATAATGAAGAGTATATGATTTTGGATTTCTGGTATTTTAGTAATTAAGTCCAGAGGAATTTCTACCAAAAGCTGCTGGGTTCCGAGATTTGGTTGTGTGCCTCTGGGACCATGGCTATTCGGAAGTGGAGGAGCCATTTGTGGGCGGCAAGTCGGAATCTCGTCTGGGCAGGGGGAGGGCCGGTTTCGCCCCCCATCTGGAGAGGCGCTGAGCATCCCGTCACTGCAAGCTCGTACCTCTGTCCAATAGGCTCTGAAAGAAATTGGTCACCATGCTGCCACCAAGGGAGAAAAGGCGAACCTTTTTAATTTTCTTGATTTAATACAGCTAGTTTCTTGAGCCACTGTTAATATTGTTAAAGTAAACTTTTATTTCAAAATTTTTAGGTTTATTGTCAAAAATATAGAAATTATAGGTGAGAAAATGAATATATAAACCAGTTTTTCACATATATCTAAAGACAATTTTTTAAATACAAATATAAAAAAAGATAATTTTGTTGGAAGGGGGAAAAAGTGATTTTAAACATGTATTATTTTTTAACTGAATGTCTGAAAAATTGGTTTAAAAATAGCAAACAATGACTTATTGTGATTACAGCAATGTTTGCAGTCATTTGAAAAAATATCAGAGACCTAATTGGACTGGGTTACTCAAAAAACTACAAAGAATTGAGTGGGTTTAGAGGCTTGTAAGATTACATCTGAGACTAAAACAAAAAGAATAAAGAGAGTTTGTCTCTTCCCCATAGTCTCCTTTATCTTCTAGATTTCAAAAACTATGAAGTTCAGCTCACAGCATTGTGTCTATGCTTCTCTCCAGGTCCCAGACCACATAGTCAAGAGAATGTTCGAGAATGGAGGAGTACTCAAAAAGACTAATTCAACTTTTTGGTTTCACCTAAACAACTCTTCCTACTACTTCGATTAGCCTGTTTTGGTTTTTGTTTTAGAAACAGTGTGATACTGTTGTCTTTCCCCCTTCATTCTTGGTATAGTTCAGGACTGATTTCTTAGAGATTTTTTTTTTTTTGAGGGATAATGGAAGACTACAAAAGAGTAACTCTGGAAAACCCCTTTTTAATCTTATGAATTCCCAGATTCAATTTAGTGAGCATGAGTCATTGATTGTGACTTAGGTCAGCTGGTACTTGGATCTCTACCCTAGTCCTAACATAATGAAGAAAAGATGAATTCACCCTCACCAACAGAGGGCGGGAAAAAAAGCCCAGGAAGGGAGCCAGGGAGATAGTTCAGTAGGAGATAGTTCATTTGTCTTGCACATAGCCGACCCAGTTTTGATCCCAGCACCCAATGATTCCCTGATCACGCCAGTAGTGATTTCTGAGCACAGTCAAGAGTCAACACTGAGCACAGCTGGGTGTGGCTCAAAACAAACAAAAAATCCCATAAACAGGACTGCTGGTGCAGAGGATAAGGTGATTGCCTTACATGCAGCAAATCAGATTTCGATCCCCAGCACTACGTAAGGTCCCCTGAGTCCCACCCAGGTGTGCTCTTGAGCACAGTCAGGACTAAACTCAGCACTGCCTAAAACAAATGAACAAAAAAACTAGAAAGGAACCACAAAATACTTAGAGTTTACTCCTGGTTCTATGCTCAGATATCACTCCGGACAATGCTCAGGGGACAATATGGAGTGCCAGGAATCGAATCTGGATCAGGTGCCAAGGTGCCAAGCAAGCACCTTACCCACTGTACTATCTTTGTTCCATCAGAACTTTCTACACTGCCTGAGAAAGACGCCCAAGGAGCAGTCCTATTGTGCAATGAAATGAAAAATAAAATAGTGAAAAATATCGTCAGTATTCTCAGTATGTGGGGGGGGGATTACTCTAAACAAAGGAAGGTAGTCGAGCTGAAAGAATTTAAAAGAAAAAAATTTTTTGAAACTACAGTTGTGATATTCATCAGGAGATGAAGAAGCCAAGACTTGAATTAGTGGTCTTGAGTAAAAGGTATAGTATATTATTCAGAAATAAGAGAAAAGATTAAAAACATAATTTTATAGATGAAAAAAGCTAATATATATATATATATATATAGTATACCATCTGGAAATTCTAGAAGAACAGGAAAGAAAGGAAGTATTGGTGGTGAAAGAAATAATAGGTAAAACTTCCAAGTCTGAGAAGAGAAATGAATAAACAAAATAATAAATAGATACTACATGCAAAAAAATGGGCACAGAACTCTGCCTAACACCATGTACAAAAGTAAGATCAAAATGGATTAAAGACCTCTACATCAGACCAGAAACCATAAGGTACATTGAAGACAAAGTTGGCAAAACCCTCCATGACACTGAGGCTAATGGTATCTTCAAAGATGCCACGCCACTGGCCGAGCAAGTGAAAACAGAGATAGATAAATGGGACTATCTTAAACTAAGAAGCTTCTGCACCTCCAAAGAAACAGTGACCAAAATACAAAGACAGTCTACAGAATGGGAAAGGATATTCGCCGAATACACATCTGACAAGGGGTTGATATCAAGGATATACAAAGTACTGGTTGAACTCCACAAGAAGAAAACATCCAACCCCATCAAAAAATGGGGCAATAAAATGAACAGAAACCTTCTCAAAGAAGAAATCCGAATGGCAAAAAAGCACATGAGAGAATGCTCTACAGCATTAATCATCAGGGAGATGCAGATCAAAACCACAATGAGATACCATCTCACACCTCAGAGACTGGCCCACATTCAAAAGAACAAAAGCAACCGATGCTGGCGTGGATGTGGCGAGAAAGGGACACTCCTTCACTGTTGGTGGGAATGCTGACTAGTTCAGCCCTTTTGGAAAACAGTATGGACGTTTCTCCAAAAATTAGAAATTGAGCTCCCATTTGACCCAGCAATACCACTCCTGGGAATATATCCCAGAGAGGCAAAAACGTATAGTCGAAGTGACATCTGCACTTGTTTGTTCATTGCAGCACTCTTTACAATAGCCAGAAACTGGAAGAAACCTGAGTGCCCAAGAACAGATGACTGGTTAAAGAAACTTTGGGGGCTGGAGTGATAGCACAGTGGGTAAGACGTTTGCCTTGCAACGCAGTCAACCCGGGTTTGATTCCCAGCATCCCATATGGTCGTCCAAGCCCTGCCAGTAGTAATTCCTGAGTGCATGAGCCAGAAATCAACCCTGTGCAACGCCGGGTGTGAGCCAAAAAGCAAAATAAATGAATAAAAAAAAATAAAGTTAAAAAAAAAGAAAGAAACTTTGGTACATCTACACAATGGAGTACTATGTAGCTCTTAGAAGAGATGAAGTCATGAAATTTACATACAAGTGGTACAATATGGAAAGTATCATGCTAAGTGAAATGAGTCAGAAAGAGAGGGCTAGACATAGAAAGATTGAATTCATCTGGGGGATATAAAGTAACAAAATATGAGATTAATACCCAAGAATAGCTGAGATCAACACCAGGAGGATTACTCCATAGCTTAGAGGCCAGCCGGGTATTCTAGGGGAAAGAGCAGTTCAGAAAAAGGGAATGCCCTGCCACAGAGGTAGGGTGGGATGGGGGGGATGGAGGGGGGAGGGATGTTATCCATGGGGGTGGAAAATGGGCACTGGTGGAGGGATGGGTATTTGATCATTGTATAACCGAAACCCAAGCACAAAAATTTGTAAATCTACAACTGTACCTCATGGTGTTTCACTAATAAAAAAATAATAATAATAAATAGATAAATGAATAAACAAAATAAACCCAAAAGATGAAGCCAGAACATAGTACAGCAGGAAAGTAGCTTGCCTTGCATGAAGCTGACCAGGTTCAATCCCTGACACCTCATATGGTCCCCTAAGCAATGTCCGGAGACACCCTTGAGCAGAGAGCCAGGAGTTAGCTCTGAGTACCATCTGGTATGGCCCCAAACACACACAAAAAATGAATAACACCAAAATATGCTGTAATCAAAATGGCAAGACACAAAGAAATAAACTTCTAAAAGCAGCAAGAGAAAAACACACTTATATATAAATGAACCCCAATCATACTTACATTGAGTTTCTAAAATGAAACTCTACAGGCCAGATGGGAATCACACAATATTCCCAAAGTATTCAATGAAAATACTCTTCAAACAAAAAAATCTTCTATCCTGGAACTGGAGTAATAATAGAGCAGATGGAATTCTTGCCTTACACATAGCTGACTCAAGTTCGATCCCCAGCATTCCTATGGTCCCATAGCCATACCAGGAATAATTCCTGGTACAGAGCCAGAAAAAAAACCCTGAGCATTGCCTGGCATGTCCCCCAAAACAAACAAAAAATAGTTTCAGCATCTCTCTTTCCAGGTTGGAGTTAGGGAGCAGACACCAACTGGGTTGCAACAAATCTTGGAATGGACCAGGTATGTGAGCAGGGCTAGTTCTGGAGGCTGTCTGAGAGGGCCTGGGGAACTGCTGCCCATGTTCCCAGGTAATCCTTACATAGCTCATCTGGGGCAGGACCCTACCTGGGACTAGGTTGCATGAATCTAAATCTTCCTAATGAAATAGCTTCTACTTCCCTGGAAATAGACTGAGACTCAATAGAGGACTAGTGACAGAGAAAATAACATAAAATGAGGCTATGGTAATACATAGTTTAACCACATTGTAGAATGTGTTTTGTATGAGTTTTAAATTTCTTATTAGTACTTTTCTGCCACAATTGACCTCCCTCCCCTATGAAACACAGCATATTAAAGCATAATAAACAGAAGACTTTGAGTCAATGGACCTGGGATTGAGTTCTGTATCCATCATTTATTATTGGCCCTAAATCCTCTGATCTACATGTACATATAGCAGCACTATTATCTACCCAGCATTTTAAACTTAAAGTCATATTTTGCTTCTCTTTTTCTCTTAGCCTAGCTATTCACCCCATTGTGACATCTGATTCCCAGGGTCTCTTAGTTCTACCTCTTTCACTCACTTTCAGTTTCAGCCTTGACTGACTGTATTTTTCACTTCCTGCCTGACTACCTCATAGATTCCGACTAATCCATCTTCTCCAGACAAGTTTTCATGTTTGCCTGAAAGTTACCTTATTAAAACAAGTTTGTTAGTGGTGAAAACCCAGAGACTTTTAAAAATCCAAACACTTTAGGATGGAGTTTGGGATCATAGAGACCCTTTAATTCTTATTGCAACTTTGTTACCCAGGGTCACACCCCTGATCTGTATAATCAAAGAAATGGACAATTAACACTCCTTGGTATCCAACTCATTACTATTTACCAACTCTACCTATAGAACAACAGGTAGGGCATTTGCTTTGCATGCGGTCGGCCCAGGTTCGATTCCTCCATCCCTCTCAGAAAGCCCGGCAAGCTACTGAGAGTATCCCACCTGCATGGCAGAGCCTGGCAAGCTCCCCGTGGTGCATTCAATATGCCAAAAACAGTAACAACAAGTCTCACAATGGAAACGTCACTGGTGCCTGCTTGAGCAAAATCGATGAACAATGGGAGGACAGTGCTACAGTGCTACCTATAATAATTTTTTATTATCTCTTTAATTTTCCCTGTTATAATTATTTTACTTATTTGCAGTGAACAGTGATATTCTTGATTTCTACTTATATTTCAGGAGCATGGCCAAAGGTGTGATGTATAATAGAAAACATTCTATTTTTTCCAAAATGTTTTCCAAAAATGGTAGTCTTTGTTAAATCTCTACTTTGTCTACTTTGCCACATCTCAGAAGGCGCCTCAGTTTTCTCATTTATAAAGTCAGAATACTGCAATTAATAATTTGCTAAAAGGCATTTCATAATCCATCCTCTCGTAAGAATTAACTTTTGAATCTAACATGACCTATTTCCGTTCTTTATGTATTGCTTGCTTAATTACGTCCAATTCGAATACACTGTGTGTTAACCAGTCTAGTCATCTTAAGGAACACCAAGAATCAGAAGTGTCTGAGTGGAGGAGAGATAATACAGTAGGTAAGGCGCTTGCCTTGCTCTCTACCAACCCAAGTTAGACCCCCAGCACCATATAGGGACCCCAGAGCACCGCCAGTAGTAATTCCTGAGCATAGCAGGGTGTGCCCAAAACAAATAAACAAAGAACAACAACAGCAGCTACAAGGGAGTATCTGAATGAATAATCACTGGAACTAGCGCTTTTGTTTTCCCCTGGACATTTCTCCGCTCTCTCCGCTTGGTGGCAGTACTACTCAAATGAAGTAACAAAATGTTCCAGCAGGGGGCTCTCCTGCATTGCCCAAAGTGAAATCTGTAGCCACATTTCAATTTGAACTTTTTCAAGTGTTTTGGTACAAGGCAACAGAGAAAACACAAAACAAATCCCAGTCTTGGAAACATCTTTCTATCAAACCACTCTGATTTTGTTTTTGTTTTTTTTTTTCAGTTTTTCTTAAACTTTTAAAATGCTGCTACCAGGTGGGAGAGAGTACAACGGGCATGAGGCTTGCCTCGCACATGGCCAATCCCTGGCACAAAAACAAATATACAGAAAATAAACAAACAAACAAAAAAGGCTACCAGACCAGAGGTCATTATTAATCATATTTTACTGAAGGTATTTTGAAACTGTAGGACAACCTGTCTTGGGGCCAGAGAGATACTAGAACAGGTAAGAAGCTTGCCTTGCTCCAGCTGAGCAGAGTTCTATCCCCAGCCCCCCTTATGGTCTCCGAGCACCACCAGGAGTAATTCTTGAGTGCAGAGTCAGGAGTAACCCCTGAGCATTGACAGGTGTGACCCCAAAACAGCAACCACCAGGACAACCTGCACCGAGGACTCCAACAATACAGGAAGTCCTAGAATAACATTTTTCAGTGTAGTGTTTTGCTTATTTGTTTGTTTTTTAACATAGACAAAGCACCAAATTCCTGGTTGGTGTCACTGTGTGGAATGAAATTCTCCGCATATCTGGGAGGTTTTCTCCAAATATAGGGAGTGGGTTTTCTCCAGGCACTCCAATTTTTTCCCACATCTCAAAGTTGTGCATATTAGATTCATTGGTGTATCTCTGTTGCTCCAGTCTGAGTGTCTTCACGTGAATCTGTCCTGTGTTGGAAGGGAATCCTATCCAGTGTGATACTAACCTTGAACCCTGAACTCTAAGGACAGCTTTCAGCTACCTGTGACCCAAAACTGCAACTAGTGACTGAAAAAAGAAATGAGTGATGAATGCAAGTTACTGTTTAATATGAAGAACCTACCAACATTAAGTGAGGATTTACTATATTGTTTACGATTAAAAGATTTGATAAGAAGTTTTTTTTTAATAGAAGATAAGCCTGAGAATATCAGCATTCAATTATCACACTCCAAAGAAAATCCAGCGAGTTTTGGGAGTGGAAACCTAGGGAAATTGTTGCAGGCATATAGGGGGTCCCTGGTAATGAGTTTTAGGAGAAATTGCCTAGCACAAAGGCTTGAAGAACACATCATGAGATATAAAGATTTATATGAGATGTAAAGATTTATAACTCTTTGTGGTGTAAATTCTAAACTTTTTGAAGGTGAAGAAACTGAGGCACCACTCAGAGAAAGGTGAACCCTCTCAGAAAGGGAGAAGCTATAGGAGATTCTTAAGACCATGACGAATATGAAAGAGTCATCAAGAGTACTAAGGTTACAAATGGTACTACATGAAAAGTATCATGCTAAGCGAAATGAGTCAGAAAGAGAGGGACAGACATAGAAAGATTGCATTCCTCTGGGGAACATAAAGTAACAAAATAGGGGACTAATGCCCAAGAATAGCCAAGATAAATACCAGGAGGTTTACTCCATGGCTTGGAGGCCAGCCGCACACTCTAGGGGTAAAGGCAGCTCAGATAGAGAAGGGAGCACCAAATAAAGGGTGTTGGGAAGATCCGCCCAGGATGGGAGATGCATGCTGAAAGTAGACTATAGACCAAACATGATTGCCACTCAGTTCCTCTTTTGCAAATCACAGCACCCAAAAGGAGAGAGAGAACAAAAGGGAATGCCCTGCCACAGAGACAGGATGGGATGGGGGGAATGCAGAATGGGAGGGATACTGGGACCCATGGTGGTGGAAAATGGGCACTGGTGGAGGGGTGAGTATTTGATCATTGTGTAATTGAAATCCAAGCACAAAAATTTGTATGTCTATAACTGTACCTCATGATGTTTCACTAATAAAAATTTAAAAAAAAAGAGTACTAAGGTTTCCTGTGACAAGACCCAAACTTATTTATGTATGCAGTGAACTCCAGACCAAGATATCTGGAGAGATTGTATATAACCTTCTACTCTGGAGAAGACCGTGTTCTCTCTTGAACATCCCCAGCATCCCATATGGTTTCCCTAGCTTCAACAGGTCAACAGGAGTGGTTCCTGAGCACAGAGCCAGGAGTAAGTCCTGAGAAGAGTTGGGTATGGCCCTACCCCCACCAAAAAAAAAAAAAGTTCTTTAGATTTCTTCTTACTATAAAATCTGGAGCAATAGCACAGCGGGTAGGGCGTTTGCCTTGCATGCAGCCAACATGGCCGACCCGAGTTCGATTCCTCCGCCCCTCTCGGAGAGCCCGGCAAGCTACCGAGAGTATCTCGCCCGCACGGCAGAGCCCGGCAAACTCCCCGTGACGTATTCGATATGCCAAACACAGTAACATAAAATAAGCATATAATATATATAGTTGGAACCATTAAAGACCTCCAAAGTGGTGGCTCTCAGGCACCCAGGCTATTGGGACAGCATGAGGGGAACCTTCACTGGGCCCGCATCCCTAACCTAATAGCACCTCTAGACATTAGTGATCAAGCTGTGCAAGCAGGTACTATGGACCAACATCTTGTGCATCGTGCTGAAGCAAGTCCCTGCCCAACAGTCTGAAGTCTTCTGGCACCTGATCAAGGGTCACCACCTTCAGGATGGCATGATAAATTCAACAATAAGAAAATATTTGACAATGTTACTGAAATTCTACATCTGTCCAATTGAAGGGTTCCCTAGGAGTCTTAACAAAACACTTTGTCTCCCAAGACAATATGAAACTGTGTGCTGAAGAGAAGCGCCGATAAGTGTAGCAGTTCCTATGGCGCTAAGTGAGACTTAAAGGGAATTCTCATTCCTGTAAACATATAAGTTCATGGTTTTCATTATTTTGAAAATCCTTAGAAATGAATGCCTGTGTTTTGTTCCAAGTGGCAAGAGTTCCGCGAAATTTGCTGTGGACTGACAAAGATTATGCATTCTAGCTCAAAGGAAGGTAGAAAGGAAAGCTTGGAGACATCTTGCCCTGGTATTCATATGAGCAGTCAGCCCTTGCCCCGCTCATTCAGTGTCAGCAATGAACTTCAAAGGCTCAGAGCCCCTGGGTAATTGGCTGACCTGTTCCTCTCAATGACCAGTGCTCGTAAAAGGCATGAGACCCTCTGCTCCTGCTTACAGAGTACATAGGCTTCGCCTTCTCACCCTGACTTCACTCCCAGGACAGATTGTGTCATGCACACGTTAGGACTGTAATAAATTTGACAGTCAATGTACTTCCATAAATCCAAGAATTTATGGAACAAGAATTTAAAAAAAAAAAAAAACAAGAATTAAAAAAAAAAAAGACCTGCCGAACTGTGTTGAGATCTTCTAGTGCATGGTGGCTAACTCTAACAGAACTGCACTGCAGACCCAGCTGTATGGAACTTCCTGAGATCCTTGCAAAATACTGGTGTTTAAGGAAGGGCAATAGGGGATTCCTGGTAACATGTATTGGAAAAAAGTGGATGAAGTGAGTTAAATAGAAGGGTGGTAATGATGTGCTCTCTCTCTCTCTCTCTCTCTCTCTCTCTCTCTCTCTCTCTCTCTCTCTCTCCTCCCCCTTCCTCTCCCATTCCTCATTTTTGGGCACTGAAAGAAAGTAAGTAGAGTAAATAATAAAACAAAATGTTCATAAGATATCCAAAAGGCACGCAGGGTACCAGTCAGGCTCTCCCAGCTAGAAAAGCATCTGAGGAAGAGGATTTACTATGAAGAAAAAGATGAATTCCTGAATGCTGAGACAGGCTCCAGTGAAGGAGAGCGTTCAACCAAGGAGCACAGAGATACAAGCACCAAGAACTGGCAATGCTGCTTCATCTCACCTTAGCAATATTCACTGAATATCTATGGGAGTCACCATGAGTCTACTGCCAGGTATCAGAGGCATGAATTTAGAGAACATATAGTTTAATATCTGGGGATTTTGGTGGATTTAAATTCTTGAGCCATCATTGTACAACATGGCAGAGCCTGGCAAGCTCCTTGTGGTGTATTCGTTATGCCAAAAACAGTAATAATAAGTCTCACAAAGGAGACATTACTGGTAACTGCTCGAGCAAATTGATAAACAACAGGAGGACAGTGCTACAGTGATACAGTGTTGTACAATTGTGAAGATTAAATAGAAGGAATTCACATGAAAGTATCTGGTTATATAAATGGAGGCTTCTATTACACATTGTGGGAACAGGCATTATTATGAGTATATCGTAATCTTTTTTTTTCTTTTTGGGTCACACCCCGCGATGCACAGGAGTTACTCCTGGTTCATGCACTCAGGAATTACTCCTGGAGGTGTTCAGAGGACCATATGGGATTCTGGGAATCGAATCTAGGTTGGTTGCATGCAAGGCAAATGCCCTACCCACTGTGCTATTGCTCCAGCCCCCAAGTATATCGTAATCTTTATGAATAATGTGGTAAACCTATAAATATTGCTTTCTGAAAACTACTAAGGACTTAGATGATAACTTAGCATATGTTATCCTATACAGGCTGGCTACAGCATTATCCAAGTATTAATTTAAAATAATCGACATTGGTGGGGGCTGGAGCCATTGTGCCGCAGGTAGGGCACTTTCCTTGCATGCTGCCAACCCAGATTTTATCCCTGGCACCACATATGGTCCCAAATTGCCAGGAGTGATCCCTGAGCACAGAACCAAGAGTAAGCCCTGAGCAAAGGCAGTTTCTTCGCCCCTCCACCACTCCCCCCAATAATAATCACCACTGAAGAGAGGATAGAAGAATTAGACTAAAGACTGCCTGGAGAAAATAAAGAATTCTGATCATGTTCCAATTTACATACAATTAGAAATGCTTGGCTATTTCAATAGAGAAAATATTATATTTAAGTAATCATTTAAACTAACGAAGCATTTGTCTGTAAGGATAATTCATTTTTTGGAGGGGAGGGTTGGACCACACCCACTGATGCTCAGGGATTATCCCTGGCAGTGCCAAGGAGACCGTATGGGGTGCTGGGGATCGAATCCTGGTCAGCCTAGTCAAGGCCACACCCACTGTACTCTCTGGTCCCATAAAGGTAATTCTTAACATCTTGAATGAACCACAAAATTCTATTTTGAACTCAAGTGACTGATTCTTCTGAGGCAGAAATCATTCTGAGTAGAAAAATGCAAATTATGAACACAATACGGTTTTGTTTAGGTGGACATTTGGCTCTTTTTTTTTTAAAGATTTTGTGGTTGGTCTCTTCGGGCGATAGCTGCAGGCAGCTAAAGTGTAGTTGTACTCAGGAAATCAGAGAGAGACCTTGGGGGAAGAATTCTGTCATTTCTGTGGCTTACTCAAGACCTTTGCAAAATCGTATCTTCTTTTTGCACGAAATCCCAAACATTCTTTCACACAAATGAAACTGATCAGGACAAAAGGACACTAAGAAGACTAATGAGCGTCCACTGAAAGCAGGTGAAGAACATTCTTCGGAATCCACAGACCTCAGCAGATCTTTGCCCTGATTGAATGTGACCATGACTAACAGCCCAGCTTGGTTTGGTTAGCTGTGATCTCTGTTGCTGCTGCCCTAACAATCAGGATGCCATCTGTATATCTTAACAATCTGACTCTGTCTGCATATCTAGTACTTTCTTATAAAACCCACCTGTCAGCATTTGCCCAGTTATGATAACACATACCAGTGAAAACCTGCCTTCCTCCTATGAAATATTATAGACCGCTGCTTCAGCAAAATAAATGTTCTTTTTCTTTTTTTTTCCTTCTTTTTTGTGGGTTTCTTTTTGTTGTTATTGGGGGAGAGAGACACACCCAGTGGTGCTCAGAGTTTACTCTTGGCCCTCAGGGATGATTCCTGACAAAAGCTCAGGGAATCTTATGGGGTGCTGGGCATTAATCCTGGATTGACTGTGTAGAAAACAAGCACCCCACCCTCTGGACTATCTCTCTAGCCTCCCAAATAAGCATTTTCTCCCACTTCTTCATTCTACCCATGTACGAAAACTCAAATACTTGTTCTGAAAGAGGCTCCTTGGACTCAGAATGCCTTTACTTCCTGTTGATCTATTTTTCATTCTTACTGGGTAAGATAAATGCAAATTAGCATTTTCCTCAAAACATTCCATGGAATTCATTGCACCTTCATCTCTCTGTCCTTTTCACACCATTATAATTCAATATACTCATTCAATAAATATTTATATGTATAAATGGCAATAACCTAATCCAAGTAGCTTCAACAAACTAACTCATTATATATTTTTCCTCACCTACATTTCCATTTTACTATATTTATAAAATACGTTTTATCAATAAACATTTGTAGAATGCTGCTAAATATCAGGGCTCTTTTATGTGTAATAACAGAAACTCAAATTCAAATGAATAGCTTAAACAAGACAACTTTCTTTAAAAAAAATGTTTGGGGACTGGAGAGATACACGGTGAGTAGGTACATGGTACCATATATGGTTCTCTGAGTACCTCTGGAAGTAATTTCTGAGTGCATCACGAGGTGGATCATCCAAAAACAAAAACAAACAAACAAAAAAAGTTGGGGAAAGACATAGTGAGTTGCAGGAGTCAAATAGTTATTATTTTATTTTTAATTATGTTGTCAGGTATTGAACTTAGAGCTTGTTTCTTTTGTACAGACTGATTAGGTTGGGTTCCTTAGAATCAGTGCCTGTGGTCAGATTTTGTGAAGAACATATTATGAAGGGAGTGTTTCAGGAAAAGGTGGATAGGGAAGTTGGGAATGAAAGCTAAACTAGAATGTTGTGTCAGTTGCATCTAACTTCATCCATTTACCTTGTAGAGATATGGAACACAAATCACATCTTTGAATTAATCCCATTTTTGAAGCAGGAGGATCTGCCTTTTGCACCATCTTGCCAGCTAGTCAAAAACTGAGGACTGAGGGACATGGGTGGTATAGAGCTAATCTTCCATGAAGGGGGATCTGGGTATGGCATCAATGGTATACATGAGGGGGACATCATGTTTCCTGCAACCCAAGAATGAGCTAGGATTTGACCAATCCCAGAAAAGTGAGTCTTTTCTCTAAATCTCTGAAAAACTTCTTAAGTGAACTGTGATGTATCGTTGTTTTGCAATACAGATGGAATTAGAGACGAGCAAACTATGTGGATGGTACTAGAATGAAATATGGATATTTTGCTAAAAAACAGAAGTTTTTGTTTTTATTTATTCGATATGCCAAAAACAGTAACAACAAGGAGACGTTACTGGTGCCCGCTTGAGCAAATTGATGAACAACAGGAGGACAGTGCTACAGTGCTACTTATTTAATTTATTTCGTGGTCACACTCGGCAATGCTCAGGGGGCACTTATGAGTGTCTGCACTCTGCACTCAAGAATTACTCCTGGCAGTGCTCAGGGGATCTATATGTGCTGGGGATTGAACCAACTGTGTGCATACAAAGCAAGTGCCTTAAACACTGTACTATCTCTCAGCTCTATTTTTGTTTTTATTTAAAAGGAGGGAAGAGGGGCTGGAGCGATAGTACAGCGGGGTAAGGCGTTTACCTTGCACGTGGCCGACTCAGGTTTGATTCCCAGCATCCCATATGGTCCCCTGAGCAGGCCAGATGTAATTCCTGAGTGCATGAGCCAGGAAAAACCCCTGTGCATCACTGGGTGTGACCCAAAAAGCAAAAAGAAAAAAAAAATCACTGGGTGTGACCCAAAAACAAAAACCAAATAAACAAAAAAAAAAAAGAGGGAGGGAAGAGGTTTTGGTGTCAAAGACAAACATCTAGTCTACCAGGTACTCTGCTAAGGAGCAAGCGTTACAATAATAAATAAAAAAATATCCACGTATCTGTTCTTATGGAGCACATAAGCTATATTATGAGCCGAACAGACTAAAGAGAAGCAATAGGATTTAGTGTATATCCTCTGGGAGAGGGTGCACAGACTGCTGTGGATGTGTTATCTAAGAGTAATCACTCTGCCCTTCTCAAGGACTCACCTTTTATCCAGCTTAATATCTCTGGTACTCAAATTTTATCCTAAACTTTGTAGATGCTTAGTAAGTGAGTCCATGCATCACAGCATGTTAGATTCAGAGTTCTGGGGAGGAAGCAGCCATCACGACACAGCAGTTGCCTTTTCAGTTTATGAGCCCTGCAAGAAAATGATTCACTCCTCTGTGCATCTCCTGTCTCCTGATGGATTTTTATCCATTCCTAAATTCTGCAATCATTTGCAACTCAGAAAACAATGGACATATTTGCCACTTTTGAGCACTTAATTCTTTCAGTTCAGGTGAAATATGATTTATTGCTTAGCTTCCTTTTAATAACATTCAAAGTGTTGCAAAAGATACAAATACAGGAGAAACAAGCAAGAAAATACCTTAGTGCCAGAATGCTAAGAACTTGGGGGGTGATTTCTGCATTTTCCCTCCTGTGGTCTCCAGCATAGGAGGGAAAATGCAGTCACCTGAAATGATGAGAAATATAAACTTCATTTTGTGATTTTTCTGGATAGCTTCTAAGGCAATGAATTGCAGGGTGTTCAGTATGACCTTGATCATATTCAGTAATCATCAAATCTAAGGCTAGGAGGACAGAAACTCAAGGAGATAAACTTTTACATAACTGTCCTCAAGCTAGGAACAACAAATAGTCTTTTTAGTCTTTATCTTCTTTTATCTCCTTTTCTTTTTTACCCTTTTATCTCCTTTTCTACCCTCCACCTACAGATCAAATTTCTATGCCTCCATCCCAGTCCAGTGCAGCCTCTTTTCTCTCTCTCCTTCAAGAGTCTTTTAACACATCTCTGTAATTCTATCCACCACATTCTTCACGCAAAAAGCAGAGCAATCTTTTAAGATTATAAATTAAAACACGACTCCAATGTGGCACTTACTAAAATCTCAGGGCTAGGACGAATGGAGGCGTTACTGGTGCCTGCTCGAGGAAATCGATGAACAACAGGATGACAGTGACACACTGAAGTTAAAACATGTCTTGTCTTTGCTCAATTCCTACCCTGGTCCTATTTAAAATTCTTTCTGGGGGCCAGCAAGATAGTATAGCTGGTAAGGTGCTTGGCTAGCACATAGCTCACCCAGGTTCAATTCCCAGCACCCCATGTAGTTCCCCCGCCGCCCATGCCCCCCCCCCACACACACACACCAGCAGCTCCCCATACTCCAGCACTGCCAGAATTGATCCCTGAGCCCAGAGCCAAGAGTAAGCCCTGAGGGGCTGGAATAATAGCATAGCGGGTAGGGTGTTTGTCTTGCACATGGTCAACCCGGTTCAATTCCCAGCATCCCATATGGTCCCCTGAGCACTGCCAAGGGTGATTTCTGAGTGCAGAACCAGGAGTAACCTCTGTGCATCTCTGGGTGTGACCCAAAAAGAAAAAAAAAAAGAGTAAGCCCTGAGCAACCCTGGGTGTGGCTCAAAACAAAACGAAATAAAATACCTTTCTGACTTCCTCATTGCATTCAGTATAAAATTAAAACACTCTCTCTGGTGCCCCCATCGGTGCTACCTGAAAGAACACAGCATTCTCCCTCTTCTCCCTGGTCAATATGGTCCACCATCAACACTGGCCTGCACTCCTTTCTGTAGACTCAGCACATCCTGCTCCTTCTCAATTTTCAGTCATGGTTTCCTTACAGGCCTGACCTCAGAGAGGCCTTACCTGGCAATTCACTGGAAAAGAGCATCATCCCTTCCCCATACTATCTCTGTTCTCTCTCAAGCAGTAAGGTCAAATGTGTTTGTGGTGCTTATCACAATTTGTATTTAACTATTCCATTGTTTATTGCCAGCATTTTCTACTAGACTAAAATTCTAAGAGGGCAAGGAGCATGACCTTTCTGGAGCGATAGCATAGCGGGTAGGGCGTTCGCCTTACACGCGGCCAACATGGCCGACCCGAGTTCGATTCCTCCGCCCCTCTCAGAGAGCCCGGCAAGCTACCGAGAGTATCTCGCCCGCACAGCAGAGCCTGGCGAGCTACCAGAACTTATTCGATATGCCAAACACAGTAACAACAAAGTCTCCAATGGAGACGTTACTGAGCCCGCTCGAGCAAATCGACGATCAACGGGAGGGCCTTTACCTTTACCTTTACCTAACACACCCAGCAGTATTCAGGGCTTACTCGTGACTCTGCATTCAGGGATCACTCCTGGAAGGGCTCAGGGGATCAATCAGGGATCAACAGCATGAAAAGCAACACGTTCACTTACTCTACTTACTATACTTTCTTTCCAACTCCCCATTTTATTTTCTGGCAGTATACTTACTATCTGAATCAACACATGTATAATAGGTGCTCAAAAAAATATTTGAATTCATGTAATACATATATTTATTTTGATGAATATTTTAAGCCCTAAGATTTTTTTAAATTTTGATGGCCAGATTTATATAATTTGTAAAACTAATAGAGGTCAGATTTGTATAATTTTCAAATTCTAAGCAGTTCTTCTGTTCTTGATTCTTGTTCAGTTTGAGGAGGTTTTGGTTTTCAGTGGGGCTCCCAACCAGTGTTCAGAGGGACTAATCCTGGCAATATTTAGCCTGGTTGCTGAGTAGTTCAGTGTTAGGACCTAAGTAGTTTGATGCCAGGGTACAAGGAATGTGGGCTGCTCGGGTCCTGTAGTACCTGGACCACTTGGATCATCCAGCGGTGCTCAGGGGCTTCTAGGGCAACACTTGGTGGTGCTCAGAAGGAGCCGTGTGTGCTGAGGTCTGGACCTGACCTCTGGGCTATCTTCTTGAAACCTTGTTTCTGTTTCTTTTTCACTGGTATGTCTACATACATGTGGATTTATTGATTGTCTTTGGAGGGGGGACTCATACTCAGCTGTGCCCATGACTTGCTCCTTTCTCTGCACTCAGAAATTGCTTCTGGTAGTGCTTAGGAGTCATATGGGAGGTCGAGGATTGAACCAGGGTCGGCCATGTGCAAAGCAAATGCCCCACCCACTCTACTATATCCCCAGTATATTTGTATAGACATTTGGAGGGGAAGATTGTTGTTAATTGTTTATTGATTGTTCTTTTCAATGAAAGGTCAACAGTATGTTTGCTTTCCTTGACTTTTTTTTTTTTTTTTTGCTTTTTGTGTCACACCCTGCGATGCTCAGGGGTTACTCCTGGCTCATGCATTCAGGAATTACTCCTGGCGGTGCTCAGGGGACCATATGGGATGCTGAGAATTGAACCCGTGTCAGCCATGTTGGCTGCGTGCAAGGCAAATGCCCTACCCGCTGTGCTATCGCTCCAGCCCTTTCGTTGACTTTAAAGGTGAAATACCTGCTTCAACTGGAGAAAACCACTTTATGGACACATAGGCACATGTGTTATAGATGTGTATAATCAAATATATATTTTGGATGCTTATATTCCAAATTCCCATCAAATTTTTTGGACAAAATTGAAATAACATGGAAACAGGTGTGTGTGTGTTTTTTTTTTTGTAGGAGTACTGCTATTTATTCAGCCACTGATTAACTGATTGAATTGTGCATGAACTCCACCTTACTTTTTTTTTCATTTTTTATAATTTTATTTATTGAATCACCATAAGAGCAGTTACAAAGCTTTTGGGTCTAAGTCTCAGTCATACAATGAAACACCTGTACCTTCACCAGTGCCCATTCTCCACCACCAAAAATCCCAGTATACCCCCCATCCCACACCCTCCCCCTGCCTGTGGGGCAGATGATTTCCACATTACTCTCTCTCTCTACTTTGATCACATTCACTATTTCGACACCAGACGCACCATTATTTGAGATTTTACCCCAACACTCAGATCTGCTGAAAAGGCAACAATAGACAATTTGTGTTCTATTGCTGGTTATGAATAACATATGATGCCGTGTGACTGCAGTAGGGCCATGTGGTTTTGAAATTCCGAAATTTTAACACTTAAATCTGGAGGGATTTCTGCCAAAAGCCACTGGGTTTAGAGATCTGCTCCTGAGTCTCTGAGATCATGGCCGTTGAGCAGCTTGATGAGGAGTCAGAGAGGCCGTTCATGGGCAATGACTTGGGGTCTCGTTGGGGTGGGGAGGACAGGCCCGGCTCCCCCCCCCCCCCCCGCCCCATCCCGTGAGGCCCAACAAGTTTCGTCACTGCGGGCCCAAGCCTGACAGTCCAATGGCCTCTGGAGGATGACAGCCACCAAGTCGCCAAGAGGGAGCAGGCGGAGGGAGAGCACCCATTCCCCCCTGGGGTGGCCCGGTGACAGTAACCTACTGCAGGGTCCGGACACATTTCTGCCAAAAGCCGCTGGGTTCTGGGTTTCGAGATTTGTTTCTGAGTCTCTGGGATCAAGGCCGTTGAGCAGCTTGATGAGGAGCCAGAGAGGCCGTTCTTGGGCGATGACTTGGGGTCTCGTTGGGGTGGGAAGGACAAGCCCGGCTCCACCCCCATCCCGTGAGGCCCTGTGTGTCTCATCACTGGGGGCCCAAATGTGACTATCCAGTGGCCTCAGACGGATGGCGGCCACTGGGTCGCCAGGGGGAACAGGCCAAGACACGAAACCTATTCCCACCTGGGTTGGCCCAGCACTGGTAGCCTACTGCAGAGACCAGACGCATTTCTACCTAAAGCCACTGGGTTTCGAGATTCATTTCTGAGTCTCTGGGATCATGTCCATTAAGCAGTTCAATCAGGAACCAAAGAGGCCTTGCCTCCAATTATATAGCTGAGCCGGAGGCGGTTTGTGGGTGTGTCTCCCACATACCTCACTTTTTGCCATTTACTTTCTTGGCAAACTTTGCCCCAAGTTTTTGGCGTCTGGCCAAAGGGACAGCAGCAATTTTGGGGTATCTGGAAGTCTGAAGGCGCCATGAGGCTGCTGATGCACTCGCCTCACAGGTACAGATTGACCTGCTGGCGGCACCATACCCCCTGGAAACAGGTGTTTTAGATGAAGCAGTATGGTTTTCTGTTTGATTAGATAAATTGGATGCATTTTTCCAGTGCTATTATGCAGAATTGTGCTAATTTGGTAAACAATTGCTCTTTGATTGAGTTTAAATATCTTTATTGTTTGTTTTTGTGGAAATATGAGTTTTGTGGAAATATAGTTTTAATTCTGAAACATCTGGAAATCTGAAGAAGATATTAAAATGTGAGGTCCCAAACTTCACATGGAGCTGGAGGAAAGAATAGGAAGAAAGAAATTAGAGGAGCCAGAGAGATGGTACGGCAGGTAAGGCACTTGCTTTGCATGCAGCCAACTTGGGTTCAATCTCCCAGCAATCCATATGGTCCCCCAAGCCTGCCAAGGGTGACATCAGAGTGCAGAACTAGGAGCAGCCCCTGAGTATTGCCAGGTACATCTGCCTCCACAGACACCCCCGCCCACCCCCCAAAAAACAACTCAAAAGAAAAAAAAAAGAAGTTCAACTAGGCTGGGCAGTTAATGTTTATGGATAATTTTAAGGAATAACTTGATAAATCTCATGTTGAAATTTTTTATTTAACTGGTGTGTGTGTGTGTGTGTGTGCGCACACACACACACACACACACACACACACACACACACCTTAACCTCTGTACTATCTTTCTAGCTCCTTACAGTATTCTTTTATGTGAGAGATAAGATGGTATTCCTTCCAGGAAGCTTACAGGGTGGCCCAGAAACTGGAATTTGGAATTGGCACTTTCAGCAGCAAGCATACATTATTTTCTTGATTCTACTTTCTGTCCATATCAGTTGAAGAAAGGATACTTCCTTCTCTTGTTGCCCGTACCAGAGCAGTAGGTAGCAACATGTGTTTGAAAAAGGATAAGGCTGGAGAAATAGTATAGCAGTTGGACATTTGCCTTGTACTTGGCTGACCTGGATTCAATCCCCAGCACCACCACATATGGTCCCCTGAACCCTGCCAGCCGAGATTCTTGAGTGCAGAGTCAGCAGTAACCCCTGAGCATCACCAGGTACAGTCCAAAATTCAAAATAAGAAATAAATACAAATAAACTGTATTTATTTATTATAAGAAATAAATTCAGGGGCTGGAGTGATAGCACAGCGGGTAGGGCGTTTCCCTTGCATGCGGCCGACCGGGGTTCGATTCTCAGCATCCCATATGGTCCCTGAGTACCACCAGGGGTAATTCCTGAGTGCAGAGCCAGGAGTAATCCCTATGCATCGCCAGGTGTGACCCAAAAAGCAAAAAAAAAAAAAAAGAAAAGAAAAAGAAAAGAAAAGAAAGAAATACAAATCACTGTAGCACTGTCTTCCTGTTGTTCATCGATTTGCTCTAGCGGGCACCAGTAACATCTCCATTGTAAGATTTGTTGTTACTGTTTTTGGCATATCGAATATGCCACGGAAAGCTTGCCAGGCTCTGCCATGCAAATGGGATACTTTGTAGCTTGCCGGGCTCTCTGAGAGGGACGGAGGAATCAAACCTGAGTGGGCCGGGTACAAAGCAAAAACCCTACCCGCTGTACTATCACTCCAGCCCTGAAAAGAAATCAGAATGCCTATTCTCCAGTGCTTCCTTAGGTAGAACTATTCTTTCAACCTGCAAAGATTGAATATAAATTTATTAATATAGCCTTGAAATTTTTTACTACCTGAAGATATGTTGTGTGAGTTTCCAGCCATATCTGCCTCTCCTGTCTACTCTAATAGACTTTAAATTATCACCAATCATTTTTGTCAGTCTCCTTCAACAGAGCATAGATTCCTCAAGGTGAGGTCTTACGGCTGACCTCCCCTGCTGGAAATCCCCCTTCCAACACAGGGCCTTAACCTTGGAAACTATGTTCTGTATTGAATCTCTTGTTTCCTTTCTTTTCATTTCTGTATTCTGTAGCATGCCACTAAGAAAACAGTCCCAGGGGCTGGAGAGATAACACAGCAGGTAGGGCTTTTGCCTTGCACGCCGCTGACCCAGGTTCTATTCTTAGGTTCGATTCCTAGCATCCCATATGGTCCTCTGAGCACCTCCAGGAGTAACTTCAGAGTGCAGAGCCAGGAGTAACCCCTGTGCAACGCCAGGTGTGACCAAAAAAGCAAAAATAATAATAATAATAATAAAGTCCTGGATACAAGAGACATAGATTCAAATTCTGGCCTTTTCCCTCACTACTTGAGTAAACTTAAGTCAGTAGCTTCATAAATTAAGTTTCATCCTCTCGAAAGCTAAGCATAATTTAAGGATATTATGAAAACCAAATAGATCAATGTATCATATAAGTTGTTGTGGGAAGTGACAATAGATGGTTAAAAAAATAATTTGGATGTGAATTTTGCCATATTATTAACTCCTTTATTCTCAATGCAGGTCCTAAATGTTTTCTTATAATTCAAAAACTTTTTTTTTAGGTTTTTTTGCTTTTCATTTGGGGAGGGGTGGTTTTTTGGATTGTTTGTTATATGTTTGTTTGTTGGTTTATTGTTTTGGTTTTTGGGCCACACCCAGTGATGTTCAAGGATTACTTCTGGCTATGCATTCAGGAATTACTCATGTTTGTGTTTGGGAGACCATATGGGATGCTGGGGATCAAACCTAGGTTGGGCGTATACAAGACAAACACCCTATCCACCATACTATCCTTCTGGGCCACTTTTTGTTTCATTTTTGGAACTACACCCATGGTGGTCAGGGTTTTCTCCTGGCTGTGTACTCAAGGATCACTCTTGGTGGTGCTCAGGGAACTCTGAAGAGTGCCAGTGATTGATTCAGGTCTGTCACATGCAAGGCAAGCAGCTTAACTCCTTACATCTCTCCAGCCTAAAACCATATTCTTAAAACTTTTTGATGAAAATTACACTTTTTGTCTATATTTCCTCCCATACCCTTATACTTTTTTAATTAATGAACTTAATGTATTGGAAGAATTTTATATTAATAGAATATGTGGGCTGGAGCGATAGCACAGCGGGTAGGGTTTTTGCCTTGCACGCAGCCAACATGGACGACCCAAGTTTGATTCCTCTGCCCCTCTTGGAGAGCCCGGAAAGCTACTGAGAGTATCTCGCCCGCATGGCAAAGCCTGTCAAGCTACCCCAGACGTGTTCGGTATGCCAAACACAGTAACAACAAAGTCTCAAAAAATGGACACGTTACTGGGCCCGCTTGAGAAAATCAATGAACAACGGGAGGACGGTGACAGTGACAGAATATGTGAGCAGATAGCTCAGAGAGTTTTCAGAACCCACCCTTATACAGTTCTTCTATTATCCTTATGGTTCATGGTTTTGTCATATTTCCTTAGTTTTACTTACTACCCTTTGTTGGTTGCAGAATTTCATTGTAGTTACCATCTCCGTAGATTGTCAGATCTCCATATGCTTCTCTTGGCTGTTAAAGTTTTCTCAGACTTTTCTTCTTTTTGATGACGTGATAGTGTTGGAGGTGGGAGAAGAGACCTCCACCAGAAATAGGGTTCCCCAGTAGCTTTTGTTGAAGATAGCTGCTTCCTGATTATCTACTCCAAGTGTTTATAAGTGATTGGGGTGATGTGAGGATTGAAGGAAATAGACTCAAGAAAAGTGCCTTCACCTCCTTTCTCAACACACCTAGGCCATGAAGGAATGCTTGGAGTGGGTCAGGACTGTTCACATCTGCTATGATCACCTAGATGACATGGATGCTAGTGTCCCACCAGCTCCACTAGGCAGGTTGTCAAGCTGTACCCAAAGTCCTCTTGGTTAGTGGCTTATAGATTCTTCTGGGAACCATGGACTCATTGCTTTTTTTCAGGAAAAAGAAAGGCAGTCCTAACATATGCCCAGGTTCTCAAGGAACTTTGCCTTCCCTCACAGGAAAGAATTTCAGGAGGAGATTAAATAGTGAAGCAAAATAGTTTTACTTAAGAAAATTTAGAGACATGTGATGGAATAGAAAAAGAGAGATGCGCGTTCAAGAGTGAACACAAGTTTCTCCAGAGGAAAAAACCAAGGTTGAGATGCAGAGCAATCTTCAAGATGGAGAATGAACCCCATTTGCTTTACAAAGTTGATTTTATTTTGTTTTGTTTTGCTTGGGGGAGTGGGGGGAGACCATACATCAATGTGCTCAGATTTTATGCCTGTCTCTGCATTCAGGGATTACTCCTGGCTGGGATAAGGGGACCATATGTAGGTGATGAAACCCCAGGTGGCCACATTAAAGGTAAATATCCTCTCCTCTGTACTATCACTCCAGCCCCCGACAAAGTTGGTTTTATAGTAGAATTTCTCCCAACTTTCCTGGGGTGAAGTTCTCTGCATATAAAACTTTAATCCGGGGACCCAGAGGTTATTACTTCCCACAAGAAAATTTATATTATATTTTGTTTTATTTGATTTTCATCAGTCCCCCCAAGCACTGTCAGGAGTGATCTCTGAGTGCAGAACCTAGAGTAAGCCCAGAGCACCACAAGGTGTGGTCTTAAAAAACAAAATAAAGAAATCATTAATCTGGGTGCTGACATAGGCATAGAGCTCTTGATGATCCTTTCACATTCTTGTCAACCTTTAGTTTCTCCAGAAGCTTCTCCCTTTGTAAGGTGGTCCACCCTTCTCTGGATGGTGTCTCAGTTTCTGCTCCCGGCTGGTGGTTCCTTTTCTTCAATTCCAAAAGAGCTCAGTATTTGCATCTCAAAGTAATGAGCAGCCTTTGAACTGCTTCAGGACTAGACAGTTTTTTCTTAATTTTATTATTTCCTAAAAATTCTTCCCCCACCCACCATCAGCCTACAACAACAGTTTTGAGGGGGAATGGTCAGATTTTTTTTTTTTTTGGGTCACACCCGGCGATGCTCAGGGGTTACTCCTGGCTCATGCACTCAGGAATTACTCCTGGCGGTGCTTGGGGGACCATATGGGATGCTGGGAATCGAACCTGTGTTGGCCATGTTGGCTGTGTGCAAGGCAAACGCCCTACCCACTGTGCTATCGCTCCAGCCCCTGGCCAGATATTTTAAAGTGCTTAATGATCGTTTGGAATTTACTTTATGTCTTTCTCTTGATTATACTAGGAGCATGTATTTGGGGGAGGAAAATCACAGAAGTAAAGTACCATTTTCATCACAGACTGTCAGTGGTACAATCAATACCAGAATTATCACTGTTGTTATTGATTTGATCATGTTAGGTGATACACTAGTCCTCACTTAGCTAAAGCAGTGCCTGGCAGGTTTCTCTATTGTAAAGTTTTGTCAGGGTTTTTGTCGGTCTGTTTGGATGGGTTTTTTTGTTCTAATCTTTGTCATATAATATCTCTGGAGGAGACAGGGAAGCCAGGCTCGGCTGGGGCTCAACAGGCGCGGAGCCAGTGTGGGTGCTGGCTGGTCAGCGCAGAAGCCCCGCTGAGCCTCATTTGTCTGTGAGGTTCCTCCTATGCAATGACTGCAGAGTTGGTATTAACAGGCTTTCCAAATTAAACATGTGGGGTCTGAGTGACAGTTCAGGGGAGAGGGTGTCAGCCTTGCATGTGGCAGACCTGGTTTGATCCCTGGCAACGCATAATGTCCCCTCCCAACCCCCCCACCCCCCCACCTCCACTGCCAGCCTCGGCCACAAAACAAAAAAATCATTAACAGCATGTTGGAGGTTCTGTGTGTGTGTGTGTGTGTGTGTGTGTGTGTGTGTGTGTGTGTGTGTGTTTTAATGCTCTTTGGGGGGACCTCTTATAGTCTAGTTCTCCTCAGAGAACCCGGCAAGCTATCGAGAGTCTCCTGCCCACTTGGCAGAGCCTGGCAAGCTCCTGTGGTGTATTCGATATGCCAAAAACAGTAACAATGATGTGTCTCATTACCCTGACCCTGAAAGAACCTCCAAAGTGGCACCGTTGGGAAGGACAAATAAGGACAGGCTGCTAAAATCTCAGGGCTGGGACGAATGGAGACGTTACTGGTGCCTGCTCGAGCAAATCAATGAATAATGGGATGATAGTGATAGTGATAGTGATCTTTGGAAGAAATCAGCCTACACAGACCTTGCTAAGCATTCTTTACAGCAAATTGATTCTGAGAGGGATATTGCCTGATGGACCTAGAGCTAGTTTTAAGTGAAGTTTCCTCCACAGGTGACAGCAGGCCTTAGGACTATAATCAGCACAGACATAGTCTAATCTTTAGTACTTATTTTTAGTACTTTAGTTCAAAATAAATGATTGATCAATTTTTGTAATTTTTTTGATGTTCAACAAATCAGTAAAAATTTGCTTCACTGGGGCCAGACAGATAGTAGTGCAGAGATTAAGGCATTTGTCTTTCATGCAGTGGACATAGATACCAGTTCAAATAGTACAGGGGTCAAGCCACATGTCTTATAGCCCACCAACTTCAATTTAATTCTCCAGCATCACCTCCGGTCCCTGAGCACCACCAGAGTTCATTTTTTTTTCTTTTTGGATCACACCTGGAGGTGCACAGGGGTTACTTCTGGCTCATGCCCTCAGGAATTACAGAGTTCATTTTTGAGTAGTTCCAGGAATAGTACCCCAACAAACTTTTCACTCTCTTTACCGGATAGAGTTAGCAAAGTTTTATATTATCTGATGTGTCTAAATCAAGCTTTTCTGAATAAAAGTTTCCAAAAATTTTGTTGACTTCCCTTTTGAGATTTTTGTTTGTTTGTTTTGAGGGCCACACCTTTAAGCTCAGGGCTTACTCAGGAATAACTCCTGGTGATTCTCCGCGGGACTATGCATGATGTTGGAGATTCAAATTGGAATTGGTGAGATATATGGCAGTTGTCTTGACCCCTGTACTATCTCTCTGACCTCCTTTCATTGACTTCTTAAGTACATCATAGATTGAACAAGGCCTAATTATTTCTTGTTCAACATTTTCAGTATTTTTAGAAATAAAATAATGCAAATTAATAGACGATAAAGCTGTGTCCCATTGCATAAACAGGCATACAGAATATGTTAGAGAACTATGAAAAAATGTATCCAGAATGCCTTTTATTCAAAGGAAGAATAGTGCATATGAACAGAGAATGAAATTCCAATGGAAAGTATACAATGATAATGCCACTTGCTGCATCTACCTTTTCTTCTTTGTTTTCCTATTTAATTTTTTTTTTTTGTTTTACCATAACACCCAAAAGGAGAGAGAGAGAATGAAATGTAATGTGCCTGCCGCAGAGCGGGGTGGGGGGGGGGAGTTGGGCTGGGGGTGGCGGGAGAGATACTGGGAACATTGGTAGTGGAGAATGGGCACTGCTGGAGGGATGTGTACTCGATCATTGTATGACTGAAATCTAATCACAAAAGTTTGTAAGCCTGTAACTGTATCTTATGGTGATTCATTAAAAAATTAAAAAAAAATTTTTTTGTTTTACTTATTTGGTTTTTGAGACATAGCTGTGTCAGGTTTGGGGCCTCAGTGATGAGACACATGGGACCTCATGGGATTAGGGTGGAGCCGGCCCTTTCCTCCCCACCCCAACGAGACCCCAAGACATCACCCACGAATGGCCTCTGTGGCTCCTGATCAAGTTGCATAACAGCCATGATCCCAGAGACTCAGAAACAAATCTCAGAACCCAGCAGGTTTTGGCAGAAATCCCTCCCGATTTAAGTGTTAAAATTTCGGAATTTCAAAATCACACGGCCACTACTGCAGCCACGCGACATCATATGTTATTCATAACCAGCAATAGAAAACAAATTGTCTACTGTTGCCTTTTCATCAGATCTGAGTGTTGGGGTAAAATCCCAATAATAATGGTGGGTCTGGTGTCAAAATATTGAATGTGATCAAAGTAAAGAGAGAGTAATGTGGAAATCATCTGTCCCACGGGTAGAGGGAGGGTGTGGGATGAGGGCTTACTGGGGTTTTTGGTGGTGGAGAATGGGCACTGGTGAAGGTACGGGTGTTTCATTATATGACTGAGACTTACACCCGAAAGCTTTGTAACTGCTCTTACGGTGATTCAATAAATAAAATTATAAAAAATGAAAAAAAAAGTAAGGTGGTGTTCATGCCCAATTCAATCAGCTAATCAGTGGCTGAATAAATAGCAGTACTCCTACATAAAAAACAAACAAACAAACAAAAAACTGGGCAGCTGCATGCAAAGCAAGTGCCCTTCCATTACACATCACTCTGGTCCCTAGTTCCATCCATATTGCTGCAAATTGCATGATTTTGTTCTTTCTTAGAGCTTCAGAGTATTCTATTGTGTATATATACCACAAATTCAGGATTCATTCATTGCAATTGGGCAGTTGGGTTATTACCATGTATTGGCTATTCTAACCATGTGGCAATAAGCATAGGGTTACATATATCTTTTTGAACTGATGTTTTTGTGTTTGGGGGATAGATGCCAAGACGTAGTGTTGCTGGGCCATATCATAACAATCTTTCAAATGCATTTGAAAGCAAAGAACACTTTTCTTTCACATGCATTTTTAAATCCCACTTTTATGCAAAATTCTCCCACAAGTCACAAATAGCTCATTTCTGAAAGTTCATAACTCAAAGGAAGAAAGGTGATTTTCTATTTAGAGATGTGTGATTTGATATTTGGATGGTTAAGATGCCCTAGCTGAAAAAAAATTATATAAAATAAAATTTTGAGAAGAGAATTTGATGCAGAGAAATTGGTTGTCTGGTTTTAGGCATTCAACAATCTTTTCTATATTGGATTGCAATCATAGTTTAATTTGCAGTGTGAGCATTCCCAACTAAAGAATCTGGGAAGCCTTAGAGCATCACTTAGGAGAATAAATATGCCTTGTACAGCTACCCCTTCCCCACCCTATTTCAAAAACTTTCAGAAAGGCATCAGGATGTGCAGCCTACTGTCTTCAGTAGAATGTTAGGAAATATTGTGAAATAAATTTTTTTTCTGGTATGATAAATCGCATATGATTTCTACCAATGACAAAAGTAGCATAGAGCAGAACTAAGAACTAACATAATCCAAAGAAAAATTGGACTGGAGCTATAACATAGGAGCTAGGATTTTTGCCTTGCATGAGGCCAGCCCGCGCTTGATCTCTGACATCCCATATGGTCCCCTGAGCACCACCAGGAGTAATTCCTGAGTGCAGAGATGGAAGTAACTGCTGAGCATCACCAGATGTGACCCAAAAAGCCAAAAAAGAAAAGCCAAAAAAAATTCCAAAGGAAGATTCATATGAAGAGCTTCAAGTTAGAACACATGTTCTAAAAAGTTTGAGTAAATTTATAAAACATTTTAAAAAATCTTCGGACTGGAGCAATAGCACAGTGGATAGGGCATTTGCCTTGCATGTGGCCAACCAGGCCGACCCAAGTTTGATTCCTCCATCCCTCTCAGAGAGCCCGGCAAGCTACTGGGAGTATCTCGCCCGCATGGCAAAGCCTGGCAAGCTACCCATGACATATTCAATATGCCAAACACAGTAACAACAAGTGTCAAAATGGAGACGTTACTGGGCCCACTCGAGCAAATCGATGACCAACGGGAGGACAGTGATGGACAGTGATGGACCCATCTAATTTATGGTTCAAGGAGAAAAAGGAAAGACCTTTAGAGCCTTCTTTCTCCTTCATTTTTTTGAAAAACAATGCAGATTATTAGATTCTTATTATAGGAGATATGGTGGATCATGCTGAACCCTTTACAGAACCTGGCTTGCTCACATGCTTGTCCTTCATCTAGTGCTCTGCTGATCCTATTCAGGATGACTTGAGTGAACAGCTTGTAGACGACAGACAACAGGCAGATCGGGAGATAGTTGCCAATATTGTGGATGTGTCCCTTCTTTTACAGTAGTACAGTCCTGCTGGTTTTCCATTGGGATGGAATCTTGAATTCAGACAGGTAGTGTGTGAAGAGCCGAGCCAGTATATTGATGAGTACTGACAGCAGATTCTTCAGGTGTTTGGGTCTGACCTTGTTTGGGCCAGATGCTGTTTGCTTCTTTACCAACGAAATGGCGTGTTGGATTTCAGAAGTGAAAACATTGGGAACAACATATTCATCCTGCGGAAATTTGGTATGTGGGCAGGTGGACGTGGCTATCTAAGAGATCCAAGTAGAAGTCATTGATAACCTTCTCCATTGCCCTTCTGGAAGATGTGATAGATCCATCAGGACTAAGTAATCTTGGTCTTGTAGTTGGCGAAGGACAGGAGGGCGTTTTGAATAGTTTTCCTGGCATCTGCCAGCACTGCTGCTCTTCTCTCTTTGAGGTGTTCCATTATCTTTTCTCTGCACTGTTTCGCAAGCTTGAACATTCGCTTGTGGTTGCCCGAGGCTTGTGCCAAGCCACATTGACAAATGAGCTCAAGGGTTTTTGGAGACAGGTGTCTTTTTGTGGCTCTCTCTCTCTCTCTCTCTCTCTCTCTCTCTCTCTCTCTCTCTCCGTGTTTCTTGCACAATCATGGAATTCCCAGTTGGTGGTCGTTCTGGGAGTTCTCTTCTTAAACTTTACAGCCCGTTCTTCCCACTTCATGAAATAGAATTTTGCACAAAGGAGACGGTGGTCCAATCCCATTTGGAATTTTGGGATGGTTAGGAAAAACCATCGATTTAATACGATGTGGTCAATTTCATTGTGGAACCGTCCACCAGGAGACTCCCATGTCCAACGTTTAGATTCGGCCTTCCGAAACTGTGAGTTACCATGAATGGTCTTGGTCGACATGATGAACTCAGACAGTCTGTCACCCTGTTTGTTCCATTCTAGGCTATGGGTCCCGATGTGGAGTTCTTCGGCTGATCTTCTTGGTCCTATCTTGGCATTAAAATCATTGACGATGATCTTGTAGAAGGTGTGGTCTTCTTTATAGAGCTTCTCCAGCTCCATGTAGAACTTCTCAATTTCTCCTTCATCATAATTGGATGTTGGTGCATAGACAACGAAGATAGAAACTGTGGGCAGTGAGCCACATCTATTCAATTGTAATTTGAGTGAATCAATGCTTATGGCCAAGTTTGTGTTGACAAGGACACCGACACCACTGATGCCTCTTTTGTCGCATGTTCCAAGGAACAGTTCTTCTCCAGTGCTGAAAACGGTGTGATGTGATTGATGTCTTCTCATCTCGGCCAGTCCAATGATGTCGTACGTGATATTTCTCACTTGTACCATAAGGTCTTTGATAGATGCATCCAATGCCAGTGTACATATATTGAAAGTACAGACAGTCATTTTTGTCCTTCTTCGTTTTTCCAGCCTAGTTCGGCCTTGAGATTTTATCAACCTCTGCTTCCTCATCCTTCTTAACGTTGCCGTATTGATTGGTGGCTCTTCACGGTCAGGGGAATGAGACCGATTGTATTTACTGGTTTTGGCATATCGAATACACCACAGATAGCTTGCCAGGCTCTGCTGTGTGGGCGGCATACTTTCAGTAGCCTGCTAGGCTCTCCGAGAGGGATAGATGCCTTTAGGGCAGCCTCTAATAGTCCTTGCAGGTGTTTCCATGGCTCAAACTATATTTGAACTCTATTAAATATGGTACAGTGTCTTATGATGTGTTGTGTGGCCGCAAAGCAGCCATGCGGTCCAGAAAGCATCAGCACAATCGACCATATCCACATGATAAACAAGTTCATTGAGGTTTCTCAGGAGTTCAAGATGCCGCTCTAATTTCATTGATTTAAAGAAGGCCTTTGATTTTGTTGAGACGGAAGCAGTCATCGAAGCCCTAATCTAACAGGGCACTCAAACTCAATACATCAGGATCCTCCATGAGCTGTATTATGGATTCACTACCAGGATCTCACCATTCTACAAGGAAGTGATCATCCATGTCAAGAGAGGGATTAGGCAGGGTAATAACATTTCACCAAAACTCTTCAGTGCCACCCTCGAGAATGTCATGTGACAACTGGAATGGGAAGGAATGGGAGTGAATATAGACAGTTGACAACTACACTACCTCCACTTTGCTGATGACATTGTTCTAATAACATCAAACATTAGCCAAGCGGCACAAATGTTAGCTGACTTCGACTGTGAGTGTGGAAAGGTCAGTCTACAGCTGAATCTCACGAAGACAATGTTTATGAGAAACCGTCTCGTTCCTGATGTTCCATTCGCTCTCAATAGAACAAACATCTCCGAATGCAACAGCTATGTGTACCTAGGTCGAGAAGTCAACATGATGAATGACCTGGCACCTGAGTTGCGCAGGAGGAAGAGAGCAGCTTGGAATGCCTTCAAGAGCATTGAAGAAATAGCTAAGAGCACAAAGAACCTCCGACTTCAGGCACATATATTTGATTCTCAGTGTTCTTCCTGCATTAACATATGCCTCAGAGACCTGGGTTCTATGAAAACAGGATGAGAACGCTATTCAGGTCTCCTAAAGAAGAATCGAAAGAGCTATGCTTGGAGTATCATGCTTCACTCAAATGAGAGAAAGAATCTAGAGTTCCAACCTTCTTTGACAATCAAGAATCGGGGATGCTGTCTCATTTGCCTAGACATTGAAAATAAGATGGGCTGGACACATAATGAGATTTGGAGACAACCACTGGACTAGAGCCATTACCAACTGAATTCCACGGGACGTCAAAAGATCGCATGGCCGCCCACCTACGAGATGGTCAAACTTCTTTGTCAAGACCCTGAAGGATCTGTTTGAGGCTTTTCGTGTTCCTAGAACAAGCACATGCCATTGGTTACACTAGCATGCAACAGGGACGAATGGAGATGTTACTGGCACCTGCTTGAGTAAATCGATGAATAACGGGATGTCAAGTGATCAAGTGATCAATATAGGAGATTAAATATCATTTTTATATGAAGAACAGTCAAGGACATGTTTCATTCTTTTCCAATGTCACAGAGAATGTTAGGCAGGTTTGGGATGTGGAGGGCTGGTGGGTGGGAGACTAGAGACATTGGTGTTGGGAAGTGTACACTGGTGAAGGGACAGATGTTTGAATACTGTATGATTGATACCCAATCATGAACAACTTTGCAACTGTGTATCTCACAGTGATTCAATTTAAAAAATAATTTAAAAATATCTCGGGGTTGGAGCAATGGTATAGCAGGTAGGATGGTTGGCTTGCACATGGCACACCTGGGTTCAGTCCCTGGCATCCCATATGGTCCCCCAAGCACAGCCAGGAGTAATTCTTGAGTGTAGAGCCAGGAGTAACCCCTGAGCATCACTGGGTATGACACAAAATGGAAAAAAAAATCAAATAAAGATCCAGAATACTACCCTGGTTCACATTGTACAAGACAGAGATTTTCCCTTGCTGTGTTTATAAAAAGATGGTCATCTCTCAGGCATCCAGTACCTCCCAATTCCCTGCACTGTCCACCTGTAGAAATGCCTCTTTCTGACTGTAAAAACAGTGTATGTCTTCTTATACGCCTGCCCATATAAGCATACAGGAGGGTGTAAACACGTGTAGGGGACTGGAGTACAGTGGCTAAGGTGCTTGCCTTTCACACGGCCAACCCAGGTTTGATTCCTGATATTACATATGGTCCCCTGAGCCTGTCAGGAATGAGCATAGAACCAGGAGTAAGCCTTGACACCACTGGAACAACAAAACAACAAAAATCAATCAATCAATCAATAAACACATGCAGAGATGAACATTCTTTGGTGGGATGTACAAGAATAAGAAACAGTTTACGTATAAAGATTGCTATACATTTCATCTTTGACAGGCTATTCAGGTATAATAGATCCCAGGTTTGTAAAAGTTTGTGAATGTAAATTGATAGATGGTTTACGAAGTGCTGCCCATCATGGAACCATGCTCATAGTATTCAACAATAAATGATTATGGGTAGAGTGAAAAAAATAGGAAATTGAATATCTGAAAAAACTCCAGGGACTGGAGCAATAGCACAGCGGGTAGGGCGTTTGCCTTGCATGTGACCAACCCGGGTTCGATTCCCAGCATCCCATATGGTCCCCTGAGCACCGCCAGGAGTAATTCCTGAGTGCAGAGCCAGGAGTAACCCCTGTGCATCGCCAGGTGTGACCCAAAAAGAAAATCAATCAATCAATAAATAAATAAATAAATCACTCCAGAAACTCAATAGTTACAACTAATAATTTTTAATTGTCCCTGCAGAGAATGAAGGAATATAAAAAAGAACTCAATGTTCTCACATAGAAGTTTCAAACAATAATTGATTTATCCAAATCAACTATTAATATGTCAACATTTTATCTATAAAAAAACATAGGAAAACTCTAGCTGGATTTCCCAATCACTGAAGTTTCTTAATGCCATGCCCCTAAATCCAGAATAATTCCAATAAAGGAATTGTGGGAAAAAAAGATCAATAACATTCTAAAGGACATAACACATGGTCCTTTATTCTTCCTAGAAGTAGGTCTCATTCTAGCTTCAGAGAATTTGTAAAGCCTAAGAAAGGCTGAGCTGTACAAAAAATTAAATAAATAAATAAATAAAAGAAAAGCTGCACTCAGCTCTTTTTTCTGTAGCTGTGATATGAACCTTTTATGCCCACATAGCCCCTAGCCTTTTTCTTTCTAATTGACTTCCTCCTGTTCAATATCTGCAGTTTCCAAATCTGATGGTTTAGAATCAACTATGTGTTATATCTTGGCAGTTATCTCTTCTTTTTGGGAAGGTCAAGTAGCCTTTTATTCTTTGGGATGAGGGTAGGGCTACACCCAGCATTTGGTTCTATGCTCAGCAATGACTCAGGGGAACCATATGTGGTGGTCAAGATCAAATTAGAGGTAGCCATGTAAAACAACCAGTTTTTTTGTTTGTTTGTTTTAAATGTGAATTACACAAAAATCTTACAAATTTATACATGAATGTAGAGAGTACAACAAAACAAAACTCTCTGGCAGACATACAGAAACCTTGCATAACTTGTACCCAGCCTACATATTTATTTAGTTTATATAATTGCTTGGCCTCCCAGGCAATGCTTAGAGTCCTAAAGGCCATTCCTGATGATACTTGGCCAACCAAGCAGGATAGTTCAATATTAGGGTTCAACAATTCTTGTCCAATTGTCCAGTCCTGGCCACCACAGCAGTGCATGAAGGAGAGCATGGTATACTGAAGATCAATCTCATACACTCCCCTCTTAGCTCTCAACCTACTTCATTGGAGTCATTACTCACTTCTCTTCTCCTCCTACTACCACCTTATATAAGATCCTCCTACCATCTTCATTCCTCCGTCCTTCGCACATGCCCTTTCTCATCTTCTGTGAAGTATAATCATTCTTGAGAATCCTTGAACTTTGTAGTAAATCAGCTTTCAACAAGAGCAGGGAAATCCAGTCACCTTCTTGGTTCATATCTCTATTATAAAGCCTATCACATTATATTCCAATTGTATTTTAAACTTAGGGACAAAGAGTGTGTCCCAATCATCTAGTGATTAATACAGTTCCTGGCAGAGAGTAGGCATTCAGTGCTTTTTTTCTTTTCTTTTTGGGTCACACCCAGTGATGCTCAGGGATTATTCCTGACTTTGTACTCAGGAATTTCTCCTGACAGTGCTTGGAGTACCATATAGGATGCTGGGGATTGAACCCAGCTCAGCTGCGTGCAAAGTAAACACCCTACCCATTGTACTATAGCTCTGGCCCCCTCAGTGCATTTAAAAAAAAATGAGCTTTACCTTTTATAAAGCTAGTTTAATAATGTGGTTGTCTTCAATATGACAATTTATTTTTAAATAATTGGAAAAAGAAGAAGACAGAAAAAGCACTGTTGCAGCATTCCTGAAAAGTGATTATGTCAAATTTTTCCAAAGAAGGAGGTGGGTGGAATATCCAAATTAGAATGTTATACGTGGCTTTAAAATAGCAATAAGAATGTATTAATAAGTTATTTGTATTTACAATTCTTCTTCCTCTTAACAGAGTATAATAAAAAAATAATATCTATTATTATTTTTAGTGATATCATCATATCACAATCCCTCAGAAGTCTTTAAAAAGATCAAAACAGGGGCCTAAGAGATAGTACAACTATCAGGGCTTGCTTTGCATGCATCTGCCAAAGAGTTTTGTTTCGGAGTCCCCTGAGCTCTGCCATGAGTGAACCCTGCGAGCAGAACCAAGAGTAAGACCTGAGCACTGTCCCCCCAAAACAGAACAAAAGATCAAAACATTAAAATTTTTAGCCTAAAGGGAACCCCCTTATTTTTCAAATTTAACTCTGCTTTGTATTAATCTCTAGGATATCCCTGATAAATGCTTACAAGCTTCTTTTTGAACTATTTAAACAATACTTAAGAAGGTGCACAATTTGTTATTTTAACAATGATATGATTCAAGTTGAACCCAAATCTATGTCCCTGTATTCTTTACCCCTTGAAATTAGCCCTTCAAAAGCTGTCTAGAATCAGTCTAGAACCACATAAAATACTCAGTCCTTGCTATGGTATTATAAAGAATCATCAATAGGGGCTAGAAAGATAGTACAGTGGGTAAGGCACTTGCCTTGCATATTGCTGTCTCAGAGAACTGCTGGTTGTTGCCAAAAACCAACAATCAAAAAGAAGAATCAGGGGCTGGAGCAATAGCTCCGATTCCCAGCATCCCATATCGTCCCCCAAGCACCGCCAGGAGTAATTTCTAAGTGCATAGCCAGGAGTAACCCCTGTTCATCTCCGGATGTGACCCAAAAAGAAAAAAAAAAGAATCAATATTTATGTAGTTATACCAAGTATTTCTCTTTTAGTATTTTCCTGTTTCATGCAACTGCTTTCTATTTGTGACGTTTTTCAACATTTTCATCAATCTGATTTATATCCAGACATATCATTATCTCTAACACTTCTGAAACTGGGACTGCATCCTAAACTCTAAGTGAGATTCACAAGATGCAGAGAATTTCCCAGAACAAGATTAATACTTATCTCTCATTCTAGACTGTTTAGATGTGAACTGGCTCTTATTTGATGTAGAATCAAACCCTGGCAATGGTTAGCAGGAATGGGATAACATGAAGCCTAAGCCAAAAGAAAGTTAAGGGAATAAATGGCTACCTAAATGAGCCAATCACATTGGGATGGTTTTGATCTCATAGATGAGAAGCTGGAGCAATAGCACAGCGGGTAGGGCATTTGCCTTATACACGGCTGACCTGGGTTCAATTTCTCCATCCCTCTTGGAGAGCCCAGTAAGCTATCAAGAGTATTCTGGCCGCACAGAGAGCCTGGCTAGCTTCCTTGGCATATTCAAAATGCCAAAAACTGTAACAAGTCTCACAGTGGAGATGTTACTGGTGTCCGCTCAAGCAAATCGATGAACAACGGGAGGGAGGACAGTGCTACAGTGCAGCGCTACAGATGAGAAGCAGACTGTAGTGACATTTCAAATGAACAGGTGAGCAGACTCTCAATCATCAAGTGGGGAACAGAAGAATTAAAACCCAAGGGGACTGGAATACCAAGAAGGACTTCCTTTCTAGGAGGAAACTGAGATAGCAAAACTCAAAGTGGCTTTGGAGTCAGGAAGATCTTTGTTGAACTCCATCTTTTCCACTTTTCAAACCTTAGTTTCCTCATGTGAAAAAGGGTTAATAATAGTATTTTTTGAATTGCTATAAATAAATGGGGGATGACTAAGGGAAAATCAAGCACATTATGAGTATTTAGAAAAATGTTATTGTTAAAAATTAATATGAATAAATAAAAATACAAGTTAAAATATTATTAGATTTTTAAAGTCTTTAAAATTATTCACTAAGTGCATTTCTCAAAATATTTTAACACTTCCGTAAGAAAACTCTTCAGAGGCCGGAGTGATAGTTCAGTGGGTAGAGCACTTGCCTTGCATGTGGCTCATTTGGGTTTGATCCCCTGCAACACATAGGGTTCCCCTAGCTTCGACAGGAAAGATCCCTGAGCACAGAGACTGGAGTAAGCCCTGAGCAATGCTAGTGTGCCTCCCCCCACACACAAAAAAAGACACTATATTTTCAAAATAACAACAAGAAAGAATATAAATTGGTTTAAAACAGTTTGTAAAGCATGAATTATCTCATGTGAGTCACTATATTCCTCTTAATAATGTACCAAAAGCATGATTATAGAAAGGTACTTATTTTCAAAGTTTTTTCTTTCAGGTATTATGGCTTTATCATACATCTTTTAAATAATTCATTTATATAATATAAATTCATTAATTATGTCAGAATTCTATATTTTTTATAATCTATTTTTTAAAAACATAAAAAGCCTTTCCTGGACCCACACTAGTTTCCTTTTAATATCCAATTATCTCAAACTTAAGAAGAGTGGGCACCGCCCATGAGGGTGCATGGACTGACCTGAACCTGCAGTTATGATCTAAAGTGATGTCACCCGTAACAACAAAACAGCAACTCTTGGAGATTGGAAGACCTATATATATATGTCACATTTAAAGTCACTGTAGCTCAAGTCATTGACATTCTCAAGTTTGCTCAACGTAGGAAAGCATTAGTTGCTGACACCTGAAGGAACTTGTCTTGAAATATTGGTAAGTAAACTTTATTTTGCCTTTAAATTTTATATAAACATTAAATAACAATAAATTCTTTAATATGCAGTTTTCTATCATTACCAAGCTATCGTTATCCATTCATCCAAGGTCAAATGGTTTATGTTTAATATAAAATGACACAGTATAAAATAAATGTGTTACTAAAATACCACTCATGATTATAGCCTTTTTTGAGATGGTTTTTAAATGCCTCATCTGAAATCATAGAACAATAATTAAACTTTAGCATGATAGGTTTGCAATAAAACTCTAATGAGGAATGAGTAATTCTGACTTAGATAATCAATGTATTAAGTTGAACTAAAATTACACATTTTTCATGGAGAATACCTTATTTAGATGGTTTACTTTGGAAGTCATAGAGCATTGTTATGTTTGGAAAAACTCAAGTTTCACAGCTGAATATTTATTCCACTCACCTGGAGCTTTTTCTTATTCTCTATTGTGAAAATTGTACATTCATATAAGAAAAAAAAACTGTTTTTCATCTTTTTTCATGAAATCTTGTAAGAAGCTCACCTCTCTATTAAGATCAAGGAAGAAAGGAAAGGAGACCTCTGAAGTCATTAGGTGAATTTGACAAAGCTAAAATTATAAGCTAATGCTTTTGTCTTCTAGGTACAGTGTCAGTTTCTAGCTTAAAACAAACTTGAAGAATATTCCTTTGCTAGTCTATCAATAACTTTATATTGCACAGTGACAGTGAAAGTAGTAGATTATAGTGTGTCTTACATTACTTCTAACTGATGCCATTTTTCTTTAAACCATGAGTACATAGCCACTCTGTGAGTATGCTAAAAGGGAGAACATTAAGCATTTAAGAAAAAATAAAAGATAATAATAGGCTTTGAACATTATTGAAATGCAGATTAATGTGACACTATTATTCTATTTTGAGGTAGAAAGCTCTATGAGCAAAAGAGGAAGGAGCTAAAAATTATACTAAAAAAATTGTTAATAAAATAGCTGAAGAAGTAAAATTCAGACAAGCATTTTACATGGAGTCAGAGGTCTCAATTCATACAACAAATATTAGGTTAGATAACTTATTTTGTTTTGTTTTGTTTTGTTTTGGGGGGGAGCTACACCCGGCTGTGCTCAGGTCTAATTTCTGCCCATGCTCAGGGAGCATTTCTGGGGAATCTCAGGGAGTCTTGGTATATAGTGTTGGGGGCTGAATCTGGATCAGCTGTGAGCAAAGCATATGCCTTACCCTCTACTGCCTTTCAGGCCCAAGTCAGATTTTTTTTTTTTGGCCAAATGATCAACATCTTTTCTTATTGTTGTCGTAAATCAGGTAGAGAAAGACTAAAGCATATAAACATTCATGTACATTATATAAAGAAAGCAAATGAATGAACCAAATAAAACAAAAATAAAAATTTAAATTATATGAGAAATTAATGGCTATGAAAAGGAAAGAGAAAAAGGTGGAGAAAAACGGAAAAGGAATCAATTGCATGGTTAAAGATAAATGTGATATAAAGACTGTGAAAAAAAATCTTCGAGGGTTAGTGCACAGGCTTTATATTAAGGATCCCTGGGTTCAGTCCCTTGTTCCTAACAGCAGCAATGGGCAAATCTGAAACACTGATCTAAGAGTTTCTCCTGAGCACTTCCATGTGGGTCCCCAATATTTTTTTAAAGTGGCATAAAGAGGGAGCTGGAGCGATAGCACAGTGAGTAGGGCGTTTGCCTTACACGAGGCCAACCCGGGTTCGATTCCCAGCATCCCATATGGTCCCCTGAGCACCGCCAGGAGTAATTCCTGAGTGCAGAGCCAGGAGGAACCCCTGTGCATCTCCGGGTGTGACCCAAATGGCAATAATAATAATAATAATAATAATAATAATAATAATAATAAAAAATAAAGTGCCAAGTCAGATTTTTAAGAAATACTTTGATATATTCTTTTTCATAGTGAAAAAAATGTGCATTCAGTCAGTAAAAATCTCTAACTTAGAGTCTATTAATTCATTTGGTTGGGTTTTTTTGTTTGCTTGTTTGTTTGTTTTGGCAGGAGTGATAGCACAGCAGGTAGGGCGTTTGCTTTGCACATGGCCGACCTGGGTTTGATTCCTCCACCCCTCTCGGAGAGCCAGGCAAGCTACCAAGAGCGTCTTGCCCGCATGGGAGAGCCTGGTATACTCCCCGTGGTACATTCGATATGCCAAAAACAGTAACAACAAGTCTCACAATGGAGACGTTACTGGTGCCTGCTCGAGCAAATTGATGTACAACGGGAGGACAGTGCTACAGACAGGGCTACAGTGCTTTGGCCAATGGGGGGACCATATCCAGTAATGCTCAGGATGTACTTCCAGTCTTGTGTGGACACTCTGGAGATACTCAGGGGAGCATGTGGTGCCAAGGACCGAACCTGAGGATCTCACATGCAAAGCAAGCACTTCAAGCCTTTGAACTATCTACCCTCCCCCACATCTTAATTTGATATCTATGGTTAGTATAACAATACTGTAATGAGATTAACAAATAAAGAAGCAATTAGCTAAAATAGATAATGTAAATAATTTAAATAAATTATTAGGTTAATAAAAAGAATTAACCATTTTCAAGAGAACAACAAGCATTTAGTCATAAATAACATAATTCTGGGATGAAATTTTAAAAAGTTTCTCTCATTTGATTTAAAACATATAAAAGTTTTCACAAGAATTCTCAAAAAAATACCTAGGAAAGTATTTTTTTTTTTTGAGAATTAATCAGAGTAATCTAGCTAATTTCTACCTCAAATGATGTGTATTTAGAAAATAAACAGAAGGACTGGAGCATACAGCAGGTAAGGCACTTGCACAAGGCCAATCTAAATTCAATCTCTGGTATCCCATATGGTCCCCTAAGCCTGCCTAGAGTGATCCCTGAGTGCAGAGTCAAGCGTTAAGCGAGTAAAACCAGGTGTATCCCCCAAATCAGAATGAAATAAATAAAATTAAGAAAGAGGCTGTAATGTGGCTGTACAATAGAGGCTTGTTTCCAAAAGGCTGTCGCGAAAAACAATCTGAGATAATGTCACACTGTGTGCCTGGTTCAAGAATCATGACGAATCACGACCATCCTGTTATTCGTTGATTGCCTCGAGCAGGCCCCAGTAACGTCTCCTTCATCCTAGCCCTGAGATTTTTAAGAAAGTGCTATATTCAAGGCTTTTTAGGAGAATGAGACCCACCATTGTTACTGGTATTTGGCATATTGGGTACGCCACGGGGAGTTTGCCAGACTCTGCCATGTGGGCAGGCTACATTCGGTAGCCTGACAGTTTGTCCAAAGTAGGAATGAGATGATAAGATGTCATAATAAGATGTCGCGCGGCCGTGTGCCTGGTTATAAATTTTAAATGTAAACTACCATAGTTTGACATATTAAAAATATTCAAATTCTCTGTTTTGCTTTTTCTCTCAGAGAGGATGACAACTGCAAAAAACATGGTCAAAGTGATGATTGTCATGTTTGCAATTTACTTCCTTGCACAATCATATGGCAAGCCTATTAGGTAAATACTGCACAACTTATTCTGTGTTTTGTGGGCATGGGAATTTGCAATAGTGGCTTTGCAGGGAGTTAACGGAGTCGCTCTCTTCATTTCCGTTTCTTCTAGAAAGCGATCTGTGAGTGAGATACAACTTATGCATAACCTGGGCAAACATCTGAGCACCATGGAGAGGGTGGAATGGCTGCGGAAGAAGCTGCAGGATGTGCATAATTTTGTTGCCTTTGGAGCTCCCGTTGTTTACAGAGATGGTGGTTCCCAGAGAGCCAGAAAAAAAGAAGACAATGTCTTGATTGAGAGTCATCAAAAGAGTCTTGGAGAAAAAGACAAAGCTAATGTGGATGTACTAATTAAAGCTAAATCTCAGTGAAACAGTAGTGGCAGAGCACTGTGGTGGCAGGGCAGGATAGCTATCACATGCTGCTAAAGTTTTCAAATGCCATTATAATTACCAAGTGCCAATGTTTCCAAAAATAGGAAATTTTACTTGTAATTCATCACTAACCACATTAGCTGGAATTCTAATTATATAGTTCTATTTTATTCACTTAAGCACTGTTCATTATTGTTCATTATTCTATCTCTAGAGTTTATTCTTTGTAAAATGTGTCACTACACAATTTATAAAAAAGAATGAAATTGCACCTTTTAACTTCTCTTCCATCTTACAATGAAAAATAAAAATTTAATGATTACTATTCTAATTTAATGAAGTCTTTCTTTCTTACCAAGTCTTTTGACAGTGAGTAACCATTAAGTTGAGTTGATCATGGCTCAGTAGAGCAATGCAACAATGTTTCTTAATTGTGCATTCATATTTTAATATTTTCAAAATCACCCTTTTAATTTTACCAGGGTGACAGGCCCCCAAACATCTCACAAACTAGATTTCAACTTTGTTTATTTTAGGAGAGGAAATTAAATACTCAGTAAGGAAAAACAAAATGGTTTGAAATTTGAAGCCTTTGTACACAAAGGCTTCAAATTTCACCCACCACTGATCATACTTCTACTGTGGACCCTTAATTTTCTGCAATATAAAATTGCTTGTATTATTCAACTATAATTTTATTTATCATTTGGCAAATATAAATACCTATATGGTTCTTGTTTGTCATAAAATGTATTAGGCACAGGGCACATAATGGTTAGTAAAAGCATCACAGATCCTGTCTTCTTGGGGTCTATAACTTACTAGGGAAAACAAGCCTTGATTTATTATTAGCTATGATAAATTCTATGAAAGAAAGGCACAAGGTGTTTCAGAAAGGTGAAATCAAAAGTCCTCATATGTTTAGGTCAATTATGTACAGCAGAAATTTTGATGGTTATAAAAATGTTCTATATTCTGTGCAGTCCAATGCAATAAGCATACACATTTAAAATGTGACTTGTGAGCTGGAGGGATTGATAGCACGGTGGGTAGTTGCCAAATGGGTGACCTAGGTTCAAGCCCCAGAACCCCAGATGGTCCCCTGAGCACTATTAGAAGTGATTCCTGAGTGCAGAGTCAAGAGTAACTGCTGAGCATTGCCAGGAGTGACCTAAATAAATAAATAAATAAATAATAAGATGTAGCTTGTGGAGGGGGAGAAATATTACAGGGGTTATGGCACTTGCCTTGCAGAGTTGGTTTAAACTCTGGTTTAAATTCCAAGCACCATATATGGCCTCCTGAGCACCACAAGTAATCACTCCTGAGCACGAGCCAGAAATAGCACCTGAACATCACCAGATGTGTCCTCAAATCAAAACTAAATTAAACTAAAAAAAAAAAAGTAGCTTCTACCACTAAGAACTAAATAAAATCCTATCCATGGTATCAAAAAGTTCATGTTCAACGAGGAAGTCAGAGAGAAAAACAAATAATCATAATATTACATATGACTTGCTAATAATATGAGATACACAGAAAAGATAATGGATCTAATATAGGGGAAAACTTAGATGGAACTTCAATGGAACTTTTTGTAACATTAACGAATGTTAATAAATTTCTGCCATCCTAGTAGAATTGATCTGGTTTGGGTTGTAATGCAAAGAAAAAACCCTATTTTAGTTAAAGTAGAAAGGGATTCAATACATAATCATTGTGAATGCTAAAGAAAAAAGAATTTATAGTAAATTTTGAGAGCAGACTCTCAACAACACTAAAGAAACTGTTCTTTACTATCAGTAACTGAGTAATACTGTCCCAAGACTTCTCTGATCAGAGGACAGCCTCCTAGCCTCCTACTGCTTTTGTTCCAGAAATATTATACCAAGCATAACCCACCCCAGCAAAAATGTATATTCAGCACTCTGTCTCTGGATGCTTAGTCAATGCCTTGCAGTTGGAATCTTTCTAACACTTGCTTAGATAAACCAAACCCCATAATAGTGCTTGCCAGTAGGATTGAAGAACCTTAATATTAGGAATCTATCTCTTCTCTAACCTTAGCTGCAGAGAAAAATGCCTGAGTAGTCTTCTAAAAAAAAAACAGTAACAACAAGTCTCATAATGGAGATGCTACTGGTGCCCACTCGAGAAAATTGATGAACAACACGAGGACAGTACTACAGTGCTATATTAACTGATATATGAAGAGCTTCGGGGTTGGTGATGTATTTTTTAGTCCTCTTGTACGCTGTTCTACCGAACAGAGAGCATGTCTTCTTGAGAGATTTACAAGTAGCAATATCTGTAGCTTCTGATCTTTATGGGTTATAGTTTCACCCTCTCTGGGGATCCCAGAGAGAAAGAATAGGCCTAGAGGCTCTGGGGTGGACATCTGTTTAAAGGTGTATGAATGGCAACCATCAGGAGCATGTCAAAGTCACGGTCCTCCTGTTGTTCATCGATTTGCTTGAGCGGGCCCAGTAACGTCTCTATCGTGAGACTTGTTGTTACTGTGTTTGGCATATCGAATACGTCACGGGTAGCTTGCCAGGCTCTGCCGTGAGGGCGAAATACTCTCGGTAGCTTGCCGGGCTCTCCGAGAGGGGTGGAGGAATCGAACTCGCGTCAGCCATGTTGGCGGCGTGCAAGGCAAACGCTCTACCCGCTGTGCTATCGCTCCAGCCCATCAGAAGCATGGAAGCATGAAATGCCCAAGAAAAATCCCACCTGCAAGTTTGAGTTCACACGGAGAAGAATCCTGACTTTGGTGCCAGAAATTCTCCCACATTCCACCCCTTACCCCGTTTAGAACCCCAGAAAAGATCCCTTCTCCATATGCAGGTTAATACAAATACCCACAGCTCATTTCAGTGTCTCCTCAACTTTCACCTCCCAATAGTAGGAACTAGGTTAAAGTGGGAGCACCCCAATATGCAAATTAGTACAAATGAACTCTGGTGGTGTGATCTGACCAAGAATCAGATGCAGACACATATGTAAATAACTTGATCTGGCTGATGCCAAAATGGGGTGGAGCCATGAATGCAGTTCACCAGGATTATATAGGTTAGATACAGAATACACTGATTCTATGAGAACAATTTTCTCATCTAATATACACAATGATTGCTAACATATGTAATGTTTTATGTAATCAGTGATTAATGCATTCTATTTTAGGTTCCATGTAAACATTTACTATTTATTTCTGTGACCCTCTTTTGTTCTTGCTCAAGTAACCTGAACGCTCTGGTTCTTCTGCTCTGTTCTGATCATATCTTCATGATTTATGATCAGCTAGAATGGGTCACTCAGAGGTCCTGACTCGAGTTTCCTGCTTCTCTGTTCCTAACTTTCGCACTATAGTACTATTGTCTGAGCACACCCAAATACAGTGCTCTGCTGGTAAGTAAGAGACTATGGGGAAGTTATTGGCCATGCCTGGGTCAGAGTCATTCTCACATAGACTTTTAGCCAAGCAGCACATACTCAACTCAGCTACCGGTTTTCTCTGGGCTCATGTTGGTGTAATGACTCAGGATCAAGAGGGGTTAGGACTCTGGCAACCAGTGAAAAGGCCACTTTGATTCTTACTCTCTGAAAGCATGAAGTGCTGCAGTAGAAATCATGTTTGCAGAATGTGAAACAGAAACCTGGGAAATAGTTGGGGCAGATGAGACAAACCAATTCTTTGCTGAGCTTTGTTGCCATAGCAACGATGCCACTATGGTTCTTTGGTTTTGTACTTCTTTGGGGTACTACAAATTAACTGAACACTAGAATCCTCCTTAATGTATTTTGCTTCATATATTGTTGCCCACTCAGTGTTCAAGTATTGGGACAAGGAGTAGAATTTTCTATTGCACTATCTTGCAGCTGTCACTAATATAGAGGATGTCATTAACATAGAGATCATTTGGGGGCTCTATTTATTCTCTTCCAACAGGGAATTTGTCTGTTCCTGCAATATAAAGTACACATATGGATGCACACACACATACATAAAAATTTTATAAATATCTATTATTATAACATACAAATTTTATAAATTTGTTCTCCAGCTGCAATTTCCAATCACAAATATATCAAAATTAAATGTTAGTTTTAGAAAAAATTGTCATCTGTATCTGCTTCTGCTATACCTTGATATACTCTTTTTCTATGGTGATTAGGTTCCTTTAGTCTCTTCAGGATTTTTCTGATTATTTTGTTTTGAGATTACTGTGAGATATTTACATCTATGACTCTAACCTTATATGCCAATTGAAACTGAAAGAAAAATAAATGTCAAGTTTGTTCTAGGTGATTCCAATACTACTCTTCTCCCCTCCTCTCCATGCCAACACTACTTTTTTGTGTTTTTTGAGACACACCCACTCATATGGTCCCTTGAATACAGCCACAAGGGTCACTCCTGGTTTCTACTCTGGGAGCATTCCCAGCAGTGCTCAAGAGACTATTTGCAGTGTAAGACGTTGAACCTGGGACTTCTGCAAGCAAAGCATGTGCTTTAGTCCCTTAAGTCATCTCCCAGGCCACACTTCTTTCCCACATTTTGTTGTTTAGGATTTTGCTACTTCCAAGTGAGTTTTCTTTCCCTTTTACAGGAGATCCTTTAGTATTTTTTACTAATCAGTACTCTGCCATGACTATAACACCCAGGACTGGGGGCACCTGGACAGTGACCAGAGCTTAATTGTTGTCCTTGTCCAGCAGTAGCTGTGTCAAAGTTTGGGAGGTGATTGGAAAGTTCCTGGGTAAGCCCGAGTGTGAGAAGCAGCTGTTGCACTGTGCAGACCTTTGTGCAACTGGGGGACTTGGGACATGAGTGCATGTTGGCAACTGAGGGATGAACTCATAGTTAAGAGCCAGAGGTCAAGCATAGCTGCGTGTTCTTTGGTAGAATAAAGGTGACAAGTGTTCAGCAAATCTGAATGGGTCAAGGGTACACCAAAGATTATACCTCTGGTATACCTGTGTGCCAAGACCAAGCAGATCCAGATGGCAACCAGATGTGTGCAATCACCAGCTGGCATTCAAGTTCAGACAGGCTTGGAGAGGGCCAACTCAGGGATAATGATTGCAAATTCCTGGAGGCACCTGTGTTCCAGATTCAAGAGGTCCTTAGTGGCACCCAGGGCTTTCAGATTGCCAATGCCCAGTGTGACTATACTTCCCTGGTCATGTAGAATTGGGTGGTGGCTAGGGAAGACTTAAGTGGCTGAACCCTCAGCCAAAAGGCACACTCTACTAGGGAGCAATGCCTGCAGAGCGGCTTCTTGCTAACTGGCTACTTAGGAAGTTCCTACAGGCTTTCTGTATATAGAGATTTGGTTTGTTAGCAGTAAGATTTCAGGTGGACGGGGTTGGACTAAACTATTTGTTAGATGTAAGCAATCTTGATAAATGTCTTTGAATGTGTATCTCAGCCTCCAACTAATTCAGTTATTTTCTAGAGCACAGTGAAACTCTCCTCAGGAATTTGCCTTCGTATTTTGTTTCAGAGAGGATTGGGATCCAATATGGCATCCATAACCAAGATGGCTTCAGTAAGTGATTTTGACTTCTGTTTTTAAATTTTTAATTAAATTTATTATTTGGTTTTGGGGCTAGGCCTAGCAGAGCTTAGGGTTCTGTGCTCTGTGCCCAAGGGTCACTCATGGCTGTACTCAAGGGACCATATGAGTGCTGGGGATTGAACCCAGGTCAGTTACATGCAAGGCAGGTGCCCTACCTGCTAAACTATCTCTCTGGCCCTGGCTTCTGTTTTTATCTGATTATATCTTTCTTTTCTTTCTTTTTTTTTTTTTTAGTAAAAGCAGATTTGGAGGATTTTAGGAAGGGGAAGGAGGAAGAGAAAAGTCAGAATAATGTGTTCAAGAGAGAATACGGGCTTCTCCAAAGATGGAGAGCATCCCTACACATACCCCAGCATTAGATATGAAAGCATGAAACTACATATCTCGAGAGGGTAGATGCCAGTGATACATGTGCTCAGGTGCAACATGTACTTGGCCATGTGGTCATAAGCAGCACATGTGCTTGGGCAATATATGTGTCTATCCTATTGTTCTTGTTTTAAGTATAGGATTGTAGGGTTGGGATATCAAGTGTTTTGACTTGATTCCTTCCTGTTCTCCAGGACAAAGTCCCACACCTAAAAGTTAGAGGTGGGGGCTCAGTAAACTGTGTTTAGGACTTATTTCTTATATGTCTACTCAGGTATCACTCCTGGTAGGGCTTATGGGGCAATATGTGGTGCCAGGGATAGAATCTGGGTTGGGTGCATGCAAGGAAAATACCTTGCCTGCTCTACTATCTCTCTGGCCCCTCGATTACCTCCTCTTCTTTTTTTTTTTTTCCCTTTTAGGGTCACACCCAGCAATGCTCCCAGAGGTTACTCCTGGCTCTGCACTCAGGAATTAGTCCTGATGGTGCTTAGGGGACTATATGGGATGCCGGGGATTGAACCTGGGTTAACAACATGCAAGGCAAACGCCCTACCCGCTGTACTATCACTCCAACCCACCTCTTTTTTATTGATGACATTGTGTGCTTTTTCTTTGAGATCACTGATAATGATTTCTGGTTTTTTCCATTCTGTTGCTGAAAATTACTACTTTAGCTCCTTAAATTTTATTTCAATGAATTCTTTAATTTTTTGATCAATCTTTATTCATTTATTTTCCTATCTATTTAGTTACATCGCTTTATTTTTTCATTATTAATGGTGCTTCATGGGTGCTAGGGTGGAGCTCTGAGTTCTAGGAGATGGTGCTAACGGTGGAGCCCTGAGTTCCAGTTGGTGGTGCTTAGGGTGGAGCTGAGTTCCAGGTGGTGCTACCATTAATATGTTTTATGCTTATGACTACTGATTTCTGCACCTACTTCTATTTCTCATCAGGACCAGTGGGCTCAGATATAGGCTCTGAATTCTAACCAGGGTGGGTGGGAGTCAGGGATTGTTGGGTCATATTGAGACCTCCTGGGTTTTCAATAGGTGGGAGGGAGAGCAAGAGGCGTTTACAGAAGCAGAAGAATGGGTGGGGATCACAGTCTAGATTTAAAGTAGAGGAGCAAGGAATGTAAGAGAGCAGAGGAAAGATGAGACTGGCAAGGCTGTGGTGGATCTTCATGAACAAGGTGGGTTTAGGCATCTTCTGGTGGTGTGGGGGCAACAAGCAGAAAGGAGCTCTGTCAATAAAGATGAGCCTATACGTGGATTTTTGACTGCACAGGGTCAACACTATAAAAAAATCTACACCTTTACAATCTTGAATTATTTTGTTATTTGAGGAAGGATTGAGTAGCCCCTACCCCCAGTGATGGTAAGGGCTACTGCTGGCTCTGTTCTCAGGGGTCACTTCTGGCAATGCGTAGGGGATAATATGGTGCCGGGGAGGGAAACAGGGTTGGCCACATGCAAGTGCCCTAACTCATGAATTATTTCCTAGGTTCAGGGTCAGCACTTTTTGTTTTCCCTCCCTCCCTCCCTTCCTTCTTTCCTTCCTTTCTTCCTTCCTTTTCTTCTTTCTTTCCTTTTTCCTTTTTTTTTTTGTGACACCCAGAGCTGTACTCAGGCCTTACTCCTGTCCTGGGTCAGCGCTTCTGGCAGCCCTTGAGGGACCATATTTGATGATAAGGATCAAACCTTGTCAGTTGTGTATAAGGCCTTACTCACTGTACTATCTCTCTGACCCTGAGGGTCAGTAGTACTCTTAACCCTGGGTTATTAAAAGGTCAACTATAATTTCTCTTTTCTCTGACCTCCCAGGGCATTCTATTTTCTTTTAACTCAAAATAGTTTTCCATTTGTTATTAAATTATCCATCTTTTTTTTGGGGGGGGTCTCACCCGGCGATGCACAGGGGTTACTCCTGGCTCTGCACTCAGGAATCACTCCTGGTGTTGCTTGGGGGACCGTACGGGATGCTGGGAATTGAACCTGGGTCAGCCATGTGCAAGGCAAATGCCCTACTCGCTGTGCTATTGCTTCAGCCCCTAATTATACATCTAACTGTTATCAGCAGAATATATATATACTCACAGGTCTGAATCTTCCTGGTTTGACCCTGGCATTGCATATGGTCCCTTCTGAGAGGAATAGCCAGGAATAGGCCCTGAGCACTACCAAATGTTATTCAAATCCTTCTCCCACCAATATTTTAAGAGTTCGCTTTTGCATTATTTTCCACAGTTGGGGGACATCATACATGTCTTCATCTTATTTCACTTAACATAATTCCTCTAGGGTTTTAAAATACAATAATCTTATTTTTTTTTTCATGGGGCCACACATGGCAATCTTTCAAGACTTTCTCATGGCTGTTTGCTCAGGAGTCACTACAGGTGGTGCTTGGTGATCATTTGTTGTTCTGGAGATTTAACCAGGTTCAGCAGTATGTAAGGCAAGTTCCTTACCCCTTATACTACTACCAGGCCCCTGTAGCACTGTAGCACTGTCCTCCAGTTGTTCATCGATTTGCTCGAGTGGGCACCAGTAACATCTCCAATGTGAGACTTCTTGTTACTGTTTTTGCCATATTGATTACGCCACGGGGAGCTTGCCAGGCTCTGTCGTGCGGGTAGCCCCTAAACTTTAAAAAAGTGCATAATATTCTACTATATATAAATACTACTGCTTCTTTATTAAATCTATTATTCTTTATTCATCCATTGATAGACATGTAGGCTGTTTTCTATCTTGGCTTTTGTAATGCTGCAATTAACATAGTGCATATATCTCTTTGTGTTATTTAAGTACATAGAAGGGAAATAGCTGGACTACTATTGCCTTTCTTTTTCTTTTTTTAGAAGTCACCATACTGTTCCCCATAAAGGCTGTATCAGTTTACCTTCTTACCAACAACATACTACGATTCCCTTTTCTCCAAATCCTTGTATCCCTTTGTATTCTTACACAATGTCTTGATAAATTCTGCTGAACAGATTGTGACTAGAATATAGTTTTCCTGTACCAATTATTAAGTAGGTGCTACTGCTCAGATTTTGTAGTTTAAAAAAATATTCAGGTTTTAAAGGTAAATAGGAATCTAGGTCTGTGGTTTATTATTTGTTGAGCAAGCATTCAACCAGAAGTCTCTCTTATACTCTGCCCTCAAACCATCTTAACATGCCATGTAGTTCAATAGTAGATCACCAAAGTACCTAAGAATAGAATAATAAAACTCCAGGTCACTTGAAGCAAAGTAGAAATGGTTTGACTAGTTGTAACAACGTTTGGAATAACGGTTCCACATTTCAAAAAATCATGAATTTGTCCGGATATTTTTCTAAATGTTTCATGGAAAATTATTCAACTTGTGTATTACACTAAGCAGAGTACATAATAGGCACACGGTGTCGAGGAAGACTAGGATATTCCCAGGGAAAGTATAAAGAACTAGGGGCTGGAGCAATAGCACAGCAGGTAGGGCGTTTGCCTTGCACGCTGCCTACCCAGGTTCGATTCCCAGCATCCCATATGGTCCCCTGAGCACTGCCAGGAGTAATTCTTGAGTGCAGAGCCAGGAGTAAGCCCTGTGCAACGCCAGGTGTGACCCAAAAAGAAAAAAAAGAGTATAGAGAACTAAATAAAACCACGGAATATAAAAATATATATATGAAAAAAATGGCTAATGTTGAAAGGATGATTTGTACAAACTACATAGAACAATCCCAGACTCTTTAAACTGGGATTAAAACTAAGCCTTTTGTTTTAATGCAGGAAAATGACAGACCACACTAACCCCAATTTAAAACCACAGAATCACTTTCATTTTTGGCTTAGAGAAGAAAACTTTGATAAAAAATCAAAAATGATTGAGTTTCTGCGGTTGTTTTAACGTTTGAGGTAATACTCATGGTGTTAGTTTTTAATTTCTTTCCTTTTACTTGAGTCCGAGGTCGTTCCCGGTGGTGCGGGGGAACCAGGAGTGTACCCTTTGAACTTTCTCTGGCCCTCCATAAGATTATTTCTTTAAAAAAATTCCTATTAAATTGCCATTCTTACGTAGAAAACTTTAAGGATAGTGGCAGTCTCCAATTTGGCAGAATATTGGCAATAATTAAGTATATTATGACGATAACTTCCGTTCTTGGTCTGATTGTCCTTGAATGAGGCATGAGGATCGTTATTCTATATTACGCTGCTTAAGTACTCATTTCCTATTGGCGTGGAAAACACTTTATCACAGGTGGAAACCAGGATATTCTCTCGAACCAAAAAGTGATTCAGTGTGCTTCAATGAAGTTCTTCCAAGCAAAATCTGTTTTCGTAGCATTGCTGAAACCAGGTCCTCTTCTTGGCTTCCTTGGCAACGCCCTGCCCACTGCTCAGAATTGTGCAACTCTTACTCATCCTTCAAGATTTAGCTCAAGTATCGCTTTCCAGCGGAGGCTCCCTCAAAGGGAGAGAGGTGGTCACTCCCAGCCTCGACGAGCAGCAAGGCTTTCCAACTCATCGGGTGAAGGAAGTGTCCCTATTCCGGCGAGTTTCACCCCAGGGCGAGCTTGGAGGGCTGCGCAGCGGCCACACCTCCCCGGCACAGCCCCTGTGAACAGCCCAGTTCAACGTCGGGTTCGCTGTAGGCTCAGGCTGAAACAGAGTTGAGGGAAAGAAACTCTTACTTGGCGACCCCGCTGCCCCCACGGAGCAGGAGCTCATCCCCGTCCAACCGCAGGCGTTTCAGCCGGCACGCGGGTTCCCGCCAACCCAGCGTTTAAAAACAAACAGCTGTGCGCGCCGGCCACCTGAGGGGGTGCTCCCCTCCGGCTGCCTCTCCTCAACCCGCAGCTGTCAATACTCCGCAGCCGAGCCGGCTGTGCGGGTCCCGGTATCGCACAGTGGAGGAAGAAATCGATTTCCCAGAGCCAACGAGGGGCCCACAGGTATTTCTTCAGGAGACTGGAGAGACACTCCGCTTTTTTTTTTTTTTTTGTCTAACGGTGACAGAAACCCACGGGAAAACGTAGGGAATCAAAGGCTTGGGGGAGGGCTGGGCCGAGAATTAAGCCGGGGATTCTGAGCCGACGTCCGTGAGGAAAGGCACCTGTCAATCGGCCGAGGCAAACCTGAGGCTTTTAAAAAGCCCACAATGAAGCTCTAGCTCCCCAGGCAAACCTCCCACTCCGCGCCCCGCCCACTCCCGGGGCAGTGAGCTTCCATTCTCGCGAGAGCACAGATCGCCTCGCTACTTCGGACTGCTGACTCTCGCGAGAAGGAGCTTAGGAGCCGGCCTGCAACCTGCGGGCGGCACGGGGAGCCGCTGCCGCGTGAGTGGCGGCCAGCAGTCACCTCCGAAGGGAACCAGTGGGCAGGAGCGGAGGTGTCGCTGGCACTGGCCACTGCATAGATCTTCGGTGACCATTCAACGGGCATTACAGGTTCGGGGGGACTAAGCTCAACCGGGGGACCGAAGGTGGGGGCGGCGCCCGAGGCTGGGCTTGGACGGGGGCGAATCTGGGCGAGGGAGCCGAGTTGCTATGGGGGAGGTCTGGGAACCTGCTGGGAACCGTGGGTGGGATTCTGGGCGCCGGCCGCTGCCACCAGTTGGGGTCGTCAGGGATGGACTTGGGTTTCGGGAGTGCTGCTTTGGGGGTCGGGAGTTCCGAGGCCTCTTCCTCAGGAGTGGAGGCGATCCCCTCATCCCTCCTTCGCGGCGCGGAGTCGCCCCCGTGCCCCGCCCCTTTTCTGTCAGCCTGGGCTGGAGCCAGACATCCCACGGAGGACGCATCACAATCGGGGATTCGGTGGCGGGTAGTCATCGTTTGGGGGCAGAGGAGTGAGATTTCAAGAATGTGTTGCGTGGTTTTTAACGTGCTGCCTAACAGAGTCGTGCGTGGCAGAGCGTGTTTTGCCCCAAACTTGCTCCCGGGAGAGCTTCAGGCGCGAGTCATCCACTCCCCAAGTGTTCCCGGGTCCGGGTTGCCCGGAGGTGAGCCATTTCTTAGTAACCGGAGAGTGTGGGGGCGATGTGGCCGTCCTCGGGCCTCCGAGATATGGTACTTGTCCTCGGTGCTCCTCAGTATTGTGGGTCCGTGATGAAAAAAAGTCACTAGTCCGGACATGCCTCAATTGATAGGTTAATGGAACCTCAGCGTAACCTCAGCTTTTAGTTGATGGGGAAACTTTTCAAAAATTGTGAGTAGACGACTTGCCTTTTATTTAAAGTAATATTATCGGACCAGCTCAGTATACTGATTTTCATTTGGACAACTTGGAATAAGTGAGAATAAGGAATGCAACCATCAAGAGTTTTTGTACTGCAGAGTCCATCCTGGACTGAGGTTCAAAGCTTTAGAATAAGGTTAGCATTTGAACAGAAATCATGAGGCAGTAAAAAAACTTGGGAAGGAACTTGAGGGTGAATTAAGACTGTAAGAAGTGTATGAGCTAATTATTGGTGACAAAATGCTTTAAATTTCTCCGACATTTTGAAGAATTTTTAAAAAACTTATGAGAAAGTGGGATGGGAAGTTCTGAAACACGGGAGTCGAGATAATAAACTGTAGTGTTGAGGTAATAAACTATAGAATAACATCGCTTATAGTGATGCTTTAAATGTTTGTACACTATTTCTGAGTTTTCACCCTTTTCTTATTCCAAAAAAGATTTCAGGTGGACTTTTGGTCTTCATCATGTGGTCTTTCCACCTGTGTATATGTTTTTTTCTTTCTCATTGTTTCTTGCAAGCTTTGAAAAATAGTGTAGCATCAAGGAAGGAAGTAGCTTGTCAGTAAAAATTGCCCACATGAGAGCTGATTCCTGCCAGTGATCCCTGAACACAGCTAGGTATAATCCCAGATCCACCCCTCCCCCCCCCAAAAAAAAACAACCATGAAGTGGACCTTAGGGAGAATAAGTGTGGAAGGTCTTTGATGGAACTAAGAATAGGAGAGTAGGGGCTGGAGAGATACTATTACGTGTAGGGCAATATCCTGTATGCAAATCACCCTACTTTATCTCTCCTATGCACCACTGGTGTCCCTGAGTGAAGACCCAGGACTAATTCCTAAACTTAGGTGTGGCCCACAAAAACAAAACAAAAAGATGATAGTATGCTAAGTGAAGGAGAGTTGATAAGGAATGTTAAAGCATTAAGTAGCTTTTTGTCTGCATTTTGCAGAAGAGCCCTACCTTTTAAAATTTAAAATTTATCATAGCTTATGCAAATTTATACTGTATAGAATATTGTCCCTTTGTGTGTGTGTGTATATGTGTGTGTGTGTTGGGGCCACACCCAGCTGTACTCAGGGTTTGCTCTTGGCTTTGTCCTCAGCAGTCATTCCTAGTGGGGCTTGGGCTACCCATGGGGTGCTGGGAATCTAGCCTGTGTAGCTGCATGCAAGGCAAGTGCCTCTCACCCCCTCTACCTTCTCTCTCACTCTGATTATTGTGGGTTTTTTTTTTTTTTTTTTTGGCTTTTTGGGTTACACCTGGCGATGCTCAGGGCTTACTCCTGGCTCTGCACTCAGGAATTACCCCTGGTAGTGCTCAGGGGACCATATGGGATGCTGGGAATCGAACCCGGGTCGGCCACGTGTAAGGCAAACGCCCTACCTGCTGTGCTATTGCTCCAGCCCCTGATTATTGGTTTTTAATTATGATTAGTTTGGGAGTTTGTTGACTTAATTTCTTTCCTTTTAGTTTAGTCTTCTCATTGCAAACTAGTCTAATACTTTTTCCTCTTTGGTACAGGAAATAAAACGTCTTATGTTTGTGAGGAGTTCCTGTATTGAGAGTTTTATTATTTATTTTTTGGTGTTTGGGCCATGTCAAGCAGTGCTCAGGGATCATGTGCTCTGTGATCAGAATCAACTTGATCACCATGTTTCCTTAATGATTTATGAAAAGAATAAGCTCTTTCGGCAGTCACTTTCCTCTTTCTGTCCTCTGAGAAGCTTTTGCAAAGGGAAAGGGGTTAGGTGAGACTAACAGAAGCAATGGAGTATGTGCTTGCTCAGTGCCCTCTCCTTGTATATTTTAACTCCCAGTTCTTAGTATGTATATTCTTTTTTCTTTGTGGTAGCTCTAGAGTTCTGAGTTTCACATACAGTTTTAGGTATTAAAAAGCTTTTGTTGCTTTCATATATATATGCATACACACATATATTCCTTGATTCTTTATAAATAGGGAAAGCTAAGAAAATTTATTAGGGTTTAAGCTGTGTTGCATTTTCTAAATTGGCATGCTCTGATTTACTTTGGCATTCTTGAAACTCAGACCTACCTTGTAAGGTAGCAATCTAGAACTTAGAGATGGAAGGTAAGCAATCAGGATTCAAAAATATTGCTTTTGGGAAACAAATTAAGAGGTTGGTAAGTGTAGTTGTGGGCAATGGGAATACAGTTGGAAGTGTACTAGTTTGTTTTTTTTTGGGGGGGGTTGGGGATTGCACACTCAGTTGTGCTTACTCTTGACTGCAGTGATCACTAATGGTGGGATCAGGGGACCATATAGGCTGCTGGAGAGCAAATCTGGGTCAACCGCATGCAAAGCTAGCACCTTACCTGCCTGTTCTATTTCTCTGGGCCTGAAATTGTACTTGTTTAAAAAAAATGTCAAATATGTGACCTTTGCCACCATTGATTTCTCAAAGATGCTTTCAAGAAAAGCATCTTTGTCCTTACTAGCTTACTTATGTTTTCCTGTTTAATAATATAAGATAATCTGATTACTTGGTACTATTTTTATCTTTATAGGTTTTAAAAAATCCGGGTTTTTTTTGGGTCACTTGATGATGGTCGGGTTGCCTTTTGGCTCTGCACTCAGGAATTATTCCTGGTGGTACTTGTGTATCGGGAAGATCATATGAGGTGCCAGGATCAAACCTGGGTCTGCTGTATCCAGGGCAAGTGCCATACCTGCTGTACTATCTCTTCAGCCCCATAAAGCTAATTTTTTTATCATTTAGTATTTGGTTGGTTGTGAAAGACTTGTCATAGTCAATCATTGATGAACTTGATTCAGAACTGTGTTAGCACTGTCTGTAGCACTGTCCTCCCGTTGTTCATAGACTTGCTCGAGCGGGCACCAGTAACGTCTCCATTGTGAGACTTGTTGCTACTGTTTTTGGCATATTGGATACACCACGGGGAGCTTGCCAGGCTTTGCCTTGCGGGCGAGATAATCTTGGTAGCTTGCCAGGCTCTTTGAGAGGGGTGGAGGAATTAGACCCTAGTCGCCCCAGTGCAAGACAAAAGCCCTATCTGTTGTGCTATCGCTTCAGCCCTACAGCAGAACTGTGGTAGTATTAAATAATTTAATAAAATAATAATTTGACTTTTTGTTGTAAAATAATCCTTTATTGAAACAGTTCCCTTTGTAGTCCTTAATTAGAGGGCATTCCATTGCATCAATGTTATTGATATGAGGATGGGATCTATCAACTTTCTAGCCCTCAAAACTGCGCAGGATCATTTTTAGAGATCCAGAAAGCTCCCCTTCCCTTCCCTTCTCCCTCCCTTCCTTCCTCCCTCCCTCCCTTCCTTCCTTCCTTCCTTCCTTCCGTTTTTATTGAAAATGTGAAGGGAGAGAAAGAAGAAATAAGAGTTTGAGAGATATAGAGACAATCAAAGAGACATAGAGATAAGCGAGATACAGATTCAAGGGAGAATACAGGTTTGAAGAGCAAACCTCCAGAAAGTTTCTAAGTCTCCAAAGATCTTTGACTTTATTTTTCTTTTAAAGAAATAGTGACATTTGCATCAAAAGCAATATTTCCACTATGCTGAGGGTTTCGGAGATAAGGACAGAAACTTCATTGTGGGCTTGTTTATTCTAATGGCTAGTCTCACCTTAATTCTTAGACCCAGTCACCGGTTGTCTTGGCATTGTCACCACCAGTGGGGAAGTCAGTGACACATTTTACTTTTGCTCCCAAGATTGGACCCCTGGCTCTATCTGCAAATTTCTTGAATTTGGTTTTAAAATATTCTAAACTTATCATGTTAAGCGAAATGACTCAGGAAGAAAGGGTTAGATATAGAAAGATTGCATTCATCTGGGGAACATAAAGTAACAAAATAGGAGACTAACACCCAAGAATGGCTGAGATTAGTACCAGGAAGGTATATGTGCATTATTTATATTCATGTACATGTGCCATTGTTCAAGTTACTGAGCTCAAAACATTAAAGGGAAGTTGTTTTGTTTTAGGGCACACACAGCTGTGCTCAGGGTTTTTACTTCTGGCTCTGCACTCAGGGATCATTCCGGTTGTATTTGGGAATCATGGAGTGCCAGAGACCTGAGTCGGCCATATACAAGGAAGATACCCCACTTACTCTATTATAATGAGTGTCATTTTAAATGAAAAATCGTAAGAAATCATTGTTTCCCCTGTTGAATGCTATTTAATAATAGTGTGAAAACAGTGATTTTAAAATTATATAAATATTTCTTAAAAATTATTAAGCATTTTTAAAATAATTTCTTTAGCAAAGATGAAAATGGAACTATAAGCCTTGACCCGGTAATTATTGTCAGGCATAAATAAAACAATTTGGATCTTTAGCATGCCACAGGTTTTTTACTTTGAAAATTTAGAAGAAAATTTGAGTGTTATAAACAGATGTAGTACTATACATTATTCTCTGAGCTGGTGGGGTGATTGCGTTGCACTTGGCCGACCCAGGTTTGATCCTAGGCACCACATGTAGTCCCTGAGCACTGCCAGGAGTGATTCCTGAGGGCGAAACCAGGAATAAACCCTGAGACCTACAGGGTGTGACCCCTCCCCCAAACCAACCCCCCCCCCAAAAAAAAACCCAAAGAAATGAACATTATTCTTTTCCTTTTCCCTCCTCCCTCTCACTTTAATTTTTTGTTTGTTGGTCTTTTTACCACACCTGGCTATGCTCAGCACTTCCTCACTCATATCTCTCCCCTTACAAATCATTTCTGGTAGAGCCCCGGAGACTATTTGATAAACATTTCTCAGGACATATTTTATTTTACTCACTTTTCTTTTGTTTCTGAGCCACACCTAGAGATGCTCAGGGGTTACTCCTGGCTCTGCACTCAGGAATCACTGCTGGCAGTGCTTGGGTTACTATATGGATGCTAGGTATCAAACCCACATTGGGCACTTGCAAGGCAGGTGCCTTACCCGCTATACTATAACTCCAAGGACATGATTTTAAAAGGGTACTTATCTCACAAAGTATATGATACCTACCAAGTTTAACAGTTTATTCTTCCACATGTTGTAATTTTTTCTACGTTTCATTTTATCACTGGTTACCGTTAAAAGTAATAAATCTTAGACAAGTTAATGTGTTAAACATCTCAGATTTATCTTGGTTTTCTTATACTACTAATGAGGTTGAATTCCCGCCTTTTGACCTCTTCAGTATTCTTTAAAAACAGAATGTGACTTCGGGGGCTGGGTTGATAGTACAGCAGGTAGGTGGCTGACCCAGGTTTGATCTTAGGCACCCCCATATGGTACCCCCGAGCCCTGCCATTAGTGATCCCATAACTCAGAGCCAGAAAGAAGTAAGCCCTTAGCATGGCTGATGTGGCTAAAAAACAAAATAAAAACAAAAAGCTTCTTCATACACTTGCCCATTTTCCATCACAGTGTTCAGAATTTTGTCATTAATTTTGTTTTATTAAAATGTTTAAATTTAAAAATTTGATCTTCTGTAATTTGAAATTGAAATCTTTAGCTTTTTGGAAGCCATTCTGCAGTCCTAATTTCATTCCTAATTTTCACTAGTCTTTTTTAAGAATGTTGTTTGTTTTTGGGTCATACCCGGTGATGCACAGGTGTTACTCCTGGCTCATGCACTCAGGAATTACTCCTAGTGGTGTTTGGGGGACCATATGGGATGCTGGGAATCGAACCCGGGTCGACCACGTGCAAGGCCAACTCCCTACCCGCTGTGTTATATCACTCCTGGAGCGTTGGCCTTGCACACAGCCAGCCTGGCGGAGCCTGTTCGATTCCTCCACCCCTCTTGGAGAGCTCGGCAAGCTACCGAGAGTATCTTGCCCGCATGGCAAAGCCTGGCAAGCTACCTGTGACATATTCGATATGCCAAACACAAGTAACAAGTCTCAAAATGGAGACGTTACTGGGCCCGCTCGAGCAAATCAATGAACAGTGTTTTTTTTTTTTTTTGTTTTGTTGAGAATATTAGTATAAAGAGACTGCACTTAATTATTTCTTGTACTAACATTTGTTGGTTTGGTGGGACTTTTCTTTTTTTTGTTTGTTTGTTTGTTTTTGGGTCACACCTGGTGATGACAAGGGTTACTCTTGACTCTTTGCTCTGGAATTAATTCAGGGGACCAAAGGAATGCATGAGATTGAATCCAGGTCAGTTGTGTGCAAGGCCAACACACTACTATTGCTCTGTTTCCTTTTTCTTTGTTTTTTGAGGCTTGGAAATTTTTCTCCTATTCTGAGTTTGATACATATTTATTTAGATTTTATTCTTATAATCTTTTGTTTCTACTTTGAATATTCCAGTAATTTTGTTGTTTTGGGTTTTTTGGTCATACCCTGCAGTGCTTAGGACTGACTTAACTCCTGCTTCTGCACTCAGGAATCACTCTTGGCTTTTCTCAGGGAACTGTGAGCTGAGGGAGGATCGAACCTGGGTCAACTGCGTGCAAGGCCAGCATCCTATTCGCTGTGCTATCTCTGGCCCAGGTTTTTGAGCAGTTTAAATTGGGGAAGATAAAATGTAAGGAAAGAATAATTCATAGCCAAACAGTTTTTCAAACCTATCTTTGAATCTGCCTACCTTCTATCATTTGGTTGTTTGAAATGCTACAACTAACATTTCATTTTCTGAGTATGTCATTTTGATGAGTTGTGTATTAAATTTCAGAAATAATTTAGTATTGTTGCTGGTGGCTCTCTAAAGTGGGGCGTGAGGGAGGTAGACTCCAGGATAGAGTCCTTCCCTCTTTGCTGGACCCAACAGGCCACCAGGGCTAAGGGAAATGCCAGGTCAGTTTCAACCTTGGCAAATGCCAGGTCAGTTTCAACCTTGGCACAGCATTTTAGGTCTCTCACGGAAAAGAATTTTAGGAAGAGTTGAAATAGTGAAGTAGGGAAATTTTTATTGTGTGAGACTTGCTTAGAAATATGTGAGAGGAGAAGATGAGGGGAAAATGTTTTCAAGAGAGAACACGAGTTTCTTCAGAGTGGAAATAAGCAATGAAACATACAGACAAGTGAGATTACTATTTAAGGGAGAATATAACATGAAGAGCAAGGAAGGAGCTTTTATATAGTTCTTCCAATTTTTTTTTTTGCCATGAGTTTTGCAAACAAAGATTAATCTGATGTTTGTTACAGGGAAGCCTTGTGCTGCAGCTGATCTCATAATCTCATCTCTTGCACTGTTTATATATAGTCTCTTAATATCTCAGGTTCTTCTGTAGCTTCTTTCTGAGGGGTCCTCCCTTTTCTGGCCAGATTTCTGCCTCTGGGTGGTGCCATAGTTTCTCCTTTTCAGAGAACTCAGGATTTGTATTTCAAAGGGATATGGTTTTCATGCCCTTGGGCTACTTCATAGTTTGGGTATCTCTTCTTAAGTTTTATTATTTCCCAAAAGTACTTTTAGTCCCGCTCCCCCCACTCTCGCTCCTGACACTTTGGTGGGAAAAAAAAACTGAGATTTTTAGAGATGTGTTGAGCCCTAATTTATTAGTCATTTGAGCTTAGACAAATATAATCTCTTTAAACTATTTAGTGCTCAGGGTTTATTTCTGGCTCTGTACTCAGTGATCACTTCATGCGGGGCTCAGGGTGTTGGGGGTTGAATCTAGGTTGGTTGTGTGCAAGGCATGTGCGGTATCTGCTGTACTATCCTGTCCCAATTTTCTTTTAAAAAAGGAATTATCTTTAATAAAAATACCTTATTTGTAGGGTTGATAATGTGAGGTAATAGAGGTAACATGAAAAGTCATTTTGAGACACTTTAGTTTAGATGCTAGCTTACTCTATCTTTAGCACTGTCCTGCACTGCACTTAGCACTGTCCTCCCAGTGTTCATTGATTTGCTCAAGCAGGCACAGTAGCGTCTCCATTGTGAGACTTGTTGTTACTGTTTTTTTTTTTTTTTTTTTTTTTTTTTTTTTTTGGCATATCGAATGTAAGGGGAGCTTGCCAGGCTCAGCCGTGCAGGCGGGATACTTTCAGTAGCTTGCCGGGCTCTCCAAGAGGGACAGAGGAATCGAACCCGGTAAGCCACGTGCAAGGCAAACGCTCTACCCACTGTGCTATGCTCCAGCCCTACTCTATCCTACTTGAAATAAACCGCAACTAAACCTTACTTTAATTCATTTAGTACTGTGACATATCTCTGATGTTCTGTCCCTCTGGTAATCTTCCCAAAGGAGGGAAACTTGTTCTTTCAGGAACCTATTCTGGTATGTATTTGTTATTCTTTATTGAAAGTATTTAATGAGATGAATAAATTTGACACTTTAAGTTGCTACTTAATCTACAGTAATATATATAGTATATCTGTCACTGTCACTGTTACCCCCATTGCTCATTGATTTGCTCAAGCAGGCCCAGTATGTCTACTATTTATTTTTAATAAAAACATAGGGCCACTGCCCCTTTCCTATCCTTCTCTCTCTGGCAGTTCTCGGTTTGATGTTTAGGGTTTATTTGATGCTGGTGATTGAACCTTGCACATGCTTGGCATTTACTTTATCACTTGAATTTTCTCGCAACCCAACTTTCCCTTTTAACAATAAAATGAAAGTGCATTTGAAATGTTTCAGTTAAGATATTAGTAAATCTTCTAGTTATATTCCTCTACTTAAAATAAACTGATGATTTAAGTATCAAAACCATATAGTGACTCAGAAGTCACATTTATCTGTATTACTCAAAAGTCATGATTACATCTGTATTACTTTTAACTCCATTCCCACATGTACTGAAGGTAGCTATTCCTATTAGTGTCTTGTATGTCCATCTAAAGTTCTTGATTCAAAAATAACAAACGTATACTTTTACAAGTATATATATATATATACTTGTATATATGTATTTTTAAAATTTATTTCACAAATGACAGCAAATTGCATACTGCATATTTTTTTTGGGTCCTTTTCCTCTTACCTAATTCTTTTTTTCCCTTACCTAATTATTGTGTTATTAATCTATATTAGTATGTGTGTAAACTCAAAAAGGGGAGCAGCACTCTATCTCTCCCATTGCCTGAGTTCGGTAGTCTCATGCCACTTCCCTCACCTCGGGGAGGCCGATGGCGATGGGTAGGTGAAGGAAGGAATGAGGGCCAGGCTGGTTGGTCTCAGTTGCAGTTTATTCCAATCTCATCTCCATTCACTCCTGTCTTTCTCCCTCTGTTTCTCTCCCCAGCCATGCTACTTCATTCTCCTTCTGTCTCCCTCAATCTCCTTCTCCTCCTGGCTCTTGAATCTGGATCTTGATCCCCCAGCCCCCTCTTATAGTGTAGTTAAATTACAAAACCATGAGGGGTTGAGGCTTACGTATAGGTGTGGTCAACAATCAATAGGGGTAAAGTTCTTTCCCTCAGGGAAAGCCGCTTCTAGGACAGATTCTCTTTTAGGAGGTGGACCCACCCTAGAGCGGAATCCCATGGGTGTGTTTCTTCTCTCCTTGTCCACCAAACATATAAGCATTCATAATATTAATCATTTTGTGTGGACACAGTAAGAGATATATTAATCTTATAGAATTGCTCTCCTGGGTCATCTTGATCTCAGACTACAGTACTCAGGCCAGATTAGTCTTTCCTATCCTTAGCAGGGTCCTAGTCTCGTTGTTACTTTTGGATCATGATAGCATCTGTCCATGACCATGTTCTCAACTTATAGTTGAGTGTCGTGGCACTTTGGCCTGGTCCATTTTAATGTCAGGGTAGCTTATAGCTTGCCCTGGATCCATTCAGTCCCTTGTAGGGACCCTGCTTAGGGGAACTAGAAACTAGGGGCAACTGAGGCTTAAGTCAAGAAAGCAGATGCCCGGGAGTAAATAGTATTCGAAGCCAGTTAGATCCTAAGTTACAAAAGCATAATATAAATTGTCTTTCTGTGTCTATACAAAAGGACATTGCTTTAAAGTAAATTATTCAAAAGATATAAGGAAGGGAATGCCCTGCCACAAAGGTAGGGTGGGATGGGGGGGATGGAGGGTGGGAGGAATACTGGGACTGGTGGTGGTGGAGAATGGGCACTGGTGGAGGGATGGGTATTCGATCATTGTATAACTGAAACCCAAGCACAAAAATTTGTAAGTCTACAACTGTACCTCATGGTATCTCACTAATAAAAATTAAAAAAAAAAAGTAAAGCCATGATTTAAATAAAGTATGATAAAAAAAAGATATAAGGAGAGGAGAAAGGCACTATTAGCTTACAATACAAGTTCAGCATCCCAGAAGAATCTGACCTTACAAATTAACAGAGTCTGATTAGGGGGAAAAGCTGATTAACTGGTTGGGGAAGAGAGCATAGAGAAGTGGTTACAGATAAAGGAATGGGAGCACTGTGATGGGTGTAACCCGATAAACCTAAGCTCCTTGTGGCAAGGGAGAAAGGACAAATCAATGTTATCCTACAAGTATGTGAGGAGCTTATTCTTTATTACCAATGCTTGGGATTTCACGGCATGATGTGCCATTGTTTATTCAGGTAACCTCTTTTGACGCACGTTTAGATTTATTTTCAGTCTTGTCATTATGAATAATGTACAGTGAACATATTTTTGAATATTTTGTTAGCATGGAATTGTTTCATCAGGGTTATTCTTAGAAGTGGAGCAGGTTTATGTAATTTTGTTAGATATTGAAAAATTCCTTTCCACATGGTTATATCATTTTTATTTTTCATTAATAGTGTATGTGAATGTCAGAGGACATCTCCAGTCTTACCAGCAGAGTATTGTGATCAAACCTAGAGGTGTTCATTTGCCTTTCTAACTATGTTGAATACTTTACATGTTTTTTTGGGGAGATGGGAACTCTCCCAAGCGGTGTTTAGGAGGTTTGGGTTCACTCCCTGGTGATTTTTGGCTAACTGGGCCAGTGATTCAAGTGCCCAAGAATACCATGCTGCTTGGATCCTGAGGTCTCAGAAGATTACCTGGACCAACCTGAAGACCATATGATGCATATCAAACTATGTTTACATGCAGAAACTCTGCTTTAATCCCAACTTTTTAAAAAGTCTTTATTTCTTCATTTTTTTCCCCCTTCTGAGGATTGCTCTTGCCTTGGTGCATTCTATGTGTGTATGTGTTGGGGATGGGGCAGTGGGGGTGGTTATACTATCTTTTTTTTTTTTGGTAGTATGTAGAAATTTATAGTATAATGTAGACTAAGGATAAAATAAGTACCTATAGTTTGTATTTTCAGTTAGCAAACTCTTAGCTCTTTTGATCACTAAGAAAACTGACTTTTTATTTATTTTTTATTTATTGAATCACTGTGGGAAAAATTACAAAGTTTTCAGGTTTAAGTCTCGGTCATGCAATCATCAAACACATTTCTCTTCACCAGTACTTATTTTTCACCACCAAGAACTCCAATATACCCCCCTTCCACCCCTCCCAATGCCTGTGAGGCAGATGAATTCTAATTAATACTCTTATCTACTTTGATTAGATTGATTCTTTGACAAAAGATGCACCATTATTGTTTAGAGTTTACACCCCCAAATCAGACCTGCTGAAAAGGCATTGTGAAATAATTTGTTTTCTACAGCTGGTTACAAGAACCAAATGATGTTGTGCGGCCGCGGTTGTGGCTGCGCGATTTTGGACTTCTGATATTTTACTTATTAAGCCTGGAAGTATTCCTGCCGAGAGCAAGATAATTATGAGATTGGTTTCTGTGGCTTTGGAGGCATGGTGCCGTGGATTAACGCATAGTCCATTCACTTTTCTGGGTTATACTCTCTTTTAAAATTTCTTTTTTTAAATTTTTTCTTTTGACTTTTGCACCACACCCAGCAGTGCTCGGGCCTTACTTCTGGCTCTGTGCATGGGACTCATTTCTGGTGGTGATCAAGGGACCATATGGGTCCTGGGGATTGAACCTGAGTCAGCTGCGTGTAAGGCAAGTGTCCTACCTATTGTACTTTCTCTGGCCCTGTAACAGTTTTTATTTTTACATAGTCATATATGTAAAATATGGAGCAATAGCACAACAGGCAGGGCGTTTGCCTTGTACGTGGTCAGTCAATCCGGGTGACCCAGGTTCGATTCCTCTGCCCCTCTCGGAGAGCCTGGCAGGCTACCCATGACATATTCAGTATGCCAAACACAGTAACAACAAGTCTCACAATGGAGACATTACTGGCCTGCTCGAGCAAATCGATGAACAATGGGAGGACAGTGCTATAGTCAAATAAGAACAACTTTAACTTTTCCAGATTATAAAGGAAGTATCACCCATTTTCCTTCTAATGTGGGTATTTCAATTTTTACATTCAGATAATGGATACATTTGGTATTTACCCTAGTTATTGTGTGGGGTGTAAATTTGCTTTTATGTTTTTCCAAATGTTTATCTAGTTGTTCTGATACCTTTTGTTACTGTTGTCTTAAGTAATTTGAGAAACCACTTTATAATGTCAAAATTTCCTTAAATTTTTAAAGATCTATTTCTGGACTTTTTATTCTGTTCTCTTGATTCAGGGCTGGAGCAATAGCACAGCGGGTAGGGCGTTCGCCTTACAAGCGGCCAACATGGCCGACCCGAGTTCGATTCCTCCGCCCCTCTCGGAGAGCCCGGCTAGCTACCGAGAGTATTCGATATGCCAGACACAGTAACAATAAAGTCTCCAATGGAGACGTTACTGGGCCCGCTCGAGCAAATCGACGATCAACGGGAGGGCCTTTACCTTTACCTTGATTCATGTGTCTGAATCCGAAGCTTAGTCTAGTTTTGAAATAAACCTTATTTTAAGCTTTGTAAGAAAATAATTTTATTAAAATGAACCCTATACACAGAAGATACACAGAAAGTGTTTTTTTTATTAGAAGTCTTTTGTTCAAGGCAAACTTGAGATACCTTTAAATGAAACATTTAAAGGAAAATGACCATTTTTGGTTTAGAAGATTTTAATGTTTTTTTTTTTTTTTTTTTTTTTTTTGCTTTTTGGGTCACACCCGGCGATGCACAGGAGTAACTCCTGGTTCATGCACTCAGGAATCACTGCTGGCGGTGCTCAGGGGACCATATGGGATGCTGGGAATCAAACCCGGGTCGGCTGCGTGCAAGGCAAACGCCCTACCCGCTGTGCTATCGCTCCAGCCCCCAGATTTTAATGTTTTGCTGCCAGTTGTGCTGGAAAATATGCTACTTTCCAGATTGTAGCTCTTTAAAATTAAGATGGATTATTTAAAATGCACTTTTTCAGCTGTAATATATTTTGTGTGTTTAGCAACCACATGTTGCTGGGGGCTACTTTTTGGACAGCACGGGCATGGAACATTTCTAACATTTCATAACACAACTTTGCATTTAACATGGGTCTAGTGCTAGGGTCTAGGCAGATAAACAAGCCCAAACTGAGAAGTGGAAGGTAAGGAAATAATGAAGCGTCAAAATGAGGTAGCACAATAAAGGCTATATAACTTATAAAAACAGCCTCATTAAAAAAAGAATCTGAATTTTGTTAAGGTAATTTCTGTTAACTAATATGTCTTGTTTTAACTATTATTGTTTTTCATTTTGCAGTAGTTAGTACTATTTAGGTCACGGTCACTGTCACTGTCCTTGTCCTCCCGTTGTTCATTGATTTGCTCAAGTGGGCCCAGTAATGTCTCCATCATGAGACTTGTTATTGTGTTTGGCATATCGAATACGTCACGGGTAGCTTGCCAGGCTTTGCCGTGCTACTCTCGGTAGCTTGCCGGGCTCTCCGAGAGGGGCGGAGGAATCGAACCTGGGCTGACCAGGTCAGCCGCATGCAAGGCAAATGCCCTACCAGCTCTGCTATCGCTCCAGCCCACTATTTAGGTAGAAAAGGAAAAAGTATGTAAAAGAAGTATGTAAAGAAAAAGGTTACTTAAAAAATTAAAAATGTAGTTCTCTTTTGTTTTTTATTCCTAATTTAAAAAAAAATTTTTTTTGGGGGGGGAATTTAGTCTATACCTGGCATTGTTTAGGTCTTACTCCTCTCTCTATGCTTGACAGTGGCCACATGCAAGGCAAGCTCCAAAACCTTTGTACTTATATCTTCAGACCGAGTTTAAAGAATTTAACAATATATATAACATCTAGTTCTATAATGATAGTCATATGTAGATATTTAGAAAATGCTTAAGATACTGAAAGATTTTCAATCATTGGTCTGATGAAGATGAGTAAATAAAATTTTTTTTGGAAGTGTAAATATCTTAAGAAATCAGCAAAATATGACTGGGATATGTATGATAATGGTGATAGGTAATTCAAATATTTTATCTCTAGATCACCTCAATAAGATCATGAGCTGAATATTACTGACTTGAGGTCTCTTAAATTTTTTTTTAATGAATATTTGTGAGGTTGTTACAAAGCTATTCATGATTGGGTTTCAGTCATACAATGATCCAATGAAACCCATCCTTCCACCATTATACATGTCCCACCACCAATGTTTCCCTGTTTCCCTCCCACTCACCACCAACACCTCTCCCCTACCTCCCCCCCACCCCCACACACACCTTTTCTTTCTCCTTTTGTGCATTATGGTCTGCAATACAATTACCAAGAAGTCACTGTGTTTGTTCAGGGTGTTTAGTATTTTTATCAGAAAGGTAGGGCTAGAGTAGCTTTTTAACTGTGTGGCAGCCTGGCATGTGGCTGTGACTGCAGAGGCTTTCGAAAGTACGGGGAAGTGAGAGGAGGTAATCCATCCAGATCCTGAGAAAGCCTGGAGATTTCAGTCACAAAACCCACATGGTGGGGCATGGCAGCAGTTTTGGATTGTGGAAGCAAGTGGCTGCCAGGACCTCTGCCTGGGTGGGCACCGGGCTGACCAGCCCCCCATCTGCCCCTGATTTTCCCTGGTCTGATCAGCCTTGTGTGGGTCTGAGATTAACTCTGGATTTTGATCTCTTTTGAGATTTATGTATAGGGCTCTAGTAGAAGGCTGGTAGAATAGCTTATATGTTGGTGCTGGAGTTGGTTTGTAGGGGTGATTGCTGGTACTTCCAGGAGTATGGAGAAGCTGGGAAGGTAGCCCATCCTGCATGCCAGAATTTTCAGCAGATTTTATCTCAGTGAAGTTGGACTAAAGTTGGTGGAGTTCAGCCTGGGACATGACGGTGATTATGGATTGTAGAAGCAAGCTACTGCTGGGGGCTTTACTTAGGCTGGCACCAGACTGACTTGCCCCCCTCTGATTTACCCTGGTCTGTGAACAGCCATGCACGGGTTAGAGATTGACTGCAGCTTTTTATGTCTTGTGAGATTTTATTTATGGGTTTCTGAAGCAAGGTCTATACAAATGAGCTTGTATAGCTGAGCTGGAGGTGGATTGTGGGTGTGGCTCCCATATATTTAATTTGGTGGCTTAATTTCTTGGGAAACTTGGTCTCGAGTTGTTGGGGTCTGGCTAGAGGCACAGTGGAAATTTTGGGGTATCAGGAAGCCTGAAGGCACCATCAGGCTGCTGATGCAGTCGCCCCATGGGTACAGGTTGAGCTGGCAGCACCACACCCCTTGGGAGGTCTTACATTTTGGTAGGCTAGATAAGGAGTCAAGTAACTGTAAGGCAAAGTCCTTTTAATAGCAATTCCATGTAATTTTACAAAAACTGGTAATTAATGTCTCTTGCACTTAGGAAAATTACAGAGAAGATGTTAAGTACTCAATAAAGAGATTCAAATGGGAGTATAAAGAAAATAAATTTGGTAAACTGAAACTAGTTCCATAGAATTCAGTTATATATAATTTATTGTAAAGAAATCCTGAATTAAGTTCTCACCTAATTTGCTTGCTTTATTTTAACTGCAGCAGATCAGAAAAGTACAATCCTTGGTAACTTAGAGGGCTTCCCTGAGATTTTAGGCAGGCAACTTGGAGAATTTGGTAGAAATTTAGGAGTCATTTGTATAACAATTTGTATAACAAATTTGAGTCTTATAAATTTGTTAATGAGTCAGATATTTGTTATATAACTAACAACTCTAAAGCATTTATAAAGCATTAACTTTAAAAATGCTTTTAAGGAGATAGTTGGATAGTTGTTAAATTTGTTTTCTTGAGCACATATTGGCATTAGTAATAGTATTGTTAGAATTTTTTTCTCACTTGAGGGTGAGAATCACCCTCTTTGTCATAACCAAGATGTGGTTATAATATTTCAATGACTTTTGAAAGGCAGGTTATTATCTATAAATATTATTTTATTTCCTCTCCAGTATTGTGTTAAGTTTAAGTGTTAGCTTCATCTTAATTGAAATGCCTTGTAAAAACTTACATACCAGCTGTGGGAGCACAGCCCTATTTTGGTTTTGCCCTCAAGGATGCTTCATTTTAATGGTGAACATGTGGATATGTATATCCACACCTGGAGATGCTCAGGGGTTACTCCTGAGTCTGTGCTCAGAAATTACTCCTGGCAGTGCTCAGGGGACCATATGGTATCCTAGGGATCAAACCTGGGTTGGCTCTGTGCAAGGTACATGCCCTACCTGCTGTACTATCTTGCCAGCCCTAACCAGTGTGCATAGCATAGTGATGGGGGTCTCAGAATGTCTGAGCATCCAAATACGACATTTTAGCTTATTGAATATTTTTGATCGAGGTATTTGAGAATTGGAGTATGCTGGGAAATTTGCTCTTAGGGACATGACAAAAACTTCCTATTAAAGGTAAAGGTAAAGGTAAAGGCCCTCCCGTTGATCGTCGATTTGCTCGAGCGGGCCCAGTAACGTCTCCATGGGAGACTTTGTTGTTACTGTGTCTGGCATATCGAATACTCTCGGTAGCTTGCCGGGCTCTCCGAGAGGGGCGGAGGAATCGAACTCAGGTCGGCCATGTTGGCCGCTTGTAAGGCGAATGCCCTACCAGCTGTGCTATCGCTCCAGCCCTCTATTAAAGGTGTTCCCCTAATATTGAAAGAAGGAGCATCCTTAGCTCTGAAAATGAAGAGATAGAGTGGAATCATCGGGCATTGCTAATAATTTTCTTAGTTTCCTACACTTAGCTTATCCACTTTGTCAGATCATATCTTTATACAACTTAGACTCTCAAATTTAGTGTAAGTACCAGAAGTTGAACTTTTTGTATGTTTTGGGCCATACCTAGTGGTGCTTAGGGCTTACTTCTAGCTTTGTGTTGAGGGTTCATTCCTAACAGGGTTTGAAGGATCATATTGGATGCCAGGGATCTGACCCAGGTCGGCCATGTGTGAGACAAGAGCTCTTCCCGCTCTACTATCTCCCCAGTGCCTTAAGTTGAACTACTTATTTATTCATTTATTTCGCTTTTTGGGTCACACCCGGTGATGCACAGGGGTCACCTCTGGCTCTGCACTCAGGAATTATCCCTGGCGGTGCTCAGGGGACCATATGGGATGCTGGTAATTGAACCTGGGTTGCCCCCGTGCAAGGCAAACGCCCAACCCGCTGTGCTATCACTCCAGCCCCGAACTACTTTTTTAGACAAGATTGGGTACTTTCAGCATGGTATGGCCGTAGATCTTCTTTTTTAAAATATAACTTTATTGAGTCATTACAGATATTGAATATTCCAACACCAGTCCCACCATCATTGCATCTTCCCACTACCATTATTTCCAATTTTCCCAACCACCATTGAGCCAGCCCCCATAGCAGGTCCTCAGTAATTATTTTACATTGCTTGTTATAATTTGCTAAAAGGATGATGAAAAAATGTTTCCTTAGAAGATTAGTGTAGATTGTTGTATTTTACCATGGAACTCTTAAACCCTTGTGTAAGGGATTAATTACTAAAATGTTACAGTTAAAGTTAAGCCTTCTGTGTTTACATTTTGCTAATCGAGATCAGTTGCCTTCTACATTCCATCCTGTCCAATCTGGTGTTCTTTCCTGGTTTATCTGTATTACAGAGTTTGAGATGTCACACAGCCAAAATCATGGCCACGCACTCCAGGGTATCCATAATTTTTACCCGGGGGATACAGCTGGAGTTAAATAAATTCTTAACTGACTGGCGACTTTGGAGAATATGTATGACTGCCAGGCTTCTGGAGATACTGGGAGGTAGCCCACCCCTGACCCTATGAAAGCTGGAGATTGCAGTCACGAAATCTACATGCCTGAGATTTTCTTTCTTTTTTTTTTTTTTTTCTTTTTGGGTCACACCCGGCAATGCATGCACAGGGGTTACTCCTGGCTCTGCGTTCAGGAATTACCCCTGGTGGTGTTCAGGGGACCATATGGGATGCTGAGAATCGAACCAGGGTTGGCCGAGTACAAGGCAATTGCCCTACCCGCTGTGCTATTGCTCCAGCCCTATGCCTGAGATTTTCAACAAATTAATTTCTGGATGAGGCTTATTCAAGGAGTGAGGTCCAGCTGGGAGCATGGCAGCGTTTGCAGATTGTGCAGGTTTTCAGCTGCTGAGGCTCTATTTGTACAGGTGCAGGGGGCTCACCCCTGCCCCCTCGGGGTTGCCCCCTGTGACTCAGCCTTGCATTGGGTCCGGGAGAATTCTGCCACTTGTAGATCTTTTGTGAGATTTATTTCTGAGTCTCTGGATCATGGCCAGTCCCACATGGCACCAAAGATGCCCCATTCATCTCTACATTCTGTGCCCATCTTCAACTTGAAGATTACCAGAATCTTGAATTTATTTTCATATTTTGAAAGAAAATCCAAATCAGTAATTTCTGACTGTCTTTCCTCCTCTTCCTCATCCTCCTCATCCTCTACGCTATGGCCCAGTGCAGCCACTGCCATGATCTCTCAAGTTGAATTTCTTTTATGATCACCTCTGTCAGGATAATGGTAGGAACACATAGTGGCTTTGTGCTTGGAAATGATTCCTTGGAGGTACTCTGACTAAGGATTCGAATTGGGGTCAGCCGCATGCAAGAGTTAGCTTACCTCCTGTTGTTTCTCCAGATCCCACATAAAAATTAAGTAAATTTGATGTTCACAAGTAGTAAACATCACTGCTGAATTCTTAAATTTTATATGCAGTAGCAATCTCTATATATACTTCTATAGGTTTTGAGAGGGTGTACAGTCGTGTGATTTCTTATTGCAATCCAGATACAGAGTAGTTCCATCACCTCCCTGCCTGTTCTTGTAGTTCCTAATTCCTGACCCCTGGCTGCTCTGTTCTGTATCCTAGTAATTTTATCTAAGAATTTCCTGGAAATGAAATCATGGTATAGGGAAGCTTCGAGTCTGATTTCTTTCACTTAGAAGTAGTTTTGATGTTCATTTTATTGTGTATCAGTAGTCACTTCAGTTAGATTGTTGGATATTAGATGCTGTCCTGCCAGTGTCTGCAGATGTTTTTCTTTAATTGTTTCTGTTCACGTGGAGTGGGTTACTTTTATTGACCTGTTTTCAAGTTCCTGATGAATTTTTTTTATCATCCCATCTGTTGCTAATCCCCATTAATGAACATTTTTGTTGTCTTTTCAGATAGAACTGAATTTTTTTTCTTGTAACTTTTATTTTTCTATTAGAAATTTATTTCTGCTACTCATCAAGACTTTTCTGTTTTAGTTCTTTGAATTTAATTGCTTGACTATATTTATAATATGTTAATATGTACATTGAAGTATTTTTTTGCTTGCTAAGTTCAACATTATATACTTGGTATCAGTTTCTATCAAATGCTTTTTTACTAGTTTGCTTCTGATTGCTTTTCTTTTATTTTTAAACATCTTTTTTAAATTTTTTGTTCAAACCGTAGTATACACTGTTTTCTATGTTATGTTTCTTAATGTTTTCTTCTAAGGATGGTTGGTATTTTATTCTTTTGACCTAGTTGGACTCAAACTGCAAACTTTGTTTCCCCTTCAGTATATATATCAGCTGATGATCTTCTAGTTATTTTTTTAACCAGCTTTCTTGGGCAATTTTGTGAGGGAAGGGTGTCTGCAACTGTGTAATTTAATTTGGTGTTCAGGATAACATTGGGACAGAGATCTTACTCATGGAGCTCACCCTCTCTGTTGTTCCTCTATTTCTGGGGATTCCCAACTTTCTAGCTCATCTGTTATTGATGCCCTTTGTCTTCTGATACTGCAAGCCAGTAAGAGCTTGATTTTTTTTTGGGCCACACCTGACAGTATTCGGGGCTTAGTCCTGGCTCTGTGCTCAGAGATAACTCTCAGTGATGGATGGGGGCATTATATGAAGTGGCCAAGGATGGATCCTGGTTGGCTGCTTACAAGGCAAACGCTTTACCTGCAATAGCTCTCGGCCCTAGGAACTTAATTTTTGGCTCCAGAGTATAGGGAAAAGGTTTAGGGAAAGAGAGTGAAGAGGAAGAGATTAGATGAGAACCACAGGAGTCAAAGGGATTCAGGTACATGGGTGGTATTAAGAAATAATAGAGGGCTGGAGCGATAGTACAGTGGGTAGGGCATTTGCCTTGTGCGCGGCCGACCCGGGTTTGATACCCAGCATCCCATATCGTCCCCTGAGCACCACCAGGAGTAATTCCTGAGTGCAGAGCCAGGAATAAACCCTGAGCATTGCCAAGTGTGACCCAAAAAGCAAAAAAAGCTAATTACCCAAACCACAGTCAACAACACTGAAATCGCAATATCCAAGCTTTAATAACCAAATTTAAACGTGCCTGTTAGGGTGGCAGGCTGGGGCTGCGGTGGGGTAGGGTAGGAGAGAGAACTACTGGTGGTGGGAAGTTAACACCAACGATGGGATTAGTGATGGATCATTGTATGTCAAAAACCAAAGTATGAATAACTTTGTAATTCACTGTATTTTAGTGGAATTAAATTTTGAAAAAGAAAAACTTAATTTTTTTCGTTGTATGGTTTGGAGAATATACTAAGTTTAAGGGCTGGAGTGATAGCACAGCGGTCGGGCGTTTCCCTTGCACGCAGCCAACATGGCCGACCCGAGTTCGATTCCTCCGCCCCTCTCGGAGAGCCCGGCAAGCTACCGAGAGTATCTCGCCCGCATGGCAGAGCCTGGCAAGCCTCCCGTGACGTATTCGATATGCCAGACACAGTAACAACAAAGTCTCCAATGGAGACGTTACTGGGCCCGCTCGAGCAAAATCGAGGAACAACGGGAGGGCCTTTACCTTTTAAAATAAAGCATCAGACTCATTCCATAGAATTTTTTTTTGAGGTAAAGTCCTCTATATGAGGGTATCTGGGGTCTCCTCTAGACCTCTGAAACTTGCTGAACAGAGTTTGCTCAGATTTGGGGCCCTTAACTTTTGTGCTTCTTTCACTCCTAATACTAAAATTAAGCATTGTAGCACTGTCCTTTCATTGTTCATCGATTTGCTCTAGTGGGCCCAGTAACATCTCCATTGTGAGACTTATTGTTACTGTGTTTGACATATCAAATACGTCACAGGTAGCTTGCCAGGCTTTGCTGTGTGGGCGAGATACTCTCGGTAGCTTGCCGGGCTCTTAGAGGGTGGAGGAATCGAACTCAGGTCAACTGGGTGGCTATGTGCAAGGCAAATGCCCTACCACTGAGCTATACTTACTTACTAATATTTGTCTTAAATTTCTGACTACTTCAAGTTGTGAACTATTTTTTTTTCTGAACTTTTTTTTTTCTTCACTACTTACCTATGTGCCTGTTTAGTTTTCCTAAACATCTTTATAGTGGTTGAGGAAGGCACTCAGTATAAAAATTTTAAGCTTGATTCTATCATCCTCTGGTTACGCATGGTTTTTCAAGACTGACTTCTTTCACTATTGTATACTTTTGGACTTTCTTTTTTAGGCCACACCTGTTGATGCTTAGGGCTCACTAATTACTCCTAGTGATGCTAAAGGTGCACATAAGGGCTGCTGATAATCAAGCCTGGATTAGCCACATGCAAGTAGGGCGCCCTACTTGCTGCCTGCTATGTCCAGCCCTAGGACACATTTTTTTTCTTTTTTGGGTCACACTCGGCAATGCACAGGGGTTATTCCTGGCTCATGCACTCAGGAATTACTCCTGGTGGTGCTTGGGGGACCATATGGGATGCTGGGAATCGAACCCGGGTCGGCTGTGTGCAAGGCAAACATCCTACCCACTGTACTATCGCTCCAGCCCCAGGACACTTTCTTAAGTGGCTATTTTAAAAATATTTTACCAACATAAATTAAGGCTTACATAATTACTTGGGCAGCACTTTCACAGAAGTTTCCTTTTTTTTTTTTTTAAATTCCATTGTTTTTAATATTTTAAAAGTTGCTTTTACCTGTTCTTTTTCTTTCATTATTGTCTGTGGTAGTGTATGTTTATTTAGTTCCTCTAGTCTTAGTAGTCCTCAAAGTAGCTAAAAATCAGTTCAGTTCCTTATCAATTTATGATTTAATCTGGCAGTTTCTGTGAGGAAATTAGAAAAACTTGTCGAACTTTTTCAAAGCTTTCTAGTAGTTAGATTTGTTGAGATCACTTGACTCCTGGTTTTATTGCCAGATGTTGTGCTTTGGGATGGTTCACTAAGAGATGTCCATAGGAGAAATGGGGAGCAAGGGGGTAATGGCTGGGAGAGTGTCCTACCTAGCCTTTCTAATGGACCCACCTCCTATTTGTATGTGTAGGGAGTGGGGGATGGGGCTGGACTGGGAAAGTCTTCTTTCAGCACCTGCACAGTGGGGATGTCTCACTGGTTTCACTAGGCTGCTGTCAAGCTGCATTTGAGGACCCCTTGGTCTTCACGATGTGGAAACTGGTCCTCACCACCAAATTCCCAGGGAGTCACGGTCTTCGACTGGATTGAGTAATTTCTTTTTATAGGGAAAAAAAATCAGTCTTTGCCTTTGCCCTGCACAGGTTAACATTATTCTGGAAACATGAAGGGAGAAAGACAGAAAACATGGCTTCTCTGGAACAAAGAGAGCCAACGGTACACATCCCCAAGATGAGATCAGGAGAAGCCAGAAAACAATGATTCCACTTGCCTTTTCAAAACTGATTTAATAGGGTCCCCCCACTATGCCACCAAGCTGCCCCTAATTGGTACTTCCTTTGTAGATAAAAGTCTGGTGTCAGGTAAAGGGAAGAACTTTTGGTGATTACATTTCAGATTCTTAATACAGCCTTTTGCTTTTGCTAATCAGTCTCCTCTCATGCACTAGGTAAGGTCCAACCATCTTGTTTTTACATTCATGATTTAGGGACTCTAGGGGCTCATGCCAGAGTAATTAATGTCTTTAATAATATGCATCTTGGTTTTGTTAATTTCCAGAGGTAAACTCATTGCTGACGGCCTCCCATCTACTTGTCTGTTTCGTTTGATACATCTTCTATTTTGTACCTTTCAGGATGGTGCAATCTCTTATTCCTAAGGAGAGAGACTCATGAAATCCCTCAAGATTCTGACCCTTGAGAAATTCTTCCTTCCTGTAGGCTTTTCCTGAAGGCCTTCATGTAGTTCATACAGAATTAAATGTGAATATTCAGGTATTTGCTCTTTGATCCACCACAACTAAGTCATTAATTTGCTTTTTTTTGGTGATTTCGATTTGGGAAAAGTTATTTTTGGGACACATTACTAGCTCAGTGCTTTCTTGCTACTTGTTAATCTATTTCCCCATTCCTCTTGATATTTTGCTTTCTGTATAACAAGTATATGATATTACTATTTAATTCTGTCTTTTCCACTATTTTACCTTTAATTATTAGGTCTTTCTTTTTAATAACCACCGCACTTGAATTACTTTGTTTTCAAAGTCTGAAAAATAAAAACAACTTTATGTGTGATACTTTGATTTATAAGAAATATATTTTGGTTATTAAATAAACAGAATATATTTCTCATACTATTTGATCTTCATCCACAGTTCCTGACCTACAACTCCCCAGAACTTTGAATTTAAGTGTTGAGTGTTGAAAGTATCCCTTGTTCTGATAATGAATGTAACTTTTTTGAAACACCTGATAATGAAAGATGTGGGGTGGAATGGGGCTGTTGCCTAGAGAACCAAATGATAAGAGTGTTGGAACTTACAGTCCTTATCTCTTAAAAGGCTGTAAGGATTTTTTTGGGTGTGGTCACACCCAGCAGTGCTAGAGTTTACTACTTGCTCTGCTCTCAGGGATCACTTCTGGCAGTCTTGGCGGACCATTTAGGGTACCAGGGATTGAACCCAGGCTGGCTGTGGGCAAGCAAGCACCCTACCCACTTAACTATCCCTGCATCCTTGAGACCGCTGTAAGTTGAGGGTCACTAGAAACCAGTGATTTATTTACTTTTTTGTTTGTTTGTTTGTTTGGGGCCACACCTGATGGTTCTTAGAATTTATTTCTGGTGGTTGCTTGCTCGGGGATCATATGTGGTGCAGGGATTGAACTGGGGTTTGCCATCTCTCCAGTTTGGGCCATTGATTTAATCCAGGTTTCTTCAACTGTTTGACACCTGTGGACTAGGGAAAATAAAAATACTTTGCTGAAGGGTGATGAGCAAGCCAGAAACAAAAATCAGTGTAGTATCCTAAGCGTGAAATAGCATAACCATATAGCTGCTATGTGGTTGGGTGAAATTTTTGGTGGACTCCCAGAGAATTTTCATGGCCTGGCACCAGTCTCCAGTTATAGAATGAAGAACAGGGAAACTAGAGTAATGTTATGAAGCCTCCATAAAATCTCAAAAGGGAGCCAGAGTGATAGTACAGTAGGTAGGAGGCTTGCCTTGCAGGAGGCCAACATAAGTTTGATCCCTGGCATCACATAAAATACTATCTTGAGTAAATATTATCAGAATTGAACTCAATTGAGTTGAATTGGTTGTTGGTTTGGGGAAGCCATTGCATGCATTCAAATTAGAACAGGGTCTGGGATCCCCCCAATATACGAATATGTTTATAGAAAAACTTGTGTAATACTACTAGTTATAACAAGATATTAATAGAATACACATAGCCATGAAATAGTGAAGGTTTAAAGAAAAGTTTGTTGGCAATAAAAAAAAATGATACAAATTTACATTTGAAAGAACTTTCTGTTAGTCTGAGATTCCAGTCTAAATTGTAATATAAACAGGATAGAGGTATCCCTCTACCTTTGGAAAGTTTTCACTAAGCCTCTTTTTTCTACTCATTTTCATTAACTGAAAGAAAGTTGGAGAGGATTTTTATTTTGATGACAAAAGGCAAGAAATGAAAATTGCATTTTATTTTATAGCAGTCCCCTAGAGATGTTTGTATTATCTGAAAGTCAATCTGACTTTACAAAGAGTATGCCAATTCGAACATTTTTCAAGATCAAGACTTTATTTTCGTTAGTAAAATCTCATTGTTATGACATTACCAGTATTATGACCTTTTGGCAAAATGAACAAACTTTTGAGACTTGTATTCTGTATATGGAAGCATAAGGCCTATCTTATATAGTGATTGCAAAGATTAAATTGGAGAGTGGTATTTTAATGTGATTATTATCAGTATTAAGCTTTTGTCAAGCAAGTTTTCTTACAGTTTCGTGACTAATAGAATGAACAGTTCCAAAGCTTCACATGAGATCACATGAACACAGTCTTCCCGTTGTTCATTGATTTGCTCAAGCGGGCCCAGTAACGTCTCCATCGTGAGACTTCTTGTTACTGTGTTTGGCATATCAAATACGTCACGGGTAGCTTGCTAGGCTCTGCCGTGCGGGCAAGATACTCTCTACCGGGCTCTCCGAGAGGGGCGGAGGAATCAAACTCGGGTCGGCCTTGCTGGCCGCTTGTAAGGCAAACGCCCTACCGCTGTGCTATTGCTCAAAAAAAAAAATAAGGCATTGTAAATTATACATTTTTTTGTTAATTGTACTTTTAGGGAACATTATATTTACATGCTATATTTTTCTTTTTTTTTTACATGCTATATTTTTGAACAAATAGCAAATATTCAGGGTCTTTAACTTTAGAAATAACATCACTTGGTTGTGATGGATGTTTTATTAATAAGCATCTTTTAGTAACTAAGAAACACATTCTGGGGCCAGAGAGATAGTATAGCAGATAGAGCAATTTTCTTCCTGGTGACTGACCCAGGTTCAATCTCTGACATCCTGTATGTTTCTCTAAGCCCCACTAAAAGTGATCCCTAATCTCAGAGACAAGGAGTAAGCCATACTACTGGTTGCAGCTCAAAAACTAAAAAAGAATTGCATCTGAAGTGATAATTTTGTCTGAAAAAAATCAGTCTGTGAAACTTTTTGTCCTTTTTTCATACTATATTGATGTAAGAAACATGAGATACTCAGATGACAGTTTAATATATTTACTGAGTATAAAGAACACATTATTATACATTTACATAGGGTTAGCAAGTGTAATAGAATAAAATGAAAAGCATCTAAAAGGATTCCTGGTGTTTAATGATATGATTTGTGACCTTTACTGCATGTCTTATATTTTATAATTTAATAAAAAGTCACAGAAATATCAGAAAGTATGTAAAATTCTGTGGCTATTATTTTGCATGGAACAGACTTAAAGGTCAACACTACTCTCTTATGTAGGTTATGGGTGCTACATGTCTGCTTTCAGAGCAGTAGTGTGAGGAAGCTTGAAGTGGGATGGCAGGACGACCTCATCTTTATGACAGTAACTCCAGTGATCCAGAGAATTGGGATCGGAAATTGCATAGTAGACCTCGTAAACTTTATAAACATTCAAGGTAGGTAGAAAATAAGTACTTCACAAATCAAAACTGTGATAAAGTTGATTTTTTTATAAAGAAACTGCATTTGGTTTGGCAAACCCTGTTGGAAAATGGGAGGTGTTTCACCAAATATTTGCATGTTTATATTTCTCTTAAAATTGCATTTAGAAACACATTTCTTTTTAAATTTATATATATTTTTATTTTTGTTTCTAAATGTCACAATTTTAGTTGGCCTCACATATAAGTTCTGTAATTGGCATCTCTTAAAACAGATTAGCCCCTTATAAAAAAATTCTTTAATTTTTATACAGTAAGAATTTACTTTGTGCTCTTAAATACAGGTGTATGTAAATCATACAACATAATTTATAGACTTGTGTTGCTTTTGCTTTCGTGCATTTTAAATTATGTGAATTTATATTGTGTTGTAATCCTAATGCTAAAATTGTTTTATACAGTGACTATAAGTTCATTTAAAGTTCAATTAAAATTAATTTTACGAGGCATTATATATTAAAAATATTCTTTTGTTTTGCTTTCCAGGGACTGGGAGGGAAAAGAGGGTGGGTGGTTTGATTTTTGTGGTGCCAGGGCTGTACGCATGTGAGACATGTGCTCAACATGAAGTGACATTTCTGACCCTTGATAGTATTTTAAAGTTTTCATTTTGACTTAATGAGGAATACATGGTCTAAAATACAATATGATATTTTAAGGTGTTGATTGGAAGCTCATAAACCACAGATTACAGGTATGTAAGCATGTTTTCATCATGTATTATGCTTTATGAATATTTTTAGGGAAAATCATTGAACGTTAACTTGAATGTAAAATTCTCCTGGTTACGAATGTAAAATTCTCCTGATAATCAAGATCATTTTTCTTGAAAAGAATAAAAATATTGTGATACTGATTTTTTTTTTTTCCGGGCCACACCTGGTGGTACTCCAGATTTCCTGCTTTGCTCAGGGATCACTTCTGGTAGTGATTAAGGGAATGAATGTACGTGATGCTGGGAATTGAACTGGAGATAGCATCTTGCGAACATCAATTTGTGATGTTTGATTGCTGTATGATTTTTAACCCATGTAAAGAAATTCAAATCATTTAATGTATCCTACTAGCTATACTGTCTCTCCAGCCCCTGACATCCTTTTTTTCACCCCAAGGGTTTAATGGGCTGCACCTAGCAGCGTTTGACCTACTCCTGGTGGACTTGGGACAATACAAGGTGCCAGGGATCAAATCCAGGTCAGCTGTGTGCAGGACAAACAAACTCCTTGCCTGCTGTACTATTTCTCTGGCCCCCTGACTTCCCTCCCCTCCCCTCCCCTCCCCTCCCCCTCCCCTCCCCTCCCTTCCCCCTCCCCTCCCTTCCCCCTCCCCTCCCCTCCCTTCCCCCTCCCCTCCCTTCCCCCTCCCCTCCCCTCTCTTCCCTTCCCCTACCAAAAATAGTACTTTGAAACTGCTGCAGTAGCTATGAAATACTAATGACTGATTTTTTAAAATAATAACTTTTATTAAGACACTGTGATTCACAAAGTTGTTCATAATAGAGTTGTTTCTGGCATATAGTGTTCCAACACCAGTCACACTGCCATTGTGACCTTCCCTCCAACAGTGTCTTCAGTTCCCTCCCACCCCACTACCTGCTTCCTTAGCAAGCACAGAACAAATTTATGTCATACTGTGCCAACAAAACTCAAAGGAATGGCAAGTGCAATGATCAGAAAATAAATCAATAAAAATCAGTTTGTGATGTCTGAGTGCTTATGATTTTAATCCATATAAGAAATTCAAATCACTTAATAAAATGGAATTTTCTAATTTACATAAATAAGTTTTTAATTGTGGCATCTAAAATATATTGCATTTTTGTTTTTGGATCTCCTTGTGGTAATTGTGCCTTCCCTTTCATGAATAAAACTTTAAAAAATTCTGTGCTAGCATGTTTTAGAGCTTACATGAAATGGTAAGACCTATAAATGTAAAATTTAGTAGGAATGAAGAGAATTTAGAAAATTTGTAGGGGGAAATATGAGTAGGCCTATAAAAGCAGTGTTTTGTCCCAAGAAAGGGAATATTGGTTTATATTTAAAAATAAGTCTGTACACATACTATTAAGTGTCTGCATTAGTAAGTAAAAGATTGTAGTATAGCTCTCTATGGATATACAAGAAAACTGATCAGATAGAGAACATTCAATAAAAATGAGATGTTCCTTCATTATTGGAAATGTACAAAGTCCCTTGGCAAGCTAGGATTTAACATAGTCACTGTCACTGTCTTCCCATTGTTCATCAGTTTGCTCGAGCGGGCCCAGTAATGTCTCCATTGTGAGACTTGTTACTGTTTTGGCATATTGAATATGTCACGGTACCTTGCCAGGCAAGGTAGCTTGCCAGGCTTTGCTGTGTGGGCGAGATACTCGCGGTAGCTTGCCAGGCTCTTTGAGAGGGGCAGAGGAATCGAACTCAGGTTGGCCATGTTGGCTACGTTGGCCGCTTGTAAGGCAAATGCCCTACCACTGTGCTATAGCTCAGCAGGATTTAACATACCTTTCTTAATTTAGTAGAGGGCAAATATAAGCACTGTCAATGAGTGCCATACTCAGTGTTACATGCTTGGAAGTTGTCTTTTTCTTTAAAGAAGTTTCTTAAACTTTTCTTGTAAAACTGGTTTGAAGTTCCCCAAGCTGTTGCCTGTTCATGAAACTTTGTCATTCTTTTGAATCTGGATGATAATCTAACTAGATAATTACATTTTGGTGAGGTGTTCTTTAATTGTGAATTTTGAAACTTCAATGAAATGAACTATATTCTGTCATTCTTTCCTGGCTCATAGTCTATTTGATAGATCTGATGTCAGTCTTACGGACTTTTTTCGTGTATAAGTTTTTCTTGTTGTTTTTTTCTTTTTCTTTTTTTTCCTTGTTTTTTGTTTTATCTCACTGCCTTCAGTATTCTGTTTCTGTCTTAGGTTTTTGTCATTCTGAGCATAGTGTGTCTAGGAATTTTCCTAGTTGAGTCTGTTTTTGATGGGACCCTTCTGACTTCTTGTATTTGGTTGCTTGTATTTCACAACTCTGGGAAATTGTCTTTTAAATCATTTTTATTAATTTTTGAGTGAGATAAACAGTTACAGAGTTATCCATGATTGGGTTTCATGCAGCGTTGCAACAACTCTGGGAAATTCTTAACTAGCTCTGTATAAATATTGGTTCTTCATCAAATTTGCCTTTCTGGTCTGCAGGGACTTTAACGATTATTATATTGTTCTTCTTGAGCTCATCCCATAGTTCTCTGGTGTATTGTTAATTTCTTTTCAAACTTTTTTCTATCTTGTTAATTTTCTAGAGGTTTCAACTCACCTGGGTACTCCTCAGTCTTTTTTTCTGCTCCTGTAATTTTGTTGCTTAGAGCTTCTAATGAAATTTTTACATCACCTACCATAGTCTTAATTTCTACTTGTAGTTTCCTCATTTCACCTCTAATCGTGCCTTGCTGACTACCTGTATCATTGTTTGTTTGATCTAATTAAACATCCTCACCATGTTGTCACTAAAGTCATTTTCTGCCGTTTTTTACAGAGCTGGATGTGTTTGTGCTTTCTGTATTTGTTGTTTTCACTCATTGAAGTTGGTGGGTTCTTCTCATTGAACCAATATTTCTCCATTGGTTTTCTAGTGTTCCTGCTTGCTGAGGGTGAATCATCGCAGTTCTGTCACCCTGGAAGACTTTGAGTGATTAGACTTAGGGTTTCCCTTTTCCTTCTTTGTCCATCTCTACCCAGTGACGAAGTATAACTAGAAGGGCGGAGGAGCAAGTAGAGGTTCAGGAGCTGTGGTGTAGGTCCATTATTGTTGTGGATGGGGTATGTTGATTTTAACTTTTACCAATAAGATGTTTAATTTTTTAATATGGTAGCACTGTAGCACTGTCCTCCCGTTGTTCATCGATTTGCTCGAGCGGGCACCAGTAACATCTCTCAACAAATTGTGAGACTTGTTACTGTTTTTGGCATATTGAATACGTCACGGGGAGCTTGCCAGGCTTTTAATAGAGTAAGAGCTAAAATATTGAATTTATTAATTTGCAAGTGAACACCAAAATGTGTGCTTTTTGATTTTACTCATTTTTGCGGTTGCTGCTTTTCAGTTGATGTTCTAGGAGCCAAGTTACAGTAAGGCAGGTAGAATGCTTGCCTTGCATGCAGTGGCCCCAGGTTCGATCCCTGGTATTCCATCTGGTCCCTGGTGCACTGCTGGGAGTAATTCTTGAGTCCAGAGCCAGGAGTAACCCCTGAGCACCTCTGAATGTGGGGACCCCGCCAAAAAATCACTTGCTCTTCTAGTTTATTTCCTCTGTACTGTTTATGGATAATAATTTTATCTGTAAGATTATAATGGTATAGTATATTATTTGGTGAGGTACATATATGTTATATACTTTATTCCAAGTGAATTATGTATATCTAGTTTTTCATGTATTTTGGCTGATGTACAGTACTGCGTTATGTAGTGCCAGGGTAAAAATAAACTATTATTTGTGTTCTAAAAGCTAGCCACGATTTTACTACTGTATTTTAGTAGCAAACATAGCTATTCTTGATGTGTTTAGCATCAGTAACTTCTTGGTGTTCTATTCAAGTAGATCGCAACAGTATTGGGCTAAGTGAAAAACAGTAAAGAGGAGTATAAATGGAATATAAATAGAAAAATACATACTGGGATTTTTTTTTTTTAAACCGAAAAGACTGTAAAATCCTTTGAACTTTAACTTCATGAAACTGGCTTAGGCACTTTTTATTCCTTTGTATTTAGGAACATGTAATTTGCAAATATTTCCTAATTTAAATAAAAAAAATTTAAACAGTGATTATAATACTACTAATGATAGTTTCATCGCATACATCATTCTAGTGTCATATGTCTGACCAGAACTTAGGATACTTAAAATGGGCTGGATAGATAGTACAGTGGCTTAGTACAGTAGGGCTTGCATACAGCTGGCCTGGGTTTGATCCCCAGCTCCACATACAGTCCCTGAGCACCTCCCTGAGTGGTCCCCACAAAAAAGATTTTAAAAAAAACACAGTTCGACTTTTTAAGATGGTATATTTTTAACTAATAATTAAAAAATTTTAGTATTACTCCTTTATTAGTAATAAAAATAGTAAATTAACTGGTTTTAAGAACTTATGCTCAGTAAGTATCATTTAGATACTTGTTTAGTTTAGGATTTGTTTAGTTCAAGTTTTAGAAGTGTTATTGCCATCACAGATGCTTTTAGTATCTGCATATGGATCATTTAGAAGACAGTATGGCATCTAATTGTGATAGTGAGTTATAGTAAATGTTCATAGAATGAATTCTGAGCAACTCGGTGAAAATAAGACTAAACTAATCCATAGTTAGGGGTAATTTCTGTCAGAACTAGAGCTCTATAGATTGTATTACTGTCCCCAGTAATGAGTGAAAAAATTAAAAATCCCATATGGTCCCCCAAGCATCGCCAGGAGTGAAAAGCCAGGAGTAACCCCTGTGCATTGCCAGGTATGACCCAAAAAGCAAAAAAAAAAAAAAAAAAAAAGAAAGAAAGAAAGAAAAAAAATTGAAAATAACAAACTTCCCATGGCCACCAGTGCTGTCAATGGAAGAACTAATATCTACAAAACACAGATTCATTATTTTGAAATGTTTACATAACACTGTGGTATTTACGAAGCAGCAAGAATAGGTAAAATGAACTCATATACTTAACCCCTAGCTTCAGATTTTCAGCTTATAACTAATTTTGTTCCCTGTATGCTTCTCTCTACTGTTAACGTTTTCTTTCTGATTTTTATACTTTATTTAGATATTTGAGTGAAAAATTAGGCAAAACAGTGATTTAAATTTTTATTTCTCTTGTACACAAGAAGTTTATAGGCAGGCAATACCTGATGTAGAATTAGTTGGCTTAAGAATTTGATTTTCTTAATTTTGATTAATCTTTTCTTAATCTTAATTTTCTTAATTTTATCTCATGATTGCAAGATGGTTATTGTTGTTGTATCAATCACGCTATTGTTGTATCAGTCATGCCCATTTTCTAGATGAGAAGAGAAAGGAGTAAAAGGAACAACAGATAGGGGGTACCACGTGGTGATGGGGATTGAATCTGGGCTGACCTCAGTCCTCTGATCCATCTCCCTTGCTCCAGTGGTTACTATAGTATGTGTTACTAACTTTATGATTTCTCTTTCATCTAGTACAACTTTAATATATTTTCTTTTGAATGTGAGTTTGACGTATTTAATACGGATGTAGAAGACAAGACAGGGAAGCTAATTTTGTCATCTTTGGGCTTCAGAATTCTTGTGATCCTCTGCAAGTGCATACAAATTAATTAAAGTTAAAAATCAATGAACTTTGTTTATGAGTAGTTGTGTTAATACGTATCTAGAGGGTTTGGGTAGCTTGCTGAGGTTAAAGTTTATTTTAGATGTATTTGACCAGAATTATAACTTCTTTAAAAATTTGGGAAGATTTTTTTTTCCTTTTTAAAAAGAAAACATTTTTCAATATAATGTTAAAATGTCTAAATAGGCAGCATGCTAAAAGCTCTTGAATATTTGAATTGGGTCAAATACAACTATTTAAAACTCAGATCTGCAGTCTGCTCAGGTTACTAAAGATAAATGCATCATACATTTAGCATCAGACTTTGCCGCAAGGTTTTAGTCTCACATAGAAATACGCATGCTCATTTCTTCTGAGACTGCGTGAAGAATGAGCTTTCCAGTTTCCCTTTCAAATCACCTCGGCAGTCCCAGCAGCAGTTTACAGATGGGAAACTTTGGTTGTTTTAAACAGTAGTTCTTGAGTGAATATTAAAAGTATTATTACTGTGTAATTTCTAGTTTTAAGGAGAAACTTTACTGCTCAGAACGTGGGTACACAATAAAACATTGAAAAAAAGAAACTTAGCTGCATCTTTAGTTTTTTTAAAACCTAGCAAGCTGGCAGAGCTAGAATTAGCTTTACAGATGGCATTTGACAACATCTACATATCACTAGCTTTATCTCCTGAGTTTTCTTCAGCCTGTCTGTCAATTACGATATCCAATCACTGCACAGAGATGAAGAAATGGGACGATCACAGCTCACACGATGCTGTTTGGTTAGAAACGTCAGTGCTGCACAACCCACGGCTGAGTCAGTGTCTGTGAGAAAATGAACTGAATTAATATGTAGAGGGGGTTGTATCTCTGAACATTTATAGCCTAAACAACCGCAACAGCATTATTACACAGTAGAGAGAGGAAAGCTAAAGGAAGTCTGAAGTGAGGCAGGGAGAGAGTGGGAGTTTGATTGTTCAGAGAAATCTTGAAGATAATGGAAATATCAGATCTGCTAAAGTTTCCTAGTAATGCCCAAGGATGCTGACCTGGCTTTCAGTGCTGCATTGTTTGAAAAAGCAGAGTTCCTATCTACTCTGATTTCAAAATTTTTTTCTTGTTTCTGTGTGTCTACTTTGGCATATGCTAAAGGAAGGTGTGTATTCATTTATTACATGATATTGCTGGGTTATAATTATATACATATATGGATATGAAAGATTGAGAGATAAGTCTGTTTTATCATTTACATTTTGGATATAAAAATCTTAAATATACTAATTGTAATTTAGCTACAATTTGCTTAAAGAGTATGTTTTTATTTTCATGTTTATTGGATTTGCAGTCATAGAACTTCATACAACTTGAATGTGTTATCTTGGCATTTATAAGTATAGAAAAGTTATTTAAGGAAAGACTAATTTTTGAATATGGAAAATAAAATTTAAGATAATGAAATAATTTCCTAGAGAAGTTCAGTGTATTTTTACTTTCACATGAATAAAGGATAAGATGGATCAGTTATGTAGTAGTACTTCACAGAACCAAATATATTTATTTGAAAATATTTTAATTGATTAGAATGACTTTCTGGTCTTTTAGAATACAGTCATTGAATAGGATATGCCTAGATGATGCTGTTAAAATAGAGTAAGCAAATAAGTTTATTGCAAGTAGAAATTTAATAAATTGTTCTTATGAGTATGATTTAAAATTTTAAGAAATGCCATTATTTATTAGAAAATTTTAGCACAATTTAAAATATTTGACTAAACTTTTTTCTTGTCTTAAGTACCCCTGTCCTACTGATAGTTTGACTGGGGGAAATATAACTTTTAAGAAGTTTTTTGTTTTTTAAATCCTTAAATGATTCATATTGCCTTTTCCTGGAGATGAGAGGATGTTCTTGTGATTTTTGCTTCTTAATTTTTGAAAGTTTTGTCATCTTGCTGGCAAGACCTTTTTACGTAATTACTAGTGGTATTCTTTGTATTGGCTCTGTGTGTATGTGTATGTGATTCAAGAGTTTGGAATTCAAGAGTGTTTAAGTTTTAGATATGAAGGCAGAACTCTTAAGCAAATCTTTATGTCTTTATAGATGTTTCTAATGATTCCTTTTTAAAAATGTCTGTTATTGTAAAAGTGATATTCATATAAATTTGATAAGTACTGAAAAGCACAGGATAAAATTAAAATATTAGAATCAAAAGAAAAATAATATAATTTTCTGCATATATATAATATATAATATAAAGTCAAATACTTAATGTTTCTTGAGATATTACTACATATGCTGTTACATAATTTACCTATTTATGCTAAGAAATAGTATTGGATAGTATAATTCTTTAAGTCTCATGTTTGATGTATTTTTTATTTTGTAAATTCCACCAATTTTTATTTGACCATCAGAGAGCTCATTGTGATTGCTTAGCATACATTGTGTTTTTGCTTTTTGGATCATGCTTGGCAGTGCTCAGGGATTAATTCTTGCACTGTGCTCAGGGAGCACTCATGGCAGGACTTGGGGGACCATATGGGGTGCCAGGAATCAAACTCAGATTGGCTGAGTTAAGGCAAGTGCCCTGTCCACTATACTATCACTTTGGCTTCTCTTTGCTATATATATATTTTTTTCTCCCCTAAAAGTGAAGAATGTCTTAAGGGATTAAAGAAAAAATTTAAATACTTTTTTCTATAGAAAAATTCTTTTAAAAAAATTTATTGAATCACAGTGAGATACACAGTTAGAAAGTTGTTCATGATCAGGTTTCAGTCATACAGTGTTCCAACACCTGTCTCTTCACCAGTGTCCACTTCCCACCACCAGTATCCCCAATTTCCCTCTACCCCACCCCTGCCTATAAGGCACTTTTCTTCTCTCTCTCTCTCCCTCTCCCTCTCCCTCTCCCTCTCTCTCTCCCTCTCTCTCTCTCTCTCTCTCTCTCTCTCTCCTCTCCTCTCTTTTCAATAAGAATCTCAAAGATTTTTATTGTGATTATACAGTGAATTCTTTAAATATCACTTCTTTCAGAACAAAGCAAGTAAATAAAATGTCTTATAGAACATAGAAAAGACACCTTTTTTAAAATTAGAAAATGGGGCTGGAGTGATACAACAGTGATTAGGGCATTTATTTGCTTTGCTTGTGATCAACTGGGTTTGATCCCTGGCATCCCAAATGGTCCCCCAACACATCCACGAGTAATTCCTGGGTGCAAAGCCAGGAGTAACCTCTGAGCATTGCTGGTTGTTGGGTGTAGCTGAAACAAAAATTTGAAAAAGGAACCCAAGTGAGGTAAAACTTAACAAACAATACCAGACCAAGCAGAGGAATTTCTTCTATTTACAAAGATTTTCAAGGAAATCATAATAGTACATGACAGTGAAGGAAGAAAAAAATTCCTCTCTTTTTTCTGAGGAAACGTTTTGTTGATGAGAAAGTAAAATTAATCATTAATATTTAGTCACTATTAATAGTAATGGCAATAATAATAAATTTTAATACTATTATCAAAAATGTATACTAGTTGTTTTCTAAGCCACTGAAACAACTTACAGGAGCTGCCTGTAAAAGCTGTTGGACCAAAGATGTGGCTTAGAGGCTGGAGCGATAATACAGTAGATAGGATGTTTGCCTGACACGTGGCCGACCTGGGTTCGAATCCCAGCATCTCATATGGTCCCCCGCGCACTGTCAGGAGTAATTCCTGATTGCAGAGCCAGGAGTAATGCACAGGTGTGACCCAAAAAGCAAAAAAAAAAAAAGCAAAGATGTGACTTAGTGGTAGAGTACTTGCTTTGCATGTGTGAAACCTTGCCACTGCAATAATAATAATAAGTTAATATATAGTATCATTGTTATCATTGTCATTTTTCCACTTCTCTTTTTTCTCTCAAATACTTTGTTGTAATTGATGGGGGGAAAAAGCCTTTGTATTTAGTTCTGAAGTAGAAAGACGTATCAACTTAAGGTACTAAGAACTTAAAATTGTATTCATGGGCTACTCTGGTGGATGTTAAAGAATCTCACAAGTAGAAACTTTTTTCATGTATGTGAAAAACTGTTCTTTGGAGAAGAAAATTGTCTTAGTTTGATCTAGATATGTAGCACTGTAGCACTGTACTTCCATTGTTTATCGATTTGCTGAGCGGGCCCAGTAACGTCTCCATCGTGAGACTTCTTGTTACTGTGTTTGGCATATTGAATGCGTCGCGGGTAGCTTGCCAGGCTTTGCTGTGCGGGCTGAGGTACTCTCAGTAGCTTACTGGGCTCTCTGAGAGGGGCCTAGGAATTGAACCCGGGTCGGCTGGGCCAACTGTGTGCAAGGCAGACGCCCTACCACTGTGCTATCCCAAGATCAGATATATAGGAGGTTAAAAACCTGAGCTCAGAAATTAAACTCGTAGGTCTTTTTAAAAATATGAACAGGCATATTAAAACTTTGGAGAAATTATTTGATTAAATGTCAATTCAAACGAGGCAATGTCCAAACTAGCTGGATCACTTGATGACTAGTACAAAGTGAAGATATCTGAGAAGAAAGAGGGAATAGAAAGTTATATTAGACAAAGAGCATATTTATTATTATTACAAGGTTACTTTATGGGAATGTGGGGGATCTATCGGGCAGATTAACCAGTGCAATTTAGCTATTCCTGATAGGCTGGATTAAGGTTCTATCATAGGAAAAGCTGAAACTTTCTTGCAATGCCAGGAACGGAACCCAGGACTGCTCAGTGTTGCAAGGCAAGTGCTTTACAACTGAGCCACATCCCAAGGCCAGGGAGATGTGGTACCTCAGTTTGGTAACATGGGGATTGCACTAACACATGGTTCATTGAACACTGTGGTTTATGAAACTTATGTAGGGTTTCATGCATAAAAGTTTCCAGCATCATACCCCACTAGAGTGTTTGCTTCTTTCCTCCAGTGTCTCAGTCTGTCCTGTGCTGTCTTCCCATTTTTGAAACTTTCTGCTGAATAACAGTTCTCAGTTTCTGTTGCCTTGGGCGTGTTATTCCCTACTATGTTTCTTTAATTTTTATCAAGTAAACTTTTACTTTGATAGTAAAATATTAAAGTTTGTTCATCAGTGGTGCTTTCTGGCAATTTTTTTTTCATATTTTAGGTAAATGCTTTATGTTACTTGAAAGAAAAGATGCTCTTAGAGTGGCCAGTTAATGACATATCAAACTTGCTACTGTTATTGTTTCTGCTGCAAAAGGGTTGCTGATATGTCTGACCCTGGAACTTTGGGAAGAAGAGAAAGATACCAGGATTTAGTAGGACTAGTCAAAATTCTAGTGCTCTGTATTTTCTTTTGTTTTAGGGCCAGACCAGGTGGTGCTCTAGGCTTATTCCTTACAGCATTCTGTGGTCCATATATGCTGTCAGGCTTGGCTGCATATAAGCAAGTACTCTACCCACTATACTATTGCTCCTGCTCCTGAGCTGTATTTTCTTGCTAAAGCTGTCTTTTAAACTGGGATAATCTGGAATCTGAATGTCATTTTAAATATAACTATGAAAGGGAAATATATCAAACAGTAGATTTTATCATATAGCTTTTGAGAGCTTAGCCCACTCCTTATTAAGATTTTATTAACCAGTGCTTTTTCTTGGATAACAGCCCATATTATTAGCTAAAGAATAAAACACTTGGGCTGAGCAATAGCACAGTGGGTAGGGCATTTGCCTTGTACGCAGCCGACCCTGGTTCGATTCCCAGCATCCCATATAGTCCCCTGAGCACTGCCAGGGGTAATTCCTGAGTGCAGAGCCGGGGTAACCCCTGTGCATTGCCAGGTGTGACCCAAAACAAAACAAAAAAATAAATCACTTCTAGAAGGGGCTAAATTGATGACTCCTCCCAAGAAGAGAAATTTGCATTACATTTTGGGACTGTTGATTACAAAACTTTACTATTAGTTATTATCAGAATTTCTGATACTTAGCACAGGGGTTAAAAACCATGTTCTATTAAAAAAAAAGCTCAAAATATATAAAAATATAAATATGTGTATATACTTCAACTTTTATATATTGTATTTTATATATATATATATATATATAGGACTCCCAAACAGTGCTTGGGGGCCATGTGGTGCCAGGGTTTGAACTTGTTCTTGATATACTTGTCCTTGACTGCTGAGCTGTCTCTGCCCTGGTTGATAATTTTGCTTGTATGGATTACATTGTCTCTCTTACAACCCATTTTTCATTTAAGAATGAAAATAGCCATAAGCAGTATATAAATGAATGGGGCATGACTGTGTTCTAATTAAAATTTATAAAATTAGGTAATCATTTGTATTTGGCCCATGATTTAATTTATCAGATTTTAATATATTATAATGCTCATAAAAAGCATATGAAAATTGCTTCAAAATATATTTAATTTAAAAAATTTCCCCAGTACTAGAGAGAGAGAGTACAGTGGGTAAGACACTTGCCTTGTGTACAGCCAACCTGAGTTCAATCCATGACACCCCCTCATATGGTCCCCTAAGCACTACTAGGAGTGGTACCTGAACACAGAGCTAGGAATAAGCCCTGAACACAGCCAGTATGGACTAAATCCCTCTTTTGCCCCCAGATACCTCCCTGACCTCTGTTTTGAAGCCACACCTAGCAGTACTCAGGAACTGTGTCTGCCTCTGTAACCTCAGGCAGTCCTTAGGAGACCATAAGTGATACTGGGGATTCCAGTAGTCAGTTGCTTATACTTTATTTTAAAAGGGTTAGTTTTAAAAGTTGGAACATGGTGTTGGCGTGGTAAAAGGAACAACTTATATTTTCAGATAAAAATAGGATTGAAGTTAGTATTTTAAACTAATTTGAATGGACAGCTTCTGAAATTTACAAGGATGTTTACTTTATCATCACATGCTCAGGGGACCATGTGATACTGGGTCTCCATATAAGATAGACACTTAAGCTCCTTAAACTATTCCCACACCATCCAAAAAAAAATTGTCCTTTGAAGGGTTAGTTTGGGGCGACACCCACCAGTGTGTGAAGGCTGCTTTCAGTTCTATGTTACCAGGATCATGCAGTGCTTGAACCAGGTCAGGTGCATGTAAGGCAAGTGTCTTAACCCTTGTACTTTGTCTGACCTAGATAGTGTTTTAGAATTTGCTCAGTTATTAAAAATATAAATACCATATATTTATATATGCTATATTTATATATGGTGCGATAGCACAGCAGGTAGGGTGTTTGCCTTGCACGCAGCCAACTGGGCTGAACCGAGTTTGATTCCTGCGCCCTCTCAGAGAGCGCAGCAAGCTATCCAGAGTATCTCACTTGCACGGCAAAGCCTGGGAAGCTATCTGTGACGTATTCGATATGCCAAACACAGTAACAAGAAGTCTCACAATGGAGACGTTACTGGGCCCGCTCTAGCAAATCAATGAACAATGGGGGGACAGTGCTACCATAAAACTATAAAGCTCAGTAATATTTTTACACACCACACAGTAACTACAACAATATAGTGCTTGTTAACAAATAAATAACAAAGGGAAATAGGTATTTCTGAAAGTTGGTATACTCTGTAACTTCAGCTAAATGAAAAAACAAAGTATTTAATACTATATACTTGATTTTGGTGTTAATTGCTAGGACTATTTAAAGATAAGGAAGGAATACCTCACACAGAAAGTACTATCAGTAAAGAGGGTTAAGACTCTTATCCTGCATGCGGCCAGTCCAGGTTTCATCTCCGGTGTCCCATTGTTCCCCCAAATTACTCCCCCATGCCAGGAATAATTCCTGAGTACAGAGCCAGGAGTAATCCCTGAGCACAGCTGGGTGTGGCCCCCAAACAACCCCCCCCCCAAAAAAAAGGCATCATATAACTATATACTGCACAAGGGATGCCGGGAATTGACCCTGGGTTAGTCGTGTGCAAGGCAAACAGACTACCTGCTGTGCTATTGCTCTGGCCCCATATGACTTCTTTTTAAAATCTTGGTATATACAGATATATTCACTAACATTTGATTTTGTTTTGTATTTGGGCCACACTCAGCAGTGCTCTGGTCTTACTTCTGGCTCCAACACTCAGGGAGTGGGGAATCTAATCCCTGTCAGCCCCAGGTTGGCCATGTACAAGGCAGGCACCTTAACTGCTGTCATATCTCCACTCCCAAATTGACTTAATGTTTGATAGTCACTCTTAATTTAGTTTTTTAAGGCAAGCAAACACCTTACCTACTGTGTTACCTTTCCGATCCTCCATATGAATTTTAGAATCAGTTTATTCACCTTGCCAAAGAAACTAGCTTTGTTTCAATTAGAATTATATCTTTAGATAAACTTGGAAGAATTGACATCTTTACTGAGACTTCTTGGTTTACAAACATGATAAATTTTTCCACTTTTTTTAGGTCATCTTTTATTCCATCAGAGTTATAGCTTTCCATTTGTCTTTCAGAGCTTTTGTTAGATTTATTCTTCTGGTTTTGAAGCTATTGTAAATGATGTTTTAAAATTTTTAGTGTCTGATTTTTCATTGCTAATATATAGAAACACAGTTGTTATTTTTTTTTGGGGGGTGTTGTTTTTTAACCACACCTAGTAGTGTTCAGAGCATACTTGGGCTCTCTTTGCACTCAGACACTCTTGGTGGTCTTGGGGACCATATGCGGTGTTGGGGATTGAACCTGTGTCAGCTGCATGCAAGGCAAGTGCTATAGTGAATTTATGCCCTTTATGAAAATTCTTCAGTATTATTTGTAATTCTTTGTCTGTTATCTAATTTTTTATATTAATATAACCAGTCTTATTTTCTTTTGATTAATTTTAATAAGTTCTGTCTTTACCTTTTATAGTGAACTTTTTTCGTTCTATTTTTATTTTTGGGTCACCCAGTTGTGCTTTGGGCGAACCATGTGGTGTCCTGGATTGAACTGGGCTCTCTCTCATTTAGATATGTGACCCATCTGTTGAGATAGCTCTCTGCCTTTGTGTGTGTGTGTGTGTGTGTGTGTGTGTGTGACATTTAAATTTGTTTCCTGCAGGAAATGTATAGTTGGATTTGGCATTTATATCTAATCTTAATGTGATTATAGATATGTTTAAGTCTGTCATCTTGCTATTTACTTTCTGTTCATCCATTTTGTTCTAATTTCCTCAACCTCTTAGAGTTCAACCCTTTTTTTGGTCCTCTGTGTATCTTTGTGTATGTTTCATCCCCTTTGTTAGTTTAACTAGTTATTCTTTGAGGGGAAGGGGACTGCAGAGGGAAGTGTTTAAACTACTCCTGGTTCTATGCTCAGGGGCTGCTGGTTTGGGGCTTGGAAATATGTGGTGTTTAGGATTGAACCCAATTTGCTGTCACTGTCACTGTCCTCCCGTTGTTCATCGATTTTCTCGAGCGGGCCCAGTAACATCTCCATTGTGAGACTTTGTTGTTACTGTGTTTGGCATATCGAATACGTCACGGGTAGCTTGCGGAGTTCTCCGAGAAGGGTGGAGGAATCGAAACTCGGGTCGGCCACGGTTGCTGTGTACAAGGCAAACGCACTACCCGCTGTGCTGTTACTCCAGCCCAACTCAATTTGCTACATGCAATATATAAGTTCCTTAATTTCTGTGCTATATCTGTGGCTCCTAACATTATTCTTTCTTTCCTTCAGTGGTTGTATTAGAATGTCTTCATCTTTATTGTAGTGTACATTTCAATTTATTGTATAGAAAACAGCTTTACAGAATTGTTCTTCTGTTTTCAAGTTGTATTTAGTGAACCACACAGTATATTATTATTGTTAAAATTAATTAAATGTAAAAGAAAACAAAAAAGTGATTTATTTTCCCAGGTAGCTACTATTTCTGTGTTATTTCTTTGTGTGGTTTTTATATTTTTATCTAGAATTTTTTATTTGTGTTTGGTCCACATGTAGTGGTGCTTAGGGCTTACTCACTGGTGGGCTTAGGGGACCATATGCAGTGCCAGAAATTAAATGCAGGTAGGCCATGTGGTAAGCAAGCACTATGTCTCTCCGGCCCCTCATCTGGGTTTTTTTCTCTTTCTGTTCAAAGGATTCTTTTTCCATATTTGTTGTATAGGCTTGTTTCTTATAAATTAGTGCATCAGTATTATGTTTATCTGAAAATGCATTTTCCCTTTGATTTTTGAAGTGTTTCTACGGCAGTAAGGCATTTACTCTTGCACGCGGCTGACTGACAAACCCGGGTTCAATTCCTTCACCCCTCTTGGAGAGCCCGGCAAGCTACCTAGAATATCTTGCCCGCACGGCACAGTCTGGTGAGCTACCTGTGACGTATTCATATGCCAAACACAGTAACAAGTCTCACAATGGAGACGTTACTGGGCCTGCTCGAGCAAACTGATGAACAGGACAGTGCTACAGTGCAGTGCTTCTGTAGGTTATAGAGATTTTTGCTTTGTATTTCTTTTGAGTTTTATTTTTTCAATGAATGTGTTTGGTAGTTTAGTGTGCATTTTGTATCTGTGAGTTTGTAGCTTTCATTACATTTTTGGGAAATGTCGAGATTACAAATGTTTTTTTCAGTTCTTGCCTTTCTATATGGATTCTGTCTATGTATATATATGTTTAGGCATTAAAATTGATTTATCACTTAACTCATGCTCTACTTTTTAAATTTTCTATTTTGGATAATGGCTATTGCTATGTATTTAGATTCACAAATATTTTTCTTTCATAATGTATCCCCAATTTTGTTCTATTCAGAATATTTTTTAATCTTTAATAACTCATTTTTTATGGCTGGGTTTTTGGTTTGTGTACCTGCCTCTCTGTCTCCTTCCCTCCCTTCCATAACTCCTTTTTTTTCTTTGCTGTGTTCAGAATATTTAATAAGGTCTCTTTTTGGGTGCTTATATCATACTATACATTCAGTCCTTGTTACTTAATTTTTTTCTAGAAGAAGGTGTTGGGGCTGATGTACTCTTCATCTCTTTCTTTACCTGACCTCAATTGATATAATCTCTAACTCTTAAACACAGCATGAAGAACTTATCTTCTCTGAACTTGTTTGTCCTCATTTTCTTTTGCACGTTAGTTTTTCCCTTAGAGTGCTTTATGAGTTTAAAATCATTTAATTAGACAAAGTAGGGTATTATTAGTTTTCTCTGACGTCTTTTTGAAGGACTGATTCAGAATATAGTTTAATTGTGAGTAAAGAATATGAATATGACACCTTTAGGTTCATTTGAAATGTAAACATTTTAGAAATGAGGCCAGTATATTCAGCAGAAGGCTTAGCAGTATTTGATTTTTTAGCTTCAGAGCTATCTGGTAGAGACCCTTTTTTCAGTCAGTCAGTCTTCTTGGCTCTTACTCAGATGAAACATCCTGCATTTACCTTGATCTTTATTGTGTTTGTTCCCTGTTTATTAAATTATCAAGGGTTGCATATTTAGAGTATTTGCTCAGAGCACATTTAAAATTGCAGAGCTAGGACTGGAGAGGTAGTATAATAGGCAGGGTTTTTACCTTGCCCATCCAACCTGTCTTTGATTCCTAGCACTATGTTGTCCGTATATATTATATGTTATATATTACATATTATGTATATGTATGTATAGTTCTCTGAGCCCCACCAGGAGTAATAATTCCTGAGTTTAGAGTTAGGAAGAGTAAACTGTGAGCATCTCAGGGTGTGTATGGCCCAGAAAAAAAATACAAATGTACAGTTACTGGTAGAATGATCTGAATAATTTTTTATTTTTTATATGGTTTGCGTTGTTAATGCAGATTGTGTCCTTTTTTCCTGCTTTAGAACATAAGTCAGATATTTCAGGGGCCTTTATTAGACAAATGCAATAGAATTTTTTTTTTTCTTTTTGGGTCACCCCCGGCAATGCACAGGGGTTGCTCCTGACTCTGCAATTTGGAATCACTCCTGGAGGTGCTAGGGAACCATAAAGGATGCTGGGAATCAACCCTGTGTTCGCTGTGTGCAAGGCAAACGCCCTACCCTCTGTGCTGTCACTCCAGCTCCACAATAGAATCTTTTGATTTGTTCATTTTGAAGAAAAATATCTCTCATGGATAAAATTCTACTCTCATCTTTCTTACTAGAAAGAAGGTGGCAGATAATTTTTTCCCTGTAGATTTATGAGATACAGATGACTGATAAAGGTTGATACCTTGTCCTTATTTCCTTTGAAGTAACTTTAAGGGTATATGCAAGGTTACCCCTATTGTATATCTTTGTAATCTGTTACAATGAAATGATGATTGATTTTTATCATGAAATAAACCGCTAAAAAAACAAAGCATAGTATTAATAGCTAACAGAAGAGACCCTGAAGCACTGCGGACTTAAAACTTTTTGAATCATTGAGAAAATTAAATTTTAACTAGTATGGCTTTAAGGAGAGGTTTAGGTAATATTTAGGAGGATACTAGAATTAATTAAGCTTATTAGGTTTCTGTGTCACCTATCAGCATATCCTCTCTCTTGTGACTCAGAGCACCTTGTATTTTGGGGCTTTAATATTTCATCTGTCATTAAATAAACTAATATTTTCTAGTAGATTTTATTGTGTCACATGCATTGATGGTTAGCTTAAGCCTCTTTTAATCCCATAAATAGAATACATATACAGTTCCAAAATGTTAAGTAGCATCTAGAAGGTGGCAGATAATTGTTTTAGATCTGGCTCATTTTTATTCCTGTCTGTTTTTATACTTGTGATATATCCTATAATTAAAATCTTATCTATTTGTCAACAGTTGGCTTACTAAGTACCAGTCCTAATTTGCATCGGTGTCTTCTTCCTCTGTGATTTTAAAGTGTTTATTATCATCTAGCATTCTTTGTTCGTATTTTTGAGATAAATTTAGTCATTTTATATTTGACATTTGGGATAACATTTGATTTAAATTTCTACATGTTAAATTTTTTTTAAAAAAGAGATGTTCAGTGCTTCCATGTAATACTGCTACATTTAGAATTTATAAGCTCCTTGCAGAGCTTCTGTAATTTACTATGGTGTTTTATACATAGTACATGCAACTTAATATGTACATGATTCTTCAGACTATTTTAGTTGATCTTAATTATTATTCACTTCTTTCTAATAAAAACAGCCACCTACTGTGATCTACAATATTTAATTTTGGGCTCTGTATAGTTATTATTATTATTATTATTTTTTTAGACCCATTCAGGATAGTATAGGGGTTAAAGTGCTTGACTTGCAAAGAAGCTAACTCTTAGCCTGATTCCATGAGCACTGCGAGAAGTAACCCCTCAGCACAGAACTGGGACTATCTCTGAACATGTTAAGATTGAGCCCAATCCTCTCTGTTTAAAAAAAAAAAAAACAAAAACAAAGATAAATGCTACTTTAAAGCAGTCACTGTCATTGTCCTCCCATTGTTCATCGATGTCCTCGAGTGGGCCCAGTAATGTCACCATTGTGAGACTTCTTGGTACTGTGTTTGGCATATCGAATACATCACGGGTAGCTTGCCAGGCTTTGCCATGCAGGTGAGATACTCTCGGTAGCTTGCCCGGCTCTCCGAGAGGGGTGGAGGAATCGAACTGGGGTCGGCCCTGACCCAGGTTGGCTGCATGCAAGTCAAGTGCCCTACCCGCTTTGCTATTGCTGGGGCTGGAGAAATAAGTGAATGAGTTGCATATACTCTATATACAGGAGGTCTAGGTTTAATTCCTGGTGCTGTATGGTGCACAGAACACCACCAGGAGCAAAATGAAGTACCAAGGGGCTGGAACGAAAAAAAAAAAGCAAAAAAAAAATGATGTACCAAGCTGGGGAGCAACACCTGAGTTTTACCAGATGTGACCCCAAGACAAATATTTTAATAAGAGTTTAATAACATTAGAATATATTGATGTGGATTATAAATTTACTATTAAGTAGATTTATTTGACAGCAAGGTTAAAAAGGAATATATGCCTCATATTTTAAAAGAAATATGTGCCTCATATTTTGAGTTTTAAAAACTGGTGTTCTTTCCCTCTCTGTTTCTTTTTGGGCTTCACCTGGTGGTGCTCCTAGTTCGGTGCTCTGGCGGTGCTTAGGGGACTATATATGGTGCTGAGTATTAAGCCCAGGTTGACCACATTTGAGACAGGCACCTTAACAGCTGTCCTACCTTTCTGGCTTCATATTTATTTCCCTCTCATTTCATAACAAAGAAAATGAAAGATTAGAACACTATTTAGATCCTTGTATTCACCATCACCACTTCCCGCCGCTATGTACACAGAACCGCTGTCAGAAGTTAAATATTTCTGGGTTTAGTTTTTTTGGTTTTATTTTTTTTCTTTTTGGGTCACACCCGGCGATGCTCAGGGGTTACTCCTGGCTCATGCACTCAGGAATTACTCCTGGCGGTGCTCAAGGGACCATATGGGATGCTGAGAATCGAACCTGGGTCGGCCATGTTGGCTGCGTGCAAGGCAAATGCCCTACCCGCAGTGCTATCGCTCCAGCCCTGGGTCTTAGTTTTTTATCCTTGAAAAAAAGATGTGATTAAATTCAACAAAGTGTACAAGTTTTGACGTTTCAGAAGTAAGTAGTTTCAGAAATCAGATTTCAGAATTAAGTTATTTGATTTGTTGCCTTAAAATATCAGTGGTTTTAAGGCAGGAGATAGCTTAATGGGTGAGCACAGGCTTTGTATGTGGCAAGTCCTGTGTACCCTCTCTAGGAGCAATTCCTGAGCACAGGGGCAGGAGTAGCCTCTGAGTATTTAAAAATAAAGATACACATATATAGTTTATATATAAAAAACTATTTTTCTCTTAAAATGTGGTGGTTATTCATGTTTTTATTGCTAATTTTCTTTTCTAATTTATCAGCACTCCCTCACGTGTTGCTAAAGGAGCTGTTGACCACACCAAAATGAGTCTCCATGGTGCTTGTGGAGGACATGAACGATCAAGAGATAGACGAAGATCAAGTGACCGATCACGGGATTCATCACATGAAAGAACAGAATCTCAACTAACTCCTTGCATTAGAAATGTTACTTCTCCAACACGACAGCATCATATTGGTATGTAGAGTCAGCTGTCTTTCACTCCTCTTTAAAAACATACATCCTGCTGGTTTTGTTTTTTTTTTTTTTTTTTTTGGGAAGCTACCTACACTCAGTGATGCTTGGGCCCTATTCCTAGCTCTGTACTCAGGAGTGACCCCTTGCAGTATTCAGGGTAACTGTTCTAGGGATCTGAGCTGGGTGTGAGATCTCTGATAGTATAAGTTACAAGTAAGTGCTTTAATCCTTGTACTGTCTCTCAGACCTATTTGCTTTTTTAAGTAGTGACAGCAGTGAATTGTGCCTAGTACTTAAGTGTAAATTAACTTCCTTTATTAAGTTGTTTCTATTTTACATTTAACCTGGATTTTGCTGTCAGAAGCAAGAATTTAAAGAATTTAAAAATTCTCAAAAGTCTGAGACAGTCTTAATTTCTATGTAATTTGCCTGCAATAATAATGTTCTGTTAACATTAAAACTGATGTTTTAGTTTTAAAAATATTTTAAGCTGGTTCCTATAATCTTATGAAGGTATAAGCAACAGTTTATTATAAAAGTTTGTATTTTAATAGAAATCTTTGATCATAGAAAGGAGTAAAAGCTAGAATATTTTATTTATTTTTACAATATTTCCAATTTAATAGCAACAGATCAAAGAAGTGTGTTTTGCTTACTTGAGAACCAGCTCCTTTTTACATACTATGCAAAAAACATTATCTTGGTGCGCGTGCGTGTGCGCATACATGGACACACACACACATCTGTAAATGACCACTGAAGCAGTAGTATATAAGCAGTGTGAGGTTGATTTTTCACTTTCCACTAAAGAAAGTGACAGGTGTTGCCTTAAAATTTCTAATTACATGATTAAAAATATGCAGAAAATTTGTCACTATCTAAGTAGGTCCTTGAAGTGGGAATTGTGCCAGTAAGCCAAAAAAATCACTAAAAACTATAATTAGAAGTTGACAGTTTTTATATGTAAAATCAGTATCTAGGAAGAAAAAAGACTAGAGTAAACTGTTTCATTATACTAGAAAATTTTGCAGTGGGGATGCTATCTGCATTGTGGAAATAGGCACTAAGGAGGAGGTGTCAGAGTATCTCTGAAGATAGAGCAAACCTAATTATATAATCAGTAAAACAGTACAGAATGTTCTGAGTAGCCTGAGTCATGGAGGAATTTGGCAAAAGCTAATGAAACTGATGAGATGGAGGTACATTTTTAGGTCACCTTTAAAGTTTAGTAATTAACTTCTTAAGGAAACTTACTCCAAAGTCTTAATTTTCTTCTTCAGTATTGAAACATTTAAATATTTTCTGAATTTTAATAGTATTTTTTACCTACTATCTGCTATTAACTTTATTTAGTAGATGTTATAAGTTACTTAAATATTTCTTGCTTTCTTATCCTTTTCTTTGGGACCTTCTTTTTGTGAAATAAATGGCTGAATTTTTTTTTCCTTTAGAGTGTCTTTGATTTTAAAATTTGTACTTTGTATTTAGTAGTTTTAATACCTCTAGTTTTTAAGACAGCTTTAATTATTATTATTACTTTTACTAGTTTCAGTGCTTATATAATTTGTTGAGGATATTTTAGTCCTGGTAGGTGGGCGGCCACACGGTCTTTTGACATCCCGTGGAATCCAGACGTTACTGGCGCCCGCTCGAACAAATCGACGACTAACGGGAAGTTAAGTGATTAAGTGATTTTAGTCCTGGGGTTTTGTATGTTTTTAGGAGGAGTAATAAATTTTTTCTTAAATTTTGATCTTGGTCTGGTTCATCCTCTATACATCTGTTTAGAAGTCTACATATTTGGTTATTATAGAAAACATCTGATTTTTTAGGTTTTATTCTGGGAAAGTAAAATAATATTTATGCTTTTCTTTGAGAATGTCATTTAAAATCAAAAAGAAGAAATACTGTGATTTAAAATTTTTAAATAAAACTTTTATGAAGGATAATTTATACTACTTTTAATATCTTTGTTTCAGAACGAGAAAAAGATCATAGTTCCTCTCGCCCAAGTAGTCCTCGTCCTCAAAAAGCATCTCCAAATGGTTCCAGTAGCAGTGCCGGGAACAGTAGCAGAAATAGTAGTCAGTCAAGTTCCGATGGTAGCTGTAAAACTTCTGGGGAGATGGTATTTGTATATGAAAATGCAAAAGAAGGTGCTCGTAATTTAAGAACATCAGAACGAGTGACGCTAATAGTAGATAACACTAGATTTGTTGTAGACCCATCCATTTTTACTGCACAGCCAAATACAATGTTGGGCAGGTTAGTATTACATTTCTTTCATATACTAATTATACAAAGCATTTTCTTATTTGAGTTTTCAAAATTCATTTTTCAGCAATTGCCTTAAAATAAAATGTTTTTGTTTTATAGGTATCTTAGTTTTGAAGGTTAAATAACTTGCCCAAGTCAATGCAACTCAAAAATGTACACAAAATCAGATCTTGGTCTTGATTTCATTTCTCATGCATTTTGCAGTATCAGTAGGAATAGCAAACAGAATGAAGACAGGATACTGAAAAAAATCTCTACAAGGTCAAAATTATAGATTTTCTAACAAATTGAATTAAAAAATAGAAATATTTTTCTTCACTTGGAGCTTCTAAATTCTACCTCAGAAATCAGCAGTTATTAGCATATTTGAAAGGTAAAAACTCCTAAAGACTACTCCCAGCATGTGTTGTCAGTGTGATGGCAAATACTTAAAAAAGATGAAGAAATACCTAGTTGCATGAAGGAGAGGTAATTATGTTCTAATCTCTGCTCGTCCAGAGTTTGGAAACTTCAGTCTAAGAAGTATATAATAAACATTGTGTACATGTTTTAAGCATTCCCCAAACTAGGATAGAATGCCTACCTTTTAACTGAAAAATTATTAGTTCTTTTTATTTTTGTATGAAACAGGGTATTTTAATTTTATGTATTTTTCATTTACAATGAAATAAAAATTAATTTTGAGGAAAAATTTTTTCTAGATTGTGATTTAGACTTTCTTGTGTGGGTGTAATTTGTTTTGTTATTTTGTGGCCAGTGATTGAGGAACCTAGGTTAGTTGATTATTTGATTTTACTGAGTAAGGTCTGTAATGTTTATTAGCTTGGGAATTTTATCAGTTAATTTCATGATTTGCTTTTAGGAAATCTTTATCGTCCAGTCAGAAAGGAAATATTTTCAATATTTCTTTAACATTTGTCAGGATAGATTTTTAATAAATGTTAATTATTTTAATACTATAATGTTTATAATGTTAACTTTTATACATGAAGTAAAAAATTTCCTTTTGAAGGAAGAATCATATATAGATATTTCTCAATTATTCACAATCATAGGATGTTTGGATCTGGCAGAGAACATAACTTTACACGACCCAATGAGAAAGGAGAGTATGAGGTGGCAGAGGGAATTGGCTCCACTGTATTCCGAGCTATTTTGGTGAGTGTGTCTTTCCTATGTATACATATATACATACAGACACACACACATACACACACATATGACCCTTTCTTGGTATATGGCCCCTTTTTTGGTTTCAGTACTTGAATTGGAAGCAAAGCTCTGTTTTAGTGTCTCTGTAGAGTTATACAATTGTTTTCGTGCAATTAAAATTAAAAAAAATTCATGCTATTTTACTTTTTACATGCTATTTTTAATGCATAAAGGTAATTACACAGACATTTTATGACCTCTATGGAAATAACATTAAGAATGATTTATCCTTTAGGTCTACATAGGAAATTCTTTGAAGTTGCTTAGATTTGTGTAGTATATTATTCCTCCCTCTTTAATTCTCTTTAAGTAATTCTCTTAATTCTTTTAACTCCTAAAAATGAATATGGTGTTTGAATTCTAAAATTTTATTGAAAATAGCCACCAGCGTGGACACATAAAAACATTTAAAAACCATTTCTAAGATATATTTATTTGAATTAGAATCTGTAATTTTAAATCAGTGATAATTTAGTGTGTGATGGTTTATGCCAGTATGAAATATAATTGAGATCATTTTGGGAGAAGTGAGGAGGGAGGACCACTGTGATACTAGATAGGAAAGTAGTTATACTTGAACACGTACCAGAGTATATTTTGCTTCTATTGATGCAGTAATTTTAGTATTTGTGTTATTGTGACTCTGAATATCAAGAAGCTTGAGTAGGTCTTAACTTTTTGTGAGTGCTGCCAATACTTCTGTTTATCCCCCAGTTGAGTTGACAAGAAAATTTTGATGAGCTATGGAGTAACTTATCTGTAATTTTGTTCCAACCCTGAACACTTCTGAGATTTTGGAAATAATTTCTATTGATTGTATTAGTGTGGAAAACACAAAAGGATAGTGTTTGGGAAAAGAGTATCTATGCATTTTTTCTTTTACATATTTTAATGTGTAATTATGACTTTGAAGTTCTTTTCTAAAAACCCTATTTTTTTTTCACATTCTCTTGGTGATACTTAAGGTAATTCAAAATATGTTATTCGACTAAGTAACATTTTTTGGTTTTGTTTTTGTTTGGGGGCCACAACCAGTAAGCCAAGGCTTACTCCTGGCTCTACACTGAAGGATCACTTCTGACAGTGCCTTGGGGACCATATGAATTGCTAGGGATAGAACCCAGGGTGGCTGTATGCACAGCAAGGTCTCAACTTGATCTGCTATTTACTATCACTTCAGCCCCCTTTGTGACTTTTTAAAAGAATTTAGAATTTTTATGACCGTTGTATAGAAAAATAAAGTGTGTAAAATACTTATGAATTTGCTTGATATTGTTGAGACAAAATATGAAAAAGTTTTTGGGAGACATGGGTGCTAATTTTAACTCTGCTGTTCCAGCCCAATCTTAGTTTTGGCTACCTCATGTTTCTGATGCATTCTTTACTTTCCGCCCCCTCAGGATTACTATAAAACAGGAATAATCCGTTGTCCTGATGGCATATCTATTCCTGAGCTGAGAGAAGCATGCGACTACCTTTGTATCTCTTTTGAATATAGTACTATTAAATGTAGAGATCTCAGTAAGTATGATGTTTCGTATGTAAAGTGTGCATTGTGGAGTTACAATATATTGATGTTAAAAGTTTAAAAGTACCATTCACCTACATTTCATATGCTTAATTGAGTTCTGACGCATTTATGGGAAAAATGTATCTTTTATAAGCCCCTTAGGAAAATTTACAGTGGTTTTCCCAAGTTTAATAAACTTCTTTTATAGTTCCCTCCAAAATATTCTTCAGCTCTTTTTTCTTATTCATTGCTAGTCTTCATCTGTATTAGGGATGAAGCCTTCATCTGGCTTTGGTCATATGTGATGTTTGTTTTATTCCTCAGATCTCATCAATCAAAAAATAATTATTTTTACTTAGCATTTAAGATAATATCCTGTCAATATGCAAGTATGCAAATAATTCTCAAAAAACAATGTTTTGTATGAAAGATCCTAAATAGATCATTTAGTGCTTACTTATATGAAAATTCTTTATCCAGAATTTTCAAAAGTCGTCTCAGAATAGGGTTTAGAACTGTGGAATTTACTTATTGGTTGACACTCTTTTCACCACCTCATCACCTTTCCGTCTATGGTTAAAACAAGCCTAAAGAGAGGTGGCGGGGGGCGGGGGGGGGGGGGGGGCTTGGGGGAGGTATTGATTATATTCAGAAAAGTAAAGAAATTATAAATTACAAAATGTTGACTTGGATACTGAATTGTTAGGGAACTTCAAAAGGAGTGGTCATGCAGACCACCAGCTTAGAGAAGGAATTCAGAGGGGAAAAGTAGTAAAAGAATAAATAACAAGGGCAAATAGATAGTATAGGGGTTAAAGTGTTTGCCATGCATCTGGCCAATCTTGGTTTGAATCCCAAACAGCATGTTCCCGAGCACTGCCAGGGGGTTACTTCTAAGCACAGAGATGGATGAACCCTTGAGCACTGCTGGAGGTGGCCAACCCCCTGTCCTGCTGGTTGACACCTTAGTTTTGTGCTGTGATCCTTTCTTGGAATATTGTGGGAATCCATGAGAAATACTGGTTTATAGGTCATTCTAAAGGAGATTTTCAGAGTAAGGATAACAAAGCTTTACCCTGGCATTAACTTAATTAAAGCAAAGCCTTATGCAAGGCAAAGACCTTACTCAAGTACTTTCTCTTTCGCTGTCACTGTCATTGTCCTCCCATTGTTCATCGATTTGCTGCAGTGAGCCCAGTAACGTCTCTATTGTGACAATTGTTACTGTGTTTGGCATGTTGAATACAGCACGGGCAGCTTGCCAGGCTTTGCCATGCGGGCAAGATACTTTTGGTAGTTTGCCGAGCTCTCCGAGAGGGGTGGAGGAATTAAACCTGGGTTGGTCAGGTTGGCCGCATGCAAGGCAAACGCCCTACCACTGTGCCTGGAAGATCTTGAATACATGTTAATGTTTTTATAGTTTATCCTCTGTATAGTTGGAAGCTATTCAATGTTTGTGGTTATGACCCTATGCTTGCCCTAGACCTGGGTATTTTTACCTAAGTTATTACCTAAGTTTAACTTTGCTATGGCAGAGTGTGTCATAGTATTAGAAACTTAATGAGAAACTTTATTTAAAATATTTTGGTTTGGGGCCACACCCAGCAATTCTCAGGGGTTAGTCCTGGCTCTGCACTCAGGAATTACTCCTGGCAGTATTCAGGGGACCATATGGGATGCTGGGGATCGAACCCAGGTTGTCCATATGCAAGGCCCACCTTGCTATTGCTCTGGCCCTAAAATTTTATTTAAAATTTTAAGACACTTAAAAGATAAAAATTTTAAGATGCCTTGTGTAGTACTTAACCATAATCAGTACTTAAAACATAAACATCCCGGCCTGAGAAATGGTACAGAAGGAAAGGCACTTGCTTGCTGTGTGCCCACAGCCATTCTTTCCTAGGCATCACAGATCGTCACTGGAGCACAGTCAGGTGTAAGCCTTAAGCACTGTCAGGTGTGACCCCAGCCATTCTTCTTTGGGCTTAGTTATAATTTACTTGAAAATGAGTGGCATTATCAAATCTGTCCCTAGGTAACATTTTATTTTCCCAAGCATTCTTAAAGTCTCCATAAAATATCAAGAAGAGATAGTATCCACCTCAATTTGGTTGAATCAGGGAGCCTTAGTTACTATAAACCAAAGGATTCTTGACTTTACAGTTTCTGTTTATATTCTTGACCACTTTAGTTTAACTTTGTGTAATTAGATATGATTATTTGAAAAAAAAAACCCTGTAGAAATTTTTTTTTTTTTTGTCTACACTGGTGGTGCTCAGGTCTTACTCCTGGCTTTGCACTCAGGGATCATTCTGGCAGGGCTGGGGGTTTATATGAGGTACAAACTAATTTAGATTTTAGCACTGCAGCCCTTTGGATATAATTTACCTTGTCATCACTATTAAGTAACATTTACTTATTTTGGTGCTGGAGCGATAGCACAGTGGGTAGGGTGTTTGCCTTGCAAGCGGCCAACATGGCCGACCTGAGTTCGATTCCTCCGCCCCTCTCCGAGAGCCCGGCAAGCTACCGAGAGTATCTCGCCCACACGGCAGAGCCTGGCAAGCTCCCCGTGACGTATTCAATATGCCAGACACAGTAACAACAAAGTCTCCAATGGAGACATTACTGGGCCCGCTCGAGCAAATCGATGATCAGTGGGAGGGCCTTTACTTTACTTACTTTTACTTACTTATTTTAGGTCTAAAAGTAAGAATCTTTATGTGAGGGGCTGAAAGATATTATGAAGGCTTAGCCACTTGCCTTGCATGTTGTCAACCTGGGTTTGATTCTTGGCACCATAGATGGCCTGTCAAGCCGTCACTGGTGTGATTCCTCCGTACAGCTGGGTGTGGCCCAAATCATAATCTATGTGAATTATGTTTTTGGCGTTTATTAATGACTTGAAATTTATCCTAGATAACTTACATTAACGAGAAATTCAGAGATTTTTAATAGAGATTGCTAAAGCAAAACAATACAAAATCTGGATAGGAGGGGAAAAAGTAGTCTTAGAAAAATATAGGGGCCACGGGCTCGAGAGATAGCACAGCAGGTAGGGTGTTTGCCTTGCACGCGGCCGACCTGGGTTCAATTCCCAGCATCCCATATGGTCCCCTGAGCACCGCCAGGAGTAACTCCTGAGTGCAGAGCCAGGAGTAACCCCTGTGCATCGCCAGGTGTGACTCAAAAAGCAATATATATATATATGGGCCAGAGCAATAGTACAATGTGTAGAGCACTTGTCTTGCACTCTGCTGACCTGGTTTGATCTTAGATATTACCTATATTCCTCTGAACCTCTCTAGGAGTGAGCCCTGAGTGCAGAGCCAGAAGTGTGCCCCACTCCCCGCTGCCCCCTGTACAACAAAATTAAAATTTATACTCTAGGTGTAGACTTAAGGCCCCAATTGAATTTTTCCTACAAACATGTGCCTTTAGTAAATATTAGAATGAAGGGTCTGGAGAGATAACACAGTGGGTAGGGCGTTTGCCTTGCATGCGGCCGACCCGGGTTCGATTCCCAGAGTCCCATATGGTCCCCTGAGCGCTGCCAGGAGTAATTCCTGAGTGCAGAGCCAGGACTTAGAGGAGTAACTCCTGTGCATTGCCAGGTGTGATCCAAAATATATATATATATATATATATATATATATATATTAGAATGAAGCTTCACACTAAAACCTGTCTTTTAACTAAAATTATTTACTTTTGTTTTGAGGCCATAAATATTAAGGTTAGTAAGTAGCTTCACTAACAACTTGTTTATTTTTATTCAGCCCTCAGAAATGATTAGGCATACAGAAAGCATTAGCAGAAAGGATTAAATGCTGGCCAGATATATGCAGTGTAGTAGGGAAGACTGACAAGTAAATTATATTTGATGTTAGAGGAAAACTAGTGTATTAAGTGAACGTTAGAAATTAAATTCTATTTGTTCGAGTGAGAGGGGGTTCCGGAGGGGATGAGTAATTGTATTCTAGTAGAAGAAATTGTATTTTTAGAAGCAGAAAGGTTAGTATAGAGAGGAAATGATTTCTCAGTCTTCTGCCATAAAACTTAGAGTGAAGAAAATCTAAAGTTATAATTCTGTAATCAGTTGAGTTGTAAGTTTCTCTAGAATCTACATTTTACCTCTTTTTTGGGGTCACACCTGATGATGCTCGGTTGTTACTCCTGGCTTCGCACTCAGAAATAAAGCTGGATATTGCTCGGGGGACCGGGGATTGAACCTGGGTCAGCCATGTGCAAGGCAAACACCCTACCCACTGTACTTCCGCTCCAATCCCTAGAATCTACATTTCCTTCTTAGGCAAGCACACTGAAGATGTTTTGAAAACTAGGATTGAATTCTGTAATGAAGGCCTAGAGGTTCAGAAATTAAAGTAACGTTCCTAGGTAATAGTGATAAGGAAAATGAAATTTAAAGTTTGAATAATGAATTCAGTTGAGAAGACCTAAGAAGAAAGGTGCCACCATGTTAGAGCTGATAGAATTGGAATTAAATATCTAAAACTGACATTATTTTAAGTCTTTTTCATTATAACCATTACACTATTAACCCCATGATTTTTTGAAAAATAAAACGTGTAGAAGATGGAATTTGGTAGCTCTTTTATTTTGTATGGAAGGAGCCTAAAAAATAAACATAAGATATACTGTAAGATAATTGTATAATTAATTGGAAGACACATATATAATAGAAAATACTCCATCTGCAGGAAGAATAGATGTTAAATCTAATTTTGTAAATAGGTGAGTTAATATATAGAATGAGGGGTATTTGTTTTGGATACCTTTAATTCACCTTTCTTGCTATTAAATGAGAGCTACTCATTTAATTAAGAGTTACTCCTGGGGAAAGATTTTTGTGTGCTTTTCCCCCATTCCTTTTGAAAGAACCACTGTATTGTCTTTACGGGGTCAGTCCCCAAGTTGATGCTGAAATAATCTGATGGTTTTAAAAGATTTTTGTGTCTACTTTTCTACTTTTACAGTGATTAAGAAAATTTAATATTTTGTTTTTCATTTCAGGTGCTCTTATGCATGAGTTATCAAATGATGGTGCTCGTAGACAGTTTGAATTTTACCTTGAAGAAATGATCTTACCGCTTATGGTAGCTAGTGCCCAGAGTGGGGAACGAGAATGCCACATAGTGGTGCTTACAGATGATGATGTGGTTGATTGGGATGAAGAGTATCCACCACAGATGGGAGAAGAGTATTCACAAAGTAATTATTGTTGCATGCATTCTATCTTGTGTAATACTAATCTAAGATAAATTTTTTTATGCTTAATCTCTTACCTATACAAGGAGTCAGACTGTTACCCTTGGCCTAGTCCAGTTTATTGCCTGTCTTCAATCGTATATTTTTTAATGCCTTGTCGATGAATGCTTTCATCCTGCAATGGCTCCTTTGAGTAGTTGTAACAGAGGCAACATGGCTAGCAAAGGCCAAAGTATTTACTGTTGTCTGTTACAGAGAGAGTGTGCCCAACCAAATCATGCACAGAAATGGTTGCTGTTTGTTGAATATCTGGGTCTTGATAGGGCTTTTTGTCTGTTTGTGGATTTTTGTTTTTTCATTTAAAAACATCTTAGAGAAGTAGATTCTGGAGTGGTGTTTTTGAAAAAATAAGCTAAATGATTTATTTTGGATAACTTCAGTGAGCATCAATTCATTGATTTCAAGGGTGGCTTTAAATTCAGAATTTAAAAAAATTTTTTTACTAGCATATCTAATCCTGGCAAATATAAAATATATATTGATTGATTGGTAATTCTTTCAGAAAGCTTTATTAATCTATCATTAGATATTTTGTTTATTTTTAATTTTATTTTTATTAAACCAACATCAGATATATAGTTACAAAAGTTATTCATGATTGAGTTCCGAGCAGTGTTTTAACATCTGTCCCTTCACAAGTGTATGTTTCCTACCACCAATGTCCTCAGTTTCCCCCCCCCCATCCCTAGTCTGCCTTTACAGCAAGCACTTTTTTCCCTCTCTGTCTCTTTCCTTTTGGTTTGCAGTACAGGTACTGAAAGGTTATTGTTAGATATTTCTGATCATGTCTTGGGTGGTAATGGCTCTTATTTTACATCTAAACCTTTTTCGGATAGTCTTTTGAAAAGTGGGATATGGGGGACTATATTTGACCAGTTTTATAGATTGAGAAGATGAAATTGAAAGAATGATTTGTGGGATTAAATAAATAGCCTAACATCTTGTTCTTTGCTCTAATATGTGTTGACTTTGTAAGGATTAAAGTAAAAAGTACTGTAGCATAGGAAGTGTTAGACTCTGACTTTTCCACCTTACTTTTTTCTAAAAATATATAAGGTATTTTTTTTGTTTGTGTGTTTTATAAGGGAGGATTTTAAAAATATGTTCCTTAATACGTTATCATAGCACTTCTCAGAATTTACATTGCCAGTATTTCTTCTGCATGGTATACTTTAATGAGCATTATGACTCTTTTTTGTACAGAAATTGATGTTTCAGTTATTTCCATATTACTAGACTCTTTGCTGACTTATTTTTTTATAGTCATGTGTGGAATAAGAATTTGAACAAAATTCAGGAACAGTGGGGGTTACCAAAAACCAAAGGATATGAACTAATTTTTTATTAGTGAAAAAAGGATGCATGGTCATAGAATTTTTTAGTTTTTGAAAAATTTGTCTCAAGGGTAGAGCCATAGAACAGAAATGGCATTATAGTAATACAGAAATTATAATAGAACTGATTTTTCTTCTTAGATGTTGAACTTTGTGTTTCAGATGGTTTCTAGTTTATAGTCGTGTTTTTTATTGTAAGCTCTGAAAATCTTAAAATGACTGAAAATATATTACTTAATAATAAAATATATTTTATTTTATTTTGTACCAACATTTAAATGTACTCAACATATTTTATTTTGTACCAATCTGAAGATTCTTTTGAGGAGATAGAGATAACCTCAGCCTGATTTTCCTAAGTGTGACATTATCTGTTTTCAGATACCAACAAACCTTATTTTTATTAGTAATCAGTAAGAGTAAAGATCACAAATTTACACCATGAGTAGCATTTGTATACGTATTTTCCTTTTATTGACTCCTAAACCAGCATGTTTGGTTTGTGAGTGTGTATTTCTTTTTTTGAAAAAACCTTTGCAGTTCACCTTTTAAGGGAGATAACTCCACCCGAAAGAGAGAAGGCGAGGAAGGCCCATCAGTCTAACTCCCTGAAGTTCCCAGCTCATTTCGAAGACTCAACATGTTGTCAGTGGAATGTCTGTCCTTTGCAAAACCAGTTTGCTCTAAACAGACTAACCAAGGCAGAACATGCTCGAATCTGCCATTTTTAACATCAGTATTAAAATGGGGCTGATCGCCTGAATGAAAAACAGTTTGTGGGGAGGGTTTTGCCTTTTGGGGGAATTAATAGTTACTCAATCCATTAAATGTAAGATGTATCCATTTTGTGCTGAAAAGGCAGTCCCCCCCTCCCTCCTGATGAGAGTGGCTTATAGGCTCATAGTATTTTGCCTGTTTGATAGTAACTTTTACTTGAAGAAATTGGGGCAGATCCCATTTCAGTAAGTTTATACATGATATATCTTTCAGAAGAAGATTCTTCCTATGGATTGGGTTACCTGATTGGTTATTAAAGCTTTTTCTTGATTCAACATAAGTAGACATTTGCTTAAATATTAACTGTACTGAATTGTCCTGTCATGTTGGCTAGTTATCCTTTGGCATTACTGCATCCATGATTTGGGCCTCTTTGATTATTTAAATTTAGGTTCATCGCCAAGAACTTTGATATTAATATGAGCTTTCTTTTTGTTTCTAGTTATTTATAGCACAAAATTATATAGATTTTTCAAGTACATTGAAAACAGAGATGTGGCCAAATCAGTTTTGAAGGAAAGGGGTCTTAAGAAGATTAGATTGGGCATAGAAGGTAAGACATCTTTATTATTTTTTGTTATCTTTTGAAAAAATAAGATTAAAAATTCATTCGCATGTAATAAAGTTAATCCTATTTAGTATATTATATATTCTGAATACTTTTAGAAAAATTAAGGCATAGAATTACTGAATGTTCATGCAGTAGATCTTTTAAAAAAAATCATCCTCCTTTTATTGGAGATGTTAGGTGAAGGCCCAATAGAAATTATTTTCTAAGATTCCCAAGTGAGAAAGCCGGAGCAGGGCCTTTGCTCTGCATGTAGCTGACCCAGGTTCGATCCCCGGCATCTCATATGGTCCCCAAGCACCCAGGAGTAATTTCTGAGTGCAGAGCCAGGAGTACCCTGAGCATAGCTGGGTGTGACTCAAAAAGAAAAAAAAATCTCAATGATAGATGAATTTGTCTTTTTTTTTTTTTCTTTTTGGGTCACACCTGGCGATGCACAGGGGTTACTCCTGGCTCTGCACTCAGGAGTTACTCCTGGGACCATATGGGATGCTGGGAATCGAACCTGGGTCGGCCACGTGCAAGGCAAACGCCCTACCTGCTGTGCTATCTCTCCAGCCCTGAACTTGTCTTTTTTTGCCAGAACTTGCCCTCATTCATTGTTGACTGAGTTCATTGGTGTGTGGATACAAATGAATATATATATATATGTTATATATTTAAAGGCCCTCCCGTTGATCGTCGATTTGCTCGAGCGGGCCCAGTAACGTCTCCATTGGAGACTTTGTTGTTACTGTGTCTGGCATATCGAATACTCTTGGTAGTTTGCCGGGCTCTCCAAGAGGGGCGGAGGAATCCAACTCGGGTCGGCCATGTTGGCCGCTTGTAAGGCGAACGCCCTACCCGCTGTGCTATTATATTATATATTATATGATATTATATATTATATATAACAAACATAAATGTAATGTATTTATAGAAATATATTTAAATACATTATATATTAATATATTAATATATAAATATAATTTATATTATATATAATTATATAATATATATTATATAATTATATATATATTCCAATAAGCTCAGCAGGGCTTTTTCCCTAGTAATCATTGAAGTTCCTCAAAACTTCAACAGTTAAAAAGTTTCTGAAAATTTATGTAAAAGTACTACTAGTACTTTAGACCTTTTTGCAGAGGTCTTTGGTTATAATAGTTTTTTTCCAAATTAGATACAAAGTAAAAACTTAATGTATGTCTTTTTAGATTGCTTTTATATTTTTTTAATTTTTTCCAGTTGCTGGAAAATAGATGCTGCTTTTGTTTTGATTTTTCTGATTAGTGCCCAGGAGACCTAGGTCCCTTCCTATAGTGCTGCTTTGTTCCTACAGTGCTGGGAGTTATCCCAGCCACTGTGATGTGCTCTCAGGACTTTATTTTAAAATGCATGTGTAAAGTCGGGTATAGTTGCTTGGTTGCAAAGCTGCTAGAAAAGACAACTGGGACTGACTTCAGATTGGGAGAATAGAGATGGTCTCTAACCTGGAGACATTTGACATGAAGCCTGATGATAGAGGAAGGCTCTAGGTGGAGAAAACAGCGGCACAAAAGTGTTGGATAGGAATGAAGAAGAGAAGAATTCAAGAACTAGAATTGGTGTCAGGGTAATCAGAGAAGTGAGATAGGATCAGAAGATACTGGGTTTTTTAGGTCTCTCAGGAGTATATTGACCAGTGACCTAAAATAAGTTTTCAGCCTTTGAAAGAGTTTACTTTTTTTTTTTTTTTGTCACTGAGAGATGTGGGGTGAAAATTGAGCTGCTCAGGGCTCACTCTTGGCTCTGTGCTCAGGGATTGCTTCTGGCAGGCTCACAGGACTATAGGGGTCCCAGGGATTGAACCTAGGTCAGTTCTGTGCAAGATAAGTGCCCTTAGGGTGGAGCGATAGCACAGCGGGTAGGGCGTCTGCCTTGCACGCAGCCAACATGGCCGACCTGAGTTCGATTCCTCTGCCCCTCTCGGAGAGCCCGGCAAGCTACCGAGAGTATTTGATATGCCAGACACAGTAACAACAAAGTCTCCAATGGAGACGTTACTGGGCCCGCTCGAGCAAATCGATGATCAACGGGAGGGCCTTTACTTACTTTACTTTACCTACTGTATAACTGCTTCAGTCTCCCAAATAGTTTCCTTATCTATATAATTTATGTCTGTCTTAGGGGATGTTATAATCAAATAAAATTCTATAGAAATGATTGCCTTCCCCAGTATTTTCTTTGCATAGCTGCTACATTTATTTTAAGATACTTTGTGAAATCTTTTTTTCTTCTAAATTTTCTTTTTAAAAATTTAATGTTTAAGACAAAGACAATTTAAGACAGAAGCTACAACTGTTGATACAGTTCTAGAGTTGAAATTGATTAGATAACACAGCTCCAGTATTATAATCAGTAAGTATAATAGAGATCAGTCTAGGAACCGGAGAGATAGTACAGCAGGTAAGGTACTTGCCTTGCATGTGCCCTACCTGGATTCGATATGCTGCATCCCATCTAGTCCCCTGAGCACCAACAGGAGTGATTCCAGAGTGCAAAACCAGAAATAACCCCTGAGCATCACCATGTGTGGCCCAAAAACAGATTAAAAAAAAAAAGTCTGAAAATTGTCATGGCATTAAGTCCTTGTCTAAGAATTAACCAAGCTCTTTGTTGCTAGTTGAGCCTTCTGTGTTATAATTGTCTTGGTTTGTTGAGTTTAGTTGTCTTCTATGTTGCTTCCTTAACTAATTTTGTGTGCTTCTACTGGAATTTCAGTATTGAGAAATTCAGAATGGCTGCCAGGGCTTCACACTCTATGAAGTTTCTCTTTAGAACAGTTTACTTTGATGTGGGCAAATAAGTTGACATGGCAGGAGGCTGCAGGAGGTGGGGGAGGCTGACCACCCAACTCTAAGACCCGTATTCTCAACCTGAATTCTGGAATACTAGAAATTATTTTGTAGTTTGGCATCTCTGCAGAGAATATCAGTGAAGCCATGGAGTTGAGCCCTTGATGTGGCTGCAGTGTGGGTGCAGGAGGCCAGGCTTTGGCCTGCCAGCCTCCCTAGGGCACCCCAGAGTTTTCAGCCTGGGGGACTTGTGTGTCCATGAATTTTAGCTGCTTGGCTTTCATCTCCTTGAAGATTTAGTCGGGTATTGGTAGAGCCACGCCAGTGGGTCAGCATGGAGTCTGTGGGAGGTAGGTGTGGCTGCCAGGGCTGAAACCCTATGAAGTTTCTCTTTAGAACAGCTTACTATTTCTATTTGATAATCTGTTCAGTCATGTACTATAAACTCCGTAAGAACAGAAGCACATTATATACCTAACATGTAACTTGAAATGAACTTAGTTCATAGCATATAAATGACTTTTAAATAATAAATAAGTGATTTATGTAAGGTACAAGTTTGTTACTGCAAATTGAGGAATTCTTTTTTTTTTTTTTGCCTTTTGGGTCACACCCAATGATATACAGGGGTTACTCCTGGTGGTGTTCAGGGGACCATATGGGATGCTGGGTATCGAACCCAGGTCGGCCACATGCAGGGCAAACGCCCTACCCACTGTGCTATCGCTCCAGCCCCAAATTGAGGAATTCTTTATCACAGAGTATTAAGTGTATTGGTAGAGGCCTTTAGTTAAAAATTCTGAATTTTTTGATACTATAAGGACTTAAGAACAGTTTATTAAGCCCACTTAAAATCGTTTATCATAATTCATTGTATGTAGTAACATACTATAAAATTTTTAATATGCCTCTAAAATGTTACATGCGATAAGATGAATAATTCCTTAATGTTATTATCAGTTCGTATTAAGATTTACCCCATAGACCAAAGAAATAACTTTTATAGCTGGTCTTTCCAAACCAGTTCAGCGACCACATCTTGTAAGCTACATTTGTTTTGTAAATATCTCAATTGGAGTTACCTCTAATTTAACAATGTCTTGTTGAAGAGTCTGGAACAGTTGTCTTCTGAAATTTTTCAGCTACTTTCTTGTGGTGTGCTTCAATATATTCCTGTTTATAATTCCTAAAATATGTAAGTTAAAGACTCTTTAATTCAACTTCAGTATTTTTAGCAAGAATGTGTCATAAGTGAGATGTATTTTTTATTGTATCTCCTGTAGTAATATTAAAATTTATAGTGATTATGGATAAAGAGCCTGATGATGATGATGATGATGACGTTCTTTATGTGGTATTATTTTAATACCAAAGAATGGTTAGTCTCCTTTCATACAACCCGGCGATACCACTTCTTGATATCTGCCTTCAAAACAGAAACAATGCAAGAGGATAGATGCACAATAGCAAAGCTATGGAAGTAACCAAGATTCCCAACTACATGTAAATGGATTGAGAAGGTTGAAAATATTCCTAGCATGTGTGATTCCCTGGGTTCAGCCCCACATACTGAAACAACAGAAGTTTCTAAATAGCTTTGCTTTAGTGGGTGTTAGGTTGGGTTGCTGTTCTGGGGATACCAAGAAGACAGGAGAACTTGGATATGCAAGGATGGTGAAATACAAAGGAAGAAAGTATTTTTGAAATAACCAATACCATTTAGTTTTGTACTGTATTTATTGCTCTAGTCAGGTTCTATCTAAAGCCTTTTATTTTACTTAATTATAAAACAGGAGATGAGGTGGTTTTAAAAAGGGGGTTGGTGTGGGTGGACCGTGGGGTCTAGGAAAGCATGAATAACTTCTTGGCTAAATCCTTTACATACATTCCACCAATGAACACTATTTGGCCTTTTTTGCTCTTAAAAAAAAAAAAAGAAACCTATCCCTTAATGAAACAACATCTTTAACCTCATAAAGTTATTGATTTTACCTAAAGGTAGTTAAGGACTGCAGGGATTTGCTGTTCCATCATTAGGAATTTTATTATAAACATGTAAAGCTCTCTTATGTCAAAGTATTTAACTATTATTTTTTTTAAAGAATTTAAGGAAAGAAAACTGAAAAAAGATCGTTTAATCACTGTTGCCACAGAATATAGAATATTCATTACTGACTTAGTGAAGTCTTTAGATAGAATTATGCATGATTCCCCTGCATCTATAGGCAAAAGTTGCTTTGATTTTTCTATTTCTATTTTTGGGGGCCTGTGTAAAAATTTTATTCTTTGTGAGACTTTAGCAGTGAAAATTTATTTTTTTAAAGGCTTAAAGACTTAAGACTCTTCCCAGTCTTATCCAAATCTTTTCCAGTAAAAGACCTTTATGCAGTCGTTTCTCTGGGTCAGCTAGACATACTTTGTATATAACTCTGTGACTTAGCTTATGCTCTTCTTTCCTTAGCATGGTATTCTCTGCCTGCATTGCTTTTGGATATCATAGTCTTCCTCATTCAGTAAGCTCCAACAACAACACTTCCAGAAAATTTTTTTCAACTCTTCTAATTTATAGGAATTGTAGTCCTCTTTTTCTTAACATCTCCATCATTGCCTTAACACATTTTTTGCTTTTGGTATCACAGTGCCTCAGGGTTTTTCCTGGCTCTGAACTCAGGGATCACCCCTGGTAGTGCTCGGGGGACTGGGAATCCAACTCAGGTTGACTGTGTGTAAGGCAAGCGCTTTGCCCGCTTGTACTATCTCTTTGGCCTGACACTTTTTTCCTCTATGCTTTTTCTTTGCTATTTTGGTTCTTTTACTTCATGAACAATCTCATCATTCCAGAGAATGCCTTTAAGGCAGCGTGCTCCTATAAGAATTGTCTAATGTATTTACTACTAAATCATTACTTGTTAAATGACTAGACTGGTAAGTCTGGAAGCCAGAAACACTTTTTTTCCCTTTATTATCAGTGTCACTTGTTTTTAAAGAAAAAAACATTCTTTTTAGTAAAAAAGTATTCTTTTCAGATATTCCCAAAATATCTAGAAATATATTGTCCCTTGTTACTGATAAATCTTAATAGCTTTTAGTGAGTATTTGTTCAGATATTTACTTAGTGCCTGCAGTATTCAGGCAGTATATTAGGCAGTGGGCTTAGAGAGAGATAAAAACACTGACTGAAATAGGAACTCATCATCTAGGTGAGAGGGTCATACAAAAAAACTTTTTTTAACTTGGTGCTGTCAGTATTGTTACAGTAGGAGTGCTCTGAGTTTAAGAAGTAAATGATTAATTTTGTGGACACTAGTTATTTTTATCAAAAAATACTGTAGCTGCAGGTGTGAGAAGAGGGAAGCAGGAAGCAGGTAGTAGGAAACACTTTCAGGAAACATGTTCTAAGCACCAAAGTATATATTGGGAAAAGTGGCAAGTTTAAGATGGCCGGTGCATGTGAGAGCTCCATGGTTAAAGGATAGCTTACTTTGATAGTAGGTAGGTTGGGATTGTTTAGAACCTGCTTGTTAATAAAAAGTTTCTATAATATTATGAATAGTATGGACTTTAAATACAAGGAAACCATCAGTAGTTTTTAAGAATATAATATGATTACACTTGCAGTAGACTGGTATTCTGTTTAGGGACAGTTTGGATGATGAGATGAAACTTTTATTTTTTTGTTTTTGAGTCACACCTGGGGTACTGAGGGTGCTACAACTGACTCTGCACTCAGGGATCACTACTAGTGGGGCTGGGGTCCCTTATGGTGAGGCCAGGGATCAAATATGGGTTGGACCAGCAGTATTTAAGGCAAGCTGGCCGTGCCTGCTGTACTGTCTCTCCCCCGTCCTCCCCCCCACCCCCACCCCTGCCATGAAAATTTTAAAGGCTTTGGAATTAAGAGGAATTACCGAAGAGGACTAGGGACTGGAGATGGAGACCTTTGTGATTTCTAGTGCTTCCTTTGAGCTGGTAGTTAATTAACCATTAAAGTGTGAAAGCTAGAGAACTTTCTAGAGGTTCTTTGAAAGGTTTTAGCCCTGCTTTTCAGTGCCCAGCTGCAACCATTTAACACATGGCAAAATATGCCACCTACCAGTAAGTGATGCTTAAAATGTACCCACCATCGCAGTAATCATTGAGTCTCTAGTGTGTAAACTGTTTCCTTTTGATATGCACATTGATCTCAGGCCCATGGGACAAATCCAGCTATTATGTGGAATGGCTGAGAAGATGAAAAGTTTCATGAATTCCATACTAGGATTTCAGTTTATGGTTGTTGAACTGAAGACTGAGAGAGTGGAATATTTATTTTCTTTCAATTTGAACTATAACAGAAAAGTGTTTTTATTTATTTTTTAAAGGCTAAATTGGATAATTGTTTGGGGGTTTTATTTGTACATGCTTGAATGTTTTCTGTATCAAAGTTTTTAAAACCTTTCTCTGGAGCCAGAGAGAGTTGAAAGGGCCCAAGAAATTTATGGACTGAGCTCACACTTTGCATGCCTGAGGTGGTCTTGGTTTGACCCCCAGGCCCAAAAAACTAAAAATCCAGAATATTTAAAAGGTTGAGATGTGGCTCAGTGGCACAGTACTTGCCTTGCATGGGTGAGACCCTGGGTTTAATTCCCAGCACTGCCTCAATAAAAAACTTTCTCTCCTCCAGGTTATCCTACCTACAAAGAAAAAGTGAAGAAAAGGCCTGGGGGCCGCCCCGAAGTGATTTACAACTATGTCCAAAGACCTTTCATTCGGATGTCCTGGGAGAAGGAAGAAGGAAAGAGTCGGCATGTAGACTTTCAGTGTGTAAAGAGTAAATCTATTACCAACCTGGCAGCAGCTGCTGCAGACATTCCCCAGGACCAGCTGGTAGTTATGCACCCAACTCCGCAAGTGGATGAGCTGGATATTCTCCCTATTCATCCTCCTTCAGGCAACAATGACCTCGATCCTGACGCACAGAATCCGATGCTGTGATGATCTTCCTTGAAACCATAGCATGCTACTATTCACGGTGACATTGCACTCTCCTCATTCTGCACTGCAAGACCACTATCTTCATTGTGAGATGCACATAACAATGTTTAGGATACTGCAGTGTAGGCTTTTTTTTAAAGACCAAAGGTAGCTGAATGGTTTTTTAAATGAGTACAACTCTTAGCATCCTGAGGTTCAGTTATATAAATGTATTTGTTTACCAGTTGGTTTGTGAAATTGATTATTTGTATGGGGGACAGTCCTTTTTCACATATCTAGACCTTTTCAGAACTTGTGGAAATTGGCAGCTGGGGTACTTTCAGTTTAGGTTGATACTTGTCAAACCCCGGACAAAATGCAGATTATTATATAGTTGCACTTTATAAATGGTGGTTAAATGGAACTGTTTAAGCCATTTTTATAGTTGTGATGCACAATATAACTTAAGTGCTTCTATCAAAGTATTCCTTCAGTAAAAAGTATATAATTTGCTGCCCATGGTGATCTAGAAATGAGTATCATTGGGCTTATTTGAATTAAGATATGGGCATTGAATTTCATCCTAATATGTTATCGCCAGTGCCGTTTCACCCTTTTTGAGTGAGTCACTCTTTTAGAGTGAGTCACGTGCAGGGAATATGAATATCACATCAGAGGTGGTTTATTATCCAGTCTGCCTTACCCTTAATCTGTTCACAGATATTTATTTACTAATGGTTTTTTGTCTTAAGAGTTATGGGATAGGAAAATGAAGTGTTTGCTCTTCATTTACTAAATGATTGTAAACTCAAGTTTTTCATCAAATAAAATTCCATTGTTGTAATGTTTGTGATCAACTTTATCACCACCTTGCCTAGATTTTTTTAGTGCCATTAGATTTCCCAATATGATTTCAAAATATCTTGAAACCAAACGGTAACAGTAAAAACAAAACTCCAGTTTGGCATACTCATGAGGCTCCCACTATTCCTGGTAGTTATAAATTATACTATGAGTTCAAAATAGCATATAACTGAAAAAGAACATTTTCTGATCCAGCCTGGTACAAAGGGTGAAATATTCTTCACTTGTCCTACAGTTGCCCTAAATTTCAGAGCCTGTTTCTCTGGTTAAGTGCTTTTCCCAGCTGTGTTGCCCTGCTTAGATTACTCATGCAAATATTCCGTGGAGCTATTTAGGTGCTTTGGGGTAATTTAATGTTTGAAGCCATACAGCTGTGAGTAGTAGAAGCTGTAGTATAGAGCCCGTTTGTTACATCTAATTGTGAATTTGTAATTTTAGGTGATTTGTATTTAAGCATTGGTACCTTTCATAAAATTGCACCAGTTGAGAGTATTGACAGCTCAGCTAGCAACATGGGGATTTTTGTAAATCTCAGAACCATTTTATGAAGTCAAGACACTAATAAATGTTCCTGGCATGGATTGTTCTTAAGTACCCTATGTAAGAAATTGATTCAGATCTGTAGCATATAGGCTAAAATGATAGTATATAGCAGGCAGGGCCTCAAGGGCTACAGCATGTGCCTTTCTTGCATGTAATGAGGTCCTGCCACTACCAGTGGTGGCCTCAACAGCAATAAAAATTCAGGAAAAGAGACTGGTAAAATGACAGTATTTATAGAACAAGGAAACATTTATTAAAAATATTTAACTGTCTAATACATTATACTTTAACCCATATTTATAGTAAAGGATTCTTACAAGGAAGAATAAACAGCTTTATGATACAATTAGTATAAGAAATATCCACATGGGGGACTTCTTTGTAGTGTAAAAACACCATACATCTGAAATGACCATTTGCATATAAAAGCTACCAATGATGCTTTTGTGCACAATGATTAAAAAATTCAACACAAACAAAATCCAAAATATACAATTAATGCAAGCTATCCACAGCTAGCCCAATAATCGATGATGAAACACTGGAGCAGGCTTAGTTCCATTTTGTCTGAAGTTACACATAGGATTGACTTGTATCAATGGCTCTAAGATGGCTTTTATGAAGACATTACATAAAAGCTGTTTTCTCCTTATCCAGTAAGCTTCATAGACTGTAAAACTCCACCAATAATGCACTTTGATTTTGTAGCTGTTGCCAAAGCAACACATAGTGTTTACAGCGGCCAAGGCAAGTCACTAAAGTCAACGGGGCCGCCCAGCCCAGCATCTGCTTCCAACAGGCTCATTATGACAGCCATTGCTGCCTCATCGTTACTGGGACTACTGGAGCCTTGATCGTTGTCCATCATGTCGATGCCTATGTGAGGATTCTCACCTGGGGGAGGAGATAAAGACCAATCAATGATAATAGCAAAGGTTTCAACCTGAGTAAGAAATTCTAAGCACTGAAGCGTTTAATAAAAATTTAACAGGGTGGTAAGTTAGCCAAGTGTTTTTGTTGTTGTTTGTTTTTTGAGAGAAGATCCGACTTTACAAATAAAAAACAAGTGCTTAAAATTTAATAAATTGCCTCATTTTAATATTCTGATAATCGGTGATGAGGAAGGAGTTACAGAAGGAAAGACAAATGTAAGATAGAGATGAGGAAAACAGGAAAGAAAAGATATTTGGGCTACAAGCAGCAATTTCTATTTAAGGACTCTTTAAATGCTTCCTGGAGACCTTTCTAGGCTTTTTCTCTGACCCACAGTTGGCTCTCCCTCTGCAGAGATTATGTGCATTGTGTTCTGGGAGCAAGCCAGAGGCTAATGCTTTTTCTTCTTGAATTTCAAAGACAAACTTGGATTCCAACATCAGAACTCAGCCATTAAAGTCAGATTTAAACAATTTTTTCTTTTTGGAGAATGCTAGGTGTGTACTTAACTACTGAGCCACGTCTTGAGCCCTTAAGATTTAAACATTTACTTTGTTCCTTATATTTTACTAGCTTATTGCAATGGAAATTCCACTTACCAAGAATAGAAGAACTATCAGAATACGGATAACCTGGGTTATCCTGAGCCTGCCCTGGTAGTAAGCCACTGGAAGGAATGTCTGGAGTCCCTCCATTTAAAATCTACAAACAAAAGTGAAATTTACACATTATCATCAGTACCATAGGCCATGTCACCAAGAAAATGAGGTGTTACATAAGAGGAATGTGCAGGGAAAAGGCTTCAAATGGCTTCATTTCCTAATGGGTGATTTCAAAAAAATTGTTAGGAATAGTCACCGGAAGAAAAACCTTGCCCACAAAACTATTTGAGTCAGTCCACATAAGCAACTCAAACGCTGAATGAACCCTTGCTCAATTATCTTGAATCATACTGCTCACATATTTAAGGCCAAGGACTATAAACCTCAATGAGTCCAACTGGGCAGTTCAGCCTGTAAGGTAGGAGTGATATCTTAGAGCAACAATCTCAGATGTCGCCAAATAAGGGGTTGCCAAAACTGGGAACAGACAACTCTATACAGCATAATAAATGAACAACAACAAAAAAAATTAGAAGCAGATCTCACTCAAGCTATGCCACAGTTTACTTCAGTAACTGGTGGTTTAAATTAAGATAGACTGCTGAGAAATATTAGCATTCCTTGATAGTATGATTTTTAAATTACTATAGGTTACATGCTTATATCAGTGTTAATGTTTCTGATTTCAGTGTACATTATCATACCTGTGAGTATGATACCAAAGTGTCCAGGGCCCTCCATCAACATAGCCAAATGCTTAATTCTGTCTTCTTCTCCCCAGTTTTGTTCCCTGGCTGACCCATTATCAAAAAAGCATCCTTTGAGAAATATGCAACGAACTGAGTAGCTGCCAGTTTCAGGAGAAGCCGTGATTTTGGACCTTACCAGTAGGTGGCATTAAAACTTTATATCTACAGTTCAACCTTTCTAGCCTTGGGACTTTTACTTTCAAAAATAGAACTCCAGGAGCTGGAGCAGTAGCACAGTGGGTAGGGCATTTGCCTTGCACGCAGCCAATACTGCCGACACAAGTTCGATTCCCAGCATCCCATATGGTCCCCCAAGCACCGCCAGGAGTGATTCCTGAGTGCATGAGCCAGGAGTAACCCCTGAGCATCGCCGGGTGTGACCCAAAAAGCAAAAAAAAAAAAAAAAAGAACTCCAAAGAATTTTAATGTAGATGATAAATTTAATAGTAACTATACTTGAAATTGAGTTTCTTCGGTTTGTTTTTTTGGCCACATCGGCTGTGCTCAGTGCTTACTCCTGGCAAGCTTGGGGGGACCATATGCAGTGCTAGGGATCAAATTCAGACAAGTGCCCTGCCCACTGTACAATAGCTCCAGCTCCTTAAAATTGAGTTTTTGAAAGATGTTACTATTGCATTAAAAAAAAAAACATCAGAATAAGTTCAATGTCTAGCTGAAGAGAATCTAACTGGATTCTTATGTCTGCTTTTTCCACTTAGTCTATTAGGTTGTATGAAACACAGTTTAATGGGAAAAAAATGAAAAATATTCCATGGATAAGAAGTCAAAAAAGGGGGCCAAAGAGATAGGGAAAATGGGGAGGGCATTTGCCTTGCACTCAGCCAACTTGGGATCGATCCCCGGCAACCTACTATGGTCTCCCAAGCTTGCCAGGAATGATCCCTTAGTGCAGAGTCTAAGCAACTCTGGATGTGACCCAGAAAAACAAAACAGAAATGGAAAATACTTTAAATCTTTTCAGGCAATCTTAATATCCTTTGATAAGACATAAATACTCAAGAAGTTTCTTAAAGTTAATTACAATATGCAATAAAATTACATTTTTGTACTATTGTGTGAAAATCCATTTTAGTATATCTTGGCACTTTTCGATAGAGGAGTCTTTTACTCTTGATTTTTTTAATATCTTGCTTTAGTCATTTGAAAACATTGAGTTGCAGATCTTCCAACTGTGACCTATTTCATTATTCAGTACCAAAACATCATCATTAATATTATTAACTCATAATAAGTATCTTTTTAAGTTCTGAAGAGCTGTCATTTAAAGTCACTCAAGTTTCAAATCCAAGCTTTTAATTTTTGCTTGAAATTAAAACAAAACAAAACTACATACTGTTGGTGGTAACAAATATTTTCAAGTTTTTTCCTTTAAGTGGAAGGGCCCCTTTATTAAAAAAAATTAATTCTCAGTGTCTTAAGTCTGAATAACAAGAGATAGTAAGAATTTAAGAGTCCAAAGAACAAAGCAATTAGTTAAACTTAGTCATACCAGTGATTTCCTCAAAACATGAATTGCTATTCTAAATAAGCTTTTCCAAACTCCTTATTTTGTAGCCCTATTTACTCAAAGCTTTTATGAAATAAGATTTTACTGCTTTCTTTCTGTTTTGGAGAATAATTTTTGGCTGGGGGCTACACCTGGCAGTGATGGGAAGGAGATATTGGGGAACAATGTAGTGTGGGCTTCCCATATGCATATCATGACACTAGCCCTCTGAATTATCTCTCTGGTCCTATTACAGACATTCTAAAATGAAACTGATTTTAAGTTTTGTGGTTTCATTTTTATTGTGGGAATGCATGGTGAAAATTACACTGGCTGTTGGGTCACTGCCCTTCTTTTTGCAAAAGTACCAGAAGTTTCAACCAGCACTGCTTTGGGTACTCTCAGTACACATATCAATACAGTGAAAGGAAAATATCAGTTTTTAGTTTTATTAATATTATTATTATTTTGCTTTTTGGGTCACACCTGATGATGCACAGGGGTTATTCCTGGCTCTGCACTCAAGAATTACTCCTGGCGGTGTTCGGGGGACCATATAGGATGCTGGGAATCGAAGCCGGGTAGACTGCATGCAAGGCAAATGCCCTACCCGCTGTGCTGTTGCTCCAGCCCTCTTAGCTTATTTTTTGAGAATGGTTTGACCTTGCAGACCCCTGAAAGGATATTGGTATCCCAAAACACCACAGTTGCTTTACCCGAACCAGCCCCTTAAAGACTGCTTTCCTATCCTGGAACCAAATAGGATCCCTACTTTCTAACTTGAACCTGAAAATACTAGCAGGTTAGAGAACTCCTTTTTGGACCTGCCAAGTTATAAAGTGATTAGGAAGGGATGGAAGCATGGAGCCGCCACCTTTTCTTTCGTGGCTTTCTTGTACTAGTTAATCCTGCAGTCATTTCCTGCAATAATTCCTATCTTATTTAGATTGTTCTTAGAAAGTCTTGCTATTGAGAACTCATGAGGAAACACATTAGAATTTTTTCCCCAGGGCTAGAGAGATAGTACACTGGTAGGGCCTTTGCTTTGCATGTGGGCAACCTGGGTTTGGTCCCTGGCACTAAATATGAAGTGATCCCTAAGTGCAGTGATCCCTGAGCACCGCTGGGTGTGGCCCAAAAACAAAAAAAAGAACTTTCTAGATTAATTTTTAAAAGTCTAAGGGATACCTCAAAATACTGGTACTTTGTGATGCAGAGTAGTCTAAAATATTTAGAAAATGTGAAAATAATGACAAGAGACTTGAATTTTATTTGAGGCTATACTTATTAAATTTGTAGGCTAATTAACATTTGGGAGCCTGAATTTTTGTCACATAAAGTTGTAAGAATGGGAGAATGCACAGTAAAGTTGCTTGAGTAATGTTTAAGCACTCTACTGGAATAATAACCCTTCAAAACAGTAGTGGGGGAACTGGAGCAATAGCACAGCAGGTAGGGCGTTTGCCTTGCATGCGGCCGACTCCGGTTCGATTCCCAGCATCCCATATGGTTCCCTGAGCACCGCCAGGGGTAATTCCTGAGTGCAGAGCCAGGAGTAACCCTTGTGCATCTCCAGGTGTGACCCAAAAAGCCAAAAAAAAAAAACAGTAGTGGGGGATAGGAGATAGGAGTGCAGGTTTCCTCAGTTTGGGACTTCATACGCAAAAATACTTTACTAACATATGAGCCCTTGATAAAACAAACTAGGCAGACATATGGCAAAGACAGGCTTCAAACTCAGGACTTTCTTTGACAGTAGTACCCTAACTTTTAATTACTGACTTAATCTCTTAGAGAAAGCAAAACATTTTCTATAGAAACTTTTGTAGATGATGATTCGTGTATAAAATGGAAATAAAGGTGACCCTGTCAGAGTCCTGAGCTTACTACCTGTCTTCTCGCCCAGCTACCCCTGCCCCACTGCACCACAGATAATATAAACCCCCTCTGAAATGCACTTCTGGGAACTCATGTCCTGTTTTTATTACAGTTTATGCCTTGTGAGTCTCAACTGTAAAAAGCTCATTCTTTCTCTGACTTGGGAGGTAGGGGTAAACATAAGTCCAAAGATAATGACTCATGGGTGAACCTAACCCATACTAATAAGAGGCACTGTACATTTATGTTCTGCAGTGTACATAGACCTTGTTAAGTTCTCTGGCAAATATGAAAACTGGTGATTAAATTCTAAACCTATTTAGAAAAGTTTTCTAAGCAGCTCGTCATGCGAACTGGTGATAAGCTACTTGTGTCCAATGCAGTCACATCAGAGGATACACAGACCACAGTGTATTCCACATAATCAGACGACTGGTCACAGACCACTGCATTCCGCATTGCCAAAAGCACAACTTGCCCTTCCAAAGCATTCTCGGTGGTATTGATGGTGTTACCTTTCCACTACCGAGTGATAGCACAGCGGTAGGGTGTTTGCCTTGCACGCAGCCAACATGGCCGACCTGAGTTCGATTCCTCTGTCCCTCTCGGAGAGCCCGGCAAGCTACTGAGAGTATCTCGCCCGCACGGCAGAGCCTGGCAAGCTACCCGTGACATATTCGATATGTCAAACACAGTAACAACAAAGTCTCCAATGGAGACGTTACTGGGCCCACTTGAGCAAATCAATGAACAGCGGGAGGACAGTGACAGTGACCTTTCCACTAGGCACTGTCTTCCCCACCCCCACCTCCTGTCCCCTTGAAAATGCCCGGCAAAGAACTAGTTTTCCATTTTGTTTTTTTACTCAGTACTCAGGGCTTATTCCTGGTTCTCTGCTCAGTGATCACATGTGGCTCATTCATCAGGGATTGAACCTAGGTCAGCTGCATGCAAGGCAAGCACTTTACCCATTGTACTAGTTCTTAGCCCCAAGAACTAGTTTTCTATGTGAACCACTCACTGACCCCTCCTTACTCAATGCTCTTGAATTGCTTCCTTGCAACATACCAATAATTCTTCATCCCTCAGAACAACTGCTCTCTGCTATTGTTCAATTCCCCTACTCATTTCTGATAAATTCTGAGGATGTCACAGCCTTCCTAGCTCTGCCAGTATGCTTTCTGCACCCCGCCTTTATGGATGCATTTACTGCGAGGAAAAGGGGACCTAACTTCTTTTGATAACTACAACTCTAATTCTATACTCCCACGCTAAACATTTCAAAACTTGGGCAAGGAATCATCTAAATGAGAGGGGTCTCTTAGTGTAAGGGTTAGCAGACTTACCCTTTTGCCTCCCGGAGAAGAGGCATCAGGAGGAGGTGTACTCGTGATGTTCAATGGGCTAGAGCCACAGCTGGAAGGTGATGACCCCCTTATCCTGTCAAGAGAAAAGAGGAGTTAGCTGCATTGCCTTTCCTTCCTCCTCTTCCCCAGAGGGCATAGGTTTGTTGAGGGGTGGAGAAGAATAAATATCTGGACTAGGGATAGGCTCCATTTAAAAAAGGCTACCAAGTAACTAGTCTGTGTAAGCCACATTATATAGAAGCTACTCGGCCCTGCCAATCTACAGAAACAGTTAGTGTAGTTGTGTTGCAACTGAAATGTCTGAAGAAGCAAGTGAGAAGCTGGGCTTATCCAATAGGAAGGTGATCTAGGATGCAGATCCTGGAATAAAGCATCTCAGTAACAAAGCCCTTGAAACAGGAATTACATTTCAGATTGGTGAATTTCAGATAACTGCTTTTATCTCTTCACAGAATGCAGATTTTACAGTTGGAAGAGATCTTAGAAGTTCACCTTCTTATTTCTAGTACCATGTACTGGAACCCTGAACAAATGCATTCACCTCTTCCCTGTTCAAACATGTTCAGTTAGTGAAAGTCTCAAGGTGATAGAGGATGCCAGGGTGGTGAGGGCACAGCTAGGAAGTAGCCCTGAACAGCAGTACGTTGTCAACATCATCTTCTAAGACTAGTGGGGATGAAAAAAATGCATCTGGCCTTCCTCCACAGTGTCTTTCTAGCATTTTAAAGTTTTACAGAACAAAAGAGAATTATAAATGCATGCAAAATCTTTTGAGGCTGAAGCCCCCAGCAAAGGGAGCTATGGTTTGGCAATGAAGCTAGCATTGAGAGAGGGGCAACTATGCCACCACCAGGTTCCTGGTTCCTGCATGGATAGATGAAAAGCCTGTTGGCCACTCCGGGGCCCCGCCTCTACTAGCCAGCAGCCCTTTAGCTCTTGGTTTTACTATCTTTTTTTGTGGATTGTGAGAGAACAAGTGGGCACAAAAGCTCTATACTATGTACTCTGAGCACAGAGGCTACTAATGGTTTACCAAGAAACTGCAGAATGTCTCACCTTTCCTAGGTAAAACCACAATTTTGCCAGGATCTCCATCTTGGAATTACCTTTTCATTGCCATTTTATCCTCAAACTTAGTTCTCAGTGTTAATTTATTTTTTGGGCAGTATCATCTCTGTTGGGTAGACCTCATTCCTGGCTGTTAGTCAAATCTCTTCCTATTCCTGTACAAATTCTACAGTGCTTATATTAATTCACCTCTTTGTAGATATGCTCAGCATCCTACAATAAATGGGTTCCTATGTTCAAAATTACTTACAATGGGAGAATTCTTAGAATCTCCCATTGTAGCTCTGTGGCTATAAGCTGAAGCGACTTTTGTACCATGATTATGCCCAAAGAAGAAAAACCTGTCCCCCATCACAAAACCCAGCTCAGATGGTCTTCGAGCTTTTCCTCCCTTGCTTGCTCAGGAACTCTCCCTCTTTATTATCAAAGAGAAAATAGACTTCACAAAGACTGTGAGATCCTTGAGGTGAAAATCTATGTTATATTGTTGGATGGTCTTAAGCAAAGCACAGGGTGTAGTGGCTGGACAGAACCCTATCCTCGGGTCCTCTGCACACCCCCTCCAGCTCCCTGAAGCAGACACAAATCGAGTTGATCATTACACTGGGGCTGGAAGAGACAGTGACCTGTGAGCCTCTCTATGGGCAGTGAAAACCAAGGTCAGCCACTAGTTACCTGAGAACCAATTCAGGGAAAATGATCTTCCCTTTCTTGTGATGTTATTTTCTGTCTGCATTCCTAGGAAGTTGGTTACCTTCCCCTGCTGTCAAATTCAAAGGGACTTACGACACCTGCATCTCTCTCAATATTAGACTTAAGTTTGGAGTTCTCATTATGGATTAGTTCCCATTCTAGGAAATTCCTGGAGTTCCTGCATACTCCTGAAGCAATCCTCAGAGATAGATACTGCCTTCTTTTTACAGCTTAAATCAACCATGACCAAGAAGGTAAAAGTACATGCAGCTAAGTGGAGAATAAGAGCTCAAGCCCAGGTAAATAGTTTTGTTTTATGTGATAAGAAGTTATGCTCATTAGCTGACGGGCCTGGTCTCTGCTACTAACCCTGGACAGCTTTCTGGTTGGAGAAAGTGGGTGTTCGGTTAAGGGCCTGCTCACAGCTCTGCGTTACTCTTTATTGAACTTTACCAGAAGCTTCTTGAATCACATACGAAGTAATCAAGTTGACCTTCCCAAAGCAGTTCCCTTTAGCTCTGGCCTATTTGGTTACATTTTTCTAAGGCAGGAGACCCTCAATCTCAGCACTGCTGCCACTGCAGGATGGCTGTGAGCAGTGTGGGGGGCCAGGGGGATCTGTTCTTGCTGCTGGATGTCGAGTAGCAGCCACCCATTTAGCTGTGACCATGTTGCGGGGGGGGGGGGGGGAGTCTCCAGATATTACAAAACATTCCTTGGTGGGGAGGAAGGGGGCCAAGTGCCCTGGGTTGAAGGGTGCAGCCAGAAGGGGTTACTTACCTGTGAATTTCCATGATTTCCTCAGCAATCATTCGACCTATTTTTCCTGCCCCAGCCCTTGTTCCCCCTGGAATCCCTGGAACAGTGGGATGGGTCCTCTTTGGGCCACCTATAACAAAGGAATCAGAGTGGGAGAGGGGAAAATCAAGGAAACGCTATCACAGGTTAAACTGAAAAGCCAGTTCATCCCATGAAACACTGGAAATTCAGTGTTAGGGTTTTTTGTTTGTTCTGTTTGCCTTGTGGGCTATCAGACCCATAGAATGCTGGGAAAAGGCTCAAGTTTCCTTCCAGGAGCAGGAAGGAAACTTGACATGAAAATTCTAACTTCCGTCATGTACTCAACATCCACTCACTACTGAATACCACTGTGCTGAGCACTGGGAGAGTGTCGGCATCCTGCCCCAAGCAGCTCACAGGCAAGCTCAGACAGACAAGATGAACATCGGCATAGCATGGGAGAAGTCTGACACCCAACCAGGCACCCAACTCATTCACAGCAGGGTGCAGCATCCCGGAACAGTTGAACACTAAGCTGAATCTGGAGAAATAGAAATTAGTCTGTCAGAGATAAGAGAGGGCAGGGGGGAATATGTTACAGGGACAGCCACCAACATAGGCAAGGCCACTGAGGCAGGACAAAACACCAGAGACTATGCAAAGAACAGATCCCAAAATGATGCTGAGGATGTGGCTGTCTACAAAGGGCCTGCTTGCCATGTCAATAAATCTAGAGAGTTTCCGCCAGGAGTCGAGGAGGACCAAAGGACTTTACAGAGAAACAGCACAGGCATGTGTGTGGGTTGTGGGAAAACCTGCTGCATGGAGAATGACTGAAGAGGGGATGGGGGAGATAGCAGGGCTGGGCAGTTTTCCCAGGGATCCCAGCAAGAGATGAAGGGAATCTGCAGTGACAGCAAGGCCAGGGCAATGGGGGGGAAGGAGTGGGGGGAAAGGGAGAGCGTCTGCAGAGTTAGAGAGGGCTGGAGCTCAGCAGAGAGGCTGGCTGAGTCACTGATGGAGAAAGGTGGGTCGGGCAGAGCGGGCCCTGAGAATGGCTGAGTCTCGAGTGCAGGCCGAGGGCTTGGGGCTGAGCACCTGGACAGAGGCCCTCTGGGTTTGGTCCATACCTTAGAGCTGGCAGACACCCTCCTCCCACCACAGGGTTGAGTGACCATCCCCCAACAGCACTTCAGACTAAGCCTCCAGATAGCACCGGGAGGCTGAGGTGGGGCAGCCAGTGTGAAATGTGGGGCCTTCAAAGCCCAGTGGCCTCCAGGAAGGCCAGGGTACCTTCCGGGAATTCTGGCTCCCGGGAGCAAGCCGCCAGTGTCCTCGGTGCTCAGCCCCTCCATGCTTCCCATGTTACGGTGGCTGGGGACCCCCAAGTAGTTGTAGGGAGAGTATGTGGGCCACCAGCAGCTTCTCGTGGCTGCACGTAGTTACCTTCTCCTGTAGGCAGCATGTCCATGCTGTGGGGGGATGCTGTGAGCTGCGGGAAGCTAGGGTCACCGCCTTCCAGAACGTTGGCTCTGTGAACATACAAGCAATGAGGAAAGGTACGTCTGGCCCACTCAGTACCCTGCACCTTTCCACATGGCCCAGATGGACAGTGTCCAGGTCCATGGCCTCAATGCCTACCTGGGCCTGCATAATAATTGAGTGCATTCACTGTCTCCCACCAGTCTGGCCCCTCAGCTCTGGACCCCCAGGGTAGACAAGGTGGAGAGCAGGCCTGGTCAAACAGGAGTGCCTCCCAGCCCTGCTGTCCCTCTGCTGGCAGCCAGCGCTCCGGTCACCAGCCTCTCCTCAGCTGAGGCCGAGCAGGGCCAGGGAGGTGTGTGCCCCCTCCCAAGCAGGACCTGTAGGACCTGCAGGCTGCCTGCTTTCCCAGGAAGGGGAGGCAGCGGTTTCCTGGAGCAGTTCCACAGACAGGCTCCTGCGTGCTTTGAGCCCTGCAGCTCATCCTCTGTGAACAGCCCTTTGAGCTCTGGCCAGCCCTGGGGTTTCACAGGCCATTAGTAACTTGGCATGAAAGGATGTGAGATTGGCCGCGCCTGGGCCCGTCCTGGGGAAGGCACCCAAGGCACTGTGTGATTCCACCAGAAGCATCTGAGATAGGGAGGCGAACTTACAAAACAACGGTGTTGGTGGAGACGATGTATTCGACTTCCTTGGTCCAAGGGTTCATGAAACTGAACCAGCGACTCCGTAGTGTGATGAATGAACCATCTTTGATCTTAAACTTATAGCAATTAGTCGTAATCTTTTCCCTTGTCTGCAAAACTAAAAATACCAAGAAAGCACAAATGTCACTTCCTCTGATCTGTGTATTAAATTAACCAAATGCCACGCTCACACAGGCCCTGATGCCTTCACTCCTCAAAGCATTAAGGCAGCAGGCACGCCAGAACACACAGTGTCTGGGGTTCGGATTCACAGCCTTCCAATTAATTAGTGAACCTATTATTATTTGTCAAGAGTATATGAATGAAGGCGATTCAGGAAACTGCAGGCAATAATTGTGTGCATTCAAGATACCTAAGTTGGGAACTGCTATGAAGAGACATCAACAAAATCAAAGAAGCCCTGTTCTCTGCCATCACAAAATCTGTGGGCAGCTCAGCATTTTGGGGTCAGGGGGCGGGGGTCCCAAACTGCATTTTCTCGTGTAGCCAAGGCACTGAACACAGGCGCCAGTCTCTGACTCCTGCTGTCTCCTCTCCACAGGCAAGGGACAGAGGGAGGCAAGGGACTAGTTCAGATCCAGCACAAGGCAGGAGGAAGAATTCAGCAGCCCTCAGGAATGGCAGCTCCTGCTGTGTTGGAGACTGGGCCAGGCCAGCTGGAACACGAGATCTCTGGAGGTAGAGATCAGGAAGTAAGTGGGGGCCAGGAGATGGCCATCATCTTTGTCTTAGAAGAGCTTCCCCAGGAGGAAGGGCTTTACATAGGTTGATTGTGCTACCTCACCTAGGTGTAGTTGCTCCCCCAATGCTTGGAGGTTGGGCTCTAGACTAAGGCTGTGAGACTGGACGTGGAGGGATGAGCATAGGAGATAGAAGGAATACAGGAGTAGACAAAGGAGGCAGAGGGAGACAAGATTGGAATAAACTGTGACTGATCACCAACCAGCCTGGTGGCCCTGTTCCCTCCTTCATGCATCTGTTGGCGGTGGCTGCAGGCTGGGGTGGGAAAGCGGCTCATGGCCACCGAACACACGCAGGAGAGAGCCCACCTCGTTCACTTATTTATTTTGTGAATACACAGAGTCCAGGTAAGTTTCCTGAATGAGAGAGCCTTCCAGAAACTGCAAAGGCCAACATACAGAAAATTGCATGGTGACATGATCTGTAAGGAGATAAAACAGGCCCGAGAAGAAATGACCTGAAGACTCCTGGCTGGCTGACTCCCATGCCACTGGGAGACAATTTCTCTGGAAGGTAATGTGAACTAGTCTAGAAGCAGGGGGATGATTGAAATTTAAGATCTATCACACAGCCCAGCTTACCTTGCCTATGACAGTCTGCAAGATGTCCTATGTCATCTTGGTGAAAATATTCATAACATGACGTGCCTAGAAGTTCTTGCGGTAAATATGCCAAAATAGCTGTTGCCCTAAAAATAAAGATAATTCAAACAGAAAGAAGGAAGGAAGGAAGGAAGGAAGGAAGGAAGGAAGGAAGGAAGGAAGGAAGGGAGGGAGGGAGGGAGGGAGAGAAGGAAGGAAGGAAGGGAGGGAGGGAGGGAGGGAGGGAGGGAGGGAGGGAGGGAGGGAGGGATGGATGCAGGAGGAAAAGAGGGAGGGAGGAAGAAAAGAAAAAAATTCAGATGATGAACATCTCTGTCGCAGATAAACCCTGCTTGCTCTCAGTGAGAACAAGTTCAAAGCTGGGTGGATTTCTGGGAAGTTTACTAGGTTTATTTTCCCCAGGTGACAAATTGAATTGAGGTAATACATGGAAAGTGAAGAAGCCTTTCAAAGGGGCTCTCAAAAATGCAATTCCAGTATTTTGTGGCTATCTTCAATAGCCAGAAAAATTATTAATATGTGAGTATTCTTTTTTTGGTTTTGTTTTGGGGTCATGACTCGCTGTGCTCAGGGCTTACTCCTGATTCTGTATTCAGGTATCACTCTTGGCAGTTTCAGAGAATTGGGGAATTCCAGGTGTGTGTGTGCATGTGCATGCATGTGTGTGTGTATGTATGTATGTAATTCCAGGGTTATACACACAATTCCAGGGATCGAACATGGATAGGCCATATGCAAGGCAAGCTCCTTACGTGCTGAACCATCTCTTCCTCCCATTAGGAGTACCCGAAGGGATAGCAGAGAGCACTGGGAAATGTGGGACTATAATGTGTTAGTTATGAATCCTGGCTCCAGAAACTATACAACCAAGATCCTGGAAGTACACGGCTGCATTTGTGGCCGGACAACTTCTTATTCTCTAATTCCTGTTGTCAGAGAACCCAGCAGGCTACTGAGAGTATCATGCCTGCATATATGCCTGACTGGGAACATCTGTAAAGGTGATTCGAGGCTGCTCCAAAAGCCTCCATTCCTCTAGGAGAGCCCGGCAAGCCACCAAGAGTATCCTGCTCGCACAGCAGAGCCTGGCAAGCTCTCCATGGCGTACTTGATATGCCAAAAGCAGTAACAATGATGGTCCTCATTCCCCTGATCCTGAAAGAGCCCCCAATATGTCATCGGGCTACACTAGCACGTGACAGGGACGAATGGAGACGTTACTGGGCCCACTCGAGCAAATCAATGAACAACGGAGTGATAGTGATAGTGATGAATCCTGGCAGCTAGTCAGGCGCTGGGCCTCAGCTCTTTATCCACACAACTCAAGACTGGACTACACTATTGCTGTCCAACAGAACTTTCTGCTGTGATGGGAATTATCTACTTCTGCACTGTCGGCTACTGAGTTCTTGAGATGTGACTGAGCCTGAGAAATTGTTTTATTTCTTATTGCAATTTAAATGGATGTATGAGTTGCCATTGACTACTGTACTGGACAGGTTAAGACTATCTCATCTAGGGGCTGGAGTGACTGTACAGTGAGTAGGGCGTTTGCCTTGCACGCAGCCAGCCCAGGTTCAATTCCCAGCATCCCATACGGTCCCACGAGCACACCAGGAGTAATTCCTGAGTGCAAAGCCAGGTATAACTCCTGTGCATCGCCAGGTGTGACCCAAAGAAAGCCAAATAAATTAATTTTTTTAAAAAAAGACTATCTCATCTTTTCCATATCCTGAATTCCAGACACTCAAATCTAGGTAATGGTGCTGGGATATTCATAGATTCATCGAGCTTGCGAGGCTGTTTCTCTCCCAGTCATGCCCATCAAACCACACCGACACCAATGTAACTGTCTCAACATGCTAAAGAATGACACAAAACCTCTGTGTTGATGAGAATATCCTCCTATCTAATTTTTTCAGGAGAGGTCACCATTCTCTGAGATAGCCAATGGACAACCCATATAGTTTCTCCTTCACTCAATAGCTGAAAAACGGCTTTGTTCTAGGGCACTATAAATTTTGGTGGGGGACATGGAGGGGGCTTGGGTCATACCTGGTAATGCTCAGGGTTTACTCTTGACTATGCTCAGGGGACCATATGGGATGCCAGGTTTCAAACCCAGATTGGCGTGCAAGGTAAGCACCTTACCCATTGTACTACCTCTTCAGCCCCTGTTCTAGGGCACTCAGAACGCTCTTACCTCTGGTCTACAAAAACAAACTTCCCATCTATGGCGTGTCGAGAAACATATTCCATGGACTTCACCCTGATTTCCCCGTTCACCGGCTGTGGAACCACGTGAGAATGTAGCCGTCCAATGGCGACAAGGCAGCTAAGATTACAGCCCTCATTGTCTGGTTCATTATCTTCATCCAGACCCATTTTTGTGGGGGGCCAGCTTTTCAGATAGCCTGTGCTGTGGATTGTGCAGAAACTTTTTCGATCTGCTGGAAAGCAAAGTCCAGGGTTAATGTCAGTGCCACTTTGGAACATGGAGGCATAGGCGGCCTGGGGTGGGTAGGGATGCGGAGGGAGCCAAATACTAGCACAGCAAAACAAACCCCTATTATAGAACTATGATCCTGTCCTATACTTAACAGCAGGTGATATGCCAAGGGCATACAGACCAAGGAAGGAGTATGTACCATTGGTTGGGAGCGGATGGTAGCCCGGGAAAACAGTGTGGGCTGTGGGGCAAGGGTGAGTCCAGAGACTGTGGAAGCACAATGGTAACAAAGCTCAGGGTCAAGCTGGAAGCTGGAAGGCAAGTCAGCCTTCAGGGGCGGCAGATCACCTGGTAACGAATGTGTCCATCATTTTCAGTGAGGGAATGGAGAGTTTCACTTTTCAATGAAAAATTTTTGGCTATACTTGGCAAAGCTCAGGGCTTACTCCTGGCAGGCTTGGGGACTATCTGTGGTGCTGGGGATCAAACTTGGATCAGCTATGGGCCAGGCAAACATTTACCCTCTGCATTATATCTCTGGCCCCGGAGGGAATGAATTTCTACAGGCATTTAAGGGGGAAAGAGCAGAGTCAGATGTTGGTTTGGATGCTCTTGGAACTGAGTCAGCTGTGCATGGAAAGACAGCAAACAGGCATGCAGGAGGTTGAGGGGCTGTGCCGTGGCGGGCTCTGCAGAAGGAGCAGTGATGGTGCAGGGGCTGCTTCCAAACAGTACTGCTGGGAGACTGGGTCAATTTGGTGTGAAAGAAAGGAAATAGAGGTGACTCCACATTTAGATTGTGTGAGTAGTTGCTGGCATGATTCACTGACTTGGGGAAGAGGGACACAAAGTGTGTTTTTGAGGAGACAGAGGAAAGATTTCAATCTAGGGAATCTCATACAATGGACATGTCCTTATGGAGTGTTTCTCCAGCACCGAGTCTGTGCTAACTCCTGGGAGACAAATAGACATGCCTTTGCAAGCTTTCGGTCTACTGGGAAAACGGACATGAAACAAATCCTCACACACACATAACCGTGGAACTGCAACTGTTAAGTGCTACAAGGAGACAGAGGCTGTCTGAAGGATGGAGTGACAGACAGTGGAAGCCATTGATCTGAACGGCTGGCTCAGGGCACAGGAAGGAAGCAGCATGGCTGAAGGGCATCAGAGTGCAGCACCAAGCCCTAATAGAGTGTGTGTGTGTGTGGTGGTGGGGGGGGGGTGACTTTCACTCGCAGCACATTTAAGATGCCCTGGAGACAGAGAAACAGGCAGGTTCATTAAGGATTTGAAATCCAGGAGAGAACTCTGGGCTAGAGATGGATACTGGGGGCGGGGGCGGGGGGCCTCCTAGCCACAGCACTGAAAACACAGGGAGGGGCCACCGGACTCAGGTACAAGTCTATAGTAGCTTTAGTCCCGTGTGGAACAGAAGAAGCGCCCTAAAAGGTGGAATATGAACCAGGAAGCGTGCCTGGCATGGCCAAGGAGGTGGCAGAGACAAGAATGTGTTTTGACAGAAGCCTAGGGAAGAGAACACTTCAAGAAGGAGGGAAAATGTCTGGAGCATATGGCAACCCACAGGCCACTGGCACATGCAGGGGGTGTTGGTAGATGGTGTGGGGCAGGGAGCAGGTGGAACTGTGGCTGACAGTGGACTCTCCCAGCCACGGTAGAACAGGTCCAACCGATGAGCCTTCCTGGCCATCTCAGTCGTGGCGATGATACCAGGACTTTCCGGCTCCATAGTGGCCCTGGGGTAGAGGGGGGCTGTCCACGGCCAGGGACCCACTACTTTGACAAGGCAGGAATGCATTGGACCAAATCCCACTGAGAACACTGGATGCACGGACTAGCATGTGCCCAAGGTACAGAAGAGAGCTGTTCAATCATTACCTTTTTTCTTGGAGCAGGTGGAGGGGAAATCCTTGTCTTCGACCTTCACTGAAGGCCTGTTGCACTTCATCCTACAGAAGAAAGAACGTCGTGCTCCAGAACATAATCGGGACGGCCCAGGGGTTATATCTGTCTTAACTGGAAGTCCAGCTGCAAATCAATACACAAAACGGGACAAACTGAGAGTAGTGTCTGCTGGGAGGGGAGTGTGACCTTGCACAAAGCCTTTGCTTTCCTGCCTTACCATTTCATTTTTTTTTAATTTGGGGGTTTGGTTTGGGGGCCACTCCTGGCAGTACTCAGGGCTGACTCCTGGCTCTGCACTTAGGGATCATTCCCAGCAGTGCTCAGGGGTGCCAGGGATTGAACCTAGGTCCACCATTTGCAAAGCATCCTAGTTGCTATACTATCTCTCTCTGGCCCTTGCCTTTCTATTTAAAAAGTGACACAAAGGAGTTTTTCTCCTCTGCTTCAGCCTTTGTATGATGCCACATGTCCAGGTGTGGTGTGCCAGGATCTATTTACACATCATGCAGAATGCAGCTATGGGATGCATGCCCTAGATGTTCTTGAGGGGTAAACGTGTACCAGTGGTTTCTCTAGCAGGAGCTTAAGGCTGGGAAATGGGGACAGAAATTCACCAAGGAAAGATTAATTATAACCTGAGGTGTAGGACTGGTTAAGGCCAATAAAATGGCAGACAGTCTCTGCTTCCCACAGGAGAAGGGCAGAAATTATAAGCAGGATTTGGGCAACGGAGTAAGGGGAGAAGGAAGCAGGACTGTGCTTGCAAGCCTGGGAAAAGCACTCTGATGCCTTCTCCACACACAGAGTGTCGGGCCTCATTCTAGACCTTTGCTTTCCATGGTGGCAGCCACAAGCCATATGGAGCACGGGAAAGGGAGAGACACGGATGAGAGTGGCTGCACCCTCTGTGTGAAGACAGGATTTCAGAGGCCATTTGGTGCCATTTTGAAGGAGGAGTTCAGTTTTCCTGGGTTAAATACTATATTAAAATCTACATTTCTTTTCACTTTCACTGTGGCTGCCTGAATGCTGAGGCCTGCGGGGGTGGGGGGGGGGGGTGAGGGGGCACCTGCTCATGGCTGCCAGTGAGTGTACCGTGGTGTTGCAGCCCAGCTGAACCTGACTCTCTGAGGAGCAGCAGGCCCCTAACCCTGACGGGTCCACAGAGCAGGACAGCACAGAAAGTGATGCTCCATCCATATCTGGGAACACCAGTGCCCCACGGCTTCTTTTGAGCACAATCCCCGGAGGAGTGGGCACCGCTCAGGGCTTCCGATTTGTGCTCCCACCACCTCCCCCGGAGCCCTTCCTCAGCACCCGCCTGCACTGTGTCCCCGCGGGTGGTGAGGTCTTGGTGGCCCAGCCCTCCTCCCGCTGCTCCAGCAGCATCAAGCCTGGTGGCGCCACACCTCTGCCCCCGCTGCAGTCCCAGATGGTTTCCTTTGCTCCTCTGCTCCCTTCACCTGGCAAACATGGATTCATCTCTTCAAACCCACCTCACTTGTCATCTGCACCGTGACGCCTGTCCTATGCCCACAAGACAGATACTCATCCTTTCTAGATGCCAGCTGCCCCTATTATAAGGGTGCTTGTCCATCTCTGTCCCCCTGACTACACGACCCTGAAACAGCCTTAAGGGCCAAGTACAGCTTTTTGTTTTTTCCTTCTCAGGTCATTAATAAAATTTCAGGGTTGAACTATAAAAAGCAACTGGTACCTGGAACTGCATGGTGCCCACAGGTAGGAGAGGAGTGCCTTACTGAGAGGGTGGTATGAGAGATTCCTCTAGTGCTACTCCTGCCACAGACTATTAACTTGGAAGCAGGAAATGAGCTCAGTCATGGCAGCACTGGGCCGGGATTAAGACCAGTCCTGCTATCTAGCGTGCTTCCTTTGGGCTGGGACCTCTTCTGGATGCTGTATACCATTAGCATATTTAATCCTCCCAACAACTGGATGAAATAGGATCTTTTGCAAATAAGGCAACCAGGGCACAAAGAGATTAAGTAACCCAGGATCACACAGCTTGCAAATGGTGGGGCCAAGACAGGAATCTTGGTGATCTGGATCCAGAGTCCATACTTGTAATTCCAGAGTGTACAGCTTCCCTGAGCACTGAGCTCTGGCAAGCCTCTGGGATCTCATACAGAGGCAGAGAGAGGGTACCGGAAGCTGGGGGAGAACATGAACCCTGGCCCCACATTGCCAGAAGAAAGCCCACAGGGGAACCATCCTAACAAGGAACCATGTGGTCGAGAAAGTATTTCAACTTTTTAGGGAGAAAAAAAATGAAGCTGCATGTGTGTGACTCAGATAGACAGAGGTGACAGGAGGAGGAGAAACCAATCGGGCTGGTGAGAGCCCCTGACACTCAGCAGCACGCACCAGAAATTTCTGGATTCTGAAAAATCAATGAGGCAAAGTAGCTGCTTTTCTTCTCATTGACTTTAGACATTAAACTCTTCACAGGTAACCAAATGCAAGGCATAGAAATAACTATCCAACTACGTGTGCCTGGGGGCCGGGCAGGGTGGTATGTGCGGAGGCGGGTGTGAGGGGAAGCGGTGACCCCCATGTCCACCCATCCTTACTCAGTTTTTGAGGGGGCCATTGGGCCTCACCTGGCTCTACTCAGGGCTTACCCCTGGTTCTGTGCTCAGGGATCACTCCTGGTGGGCTTGGGGGACCACATATGGTGCCAGGGATTGAAGCCGGGTCAGCCATGTGCAAGGCAAGTGCCCTACCTGTGCAACTATCTCTGGCCCCCCAGCCCCACTCACTTTTTGCATCAATGAGCCGCTCCCGGGGTGCAGTGTCAGAGGAGGAGAGCTGCTCCTTGACTTTGGCGATATCTTTCGGGTGCAGGTAGTCAAACAGACTCTGCCCGATCAGATCATTCTGCAGGAAAGGCATGTCAATGAGTGACAGGTCAACAGCTCATGGAGTACAAACATGCCCTGTAAGGGCTTGGCCGTTTTATTGGGGGGCACACCCAATGGTGCTCAGGGGCTTACACCTGTCTCTACCTATGCACAGGGATCACTCCTGGCAGCGTTCCGAGGACCACATCAGATGTGAGGAATTGAGTCCTGGTCAGCCGTGTGCAAGGCAAGTGCCCTACTCGCTGTATTTATTATCTTCTCCAGCTTTTGTTTTTTAAACCATGAAAAATTTAAGTATTTCAGAGGTGAGCATATACATGAGCCTGTCTTTGTGTTTCCTGATTACTTTGTGTAAATACAATGAATGAGACATCAGAAATCAGATTTTGATAACACCCAAGTGGAAAAGGGCTCAGTTATATAAAAAGTTCATGATACTCTAAAGCCAGAGTCTTTTAGTGGCAAATTTTTTTTTTTTTACTTTTATCTGATGTCCGTAGATTCCCTTCTAAGCCCTCAGAGGAAAGCCTGCAGGCTGTGGGCGATGACTTGCTCCTGGAAAACTCTTTTTAAGCAAGTGGTATTATACTGTATGCTTAAACTGGTAGCAGGGACTCTAAAACCTTCTGGGCCAGAGAGATAGTACAGGCTTTAAGGTGCTTGCCCAGTTGCAGCTGACCCAGGTTCAATCCCAACACCCATATGGTCTCCTGAGCACAGAACCAGGAGTAACCCCTGAGTACCTCTTTGGAATAGTACTCCCCCCATACACAAATAAAAGCACATACATGAAAAACAAACAAAACCCTTCTTACAGAACTTCACTCTAAGCCTAGAAAGAGCAAAATACTTTGAAAAACATGTTTGCCTTTATGTAAATGTCACTTGATTCTTATGTTTTTCTGCCATTTCCATGCAACTACTTGCATGTAAATTACTGAATGAAGAAATGAGTCAAAACTTGAAAGATGTATCTTATATAACACAAAAATGTTCTGTTCTGGAAGTTGTCATAAACGCTTATCATTTGCTCCGACTAACAATAGAAGAAGGTATGGGATCATCACAATTACATTTCAGAAGGAAGCTGAGGTTTGAGAGAGCTAATAAGTGACACCTCATTGCAAACACAGCATGGGTGGATTCCCAATTTCCCTGGATTCTCTGGCTCTGCATTCTTCCTGGTGATGCAGTTCCCCCAGCCTGACTCTTTCCCCTGCTGCTGTGCGATAATTATTTTGCAGCACTAAGTTATAATGCTCCTGAGATCAGAGCCAAACTTTCCAATGAGGAACTGGAATATATTCATTGAGTTATATGAAAGAATTTTTTTAAGCTTAAACACATTTCTGTTAAGGATTTTCTGGAAGGACACAGAGGAAAACAAGGTAAGCCTTTTTCTTGTGATTCTCTACCCTTTCAGGAGTGGGGGGGCCCTGCCTGGCTGCTTGGGGCAACTCACCACCCACAGAAACATGAGTAATACCTGGCTGTAGTTGAGGATCTTGAAGACAGACTCTGACACAAAGAGGATCTTCCCTCGGTCGCATCCGACGACAAACAAAAATCCATCTGCTGCCTAATGGGAGAAATGAATAATCAATTTATTACACTTCACAAAACATGATTTGCCGTCACTTTGATAGTAAAGGAGGATTTGTTCCTAAGTATCTAAAGCATAGGGTTACAGCTGAAGTCTCCAGTATGCCCTGCGAATAAGATGCTCAAATACTTCTGAGAACAAGAAGATTCTCTCCAAAGCATATTCTATGCACATGTATCATCTAATGATTTCAGGGGGAAATCCAATTTAGAAAAGTTCGATTTCAAAGCAGAATTCAGCTGAACAACTTTCTTTTGATTTTTATGGAAGTCCAGAGAAATCATATTTCCCTGTTCTAATTATTACAATTCTCTAGAGAATCCCTGAGATGGGAAGGAATCTTTAAGTTCAGAATTTCCTTTTCAATATCCTGGCTGCCATCTGTACTCTAATCAAATACCTCCATTTACACAGATCTTTCTAGAATAGTGCTTTTGAGTCTTTGGAGTGGTATTTTTTTTTGTTCTCACTTTTGTTTTTAATGATGCTGGTTTGGAATGAGACTGGGTCACTGGCATTGCTTTCACCTATACCCCAGAGTAATTCTAATAATTACAAAAAGCTCCTGCTTTCATATATATATATGGGTTTTTTTTTTTTTTTTTTGCTTTTTGGGGTCACACCCGGTGATGCACAGGGGTTGCTCCTGGCTCTGCACTCAGGAATTACCCCTGGCGGTGCTCAAGGGACCATATGAGGTGCTGGAAATCGAACCTAGGTCAGCCGCGCACAAGGCAAATGCCCTACACGCTGTGCTATTGCTCCAGCCCCTCCTGCTCTCAAATATTATCCCTCAACTCAGGCTTAGTATGTTTGTATCCTAAATAAGATTTAAAAAAAAAAAAAAAGGAAAAAGGGAGAGAAAAAGGGCACAAACAAAATACCCTGAATTGAAAATTTCCCCCTAAGTTTCTTCTTACCTCTTGTTCACTTTACATACAGGTTAAAAAAAAATAAAGTGTCAATAAAGAAAAGAGTATGGACAAGACAATAGTCATTAAAATGAAGAGGAAAAATGCCAAAACTAGAGCTGAAGTTTGTGTGTTCGGGTGAAATCTCCCAGATGGCTAGTCCCTTGACTCGTGCTGGGGTCCCCCAGACACTGGGAGGTGCTCCCCACTTGGTCCCAGATTTGTCTCCTCAGTTCCCAAAGTACTGAAACACAATGCTTCACCATCCTGCCTTAGTCATGAGTCCTCAGTCTGTCCTTTGGTAAACTCCAGAAAAACTTAGTTTCCCTTTTCTAGGAAAGGGCTGTTGGGATTTAGCTTAATTCAGCAGACAAGGAAATGAACGCCTGTGTCAGGAGGAGCAGTGAAGAGCTGCGCAGCCGGGGAGGAGCGGAGGAGGGGAACAGAAGCACTCCTGCCGGGAGAGGGCCTGGCAGGCCACCTTGCCAGCAGGAAGCAGGGCGGAGCCTTCCCCAGCTTAGACCTCTGAGCTGGCCCAGGGGCAAGGCATGACAGGGAGGGGGAGCGACTTTCCCAGCACCATCTGCTGGCAGCCTCATTCTGTCAAGAAATAGGGTATTAATAACTTCCTCATTTGCCTTGCAGACAATCTTATTTAAGAAGAAGAATGTTTTGAGGCATTTCATTGATGAAGTGATGTGGCATAAAAGGTGCCTAGGAAGGTGACTGTGACATTGGGAAGAGAATATTGGGCCTAGTCAGGCCTGTACCCACGAGAAGAGCAAAGAAGCGGAGAGGGAGAAGGTCCCTGTGGCAGAGAGATTCAAAGAGGTAGATGAACACCCTCAGGGGAAGCGAGGTGGGATGCTAAGTAAAGTGAGAATATCTTACGGCATGTATACTTATATAAGTGCGGGTACGTGAGGCAGGGCCATCAGAAAGCCCAGGGCAGACTCACCCTCAGGAAGACAGTGTGAGGTAATAAGTGACACCAGGCTCTGAGGAGGGGTCGGCCAAATTTTCAAAACACAGAGGGCAAGACATTATGAAGGGACCAGGGTGGTTGCACTCTTGAGACAATACCTATTACAGGTATTACAAGAGCACTTGGGGCAGTGGATGAGTCAGATTTGCATCGGTAAGAACAGAAGCCCCGTTCCTGCTACCAAACGGTTCAGACATCGTTTGCATGGACCCTTCCTGCCATGAAACAGGGTCCCAGGAACTGGACACCTGGAAGTGGCAAGGGACTAGGCAGTACTTCATAGCCACCAACCTGTCAGAGAGGTAAACAGAGTTTCCCCAGAGAACAGAGTCCCACTGGCATCACAGAAAACAGAAGATGAGGAAAGGCAGGCCCAAGAGGAAGTATTTAGCTTGGATGGCATTCAAATCCATGTGCCACACCCTGGCAAGTGTAGGCAACTACTAGGAAATTACTTGGAGATGACAATTATTAAGCATTTGTCATGACAAAAGAAGCTTAAGTATAGTTTTTTAAATTTTCAAGTTCCAGTATGGTAAAAGAGGACCAGCTATAATATTTGGAGGGTGCAGGGTACAATAAGGATACAGACATCCTTGTTCAAAAATTAAGGTTTTCTTTTTTCCTTTTTTGGGATGGGGGGTGCGGTGGGAAGGCATGCTACACACCCAGCTCAGGGCTTACTCCTGGCTCTGTACTCCCGGATCATTCCTGCCTATGCTCAAGGATTAAGTAGTGCCAAGGATTGAACAGGAGTAGGCTGCAGAGAAGGCGAGTGCCTGCCCACTGTACTATCTCTCTAGTCCCACAAATTAAGATTTTCAAGACAGTGGTGGCAGAGCATCAAACCCAGCATCAGCCAGGGTGAGGTTTTGCAAAGTTCATGAAGCTGGCCCTGGTGGTCTCTCTAGAGATGCTACGGGCTTACCTTACAGCTTAGCTACACCAAGTCCTCCTGGAGAACAAGAATATCTATGAAAAGGAGTGGAAAGATGAGGAGTTGGGTCTTGATAATCTGTCCTGAGAGTGGCCTCAAAGGTCTATCACAAACACACAGGGAAGCCTCAGCCTCACCTAGTGTGTAGATCGGTGAGTGATTCAATGTTTCCAAGGTGTTTGTGCACAGACAGTGAGTACTCAGCACACTCCCTGTGTCAGTGAGTGCATGCAGTGGAAGGTGGAGAAGGCATGCCCTGCAGATCTTACGAATCACGGACTCAAAGGATCACCAAAACAGGCTGGAATATAGAACCTTCTAATAAATCGGTTTTGATGGATTTATAAGCTAAGAGAAACTAAATGCACCTGTAAGTAATGGAGAGACCTAGCTCAACCACTCAGAAGAGTTAGGGAGGGCAGGATTACAGCTGTGCCAAATGCAGTGCCAATGAGATCATGTCCATGGCAAGGGAGGCACCAGCCACACTGAGCCCCAGGCCAACCAGGGCACAGCTGAGGTTCTCCAGGGGGTGTGGGAGCCACTTCCAGAGTCAAACGGAGCCAGGTGGAAGCGGTTCTAGAAAACATGCAGCAAATGTTGCTGAGGGAACCTCCTGGCACCCGCCTTGTCTCCTGTCTGCCTTTATTAATGGAGTCTGGAAAATTCAAATAGTTGCTCTGTAACCTGCCCTAGAGTTAGGGGGTTGCATCTTCTGGGTAAGCCTACTCTCAGGCAGCAGCACCCTTTCCTGACCGGGACAGCTGGCCACCCGAAGCTTCCCTTCCCTTCCCCCCCACTTTTTTTTTATTGGGCATTTTGGTAACACCGGTGATGCACAAAGGTTACTCCTGGTGGTGCTTGGGGGACCATATGGGACACTGGGAACCAAACCCGGGTCGGCTGTGTGCAAGGCAAACACCCTACCCACCTTGCTATCGCTCCAGCCCCACCTCCCCTCCCTTTTTTCTGGCTGTTCTGGCGGAATCACCTTGTCACACTGAGTGTACGCATTGCCTTTGAACTCCAGTGTCCAAATCCAGTGGGAATGAGTGTCATTCCCATATCAACTAGTAATCGTGAGACCGCAGACAGTCCAGACGAAGCCTCCTGATCTCGTGAGGCCCCTGCACCAGGACCACACATCCTGCCTGGGGCCGGCCGTGCTTCAGGAGCCAAGTCCCGTTTATTCGCCAGCACTTCTGAAGTGTGTAGCTGGACGCTTTCCAGTAACACAGCCTGGCATGGCAGGATGGACAGAAAATACTGGAGTGAGTGGCAAGCCAGACTGAGGGCCTGCAGCCAGCCTGAGCTGAAAATGGGAAATGACGCTGTGAAAACCCAGCTGGACTACCTTCCATCCCGGGGCCTGGCAGGCTTCTGCTCAAAAGAAGGTGCCAAGATTCTGTAGGGGGCTTAGTGAGAGGGGTCAAATCAGGTTGCAGGGAGATGAGGGTGACAATTGTTCTTGTTACATTTTCCTGTGACAGCTCACAGGAGTCCTTGCTTCTGAATCCATCATCTCTCCCTTCAATTTCCAAGTGGATTGCTGGCTCCTGGGTGCGGCGTACACACCTTCCACGTGCCACCTGCAGGGTTCTGTGGCATGAGCCGAAGAACTGAACCAAGCCCGAGAGAGCATGCCCTCCTCTGCCTGCTTCCCTCCGCACCCTGCCACATGTTTACAACCTTTGTTGTTTGGAGGGGATCTGGGTGTGAAGCTCTTGGAAAGTAAGCTTCTGAGCTAGTGATTAAAAGAAAAGTTCTCGAACTGTCACCAGTTTTATTCCCTTTCTAAAATCCTTATGCCGGAAACTACCTCCTATTTGAACAAAGCCTTCCCGTGCCTGATTCAAAAATCATACTAGCATAGACCTTCAATTTTAGCCTCGGCAAAGTTAGAAGGGGAAGAGGAAAGTTTCAGGGAAAAAATGGAAGCCTCCCCAAACAGGAAGATAAGGTGGGGACCGAAAGAGAATGTGATCCTAACAGTTCAGTTTTGAGACATCCAATTTCTGCATGCTGGTACTTAGCCAAAATTTGTAAACACGAAAGTGTAAAAACAATCCTAGCATTGCAACATACCCTGAGAATGAGGTGTTTCAATTCATCGTCTGACAGAAAAGTTGGTTTGTAGTTTGCTTCTGTATATGGATTGGTGGCACCTTATGGAGGAAAGAGAGAAGAGTGTTAAAAGTGGGTACACTTCACATCCTGACAATGCCTCATTCAGCCTCGCTGCTCACACCTTCCAGACGCGGCTTAGTTCCTACCACCTGGGATTTCGATTTTATCTTTTCCTTAACTAAGACAGGGCTAGAAATGGCTTTGGACACAATCCTGTAACACCAGAGGAAGTATCATTAGAGAGAACAATGATGCCCACAGGAGACTTAACAAGCTTATTTTTGTCACCATAGTAAAAATCAAGGGATAATTGGTGGAAGTTAAAAAATCTGCTTCAAGGGCCAAAGAGACAGCTCAGTTGTTAAAGGTGCATGCTTTGCATATTTTAGGACCCGCATTTGAACCCCAATACCACGTGGTTCCCCCAGGTTTAGTTCTGGAGGCCCCTGTACTGGCAGCACTGCCAGGCCCAAGGTTTCAAACTGCGTGGCCTGGCTGGCAATGTTGCTGGGAGTGGCCCTGAGCCCACTGAGCCCTGCATGAGCCCTCCCCTGCCTCCCGCTACCATCACCATCAAATCTGCTACAAGAGAGAAATGGCAACTGCTCTAAGCAGCAAACTGGTAAAGACTCCTGAGAGGGTTCCCTCCTCCCAACAGCCTGAGGAAATGGGCTGTCTAGCAGTTCCTCAGAACACCAGGCTAATGTTCCTGGGAAATCATCCTGCCTGTCAGGCCCTGGGGAAATCTGTTGAAGAGGGCATTCACTGTGAATTCCTCTTCTTGGGGTACAGGGAGTTAAATGAGCGTGGCAACCTGAGAAATGCATCACGTCAGTAAACACAGCGGAAGCTCCCAGGACTGAAAAGGGACAAGACTCTTGTTTAAAAGGCTGTCAGTCTAGCGCCATTCAGGAAGACGATAACTTAAGAAGCAATGTCAACAGTAAATGACTTGGAACCTGCGTGATGGTTAGTAAAATAGTGAAGAAATAAAAGTGGGTCCTAAACAATTCTTTTTTTTTTTTTTTTTTCCCCTTTATTTTATTTTATTTTTTTTAAAGTTGTAGATTTACAATTTTTTGTGCTTTGGTTTCAATTATACAATGATCAGATACCCATCCCTCCACCAGTGCCCATTTTCCACCACCATGGATAATATCCCTCCCACCCCCATCCCCCCATCCCCCCTGTCTCTGTGGCAGGGAAATCCCCTGTGTTCTCTCTCTCCTTTTGGGTGTTGTGGTCTGCAAAAGAGGCATTGAGTGGCAAACATGTTCAGTCCATAGTCTACTTTCGACATGCATCTCCCCTCCTGGGAGGATCCTCCAAATATCCTTTATTTGGTGCTCCCTTCTCTATCTGAACTGCCCTTTCCTCTAGGATACCCGGCTGGCCTCTAAGTTATGGAGTAATCCTCCTGGTGCTGATCTCAGCTATTCTTGGGTATTAATCTCATACTTTGTTACTTTATATCCCCCAGATGAATGCAATCTTTCTATGTCTATCCCTCTCTTTCTGACTCATTTCGCTTAGCATGATACTTTCCATATTGTACCACTTGTATGTAAATTTCATGACTTCATCTTTTCTAAGAGCTACATAGTACTCCATTGTGTAGATGTACCAAAGTTTCTTTAACCAGTCATCTGTTCTTGGGCATTCAGGTTTCTTCCAGTTTCTGGCTATTGTAAAGAGTGCTGCAATGAACAAACAAGTGCAGATGTCACTTCGACTATACATTTTTGCCTAAACAATTCTTAATACCAGAGGGAAGAAGGGAAATGGAATGAGTCTGAGTCTGTGACTCACATATCAATCACCTCGGCACATACTACTGATCCACATTCCTGCTTTTTATGATAACTCAAGATCCAGCATTCTTTCCCATTCAACTTAATAGAAATTAGCTCATAAGAGCTTAATCTCTAGTCATCTTCATTAATATGAATTTTCAAATGCCATTCTCCAAGCACAGGTTACATTAATATTTTTGACTAATGATCAAAAGTCAAATAAAAATCAACTGCTGATTTCCGGTGCCTTTGTAAAATACAAATAAAAAAATTCTTACACCATGTAGATCAAAGATCTCACCGAGTGCCCACTTCCCAACTTCCTTGTAGTCCAGAGTGGCTGTGGAAAATTCCAGGACTGGCATTCACTAAAATGCCCGATGTTTCCAATTTCTCCTGTGATTTGGATAAGTCACTTCCACATTCCTGCCTCTGTTTTCTCACTCTCCCCATACTTAGAAAAGGAAAACATTGCCTCCTGCATGAAGAGTCGATCTGGCTTGGGAAAATTCCAGGAGGATGAAAATATCATCAGTATTCATTCCTGACAATAAAACGCAGCCAGAACTAGCAACCGGTGACTCACTCTTCAAAGAAACCAAGTTGAATTTTCCTTTTGAAAGCTGGAACGAATTTTCCTGTGTTGCTGTGCACATCCATGTTCTAAGGGTCCCCACTGGGCAGAGTAGGCCATTGGGCACACAGGCAAACACAAGCAAGAGGGCACACACCTGGTGTGTGAGTGGTCCATGGAATGTGTAAGCAGACATAGATCGTAGCGGAAGCCCTCTGTAGATGGAGGGTAGCATGCCATGGTACCCACATAAAATCAGCAACCACTTCATTGGGCATCATGCTCACTGCTGAAGATCACAAGCTTATCACTCAAGGTTATACACTTGCAAGTAGTCAACACTTGCCTTTGGAACCCAACTCTGTAGGGAAGTGGCTGGGATGTGTGGGTGAGGGCATGAAGAACCAAGCCCAGGAGCTTACCCCGCAGCGTTTTCATGTGCTGAACAGCCATCCTTAGCACAGTAAGTTTATCTAACTTCCTGGACATCGCATTGCATGTGGGCACCAAAGAAGCCAATTCGTCGATAAAACTGTTCATTTTATCCCGCCGCCGCTTTTCGATTTGACTGTGAGCTTCCCTGAACAACAGAAAGAAATTTTTTTTTTTTACAAAATATAACAGAGCCTCAGAACAGCAATCACAGAAACAAGTTACGGCTCTCTGCAGTCTTCACCCAAGAATGCAGAATTCACAGAAATGTTTCAAAACTAGGCTTTTCTACTTCAGTCACCAAACTAAGTGGGGGTGGAAGGAAAGAGAAGGCAGGCAAACCCAACCCCCCCCACCCCCTGCTGCACATCAGCATGGTCTCACAGACAGCCCTGGGGTTAGTGGGGCGCCCACTGTGTGGCCTACCAGAGACTCCAGATAGCTGGGGCTGAGTCTGGATCCCCCTGAGATGGAGCTGAGTCTGCCTCTTCCCTCCCAGGACCTGCTGTCTGCCAAGGCACCCTCTTCCAGTGGGGCCTGGCTTGTAAGGAACCCCCCGTAATGATGGGCCCCAATGGGGCTCTCTCACCCAGGCCGGTCCCTAAAGGGAGAGGCAGATGCTGTAGCCTCTGGGGTGCATCACAACACAGCCTCAGGTGGCTCTTAGCTTAAGAAGAGCATAGGGGCCCACAGAAAAGGTGCCATAGTGTGACAAGAGACAGCAGGGTTCTGGGGTCGGAGATGACATTTAAGCGAGCAACCCCCAGCCGCACCTCTACCCCAGGATAGGCAACTTGCAGAGCAGTGGAGGCCTGCTTGAAAGGCAAGGGATGTAATCCTGGAGCTTGGTGTGAAGTGGAGAGTAATCTTATAAATACTGGGGTTTATTTCTGCTGCCTCCAAAGTCTCCTTCAGCTTAAATGTGCTTCGGCAGAGGAGAGTTGCAGGCAACTCAGTGTGGAGAGAATGCAGGCTCAAATGCCAGAGCAAACCAGGATGCACTATCCCCCGCTACTCCCCGAGAGCCCGACAGTGCCAAAGGAGCTTGGACAGGATGCAGCTGCATGCAAGCAAGTAGAGCTGTCCCTGTCTACAGAGTCTAGGGACATCCAGCTGACCCCACACTCTTTTGGGAGGAGGGGGCTCCTAAGTAGTGTGCGGGAGACCTGGGGGTGCTCTTCCAGTGATTATCAGACAACCAGTTGGGTTGATGCCACAGTCTAAAGATGTGCTTGGGGGCCACGGGATCCAAGCAAAGCATGTACCATGACCCTGAGCTTACCCCCTGGCTCCACATCTTGCCTTTTTTTCCCCCTTTAGCCACACCTGGTATTGCTCAGGGCTTACTCCTCGCTCTGTACTGTGCTCAGGGACCACAGCTGGAAAAGCTCTGGGGGCCTTATGGGGTGCTGGGGATAAGAGATAGAACCCATGTTGGCCATGTGCAAGGCAAACACCCTATCCACTGAATTATTACTCTGGCCCCATACCTTGCATTTTTGATCCGTCCTTGGTGCTCTGAATAGTCTAGCCTATGAGAGGGAAAAGTAAAAGATTAAAACACAATGCCCTGGAGATTAATGACATAGATATACATCTCTTTCCTTCCCGGCCTAATCTCTGGCATCCTTGTGACACACAAGGGCTCTTCTCACCACACTGGAGGTTAAGGGGAGACAATCTTGAGACTCACGGGCTCAGAGTCTCCTTCCTTATCCCCAGTGAAGGACAAGGGTGGAAGCTGCACTAAGGGACGTGTAATGAATCATACAGAGAAAATGGCTCTCAGACACTGCAATACAAATGAGAAATTCCTGGTACCTTCCATGAGGATCATCTTTGTCTGTGTCCATGCTTTCTCTGAAAAAGAGAGAACATGACCGTTCAGTGACAGAAGCACACAAGACAGCGTCTTTAATACAGAAGACTCTCATTTATCCAGAAAGCTGATAAAAAATGCCAAGTAGTCAAAGCATTGATTGCTGACGCAGAGTAAGTAACAAGGACTCAAATCTGCTATAAACACAGCCTGGATATCCAATACAAGTTAGAATGTCAACAGAGTTTATATATCAATATGTATTTTACCAAATCTGGATTGTTTGAAATTTGAGATGATGGAGCACTTATGGAAACTCTTAGCTAATCTGAGTATCCAAGTAACTATACCTCATTCCTTCCCCACATCATTCTGGACAAATGGAGTTGATTTATTTGCAAAACATATTCAGGATCAAATATATGTGTGCAAACATATATTTGGTGGTGTGGGGTGTAGTGAGGAGAGGAAGTCAAAGGACGAAGAAGTACTGAGCAGAGCCCCAGGGATTGTTGCAAAGACACTGTTCCTAAATGCTCTCAGCTAGGAAGGAAACACCTGGGCCCAACGAGGTGGAAGGGGTAGGGCGCAGGCATGGAATCTATTTAGCTACAGGGAATGCGAGGGTCACAGAAGGGATGTGCTTCCCTGATAGACACCAGAACCCCAATCCCAGGCACTCTGCGATTCACCATAAAATAAGGCAAACTGCTCAGGAGGCATTCCACACATATCTCTAAGTTCAGCTTGCTCTCTGCCCTAACTCTACCATACCAGGGGGCAATGACTGCCATATGGCTTCACTTCTTGTTTTTAATCTGGGAAAAAGAGGAATGCAGACCCTTTAAACACTGGCATCTCAGGGACACTGGCGACTGTCTGTCAGGAGCACCAAATCCCCTCACAGGTATTGGGGAACAGCAGCTCCTAGCCCGGGGCCCTTCATCTCCTCAGAGATGTTCGTTTTTCTAGTGGGTCCCAAAGTTCAAAGGGAATCCTACAGGACATGTGGAGAGATGAAAGCTCACTCTCCTTTCCTACTAGCCTAGAATCTACTCTCTGGGGCCTGGCTGAACCCCTCAGGTGGAGAGATGCTTGATAAATAAAGACACAAGTTCATCACAACCAACAGGGCCAGGGCTGCCGGGCCCTCAATTAGTAGGGATGCCACAAGTTCCAGAGGATTAGCAAACCAGGGTCCCTGAGGGGAAAACTAAAGGCCTTAGATAGGGACAAGGCGGGAAACGCCAGTTCTTGGTAACATCAGTCTTAAAACATGGCTACGGTTCCCTGAGCACTGGTCCAGACAGGTTAAGGAGAATGGTTCCTGAGCTGCCGGTTGGGGAGTTACAGATGCAGAAGAAAGAGCCCTCCTGCACCTCAGGCCCACTCCATCCCCGGGCAATTGCTCTCTTAATCATCTGGGATAACTTACATATTAATCATAGAATCTCCTAGTGGGCATCTGACCTCCAGCCACTGTGCTCCCCAAATTCGACCTGTGAACTTCAGCAGAAAGGACATCTGCTGTAGGGGGTACCTCCTTGGAGATGGTCCCTCATTAAACAAAAGAAAACCTTTCAGTAGACATGTGGGCAAGTTTCACGCAGTTGCCTCAACAAAAGGCGCATTTGGCTAGTCTATATTGCCTGGTTTCGGAGGCATTTGTACATATATAGTAGAGTTGACTATAAGTGTGAACGTTTACTTACTCAAAAGAAAAGTCATCAAGTCTAAAAAGAAACAAAAATACTATTTAATATAACAGGCACAGGCTAATTTAAATAATGTTTCAGGACAATATCAATGGTCCTTATGCTGTTTTCAGAGTTTGACCTCTACTCTTCTCCCCACAGTGATAATTAAGAGCCCAAGTCCTCTTCAGAGAGAGGCCCTTGGGCAAAGTTCCCTTTGAAGCAATTAAGACACATCCATTACACTGAGATGTCTGGCACAGGGACCAGAGGAAGACAAAGGGGCTAAGTGCATATCGATTTAGGCTTCCAGGAAGCATTTTTTCCCCCTAGAGGTGAAACAATTTGGGGATAGAATGGGGAAGTAAATGCCTCTGCAGCACTGGAGACTCCCTCCTGGAGGAAGAGAGAGGAAGCCGTCAGCTCTGTGGCTGCCCACTGTTGACTCTCTCCTCCCCGTCCCTTTCTGCAATAGGGGTCTTGATCTTCCAGAGCTGCCCCTCCATGCTGCACTCCCAAGAACAGACTTCCCATCAGGCCAGAGGAAGAAGCGCCCGGAGGCCTTACTGGTAGTCAGTGGAGCTGCCCTTCCGCTTCCGGTTGCAATCCACACTGCTGGTGCCCAGAGGGCTGGAGAGGAGGTCAGTGGTGCCTGGAGACATGAAATCACTGATGGTGGAAGAAATGTCCATCCTCTGGTCGGCCATTGGAGGTCTGGAACAGACACCAGGGGGCAGAGAATCACCTGGTTTCCAAGTGCTTTTCTCACATGATGGGAGCACTTGGACAGGATGGGCAGGGAGGCATGGAGCCAGAGTAAGGATGTGGAAGAGCCCAAGACCCTCACTCACGTTATGAGTTCTCTGAAGAAACTAGGGCTCATCCTGTCAAGTTTTCTGATGGACACATTGGGGTGGGGGGCTGTCTAGAGGGGGCTCCTCTTAGTGCTGGGCTGGGACAAGCTAAACTGGGACCCAGAGCTCCTCCCTCTTCAGGGACCTAGTTTTACTTTCTTCTTATCAACAAATTGGATTGATGACATATATAGGATTTACTTGCCAACTTTGGATGTTTGTTACAAATTGTATAAAAGCTATAGAAAAGCAGGAAGCTCAGACTATCATTCCCATATAGGAATTGGGAAAATGTGCCCCGCCCCGCTCCACCCCACCCTTCCATGGCCAGCCGAGGAAAGATAAAGCTGGTCTTTGGTCTTCTCCTGCTGCCCTTTAGTCCCAGCCCATCCGCATGGAAAACCTTGGGTGTGAAACAAAGGCACTGCCAAGGAGCTTGTGTGAAAGCATGAAGTCAATTTGAAAAATACCAATAAATAAAGAGGAATGTAATACCTCCGAGAGTCTCCAACTCCAAGTCACGCGGGGAGGCCTGAGCGCTGCCCGCAGCTGGGACGGCACTCTGCAGGATGCACGCGGTGGTCACTCCCTCGTGCGGGGTCCAAGCTTCCTCATCTGCAAAGCAATGCCGTGTGAGCTCCTGGGCTTCCTCTCGCTGTGAGGTTGGCAGGTCAGTGAGCTGGTTTCCTGCTGATTTTCACTGTCACTGCCGGAGGGGGCAGCTCTGCATCCGTACCTGTGTGCCACTGAGCTATTCCCTCCGAATGCTCCTCCAGAGGAGGATACACACTGCACATTCATCTCCCCAAGAGCAGCTCTCATCAATCTGAAGGTTAAAATAAAAACCACCTCATTGATTCAGTGGTTTATTCTTTCAGTCGGGGCCGTACCAACAGTGCACTGGAGGACCAAAGGGATGTGGTGCTGGGAATCAAACTCAGGGCCTGGAATCATGTTGGGAAATGTGCTCCACCACTTCCACTATCCCTTCATCTACTTGTACTGTAAGTTACTGTGATGTTCCTAGGATTATCCTTCGCAGGTCTATTCGTGTTGTTAGTAGATCTTCAAACTCACATTCTCCCATGCACCAGAAGTCGATCAGGAAAGAACATAAAACTGGTTAACAGCTCACAAGCAATTCCCTCACACTTCGCCTTAAAGGTCCAGCCTACCCAGTGTGCCTCGACTTCCCTGCTCCGTTTTTTCCTCTCACTGCTATTAAGGATGTTCAAGGTGCCAGTATCTCCTGACTCCTCACTCTCAACTGAGTGTGTTTTCTGCCTCACTGAGAAGTGGCAAGCAGCACCACCCCCCTCCCAAGCACTGCTGGTCAGGACCCCCAAGCCAACTTCCCCAACTGTTTCATTCTCCCCTCACAGCCCAGAAACCTCTCTCACCCAGATCCTGGATTATCCACCTTCCCCTCTCTACTGGTTCATTCCCATTAGGAGAAAATTGCTGGCACCTCTCTCATTTTGGAGTTAAAGAATCAGAGAGATAGTATGGAAGGTTTGCATGTGACTAGGTCCTCTATGGTAATGGTTCAAATCCCCAGCACCATATAAGGGTCCCAGAGCACTGTCAGAGATAGCCTAGCCTGTAGCTTCTAAATACTGCCAGGTGTGGCTCCAAAACCAATCTCTCTCTCTCTCTCTCTCTCTCTCTCTCTCTCTCTCTCTCTCTCTCTCTCTCTCTCTCTCTCCCCCCCTCTCTCTTTCTTTCTTTTGCGTGCGCACGCGCGTGCCAGAAAAAATAAGAATTTTTCAGGTTTATTGCTTAAATCCTCAGAGTCCAGAGCACTTTCCAAATAAGTCTTCGGAACCAGAGAGCACTGGGTAGGGTGTTTGCCTTGCAAGAGGCCATTTCCTGGGTTCTATTCCTGGAACCCATATGGTTCCCCAAACCCTTCCAGGAATGATTCCTGAGTGCAGAGCCAGGAATAAGCCCTAAGCACTGCTGGGTATGGCCCCAAAACAAGCAAACAAAAGCTAGTGGAGGCTGAAAGAACCAGAGACCTAATACCCTAGGCTAACCCTAACCAACTCTCATTTGAGAATGTTGCATACAAAGGGATACAATTTTCAGGTCATCTAGAGGAAACTACCCTTGCTGAAGCACTACCTTCCAAGAAGTCAACAACAATTGTCAAGGGGCTGAGGATTGCGTCAAATTTATTACCTGAGGTTCCAGTTCTAAGAGCTCAGATCTGTCCTGGGAGGAGCACGGGAGTCACTGGGCTTCCTGGTCACCTCAAAGCAATTTTCATGTTTTATAGTTTCCTTGCAGGCAGTCAGCTTCTTCCAGAAATCTGTAAGAAGGAGGAAAAGAAGCCCAACAGGTCACTCTTGGGTGAAGAGACTGAAGAAATCTCGCCTCAGCTAGGGGAGCCAGAGGAGCTCGCACCCATCTCCTCTAGGCCAGGGAGTGACGCGGGGCGGCTCACAAGCCAGCCTTCAGCTGCCAGTTAAGCTAAACGGCTGGCACGTGAGCGAATCTGGCAGGAGAGGTTTTCTGTGAAAAACAAAACCCACGTTACTAAACATAAATTCCTGGCCACGTCCTTAAAGAGCAGATAACTGGGTTTTTCGTTTTTCCTACCGGGTCAAGCAGTAATAGTAAACACGTGACCGAGTGGTAACCGCGCCGTCTCATGGCATTCCATCTCGCAACTTATTTCCATCTGAAACTAACCCTCTGAGACAGAGACTGCCATGCTCGTCATTTCACCACCAAGGATGTGGAGGCAGGCGGATGAGGAAACAAACTGTGGGCCCCCTGTCTGGTGGGGAGCTGGAAGCTGTGCTCTTGGCTAACGCTCAGTTTTCTCAGGGGAGGTGGGTTCCGAAACAGGCCAGGAGGAAGAGCACAAAACTCATCTTCAGAAGACAATAGGCCCCAACAAAATGCCCACCAGACCATGCCTCACACGGCCGGGAGCGGAGATTCCTAAGGAAAATGTTATGAGCCTCAAAAATGTCTGGAAATCCATTCAGAAAAGATGCTCCAGGCCACAGTGCGCTGTCCTGCCATCTCCTCCCGTGGGCCGGAGGCGTTCCCTCTGTCCTCCTGGGTCCTGTGGGGGAGGAAGCAGCCTGCCACTCCTTAAGTGACCTGCTCAGTCACTTAAGACTTTTCTTACTGTCTTTGGTTCTGGAGGTCACACCTGGTAGTGCTCAGGGCGGGGCTCGTGCCCAGGAGACCTTACGGTTTTTAAGATTTCTATACAGGCTTTTCCGAGCTTTTGAAAGCTGGAATGAAAGTGTTTCCTCCCCCGTTCCTCAATTGGGGCAGTCTTTCGATTACCTCTCGGACTTATTCATCTTCAAACAAGTGTCGAGGAAGAGGACTGACGTGGTCTGCTCAGATTTATTCCTCTTTGTTAGTCTGGTTCAGAATCCTTTGCTCTATTAACCTGTGTCTGTGCCAACAAGTGACAGGGAATGGGAGACTTCTAGTCCCCAGACCTCAACTGCCAGAGCAGGAGCAGTGGCTGCACCGTTTCCAGGGAGCGCCACTGGAGGGGGTCTTGATGTGATTCCATCAAAATGGCATTTGCCACTCCTGCCACATACGGTCCTCCCAGGCTCCACCCTGAGGGTGCTCCCCACTCACCCCCACGGCCTGCCAGGGAGAGAGAGCTCAGTCATTTCCCCACACCCTTTGGTCCCAGGCCCGTGGGCCCAACACCTGCTTTCCTTTCCGGGGCCGACAGGCGGGGGCTCCCTTGGGCCCGAGTCTCCCAGAAGCCACTGCAGCCCAGGTGGGGCCGTTCAGCGCCTCTCCCTGCTCCAGCCTCCCCCATTCACACTAACCTACACTGCCCTGCTTAAGACACTACCAGGGGCTTCACTGCTCTGACCCCCCACCCCGGCTGACCCCCCAGCTCGCTGACAGGGCATGCCAGGTCTGCGCCCGGGGCGTGATTCTTTCCCGCCCAGCCCTCGGCTGCAGCTGCCATGGCTTCAACCCGACTGGAGTTCTTGCGGTCTGAGGAGTGCATGGTGCCGCAGGCCTGGCTCTCTGGAAAGTCATGGGGCGGACAACTGCTTTCCCCCCGAGGGCCCTCAGGTGTGAGCTCTTCCGAGCATTCTGCCCTCTCCCCACTCCCCGCCAGCCGCTCCAATCCTACTGGGTTTCTCCAGAAAGCAGGGCCCAGGGCTGGATAGGCAGCCTGTGTGCTCCATCAGCAGCGCCCCTCTCTCCCTCACTTCCCTGCAGTCTGGCAGGAAGTTCCAAGCTCCAAGGAATGAACTCCAGGGACTGGAGAGATTAGTACAGCCACTAGGATGTTTGCCTTGTACAGGGTCAAGTTGGGCTGGACCTCCAGTACCCTGAGCTGTCTGGATGCCGGGTAGACAGAGTCCCCTGAGTCCTTTCAGGAGTGATCTCTGAGCACTGTCAGGTGTGACCCAAACGACTAACACCCTCCCTCCCCAAAGTAGAACACTCCACAGGAAACCTCTTAATTTGATCAGTTTCCTATACTCGCATTTATTTTTACAGAAATAGTAAAATGCCAATATAGATCATGGCACTGTATTTGGCAAAACAAAAAGCCAGGAAGCCCTTCTTATATGTCCACACACGATCCGTGATATTTGGCTGGAAAACTTTTTTCTCTCTGAGAAGAGGCTCTCGGATGGTTAAAAACAAAAAAACTCAAATCATAAAAGAGGTAAGGGCTTTCACAGAGACAAAAGCCCAAGGAGGGGTCTCCAGACCTTGAAGCACTGGGAGGGGTCGGCTGGGGGGCTGCTGAGGGGCTATCCCCAGGGAAGCCGTGATCTCCACCAACTCCAGGAAGATGGCCACCCATCACAGACCAGATCTCCCTTCTTCCTCTGCTTTCTGGGCAGGTGGCCCCTGAGGGGAGCATGCAGAGTGTGTAAAGTTTATGATTATTGTCTGTCCTGCCTGTGGGGAAGGCCTGTGCACCGCCAGGGCCAGGCCTGGCTGTGGAATACACCTCGGCCTATGAGTCTAAACCAAAGGGACAGCACAGCCTCCACCCCATCTTCCTGTCCTTGCCAGGACCGTTTCCTCCACCCAGGGTCCTGGATGGACAGCATCCCGTGGAGGGAAGAAACCTTCACTACTGGAAGCCCTTTCCTGCTAAGACGGCCAATTCCTGTGTGCCTGGGATCATCTTGGCTCAGTACCGAAAATCCTGGAAGTCCCAGGAACCCACAGGTAGATCGATCTGACCTCTGAATTACCTATGGCCACAGAGAGGAAGAAGGAAGCAAAGATGAGGGTCCCAGAGTGGCCTATCAGGGCCTCACGGGGTGGGTTGGGGGGGCGGGGGGGAGGGAAGGGGGTGGAGCCCCGAAACTAGTTTAATCTGCAGCAGGACCTAATCAGTAGGCTGGGCTCATTGCTCCAATCTTCCAGGTAAGAAACTATGCACTGATACACAAAGCTGAATCAAGGCCCACAGCAAGCAAGTGGAGAAATGGGGGCTGACCCAGGTGCTCTGGTTCGCTGGTGGTCCCTCGTTGTGATCACTGCATCACAAAGTGATGTCAGTCCTGCCTCCACATCCCACCCCCCTCCCCCACACCTGCCCTGCATGAATGAAAGAACTCAGAACAAGTACTCCTAGGGTGAACAGGAAGTGGAAATTAAAGTAGCAGCAGCCCTGGCTCAGGGAATCCACAGAAGCCGGGCCACCAAGTTGTCTCTGGGCCTCCTGGCAATGTCCAAAAGTATCTGCTCCCTGGGACAGACCTGAGCAAGCAGGAAGGTCTGCGGGAGAGGTTGTCTCGACAGGGCCTCCTGGCACAGGGGAAACAGTGCTGTGAAGAGTTCCCCCCTTTCCAAAGGGAACCCTAGAGGGACCCTGCCCACTCCCACCCCATCCACAAGTGTGAGTACTGGCTGCAGCCCTGTGGGGAACGCTTTGAGCTGGGGCAGGGAGCATGCTCACAGGGCTCAGGAACAGTGGGTGTCATGGGCACTGCATGGTTCCCTGTGCATCAAGAGTCACCCCCGCCCCCCCCCAGCGGAAGAACCCTTTGCACAGCCCCAGGATAGTGGTTTTCAAGGGTGCAGCTTGGTAAAAACATGATTTAGGACAGTGTGGATGATAGTCAGCTAATCAATATCCTCGCCTCTCCAGGTCAGTGTCTGCCCCAAGAACCTGAACTCCCCAGGAGGGGCCGCACATCCCAGCACCTTGCACGGAACTGGCCCAGGGCATGATGCTGGCTGGGGCGTACCTTCCCACCCTCTTCTCGACAGCATGGAGTTGGTGACTGACCATAAGGCTGCAGAGGGAATAATGGCCTGCACGGATGGTGGTGGCCTTTGAGCAGGGGGAGAGGAAGGTGGGGTTCTGTCTTACCTGCCAGTGTCCACCACCCTCCATGGCTACTCTGACAGCCTTGGGGGGGTGTTGGGGGTAGCTGCTTACATTGCTCTGTCACTGGTAAATCTGGAGCACTGTTCACCCGCTGAGACCAGGGGCCCCAAGTGTCAGGTCACGGGTATCTATCTGCACCAGGATCAGTCAGCAAGCCCTTGCCTCGGCCCTCATGGAAGCCAAAGCCATGAGCACAGAGGGGGAAAGGAGCAATATCTCTGCCTGGCACTCCATCAGGGCGCCTCATGTCTGGTCTAGGGAGCAGCACGGGGTACAAGCCCTGGGTGAGCTTTCTGCGGGACTGATTTCTGAAGTCATTTGAGCAGATTTCCAGCAGGTGGCAGCAAAGCGTCTAAGGAAGAAGGCGTCTGCCGGCTTTCCCTTCCCCTAGATGTACAAGGGCAGGCTGAGAAAATGATCAGCTTATGAGCTGATGAGTGTGTGTGTGTGTGTGTGTGTGTGTGTGTGTGTGTGTGTGTGCCCACGCGCGCACACAAGCGTCTGAGAGAAACAGAGGTATGCTGAAAGGAGAAGGGCTTATATCAAGCCCAGCAGAAACACACACAAACGCCCAATGAAGGATATCAAGGACCCTTTTTCAATGGTCAGGTCACTGAGGCACAAGAAGGAGAACATGCTGTATTCCCAGTGGCCTTTCTGGAAGGGCTCATGGTCCTGGATGCAAATGCAGAGACCACAGATACTGAAGGCCAGTGTGGGAAGTGGCCTGAGTGCAGCAGAGCAGGATACGGAAGCAAAGCCCAGAGAACTGTCATGACTCGAGCAATGGGGTGGAGAAGCAGGCAGAGATCACCCCATTTAATGATCGAAAGAGAAAAAGACTGCAGAGTGACTTGGGGCTTCAGGGATGACATCCCGTTTAAAGCCATTAGCTGCCCACAGAGAGAACTGCTGCTCTCTCACAGCTCGGGGCTATTCCAGCAGAGCTGGGGCACCATGCAGTGCCAGGAGTCACACCGAGGATGGAACTGGGGCTCCCGTGTGCAAAGCATGCACTCAAGCCCTGGAGCCAGCTCCCTGACCCTTGGTGCTTTTTAACCTGCCCGCCTGTCATGGTGCAGGGGATAAGAGCAGAGGCTCTGCTGGAAGCCAATGGCCAGGTTTCAAACTCTGCTCCATAATGCACTGCTCCCTGGGTTGCGGATCTCCACTCCGCACAGGCAGGACTTTCACTCCCCTCCTGCAAGAGCAGCATGCTCCCTGACTAAGACACAGTTGGTTAGCACCATCTATTCTAGAGTGCAGTGGGTCCCAGAGAGTTGGATGAAGAGCTATGAACGGTGTCTGGTACAAAATAAATAAGTGTCAAACAATACTTTTTCATGTCGATACTACGGCTGCTCTAATAAGATGGCTAATGTGATTGCTCCCATTTTGCAGATGAGAGGTTTCGAAGATCGGAGAGATTATGTTTAAACCTCTGTGAGTTCTATTTCCAGCCCATATGCTTTCCACTACATGGCATGGCCTCCTTGATACATAAGAAAGGGACACATACCAGAGTGTGCAGGGACTTGAAAAGTCTTCAAGAGATCCCACAGGTTTGCCCTAAAACACCAATTCTGTGGGATTAATGAAGCATGGGGAAGGTGTCCTGGGTGAATCCTGGGTTGAAAATCCATAGGTTTGTCTTCAGCAGGGTTTCTGGGGACAGCGAAGTGTGGAGAATGAAGGTCCAGGTCCCCTGTGAGCCTGTCACATGATTTTCCTCATCAATATCTCATGGACCCGGGGACCCTGGGGCACGAAGAACTGCCTGCAACCACTCAGGAATAAGCCTGTCCCTCCCAGGGACCAGGACTGTGCTGGCCTAACAGGGGCCAGTGGGCACCCTCCAGGCTCTCAGAAGATCTTAAGGAAGGGGAAAGGGGCCTTAAGAGATGGATGCTGGGTCTCACACAATTGAACAGGAAGGAACTCAGGTCATTTGCTGTGTGATGAGACTTCAGTAGGTGGTCAGAATTTTACCATGAGTGCCGAGGAGCACCTTACGCCAGCCCCATCTCAGTGGATCTCTTCTGATTCTACTGAATTGCGGTGGCTTTACTCCACAGTGGCTGAGGAATCACAGGCTCTGTGTGATTCCCACGAGTCCACTCCAGGCCTGCTCTGTGCTCTGCAGACCTCTCGGAGAACTGCCCTCCCCCCAGTGCTGACCGCCTGGCCAGTTTGTGGGGTGGCTTCACTAGCCTCTCGTTCCCCCTGAAGGCAGCCCCAAGGCTGAGGGCTCTATCCCATTTCTTCCCGGGAGAGTTGGAGGACTTCCTCTACTCCATGCGTGATCCCCTCCATTCCTCAGTCGCTCTGTCTCCTAGTGCCCAAGTGCACCCAACCTATGTCCTGAGCTCTACTCTGGGGCTGTGCCCTCAGCCTAGACCATGGTCACATGGTTTCACCTGGACACAAGGAATCTTGAAGTGACCATGGGAGCTCACAGGTGTTGCCTCTCTCCGTTAGCAAAGGCCCACCCCTGTTCTCCTCAGAACCTGGTACCTAGTGGGGCCTCGGACAGAGGAGCTGCTCCTCCTAGTGGGGGGCAGGGGGTGCTTGGCTTCTGCCACCTCAGCTACAGCTGCCTCCTGCACCTCCAAATGCCTCTGCGGTCAGTGATGGCCTGGGGGTGGCCTTCTCGCCCCAGGACCAAGAAGGACTGGAAAACAGATCAGCGTCTCGGCCAGGCTTCTGTTTTCTTTTCAGTTTTCAATTGCTGTGGAGGAAGAGATGAGAGGGCCTGGCCTGAAACAGGGGAAGAGCACTCTTGGCACCAAAAAAAAAAAAAAAACTTACTGCCTGAAGTTGAAGAAAGTTCTGGAAAACATCTGCATCTTGTTCTAAAGGAAACAAAAGGATGCACTGCTGTTATTTTGATGGCAGAGGGAAAGAGGCTGGTTTGAGGGAGAGCGGTGGCAACGTTAGCACGGCTCAGAGGGTTGTGACCTTCTGCTTTAGAGTGCGGGTGGGAGAGGGGGTTGGGAGCCACGGGGGAACCCGAGGAGGATGGAGATGTGGAGGAGAAGGAATGAACCATCTCTGAGAATGAGAGGAAGCTCGCAGGAGGCTAGAAATGGGAGAACTGCCACACCGTGGAGAAAAGGGAAACTGAGAACATCTGATGCAGCGACCTTCACCTTTCAACTGTGCGGTTCAACCTGGCAAGCTGAGGGAAAGCTGGTCAAGAAACCTGTTGGGTGTGAAGGCAAAGGTGAGGGATGATGGGGCCACAGAGAGGCAGGATGCGGGCTGACAGTGGAGGGCTGCTGGAGCCAGGCTGTCTGGTTCGGACTCCAGCCCTCGCTCTAACTGCAGAGGGAGGAGGCCTCCTTGCAGGGAGCATGAGCTCAAAGCAGGAAAAGAACCCTGATTTCTCAGTGAATGACTAGGGTTCCTGAAAGGTAGGACCCACTGCGGGGAAAGGTGCTCGGCGGGCAGTAGGACGGGGCAGGGTTCAGGCCAAAGGCAGCCAAGGCAGCCTGGAATTCTGAAGGCCAAGGGGACTCAGGAAAGATGGGAACTGAGGAGGCGGAGAGGGTGTGTGTGTGTGTTGGGGCGGGGGGTGCTTGCCAAGAGGACAAGGAGGAACTGCAAGTTGAGGAGACCGGGTCTCTGTGCTCTGGAGATGGGGAGGGAGGGGAGCAGGGGTCTTGGGGGAGCCTAGAGAGGGAAGGAAAGGAAAGAGTCAGCGTTGGCAGCGGGGGGCACTGAGGACCCTCTGGAGGCCAGAAGGCGAGCGACCCTCTAAGTGTCTCAATCTGTCCCTTGGTCAATGAGTCTCCAGGACAGAGAAGTGACCCTCCTGTGGAAGGCTGGGAAGGGCAGAACCAGAAAGTTGGTGAGTCCAGAGTACCGAATTTTGGAGTTGTCTGGGATATGAGAGAGTGAAAGGAGGACAATGAGTCCCCTCCGGAGATGGGGCCAGAAGAGGGTGTGGGGGTGCTAACAGCTGGCAGGGCCAGGATAAAGGTGCTTATTTCCCCCCCCCCCCCCGCCCCCGCCCCTATGGCCTAGCCCATGTGGGATGAGACCTAAAAAAGTCCAGAGGGTATGGTGGGCCCAGAGCCTCCTGCAGGCCATTCAACACAACTCTCCAGATGCTCACACATGCCAGGGAACTTCTGAGGGGACAGAACGGATGGTTGGGGTAAATTTTCACCACAAACTGCAGAGGGCCGCCAACTTCAATGCAGGACAATTTTGCAATAATGGAGACACTGTGAGTGCTCTGGCTCATGATCATTCACTAAATCTTTCAAAAAATATTTGCCAAGGCATCGGAGTGCCAGGCCCGGCTCTCCACAGCAGAGCTAGGAGGTGCAGGGCAAAAACATCCTTGTCCGTGCCCGGGATCCCCAGGTGTGGAAGGCAAGCAAGGAGAGAGATGCAACGGGGAGTCTGCAGGACACGAGGCTGTGGGCAGTGCTCGGAGAGGGGGACAGTCAGAGACAGGCAGGAGAAGCTCTAGCGATGGAGGAAGCCAAGACGGAAGAGGTGAGGGGTGAGGGAAGGAACATTCCGGGCTGGGAAGAGCTGGGGCAAAGGCTGTGGTGGAGTGGGGTGGGGAGACGGCTGGCAGGCCCCGTGCCCGGGTGAAATGAGAGCAAGTCAGGCTGCAGGCCCGGAGGGGACCAGGGTGCACACGTGTGAGGGAGTGCTCCGTGTCTGCTCGAGGGTTATAGGAAGACGCCGAGTGTCTGCTCAGGATGGGGGTGGGAGCTCCGTGGGTTCTGTGGGTATTTTCAGGCAGGTTGTGATCTGAGAAGTGAGGAGTGGTGGCCGACGGCCATGGCGGGTGCTGAGAAACGGTGGGTTCCTGGCGTACCTTGAAGGCACAGTCAGCAGGATCTCTGGGCTTTTTTTTTTTCTCCACATGACATGAGTCACTTTGTGAACTAACTGCACGGGGGGCCATGGGAGCAAGTGGGGGTGGAAAACAGCCTGAACCCTGCCCGGGATGTGTCCCGTGTGACAGCCAGAGGAAGAGGCGCCCCACCAGGTAGGAGCCTTTGGTCTGGTAGGGGATGGGCTGAGGGACTCAAGCCTGCGGGGGTCTGACTCCGGCCAACCACCCCAGAGTGGGACGACCTGCGGTTCGCTGAACATTGCCCATGCCGAGGGTAGGGTTGGTGCTGATGGGACCTACTTGGTCCTCACAGCCACCTTTTGGGAAGACACGGCAGTCACGAAGACAGCACAGAGGGTCCAGGCTCACGGAGGGGTGCGGGTACACCCTGCTGTGCCCGACTTTGGAGCCAGGACGCCCTCCACACAGGCGGTGTTGCTTCAGTGACTCAGCAAAGTGAAAAAGCAGAAGCTCAGTCCCAAGTAGGGGAAAGAGGGCAGGGCTGCCAGTGCCCATCCGCCTCCCCCCAGCAGGGTAAGGAGGCAAAAACCAAACAAAACTCAGTCTCAAGGACGCAAACAAGCAGCATGTGGGCAATGGCTTTTTCTGCTTAACTCTCACTTCACCGGACCACCCTTCTGCTTCCAGCCAGGGCCCTGGAAGCTTCTCTCAAAGACCCTCAGCCACAGGCTCACTGACAAGCAGTTTCAGGAGGAGAATGGGCTTTTGTGGGGGCTCTCCAGCCTCCCACCTGGGCTCCAAAGCCTACTATGGTTCTGAGTGTATTTTGACCCCAGGAGGTAACCTGCAAGTGTTTCTTTTAATTTAAACAAAATGAGTTTGCTTCCTTTCATCTGTCTCCTTCCAATACAAGGGATTAAGCAAACAAACAAACAAAACAACGTATTTCAGTGCACTTCCCTTTTATCTTTCTGGCCTTCGGTTATATTGTGTGTAACACGTTTAAAAATCAAATTCCTCTTTCCTGAGAAAACATTCAGAGTAAGATCATAACAAATCTCACAAAGATCAAACTGGATCAACGGGAGCAGCAGAGCTCTCTCCCCGACCCCCCGGGGTTTTCTTGATGTGTGGTCAGGGCTGTTTGGTTCAGTTCTCAAACACCAAGTAGCTAATTCTCAGGGAGGTCAGGAAGCCAAGATTTAAATCCAGGGTGGTCAGCCTCCAGATCTCTGAGACAGGCGAAGGATTATCCTTTCAGCATTAAACAAACCACCAATACACTTTTTTTTTTAAAAGGTTAATACCTCGGTGGAAAAAAATAAAGAATATGAATTGGAGGCTGGGGATATGGCCAATAGTAGAGCCAATTGATTACATCTGAGTCCCCAGGTTTGATCACTGACATTGAATGGTTCCTCATGCCCTCTGCCAACACACACCTCTGGAAGTACAGCACCACTGGGTGTGGCCCAAACCCCAAACAAAACAAATAGGTAATTCACAAAACATGCACAATTCAGTTTGTATAGGCAGAAGCAACAAAAACTTGGAAAAGAGCAGAGAGCCTGGCTGGTTTTTTTCATGAAAATCTACACTTGCAAGCTACAAATATATCTGTACAGATGGAAGGGGTGGAAAACAAGAAGGCAAAAAGAAAAAATATATAATAAAAAACTATGTTTCATATGCACTAAGATGCACTAAGATGTATTCTCTAAATGAGGCAGAGGAAACATCAGAATACCTCGTTTGAGGGAGCCAGAGAAATAGTACAAGGGGTAGGGCACTTGCCTTGCACACTGTCAACATGGGTTCGATTCCCAGCATCCCATAGAGTTCCCTGAGCCGGCCAAGAGTGATGCCTGAGTGCAGAGCTACAAGTAGGCCTTGAGTGCGCGCGCGCACATATACACACACACACACACACACACACACACACACACACACACACACTCCTCCTAGACTCCGAAACAATGCCAACACAAACAGTCTTAACAACCTTTTCACGGTCTTGAAATTTGTACATAATATAATCTACCACCATTTGTAATGCCAAAAACAAATAGCCTAAATGATAATAAAATAATATTAAAATAGTACGCAAGCGCTCAACACCATTAAGCTAGAACACATAGAGAAAGATATGAGATGGTTGTATCAACTGGTAACAAGTAGGTTGGTTTTGCTTTTAGATAGTTCAATACTAAAAATATGCAAACACTTCTGGTATTTATATGTAAAATGGAGTCAGAGCCTAGGAACAGGTTTCACCCGCATGATTGCGCTCTAAATCTGAAGAAGTTGTGTAGGATGCTATACAATCCTTAGCTCTCCAAGTATTAATCTAGCATCCCTGCTGCCCACCAGTCAAACCCCATTTCCACTGTTCTGGTGGCCAAATTGCCTACATAGTTCCAAGATTTCCAAGAGAGGGCGCTGTGTGCCCACTCAGAACTAGTAGCATGGTCAACTCTTGCACAGAGAGAGCAGAGGCAAAGGGGTTATTTACCTAAAAGCAAACTGAAACCCATGAGCAGCTGGGACTAGAACGGGAGAAGGAGTGGGCAAAAGGGACATGGTTGTACTATGAAGTAACTGACAGACATTGCCAGGGTGCTGTTTTGTCCATACCAGATCACATCTACATGCAGGTCAACCACAGAGAGTGGCTTTCAGACAAAGACAGTACAGGTACACTACCAATTACTACCTAATCTACTGCCCGAGTCACTGCCAAAGATCCATCTTTGGTAAAGGTAGAACCCGGATTTTATCCTATTTATTTTTAACCACTCCAGGCCACTCCCCTTGCAGGTTTCTGGGTCCAACCTCCTTAGGAACAGCTCCATCACATTGCTACTTAAATCTCTAAGTAATAGTAACTCGGATGCATATTATCTGACCCAAAAAGGCAACTGACAAAGAAAGATGCTTTCATTCCAGCTTCTCAGACTGCTAGCCAGTGTGTGGCCAGTGGCTGGACAGAGAAGGTCAGATATCTCAGAGCACAGGAAGCAAAGATCTGGAAGCGTTTGGTCACTTTCCCCTGCACTCATGGGAGAGCCTGGCCCTCACTGCCTGTGGTCAGAGAACACTGTGATGATGTGATGCAGACTAGATTTCTGAAGCTCCCTGGCTCCACAGTCCTACTCTATACTCAAGGAGGAGGCAGGATGCTGAGGGGCTCTGGTGCACGCCAGGCAAGCCACAAGGCTGGATGGCGAATAGGCCTCCACAAACATGCAATTCCATGGCATATCTTCTGCGACCAAGGTGCCTGTCCCTCAAAATGTTCCCATGAAAAGAGCCAGATTCGGTACCAACTATGGCAGTTACTAGAGGGGAAGGGGCGAGGTAAAAGGATGGGGGTGGTGACATTTTAGTGGTGGGATGGCACTGGAACTTTGGTAGTAGATAAAGTGTGGCAGTGTAAAGCTAAACCCCTGAAATTTCCTAACATTTAAACCAATGAAAAAAATCTCGTTGTTTGGAAAAAAAGTTTTCCTTCCACACCACAGAAGAAGAAACCAGGAAACCAGGAGAATAGTGATTTAGCTGGCAAGGGGCACAGCCAAACAAATGCCCAGATCAAGCAGGCCCTACACCTTCAAACAACAATCCTGGCTATGTATTTCCAGAAAATGAGTATTTGGCACCTGCCACCCCAGCTCTGGAGGGTGGACAGCAGCACAACCTCTACAGCATGACCTCTGGAGCTCTTCTGAGACTGAATATGGTACTCAGTATTTGAAGACGTGGTCAAGTCCACCATGCTTTAGGCCCCGTCCCCTTCTATTTGCTGTCCACCAGAACCCTGAGTAAGCTTGTTCCCCACAGCCCTTCGGTTTGGGAGCCACACTCAGCTGTGCTCAGGACTTGATCCTCACTCCACACTCAGGGATCACTCCTTGCCATGCATAGTGGACTATAGAGATGCTGTGGAGATAACTTGGGTGAACTGTGTGCAAGCCAAATGCCTTCTCTAGCCCAAGGAAGTATTTGAAACAAGTGACCTACCACATTAGACATGGTGTTCAGGGCAAGAAAACATGAATAGCCCATTCTGTCACCCTGACTTAAAAACTCTGCAGGGCCGGGCAGAACTTGGGCAACTCCATTTATTGGTGAGCGCAAAGGCCTCTGCCCTGCAGTCCATTCTGTCCAAATAAACTCTGGGGAAGTTTCATAGAAATGGTCCAATTCAGGCTTGAGTCTTGCAAAATTGATTTCTTGCAAAATAAGGCAAAGATGGGCCAGCCTGAGTATACTGCACACACACTCTTTGCACTAACACTAGGAGATATTGTGGCCCCAGAGCTAAGAGTAGGGGTCAAACCTCCACTGTGGCTGATTTATGGGACAAAACATAAGGCTGTGAACAAGATCTGAGCTCAATGCTTTAGTTTCCTCAGCATGCTGAGAAGTAGAAAATAAAAATCACATAAGAAACTTGGAACCGTGCCTAGCAGACACATGGTAAATACTCAGTGGATGTCACCTATTGTGAATACTAATACTGACCACCATGTCCTTTAAAGAAACGGTGGAAAGCAGTGGAAAACATGAACCCTGGGAAGGGAGATAAAGGGGGGCGGGGGCAGAGAAGGGGAAAGGAAGGGAGTGCATGAGCACTACTTCCAACCCTTAAAGTGGAATCATGCCACACCTACCACCCTTTGTTCCAAGTCGCTACAAAGGGCAAAACTAGGATGAAGAAGCAGTGCCAAGAGGGAGATTTGAATTAGGAAAAAGAATTTTCTCACAGGCAGACATGTCCATAAAGGGGGGTGGAGCAGGATGCCTGGTGTGTGGGTGCCTGAGCTGGGTCAGGAGCATGCCAGCGCAGATGGGACTTTCCTACAGAGGCTAGTGGCCAGAGGAAGTGACCCCTGATGCCCTTCCCACCGGACCATTCTATCTGATAAAGAGCACATGAACTCTGATAGCCTGGGTGTGGCTGCCCAGCCTGAAGTCAGGCGCCTGGACTTTGGACCAGTCCTAACCTTCAGAACTTTAACTGAAAGTGTGAAGAACAATATGCCTTGGTAGTGATGATGGAGGCTGTAGCCAATAATGGCTCAATGAATCAAGTGTTTCTTGGACATCCTCTGGGTGTCTGACAAAGGAATTCCAGAAAAATTGTGACATGGCAGGGGCAACGGACCACCAACATTTTCTTTACAGAACTGTTACTTGGGACATACAAAATAGAATGATCAGGAGAGCTAACTACATGGACTGGGTCTGGGGGGCCATTCCAGGTCACAAGCAATGTCTCAACCAATTTTATTTGTTCTGCTGGGCTGAACCACACAAAGAGAATGATGCTGGGACATAGGAAAAAATTGGAGAGTAGGAAATAAGAGAGAAGAGAAGGGGCGAATCTACTCCTTAAAAACTGACTAAAGGTGAGACACCCAGGAAATATTCTCCATCATGAAATGTTATTACTTTAATAGTCTATAAATTCAAAACAAATTTTAAAAAAACAGAAACTATTTTATGTGGGGGTCACCTCCATCTGTGCTGAGGGGACCATGCAGTGCTGGGGATCAAATTCAAGGCCTCTCATGTGTTGCTCTATCCCATGTGTTGTGCTATCCCAGCCCTAAAACTAGAAATCATTTTAGCAACAGAATATACTCAGACTGCACAACAACTACAGCAGCAATCCAAGAAAATATGAAATTCTAAAACTGAAGCTCATTAGTAATTTTCTAAGCATTTCCACTACATGTTCCTGCTAATGAGGTTAAAAGCTACAGGAACCAAAATATGAAGCAAGAAATGTTAGAGCAGAAACTCTGAGGCCATGCTGTAAACTGGTTTCATTCTCTACCACCCAGGAAGCACCTGGCAATATGTTGTCTGCTCAGGAACTCCCTGGGCAGGAAGACGGTCCATCTCTTCTTCTGTGAAGTAACTTGGCCTCCTGCAGAGGTCTATATCCTTTCAGGCCACTGTTCTGCACTCTCCTGTGGGCTCTCTGCCTATAAAGGAACAGTCACTGCTTCTTCCTCCCCCATAATCTCCGCTCTCCCGGTTTCTCCTTTCTGCATCGATTACTACAAATTTAATTTAGGCCTAGCTCAGGCCCCTGCTGGGCTACTCACACCTGGCCTCCAGCCAAGGGATGACTTCTCCAGACACTTTCACAGTCTAGCTGCCTTCCTAAAGGTTTGTCTGGCTCTCTCTACCCTCTTTGGCCCTCCAGAAGTCAAGTAAAACCCAGAGCCCGCTGTGGCCCAGGCACTCTGGGAGCCAATAGTTCAAGCTCAGAATGAGACATGGGTTCCAGCCTATGTGCCAGATCAAGTCGCTGCCCTCCCGGAGTGCTGTGCAAAGGATTCTGAGGGTCCAAAGCAGTCACCCTGCTCTCTGGGGACTCCTCTACCTGGGCTCAGGAGACTGACAGTGGCAGTGCTCATGGCACCAACTCGCTGTCCATTTAGAGGTAAGGCACTTCACTGACTCATGACTGTCTGTGCTTAACAGTGCCCCAGTCCTCCCTTGTCCTTAGTATTCTCATGAAACCTCCTGGATGGTCAGTTTTCGGGCTTCCTCCAAAACTGTAGCCTTTACTGATTCTGACCCCTGCAACGGTACTTTCCCTCCCCTGCAACACTGCAAATGAACTGCACCTTTTCCATAAAAAAAATGACAGCGTCTATATTGCCTTTCCCAAACAGGGCAGAGATATCTCACATCTGCCATAGCTTCCGGTCATACAGACGCTCAAACTCCCCACACTCTCACCATCTGCCCCACTCAACTGGCCCTGTGTGGTTCACATAAAACCTGGTCCACTCATTCAAAAGACAGAGATTTCTTGAGTGATATGTCTGATATGTGAAAAATGAAGGGCGAAAGTCCCATCTGTTGAATGTACTGGCAATAAGCTTACCTCAGCAGGGCTCTGTCAGAGAAAAGTTCAGAGACAGGAGCCTCAGACAGAGCCACTCCCAAAGGGGGCCTAGACAATTCTTCATTCCTGGGCTTCAGTTTGCCCACCGAGAGTAAGATGCACGTTGCCTGCAAGGAAAGGTCTCTGAAGGGTCTCGAGCTCCATCAGACTCAGAACACTGGCCCAGAAGTCCTGCGTTTGTGTCTTTTATGCCTGTGTGAGTGATCAGTGCTCTGGCTCCGCCACAGGTCATGACACAGCTCTTCTGGGAGGCGCAGGCCCGCCCTGGCAATGAGTGAGAAACTCTGGAGTAGATGTTTCGTGTGATGGGGTAGATACTTGCACGGCCACGTATAATGGACAATGAGGCCCAATGCGTTCTCCCTTTGAGAACAGAAGTACACCCATCTATATTTATACTTTCCATCTCCTAATTTAGACAGTGTAGGACTCTCTCTGATCAGTACTCACTTGCCAATAATTTCATTCTACATCTAAATGAAGAATAGGAGTCATATAAGTTCACGGACTGAATGGATGGTTGATTTACAAAGCCCTTAAAATGTGGCTGCAGGCCGACGCTGGCAACCCCATAATTAGATATGGCATGCTCTGCGATGATGTATTTTTTACTGTTTTTTAATAACTCAGTTCTCCTTCTGGGATGAGGGGGAAAAATGGAATTTGTTAAAAATAAAATGAGATTTAGTGGCTTTTCAGCCTTCTGCTGCTTGTTGCTCACAATATTCTATAAATAAAAAAAAAAAGCCCTGCCCTATACAGCACTGTAAACACCCACAGACACTCAGAGCCAAATTCCTCCAATTATGACCCTGTGCCAGTTGCCAAGCTACTGCAAGGACCTACTTGAAAGGCGGCCATCTAGGCCATTTCCTGATTAAGCTGCCCTGTAGCAAGGAATCAGGGCCCGCTGCTTTGGCAAAGTATCTCGTCTCAAATAATTGCTCCGTGCTCTTGAAATTAAGTTCTCTCCTTACGATAGAATAACAATTAAGAGGTAAGAAAGTGAACCCCTCAGCCCTCTGTCCATCTGCTGAGGTATTAGATTCTGGACTGCCGCTGGACTCCTATGGGCAGCAGAAGCGCGTCCCCCACGGTGTCTGACTGCACGGAGGAAATCAAGGTCAAGCAAAAGCAGGCTAGCGATGGACACAACAGGTGAGTCAGAGGCAGCCTGCCCTGTCTTGTGGTTTCCCTCACTAGCTGGTCCGGGTCACTCTACCCAGTGCAGAAGGGTGAAAGGGGCCTTTTGAACCTCTATGCCATACCCACAAGGGGTGATGTTGGCTGGCATTGGCTATGGGGCTGACTGGGGCATGGGCAAATGTGTGGGCAAAGGCTTGAATGAGGACTGGCCTGGCTGCCCCACTTTCCTGTGACCTCAGCAAAACTGACAGCACTGTAGGGTGGACCCAGGAGGCTGTAGGGTGCCACCGCCTCTCTGAGAGAGAACTGACTTCCAGTGCTGCAGACCTGGAATTCTCACCACAGCACTGAGGTGGAATGGGCTCAGGTTAGAGACTAATCACTGCCTCCACCTCCAAACTCTCTCTCTCTCTCTCTCTCTCTCTCTCTCTCTCTCTCTCTCTCTCTCTCTCTCACACACACACACACATACACACACACAACACACACATACACAGACATACATTCTCCCTCGGAGATTTCTTCCTTCTGTCAGCTCAACTGGGTGAGAGTGCCAAAGAGCATGTTTCCCAGCTCCCCAAGGCTTTCAAAAGACCCAGTAACTGGCTTCCCAATTCCAGGAGCCCAAAGTCTGAAATGGGAGCCAATTAGTAGACAGCTATCACCCCCAAAATAACTGGTATGTGTTACCGTGGTCAGATTTCCAAATGCAGAATAGTAGCCTGCACAAAGAGGGGAAGGGCTGTGTGAAGTTGGAATGTCCTGGTCGGAAACTTAGGACCTGGAGGTCACAGAACACGGAGCATCCTCCTTCGAGAAGACCCCATCAGGCTACCCAATCTAAAGGCCCTTTCTATGTCCTGGCTGTGGGTTCTTAGTTCTCGAGTTTTAAAATGGCCCAGTTTCCTCAGGTCGGCTCTGACAGGAGTGTGCCTCAGGAGCAGGGTCCCACTCGGCTGTGGTCACCACGTGCCCAGAGCCCACGGAATGGTTCCAGGCCCCCGATCTAGACGGGCTTCAGACAGAGCACTCTAACCTCCCTCACAGCCAGGGTGAGAGGGGAAATGATAATCTCTCCAGTTTGGTCTGAAAATCAAGGCTCAGAGAGGGTGTGCTTACTCCCCCCAGGATGCATAGCTAATGAGTCCATGGTTGCCGGAATTCCAAGTCAGGCATGAAGTGTTCTAATCCTGGCTCTGGGATGAACATCTGTTGCTTGTGTAATTTAGAAACGAAAAGGAAAAAAAGGCAAAAAATAAAACCCATAAAGGAAAAACGATGTCTCAGAAAGAGCTTTCTACTAAAGAATCATATAGATGATGGCTTCAGTTCCTGTACCCAAAATCCAAGTGTAGGCAGAAATAAGTGACCCTGCAGTCAGAGGTGAAGGATTCTGGGGCCTGCTCTATGGAATGTTCTGTCCTTGTCTTTCCACGGGGCCTCAGGGCTGTGTGAGGAGTGGAGGAGCCACCGACAGCAACCCCCATGATGGACATCACTACAGGAACAGTAGCTTCTTCCATGGCTCTGGCAAAGGCTCCAACACCAGTCCCAGAGCTGGTTAGAAGACAGGGAAGGTACGGTGCCTTCTTTCTCCCAGGCATGTTAAAAATCATAAAAAAATCATAAATAAAATTCCTATTAATCTGACAGGCTGGCCAAAACAAAACCATACAAAAGAAAGCTCTCCTGTCAGTCTGTTAAGATTCAGACTCTGACTAAATATATGTGCAAAGCTGGAGGCTGTTCTCATGAAAACGGTCAGACAAGGTTCTAGTGTGGGGATACATTTCTCAAAGATCCAAGGGAGAGAGGAAGATGATAAATACTATTACCAAAACAGGTTATATCCAAATGCACCAGGAGGTTCCAACAACCAATGAATAAAACTATACAGCAACAGAAAAGCCTTTGATATTTCCGAGTGTGGAGCAGCTGGATGAAGAAAGGGCAGTGAAGTTCTCTTTCTGAACCTAAATTTCTCAGCTGGAATTGTTAGGGGAAAAGACTCTAAAACTATGTCTGGGGACAGAGTACAGGTGCTAAGGTACTTGTCTAGCAGGTGGTGTCCCCTCTCTGTACAGTCAGGTCTTACCACCACGACCCTTCCTCCTTCCAGCCCTACCCCATTGGTTTTGGGAATATTTGCTATTTGCCTTTGAGAGACTTAGTAAATATTTCTACTTCTCCGGTTTTTAAGCCACACCCAGTGGAGTTCTGGGTATGGGATTTGGGGAACTATACAGGATGCTGGAGATCAAACTGAGGTTGGCTGCATGCAAAAACAAATGCCCTACCTGCTGTACTACTGCTCCAGACCAAGACTTTGACTTTTACCAGCTTCAAAAAGGAGTCTGTGACCCAAGAGAGAAACATGAGTATTCTCTGGTTTTCTCTGGAAAATCCTGTTGACATAAGCAACTATCCAGGAGAACCCTTGGTTTTAAATATTATAATGATGATGTTGACAATCAAGGGAAACTGTCCAAGTTCTTTTTTTTTGGGGGGGGGGTTTCAATTTTTTTTAATTTTTATTGATTTTTTTTTTTTTAGTGAAACACCATGAGGTACAGTTGTAGATTTACAATTTTTTATGCTTGGGTTTCGATTATACAATGATCAGATACCCATCCCTCCACCAGTGCCCATTTTCCACCACCATGGATAATATCCCCCCACCCCCATCCCCCCATCCCCCCCTGCCTCTGTGGCAGGGCAATCCCCTGTGTTCTCTCTCTCCTACTGTCCAAGTTCTTGTCTTGAACAACTAGCCGGCCATAGGGAACTTCTGAACCAGTGACTGAAAAAAAAAAGGTCACTGGTGGCATGAATCAAGGAAGTGCTGAGTCTTAGCTTGTGTCTACTGCTCACAGATGAACAAATGCACAGTTGAAAAACGATCAAGATACCAAAATGAAGGGCCAGACTATCTCAGGTAGGACAGACTCAGGAACAACCAGGTGAAATAGGCAGGGCTACATTCAAATCCTGGCTCCACTAGCTACTAACTGTGAGGCCTTGAGATAGGTGTGGGGATGATGGTGACGACGTGTGTGACAGTAACCACAATTTATTCTTCAGTGGCAACAGACTGTCTAGAATAAGCAAGACTTACTTATGAAACATTCTATAATTTCACAGCAACCCTGAGAACCCTCTATTCTTTCTATTTTATAGATCTGGAGGAAAATGTTAAAGAGATTAAGTAGTGGGCCCCCAAACCACAGCTAGTTGGGATTTAAAGCTAAGCCCACAGGGTACTATTCCAAGCCCACACTCTTAACACTAAGCTTCATGGAACTGCCAAACTTCAGCCTCTTGATCCATAACAGGGATAGCACCCACCCTGCTCAGGAGGTAAGGATTAGAGAAGATGCATATGAAGTGCTTAACACAGTACCTGGCACACAGAGAGCTCTCCAGTGTAGCTATTACTGTTACTCTTACGACATCTGGACCTTTGGAAGAGAAAGGGAGATGTGGGAGGTGAGCATCTGGCTACACAGATGGTACCGCTTTTCATTTAACAAGGCTCAACAAACACAATTCGGAACTTTGGACCAATGTCTGAAAGCCCGGGATGACACGCTCTGGGTCAGGGACCGAGAGGGAACACTTCAGCAAGACAGGTAATAAGGCATTTACTCTGAGATGAAAGGCCTGTTAACAACTTTGAGAGAACTGTGGATTTCTGGAGAAAGGAATATTTCAAGCTCAAGAGAAAGTTCTCGAGGGAAGGTTCCAGACAGCACGGCGATGCCTGGACAGGAATGTGGCCTGTTATCTGTCTGTCTGACGCCCTGAAATCCAAGGCAGGCTAAGATTTCCTGTGCATGTTTGTGGTAAGGGAGACGCTGAATCCCCGAGTTCCCAGTGAACTCCTTCTGGAACTTAGGCAGAAACTCCGTCCCCCCCCCCCCCCCTTTTCTTTTTAAAAAAGGAGAATTTGTTAGAGAGAACAGACGGGATCGACTTGCAGGAAGAAGCTGAATCCAGCTCCCTGACATCACCATCTTGACTATGTTTTGATGAAAAGACTGAACCAGGGAGTGGATTAAAGCAGTAGAGGTGTTTCTCGGAGAGTCAACAGCTGCCACTGCTGCTGCTGAGGACACACAGCCCAGGGCTGACATTTGCATGGGAGGAAAAATACCATGGAGTGTTACCAGCCTTTTCCCAGCCAGCTTGTCCCCTCCTGGCTCACTTATAAAAGGCACCACTACACCAAGTTATCCCAGTCAGAACCAAAGTTACTCAAAAGCCTTCCCAGGCTGTCACTGGCCCCACAGCTCTGCACCGGGCTCAGCATCCACTTCCTGGACCATTTTAACAGCCTCTAACTAGTTCTGCTGCCTCCCTCCTACAGTCCAGCCCCCACACTGCCACCAGCTGGCTTTCTAAAATAAAAGTGCTGACCACGTCACTCACCTCCTGAAAGAATGTCTACAAGAGATTTGCACTGCCTACAGAATAAGCCCCAGTCTTGCATTGGTTCATTCACTTTTTTCACTTGCCTCCCTACCATGTGATGGTCACCTCCTGTGCCAGGTTCTGTTGTGGGCCCTGGGGTGGTGAATGAGAGAAAGGGGGCGATATCTAGCTCACCAACAGATCCTTGTGGATTTCCATTCGAGGGGAGAAAGAAGGAAAAAAATAAGACAAATAAGACATTCCAGATACAAAGTCCAAGTCCAGCGGGGATGAGCCACTACTGCAGGAAAACAAGAGGGGGGAAGGGGGGGAAGGGAGGCAGCGGGAGGCCGCTTTTCAGATGGATGGAGCAGCCCTTGAACAGAGAGCAGAATGGGGGGAGGGTGCCTGGTGAAGCCTTCAGAGAAGAAGTCATCCAGGTAGAGAAGTCCAAGTGCCCAGGTCCCGGAAGTGAAACAGCTGCAAGACAGTGGCTGCAAGGGAGTAAATGTATGGGAGGCGGCTGAGGGCCGAGACTGGGAAAGGAAGAGCTGCTGGCAGACCCCACAGGGCACTGGGATGGTATTCCAAGGACCCATGGAGGAAGCCACCGGAGAGTTTAGGGCAGGAGAGTGGCACCCACTTCTTAGCCACTTGGAAGCAAGATCCCTCTGTCTGACTATGGAAGACAGCAAGGCCAGAATGTGAGCAGGGGGATATTCCAGGACATGAGGGCTGACTAGATGAGAACAGAGAGGAGCTGGGCCTTTCAGAACCTCTGAAGGAGCAGCTGTGGAGAACTGTCAGCATGGGGTGTGGGGAATGACAAGGGACAGGATCAAAGACAGGGCCTGCCTTTGTGGGCAGGGAGCCAGGGGTGGTGCCACATAATAGGGCAAAGAATGGGGAGGCGCAGGGCTATGTTTGTTTTTATTTTTTTGTTTTTCTTTATAAGAAAAAAAATCAGGACTCCCGTTCAGAGACGCCATGCTTGGAATGCCCCATTAAACACTGGTGTGTAAGTCCTGAATGGACAGGGAGTCGAGGGAGGAAGGTGAAGACCAGGGCAGCTGGCATACAGGTGACCACCAGGACACTGCAACTGAAGTCCTCCTCCTCGTCTTGGTCCCAGCTCCAGACAGGTACCCAGAGGTCACTTCCTCCAAGGTTCTGCCACCATCCCATAGCTCCTTCTCCTTAGAACACTCTCAACCTGGACTTCTGCTCTGCAGACTCTTAATCACCCCTTAAGATTTGCTCAGCAGTCACCTCTTATCTCCTGACTCCCCAGTACAGAACCCCTTGGACCCCTCTCCTCCCACAATGCACTATTGCATGCCCTGATGACAGCACAAGCCCCAGGTGTCACCTTTGTCTACCTTCACCTCCCTTCACCCGTCAGCTGCGGGCAGGCAGCGAGTGTAAGCAGGTTCATCTCTGTACATCACTGCCTCACAACATAAAGGCCTGACCATGGCGAGCATTTGCTAAATGAATGGAGTTCTCCTCTCAGTGGAGAGGCGCAAGAAATTACATACGTGCAAACTGACTCATGCTGCAGCTGCTGTCTGCAAGGGGGAAAAGGTGGGGGGAAAAAATAAGGCGCTGCCACTGAAGCACTAATAAAGCTCAATGGGGTAGAATGGTATTTTGCTTTGAAGCATCTCTGAACACAAAAGAGCTTCATGAAATCTAAGGGCGGAGGATCTAAGGGTGCTGTGAGGTGTGAGTGCGGCATCGGAGGAAGGAGCTTCAGGAGTCTAAACCCCCCACACGGACTCCTTCCCTCAGGAGAGGGAGCCTGCAGGCAGGTGGCCTTTACATCACAAGCATCAGAGAGGCTCTGCAATTTGCTCACGGTCACAGAGCTAGGAAGGACATGAGTCTGGGCGCACACTCTGGCTGGACATGAACACCTGCATTCCCTCAGCATGTGCCACGGCCTCACTCTATGGCATGAGGCTATACAGCAGGCAGGAGCTCACTGAGGACAGGGCAGAGGGGATCGGATGTGCCCACTCCTGCTCAGCACGTACAGCAGCACTGGAGCTGTGATCTCAGCACCCACGCCCAGGCTGGACCCGGGCAGCACTGCCTCTGCCGTCTCCCATGGATCCCTCAAAGGGCAGAGAAGCAGCAAATAGCAACTGAACAGCCTACTTGCCATCGGTCCTTAGGAATAAAACACAGGGGGATGGGAAACTGGGCATCGCACTGGTTGTTACAGCTACTCTAATCGTCAGGAAGCTAAATGAGGAACGCTGTCTCCACAATGCGTGGGTGACAGCCAGCAGCACAGATCAAACTGACCCTTGGCGGTGGCAGCTCTCTCCTTGATTCAAATGTCTGCTGCCCACCCGCTGTGGACAAGATTTCCAGCACAGCAGCAGAGCAGGGGCATGAGAACTTGGGGCTGCATCACGGTTTTGCCCACCCACAGAACAGGCGACATATTAACACCGTGAGCCTCAGTTTCCTTATCTGTGAGAATGACCAGTCCCTGTTTCACCAAGTTGTTCTGTCAACTAAATGAAATGACACATAACCTTGGCATATAGGAAGAATTCATAAAATAGAAAACGGTTGGTAGTTTGTTCATGGCGGAGGAAGCAAAAAAAAAAACCGTATTCATCCTGCAGGAGAAAGGATTGGGGGTGGGGTGGGGGCAGAAACGGGGAGGGGGTGTAGTTCTGTCAAACTCTAGTAAAAGCTCAGCAGGGTAAAGTAGCACCATTCTCTGTGCATTTACTAAAGCATAAAGCGATTCTTTCAGGAATTTCAGCAGCCACTGTTTTGGAGTATCCCCAGAGAAGAATTTTTTCTCTATGCAGGCAAATGAGAGTGGGCTCACATTGACAAGCTACGCTGAACATCTGAAAAGCATCTTTCAGATTTTTAACTCATGCATTCTTCAAAATGCTCCTGTGAGAATATGTCCATTCCTATTTTGCAGAGGGTACACTGATATTTAGACCGGTGAGGTCAGCAGACAGAGGATCACACTGCTAAAAATGAGGAGGCTAGCTATGTCACCCTGTTAGATATTTTGGACACCCTGGAGTGTGCAGTCACGATTTCGGCCATGCGACATCTCAAACTCTCTAACACTTATAAACCAGGAGTAGCACTAGAGATTGGATGGGATGTAATGTAGAAGGCAAGCAACCTCAATTAACAAAATGTAAACACAGAAGGCTTAACCTGTAAGAACATCTTAGTAATGTCTTATACAAGGGCTTAAGGGCTCCATGGTGAGACATGAGAATAATCTTCACTAACTTTCTTCTAAGGAAACATTTTTTGATCATCCTTTCAGTAAATTACTTCTAATAGGCAATGTAAAATAAAATTGTTGAGAGCCTGCTATGGGGGTCAAGTTCAAAGGTAGCTGGGAAAATTGGAAATAATGGTGGTGAGAAAGTATAATGGTGTGGGATTGGCGCTGGAATATTGAATGTGATTAATGACTTAATAAAGTTATTAAAAATAAAGTGATAAGGTGAGCAAGCAATTGGGGTTCAGTGACAGAGCATGGATTTTACTGCAACTGATAATAATAAAAAATTTTAATTAAAAAATAAAAAATAAGTAAAAAATAAAAAGGAGGAGGCCAGGATGTGAAGCCAGGTTTCTCCAGTCATCCTGACCCCTGTCTTCACTGGACCTGTCCAGCTCATGTGGATCTAATGAAGTTGAGGGCATTTTGAAATGAGGCTCTGATCTACCTCAAGGCTTATAAAGTGGGGTCAGCACTTTATAAGGAACCTTGGCTAATACTGGTTACTAAAAGCCAGATACCAAGGCCTTCAGAGAAGACTGCACTCAAATTTCACATGCACTCAGCAGGAGGTGGAGCTACATTCCGGATGGGCAGTTCTCAGCCACACAGGATCAGAGAAGGATCCTGGAAAAGACCATTTCCAAATGCCAAGAACACTGACATAAGTATTAGCACTCCTAGGAGAAAGCTATGGCCCAAGTGCCCACAGGAAGTCTGGAAATAAGACTTCCCTTTCCTTTCTCCACTCACAGCTTGGAAAAGAAAACTTCCATGAGACACTCAGCCTGCACTACATGGAGCCCCCAGACCTGTGCCCCAGGTGCTGTCGCTAGCCCACTGTGGGACCCTCAGTCCATCAGTGTCCCCACTCTACACGGCAGGGAAGGGAGAGGCAGAGGGACACTGTGAGCAAAAAAACATGCGAGGAACCATTCAAAGTGCAGGACTCTCAGGTCAAAGGGGTGCTGGGAATCCTTGTCCCCCACTCTTCACTCTCTGAAGTCCAGCTCCCTGAAGTCCATTCCAATGCTGACCCAGCCTCCGGCCTAGGGGCGGGCAAGCAGAAAGGGGTTGCTGGGGAGGGAGGGAGGCTGTGCTTCGGCTGTTACCCATCCAAAGAGTACCTGGTACAACTGAAGCCCTACTCAACCACTGGTTATAGTATGTGAGGAACACTATTGGTCACTTTTTATGATAATAACTCATCCAAATCAATATATGAAAATCATCTCACTAAACCTCACTAAGACTTAGGTATTTCTAATGCTTTTCTAAGGCAAATGTATTATTTTGACTGCATGTCTATGAGCTTTTAAAATTTACTTCTCTTATATATATTTAAGTAAAAACTAGATTATTGCAACCATAATCGTGTACTCTTGGGAGAAGTGTGAACTGGTATAGACTTTCTTGGAGTATAATTTAATAATGTTCAGATTCTAAATAAGTACTTAAGATTAAAAAAAAGTACACAGAGAGCTTCTAGGTGTGATTCTTTTCCACAAAAAAAAATTAAAATCTTGTAAAAGTTTACAAATATGTGCAACTTCCATAGCAGCAATGGGTATAATGACAAAAAGTCAGATACGACTTTATTGTCTGCCACTACAGGAAAAACCAAACTGAAAAGACATTCGTGGGGCTGGGTTAGAGCACATGCCCAGAAGGTGCCCAACCCAGGTTCAATTTGTAGCACCATGTGGTCCACTGAGGATCTCTGGGTGTAGCCCTGGAGGCCCTGGGCATCACTGGGTGTGACCCTGAAGGCCCCTAAGCTCTGCTGCATGTCCCAGTTATCCTGGCATTGCAGGACCTCAGCAGCATTGCCATCAACCCCAGTCTCCGCACTGAACCAGGCCAGACCAGCCAAAAATGCCTGCTGAGGCTCCTGAGTCTCCTCAGCATTGCTTAGACACCCACCCCTATTCCCACATACATACATGAAAGTATCCATCCTGGGGCTAGAGAGATAATACACTGGGTAAGGCACCTGCCCTGCACATGACTAATGTGATTCCATCCCTGATACCACATATGGTCCCCCAAGCACTACCAGGAGTAACCCCTGGACACTGACTAAGGAGTCAGCCCTGAGTACTGCTGGTATGTCCCAAAAGTCCACCCCCCAAAATATAAAGTATCCATACTACTGAATACAACTGTCAAATATATAAGGTATTTTATCTGTGCTATCAGAGCGATAGCACAGCGGTAGGGCGTTCGCCTTACAAGCGGCCAACATGGCCGACCCGAGTTCGATTCCTCCACCCCTCTCGGAGAGCCCGGCAAGCTACCGAGAGTATTCGATATGCCAGACACAGTAACAACAAAGTCTCCAATGGAGACGTTACTGGGCCCGCTCGAGCAAATCGACGATCAACGGGAGGGCCTTTACCTTTACCTTTATTTTATCTGTACATACTGATTAGGGAAGATAACCATAATAAGTGCTAGGCAGTGCTAAACAAAAGTGTAAATATATATGTCGGGGTAAAGGCAAAGGGATAGGGGTGAGGATTCAGGGAGACAGAACAAATGGGTACAGTTCAAGTCTTTAACCAATAATGTTCAAAGATACCAACTGGTTATGGGGGCAAGGGCGGGGATCTAAGAGGCTTTCAATTTTACAATTTTTTTATTTTATGACTTTATTAAGTCGTCAGTTTATTTACAGACATTCAATATTCCAACACCAATCTAAAAGGCTTTCTTTATATTACTGCACTTTGGTGATTTCTGAATTTACGACCATTATAAAGCTTTTATGGTAAAAAAAGTAAAAACCATATTTTTAAAACTCATAGAATACTAGTTGTGAAAGTTTCAATACACACAAGGACTCCCCTATATTTACCATGCAGGACCCAGTGCCTGGCTGACATTCCGGCAGGAGGCCAGTCACAACCCCAGGCCCACTGGCTAACAGGGCTCCCTGAGGAGGAGGCTGCCAAGGGCCTGACCTCCAGTGCTGATAATCTCAAACTCCTCCTCACCCATTTCTACAGAGCATCTGCCAATCTGCAGCCATTCCAGTGACTGGACTAATAAAAAAGCCTATGTGTCTTTAATTATTCAACTTTATTATATCATAAATTATTAAATTAAAACCTCTTCACATGTGTGAACCTCCCTTTGAGGCAATTAAAATTTATGTCCCCCATTTTTCTGTTGACTTATTAGCCCTGATAAAAAATTCTTAGAAATCATTAATGGGCAAACCCTGCACAAAGGAGAGGTGATTCTACTACCCCCCAAAGAACACTAGAATATGAGAGTCATGCATTAGGTGATATACACATTCTATCACACTAAATATAATGACCCAAGAGTTATCAGAAAAATGCTAGCTTAGAGATGAGAAATGATCTTCCTACCTTGGGTCAAAGTTGCTGATGAAAATAACTGTCACCTCATCCCAGAGGAGGGTGGGTTGAGAGCCCTCCCTGCCTCAAGGGACCCAATCCCAGCAGTTGAAAACCTCCACAACCCAACTGCCACCATGCTCAAGGCTGCTCCCCACAGCTCAAGCTGAGCCTCACGCACAAGTGAATGTATTCCTGGACTGCATGGCCGTATTTGCACATCATATGACACTCCCTACCCATTCTCCAAGAGTACCATACCACATTTGATGGGGTTCAAATAGTAAGCAACCAATCATAGAGAGAAATATATATACGTCTTGCCTTTTCAGTTTGATTATTCCTGTAGTGGCAGACACTGGAGTTTTATCTGACTTTTTGTCATTACAGCCATTGCTGCTATGGAAGTTGTTGCAAATATTTGTAAACTTTCACAAGAAAAAAAAATATGTGTGTATATATGCTGTGTGTCAGACACTAGCCACGCCAGACACAAGACCTTTATTGCTGGGCCTTCCAAGTTTCACGGAGGGATGGAAGTCCAGATTTCTAGACAATAGTTACCAAAACTTAAATGCTGGCCATGTCATTTAAAAGGTTTAAAACTTGGAACCAGAGTGACAGTACAGCAGGCAAGATGCCAGCACTGCATGCTGCTGAGCTGGGTTTAACCCCTGGCATTCCATATGGTCCCCCAAGCCCCAGAGCAAAGAGGAGTAATTCCTGAGCACAGAGCCTGGAGTAAGCCCTGAGCACTGCAGGACAGGACCCCAAACCAAAAAACAATAAAACTTTCTGGGGGTTACCCACATTTCAATCCGAGATATGATTTCTTTTTTTCATTTTATGGGAACTTTTGGCTCTCTCCCTTCTGGAAAAACCTACATGTTTTCTCTCCCCAACCCACCCCCAGCTCCTATTTCCCTAAATAAAACTATTTTACTTAAAAAAATTAAAATAAATAAAAGAACACTGTGAGAACTGAACAAAACCTCTCCACAGGCCAGATGCAGCAGTGAGTTGTGGATTTTCAAGCTCTCCCTGAAATCACTACGTTTCTTTAGCCTGGTGAATTTTGTTCAATTTTATTTTCAGAAGGTACAAGAGTCAAGCACTTCATGTTAAGAAATACTGAGAAAGAACAGTAGTCGTCTATATCAAATTTATTAAATTTATTTAGCTGTTCTAAGCACAAAACTTCTTCAGAATTTCTCAGGTCCAGAAAAAAAATCATAATTTGCTGTTGATGACCCTACAAGAATGTGCTAGTATGTTTTACTTGCTCATTATTTAAAAAGTAAAGTAATAACTACAACCACCAAAAATGCTCCTCGAGGAGCCGGGTGCTGTTAGGCACTAGGCATCCAGGATCATTAATATGGGTCACAACATCTCTGGGCAAGATTCCAATAATCTCCTTTCTGAGAAATCACTCTTCAAAACAAAACCCAAAACAACATAGAACCTAGAATCAACATAAAAATGGTGCTCAGTCAATTTTGCCAATACCAAAACAACAGATGTTTGTACTAGTATCTGCACATGATTTGTAATTCACGTGTTTTTTTTTCCTTTCCTTTTTTTGGGGGTGTGGTGGTGTTTGGATCACACCAGGGGATAATCATGGGTTTCTCCTGTCTCTGTACTTAGGAATCACTCCTGGAGGTGCTCAGGAGAGTATGGGATGCTGGGGATCAAACCAGGGTCAGCTGCAAGTAAGGTAAGCACCCTACCCACTGTACTATCTTCTCAGTCCCTGTCGTGCTTTTCTTTTATACTGTCTCATTCCTCAGCCTTAAATGCACATTTTAGACTTTGTATCTCATCCAAAGTCTATACACAGTTATCAACAATGCTACTTTTAAAAAAATAATGATACCAGATGGTTGGCATTTTCTATATGACAGTGCTAAGCATGTTTCCTTTCACCTTCATAGGACACTCATAAAGGTTATTACTATTATCATCATCCTATTTTTAATGGCAATAACAATTTTTTTATAAGAGCCACACCCAGCAGAGCTGGGGGCGGGGGCTGGGTCACTTCCAGCAATACCCAATCCAGCAATGGGAGAGGTAGTGTGAATACTGAACTCAGGAGAGGAAACAAACTCTGAGTTGTTTGGGTGGTTTGTCTCCAGCGGCACCAGTAGAACGTGCAGAGCTCTTACTCTAAAACATGTCTGCACCCAAAGCCTGAGACCAGGATACTCAGTTCCCTAAGATGGCATCTTGGAGGCCATGGTGCTTAAACCTAGTTTCAGCTGCCTGCAAAATGACCTAGGGTGTGGCTAACCACCTCCTCCCCCTGCTCCTCCCTCCATGCCCACTTTCCCCACTTGGTCAGCAGTCATTTTTCAGTTTTTATTTTCCCCATTCAAAAGCAGTATGAGTCACTTGGAGCTCAGCCATCCTGGCCCCGAGGAGCCCTGGAGAGCCTGGTGAGGTGCCCCTGGAGGATGGGGCTTCCAGGCTGCCAACCTAAGCAAAGCGGGTCGAGCCTGACCCAACCTGCACATCTGTCTGATGGGTCTGGGAAGAGGTTCCTGATCATCACAACCAACCCTGTGAAATGCCTGCTGGGGTGCCAACAGGAAGTGGGAGGGTGGAGGAAGGAGAGGTGCCCATTGGCTTGGGAGAGGAGAAGGTATTTATTTTGGCAATATCAATGAAATATCTATTACCTAAACCCCTATATTACACCGCCGAAAGTCTTTAATGTGCTAGAGGGTAAATGAGGCAAGTAAAAAATCAAGCAAGAAACTCACTCACATTTACATACCACCCCCCCAACACACACACACACACACACACACACACACACACACACACCAGTACAGTAGTATAGCACTACTGTTCCTAAGGCGTTAACTTCTTCCTTCCCTTCTGCCAACTCCAGAGCCCAGGGGCTAGGCAGGTTCAAGGGAACAGAGGGAGGTGCTGACTATCTCCTGCAGAGAGTGGGGTGAGGGGCAGGTAGGGGGAACATTTTCTTACAAAGGGAAGAGGGGGGTGGAGGGAGTGGAATATAAGGAGGGTAACAAGGACCATGGGAACGGGCAAAAGAACAGACATACTCAAGCATTTTGTATAGAAACAGGAGACAAAGGTGAAGTTCAAGATATGCTGGGGGTGGGGCTGGAGAAATAGCACAGCAGGTAGGGGAGTTTGCCTTGCACACAGCCTACCCGGGTTCAATTTCCAGCATCCCATATGGTCCCCCGAGCACTGCCAGGAGTAATTCCTGAGTGCAGAGCCAGGGGTAACCTCCATGCAATGCCGGTGTGACCAAAAAGCAAAAAAAAAAAAAATGCTGGGGGCTGAGATGTAGGGGGCCAGGGAAAACCCTTTTTAAAAAAATTATTTATTTAAAATTTTTTAATGAAGCACCATGAAGTACAGTGACAGACTTACAAACTTTCAGGCTTATGTTTCAGTCATTATCGCCCTTTTTATGTACCTAGCCTAAATTCCAAGGATGTGACACAAAAGACCAGGAGAAATGGCAGATGAGTGGCCTTCTGAGTGGTCAGGAGGAATAGCATGAGTTTGTACTAAGCTACTTAGGTCAGATTCTTCCATGCTAGGGTCTGGAATGGATGTATTAATCGAACACACACAGCAGAATGCAAGCCGGCCTCTGTGGAGAGGCTGTGAAAGAGGTTTCTTATGAGGGAAGCTTCCCCACAAGAGACAGGTCCAGTGAGATCTCAAAGGGGAACCCGGAGAGTACATTCCGGGCTGAGGGAGCGGCTCATGGAAAGTCCCTGAAAGGAAAGCGAACATCACAAGCTTTTCCAGGCCAGGCAAGCAGTGCCAAGTGCCAGCTGGAGCACCCTGGTCAGCAGGTCACCTGCGGGCTACCTCTTCAAGTGATCCCTCCCAGATCACTGGGAGCCTCCAAATAAAATAAACCCGCTTCTTAGCATGACTTTCTAGGTCCGTGGCAGAAGCAGGACATGAAGAAGACGCAGCAAGTGCACTGTGAAGGCCATGTATGAAAGCATGAGAACGGACTGTGGCTTGGAGATGCTGTGCTAACTTCCCTGGGGAATAGGGATGCCCACCTGGCCTCCCAAGGACCAGGGTCTCTTCCTGTCTGCTCCTTCTCAGTATCTGGACTTTATAAAGTTTCCAATGAAGACAGAGATGGCCTGAGGCTTGGCACCTCCACAAATTAGATCTCTGCACCTGCAGGCTAGAAAAAGAAAAAGTCTCTGCTGGACTACAGGTGAGGGTGGAGGTTGGGGGGAAGGGGTTAGCGAAAATCATCTTGGCTAATTTAGGAAATCTGGAATGTGTCCAGGACGAAACTGGGTGGACCTCATTCCTGAGTAGTCCTTGATTTTATTTTTCATTTTTGAATTGCCATTACTATTCCATCAAGAGTTTTGTGGGGGTTTTTTGTTTGTTTGTCTTTAATTCAAGGAAAAAGACAAAGAAGTTATATGGCTGGGGCCTTGGTGTTCTGGGAAATCCAACAGGCAGCCGTGGAGTGAGCTGCCCAGAATAAACCATCCTGCACTCAACGCTGAGGACTCAAAGAAATTCCAGGGCCACTGGCCTCCAATTCCCAATACATTCATCACATCAGAAATCTGTTGTTCGACTGCACAGACTTTGCTCTCCTCCTTCAACAGTTTCTGAGCCAGATGCACTTTGCTGGCATCACGAGCCAAGAGGTTCTGTGTGCACAAGTGCAAGCATGTGCGCTATGAGTGGTGTGTCTATATGTGTGTACGTGTATACAGGGATGGCTGGTATGTGTATATAGGTACACATGAACTGAGAGTTGTGGGTATGGTCTTTAACCTTACAGACCTCGGTTTCTTAAGCATAACTGAGAGCAATTTAACAGTTATGTTGATAAATACTTTGTGGGAGAAAGAAATGCAGTGTGTTCTAGAAGCCAAGAAGAAGGTCATATCCAGAATACAGTAAAGTACAGAGTCAGGAAGGAAGGTGTCGAAAAAAAAAAACAAATAAAAACCAGAACTGAGTCACAAAGATGGGGAGCAGGGAATAGGTCATTCCCAGGAGAAGGCCCCGAACTAGCAAAGGCACCAGGATTACCAACTGCTGAGTGGCTGGGCCTGGGTCAGTAGAATTGGGGGAAATTAGAATGAAGAAGTGGTAAGAGGCCAGACGGTGAACAGACTTGCTGAAAAGGTCCAGACTTTATTCTGTAAGAAGTGAGGAGTCCTGAGGAGTTGGCAACAGAAGGGAGCCCTGAGTTATAAAGAAAACTCATGCTGCTAGGAGAATGGAGTGATGAAGGACAAAGCTGGTCTGAGAAGATGGTAAAAGCAAATCTCAGTGATGAATCCTAAGTGAAAGACTGATGAGAGGAGGGCAGAATAAATGAGAAAAAGTGCTGAGGGTGTGGTTTCTCACCCCCACAGGGGATAGTCACAAGTGGCACTTGCAAAGGGTGCGGTCTGAGGTGCCCATGAGCAGCCACTAGGATTGAGGGCTATGAGAGCACTCTGGGATGGATCTAGGGTCTTCAGGACAGAAGTGAGTGGTGGATGAATTTACCAAGAGAGAGAACCTGAGGTGACAAGAAAGTGATCAAGTGAAACCTTAAGCTAAGGACCAAGAAAAGAAAACTAGCAACTCTGGCTACAGAAGTCGATTCTGAAAGGTTAGAAAAGAACCAGAACACAGCAGGAGGCGAGTAGAGTGCTCGGCACATGGGGCCTAGGCCAGGGGCCCCTAAAAGGAAGCAGCTAGCTGGGTGTCAGAAACCACGGCCAAGCAAAAGACTAAACGTAAAGTGTTGGCTGCTCTACCGATACCTGGAGAGTTGCCCCAAAGATCACTCTTGGGACTTTTCTCAACTTGCTCAATGTCTCACTTCTTTCTTGGTGGGCCTGTCTGATGACCCTAACTCAGCTACCAAGCCCGTCACCCATGTCCCTTCTTCACTGTGTCTTCTGGCTTCGGAGTGCGAGCAGATCTACCTGACCTCGCATACCTGTTCAGTCTGTCTCCCCTGCTGTAACATCTGCTTCAGGATGACAGAGGACTTGTCCTTTGTCACCTCTACAACCCCTGTGTCAATTGCTGTGCCTGGAAGCCAGAGGGCCACCTCTCATCCCAGGTTCCCTGGCTCATTAGGAGCAACAAATATTCAGTGAGCATATCATGCATATACAAGATCACGCAAGACCTCGATAGAGTGGGGAGACAAAATAGGTCCCTGTCTTTGGAGCCTTAAGTTGGAAATGAGCAGAGAGAAATATCAAGCATTTTAACAAGTCAATTACATACAATTTCCATAGCATCAGGACTGGAATCTTACTAGCATGCCTTTTAGTGATATTTCCTTTCTCAGTCCAAGGCTGCCACCTTCTCTGACTGAAGGAAAATTTTAGCTGGGATAACAGTTAAAAGATGCGTCTGAGTTTGGTCTTAGTCTCCTACAGAGATCCCACTCTTCTTCTACCCTTTGAATAGACTCCCAAGAAGTGGAAACACCCACTCTAGGCTCCAAATATTTAACCTGAAGAGCTCAATCTGTCTCCATTTCTTTTACATAAGTAGAAGGAGAAATTGCAGTTAAGTAGGAAAAAAACAGAGTGGCACAAACCAGAGGTCAGAGAGAGCTGGGTTCAAATCTCTATAATCTTGTGTAGGTTACTCAACCTCTTTATGATCTGATTTTCTTACTATTGAAAAGGGAACACCAAGCCCACATTACAGGACACTGCAAAGATAAAATGCAATGTTAAGGACTCAGCAGCATGCCTGGACCTCAGTGAGTGTTCAATATATGATGGTTCAAAACCAGTTACATCTGTTGCTTTTATTACTAGATTTTTAACTGCTGCAGTCACATAAACCAAGCCAGAAATGACTCAAAATTCTAACCAACGAATACGCATTCATAATACCCAGTGCACAAATTAATATCTAGCTGAATGACTTGAGGAATTATCTCAAATTTCCATCCTGGGGCAGACTACAGTAACAAGGCTAATTTCAATGTCTTGCTCTACCCTGCTTCTTCCTCCAACATAGGCAAATGCAGCTATTTCCCCAACAGATCACATCTTGTCTCGTGGCAAGAGTCCAAACATGGGCTGGATTCCATTGCACAAGTTGTGGCAGAGTTATGTACGCCACACCTCAAAGGAGGCAAAATGAACACAATCTCAGGCCCAAGGTATACACAAACTCCTAAACATAGTTTGGTTCCAGAGAAGGAAGTAAGAACTGGTTACAGCATGCTTTCCCCTACCTCAAAGCCAAAGGAAAGGTTATTTTGACAGGCAGATACTGAACTCTATCCCTTCCACCTTAACTCATTAGTGTCTCTGATTCTTTAGCCTTCAGTTATGTCCATGCCTGTGAAATTTGGCTGTCCCCCACCCTTAACACTGCCACCTCCTTTTGTGCCATCACTTCCATAGGCTTCCTACAGGTCCTTTCTCCTCAGTTCCTTGCTATCTCAGTCTTCAGTTCTCTTCCACCCTGCTCCTAGGGCTCAAGTCCTCTGCTCAAGGGAGGTAGGGAGGCTTTTTTTTTTTTTTTTTTGGATTTTGTAGTCATTCCCAACAGTACTTAGGGATTACTCGGGGATCAGTGCTCAAGGATCATTCCTAGTGGTGTTTGAGTGACCATACGCAGTGCAGGAGATTGAACCAGGGCCAGCCACAGGCAAGGGCAGTGCCCTACCCACTGTTATCTCTCAAGCCCTGTGGGACCTTCTTTCATCCGAAGTCTTCCTTCCCACATTTCCAGAATTATCCCTCCCAGACTGGGTGTCAGCCCTGCAATTCCAGGGATGATGAACCATGATCATCTCCTAGTCAACGTTTTCAAAGCTAGCTGTGTCCATCACCATTCTCTAACCCAATATCCACATTTCCCTTGTGGTACCACTGTAAATCATCAAGTTTAAAATTTCATCTTTTTTTTTTTTTTTTACCGAAAATCTGGTATACCTTTCTTTTCTTTTTCTCTTTTTTTATTTTATTTTTTTTCCTTAAATTTTTATTAGTGAAACACTGTGAGGTACAGTTGTAGACTTACAAATTTTTGTGCTTGGGTTTCAGTTACACAATGATCGAATACCCATTCCTCCACCAGTGCCCATTCTCCACTACCACCAGTCCCAGTATCCCTCCCACCCCCCTTCCACCCATACCACCCTACCACTGTGGCAGGCCATTCCCTTTTGTTATCTCTCTCCTTTTGATTGCTGTGGTTTTCAAAAGAGACACTGAGTGGCAATCTTGTTCGGACTATAGTCTGCTCTCATCACGCATTTCCCATCCTGAGAGGAACCTCCCAACACCCTTTATTTGGTGCTCCCTTCTCTATCTGAGCTGCCTTTTAATTTCATCATTTTGGACCCAGAAAACTCTGTGTATAGAACATTTGCTTTCCAATTGTCAGGTCATGAGCTCAAACAAACCCCCAGCATTTTACATGCACTGAGTAGGATCCTGGCAGCTCTGTAGGTTGTAGACAATGCAAGCCTTTTCCAGCTGTACCACAGCCAGGTGTGTGCATAAGCACCACAAAACAAGGTGTAGCCCCCAGAGCATTGCAACTAAAAACATGCAAGCAACAAGGCTGGGAGGGCAACCTCTGGTGGGCATGTGTATGAGTGTGAGGTAACCCCTGGTGCTCACCACCCAGAACTTGAGCCTCACATGTGCAAACTCACTCATGCAAGCTCCACAACCAAAGGATTGCAAACGGCAGTGGGCACTGAGCTCAACAGTGATTGCACTGTGGCAAAGACCACAATCAGGCATGAGTGCGACCTCTGGTTGTCCAAGTAACATCAATAACCATAAGAAGGGGGAGCGAACAAAAAAAAATTTTATCTTCTTTTCCTGTCTTTATAATCTAATGATTCTGCAAATTCTATGGAACCCCTTTGCAGTAGCCCTTTTACTGGTTCTTTGATCTAACCATCACTGATCATCTGACCTGATGACTAGACTTCTGCTGGAGTCTTCGAACAGATCCTAGATCTCTTGTCTAGTCCCAGAAGAATGATCTTAAAATATCCATTTTTCCACTGCCCTTTGCTCAATGAAGGTAGCTTCAATGGATTTCTAGTGCCTTCCTGATAAAAACCCAAGTGCCTTAGTTCAGTATTCAGTTTAGAAAAGGAATGGGAAAACTATAATCTCTGGGTCAAATACAGCCCACCACATGTTTCTGTAAATAAAGTTTTATTGGAACACAGCTGAGTTCACTCATTTATGATATATGTATGTCACACACACACACACACACATAAAATCTTTGACTGCTTCTGTGCTATAGAATCGAGTGGCATCAACTAATTGTGATGAAAACCACATGATCAATAAAGTAAAAAAATATTCACCCTTAGGATAGAACTAAATGATTTTATGCTGAATGAAGTCAGAAGGAAAGGAAAAGAATGATATCTCACATATGTGGTACTTAAAGATACACAGCAAGGTAGCAATAAAGATCCAAAGGCAACAAAATGGTTAACAGCCCCACACAAATGTGGTCGAGGTAAGGGCTGGGAGGAAGGGGTCTTGGAGTCTTTGGGGAGGGAGGGAAAAGGGGTGATGGGTATTGTGCTGAAATTATGTGCATGACCAGTCATTATTAATACCACTGGAAACCACAGAATCTAAATTTTAAAATTTACAAAGAAATTCACCATTCAATCCTTTATATGGTGAAAGCTGTCTGACAATCCGTTGCACAGTCAAAGTTGTCTGACCTCGGTCCAGAATAATCAGATACTGGCAAACCCCACTTTCTTGCCCATGACTCCTTTGGATGATGCTTTTGAAACTGAGTCTGTTGCTGAGCCTCCTTTCTTTAATATCTTACACCATATATCTTCTCAAGCCCCCAAAGTTTATTTCACTCTTCCCTTCAACACACATTGTTCAAAACATAGCCAAAGCTCCACCTCCTCATGAAGCTGTATGTACCCATCCTTCACAGTCCTAAATGTTCCACTTCTGGTCTCCTTCTCTGCATGTACCAACAAAATCTACAGTAGACTTCCTGCCTATACCAGAGGTTCCCAAATTATTTGGTCCACCACCACCGGCACCACCACTCACCATCCCTCCTGCCCCCCAATTTAGAAACAAACAAAAAGCTACAGTGTTTCCCGAGTAACCTCTCTTCTTTAGGTGAACAAACAGAAATCATCCTCCAATTGCACTAGAGGGTTCCCACAACTTGGATCTTTTTAGTGGCCCCATCCCAACTCCTACCAGCCAGTATCAACCCACTACGGAAATCATTAGCCTATATTATATAGGTTATACTATAGGTCCAGGAGACCTCCGCACTACAGTGCTGATTATAACTACCTTGGCTTCATTCCAAATACTAATTCTTGTTAGCAGAGCATAATTTCCTAAGAATTTCTTATTAAACTTACCAACAAGGGCCTCGGATTCCACATTTGAAAGATTAAGCGTTGGGGTCAAAAGCATGCACTTTAGCCAGCACCACCTACAAGTCAATGAAATAAGAGAACTTAGCTTTAAAAGAAAAAAATTCACTTTTTTTAAAATTGTTTGGGGAAGGACTGGGGAAAGAAGGCTACACCTGGCAGTGCTCAGGGATCCCTCCTGATAAGGTGCTCACTCCTGGTAAGGTGCGCAAGGAACCATATGTGGTGCTGGGGATCAAACACCCAGGTTGGCCACATGCAAGGTAAGCACCCTACCGGCTGTCCTCTCTCCAGCCCCAATTTCTTTACATTTGTGATTCCCAATAAGTGTTGACATCCTCCAAGGATGTTTATCTCTACTTTTATACTTAGAAAATCTTGCTTAAACTTCTGATCCATTCAAGTCTTATCCTGAAATCTCCCAGTTGTACAAGGCTTGCTGGGAACCACTTCCACTCAGTTTCCAAGGAACTTTAGTAATATGTTAATGATAACAAACAGTAGAATGTAACATAATTTCTTATTTAGGAACAGGGGTTTCTAGACTATGCTTTCCAAAAGAAGAAACCTGTTAAATGAGTCCCCTTTCTTGCCCCTACAGAGCCTAGAATACCAAGGGTACTTAGATATTCCTCAATAAATTTGAATAAAATGGGAATAACCTTCCAAATTAATTAATGCATGCCTGGCAATCTAAAGTTCGGCGAGGTCACAATTTTCACCATAGAAATACCTGCTGTGATCCCACTGCTTTTAATAGGCAATGGTTTAACAGGAAGGATTAATGAGATTAATGGTCCTAAAGCATACCTCTAAATGACACTCCCTTGGCAGAAGCCTTTTGAAGGCTTCCAGAATCTAAGAAAGCAAGCCCAACATTGGCCTGGCTATGCAGTTTCAGTGTCTATGGTTCCCCCAAGTGGCCCCCACCCTGCAGACAAACAGCACTGAGGATCTGTCCTTCCCCTTAGCCTTCTCTCAGCTGGATAGCTGCCTTCTTTTTCTTTACCTATCTTCTACTAAAATGCTATCCATCTCAGGGTGAGGGCACTAGCTCAAAGGGCTGAAGCTCATGCCTGACATGCACAAATTGGATACCAGGAATGGCCAGGGCCTCCCGAGCTCCACTGCATGCGGAGCTTCACGAGCCTCCTACCAAGTCTCCATACCTCTTGCTATTTATACATTTCCAACCACAACCCCATGCACTGTCTGGAAAATTTTAATAAAACCTAAATAAATTTTAATAAAAAGGAGTCAATGTTGTAGCAGGCTCGACACCCAGGTTCTTTTTCTCAGGCAGTCAAAACTGAAAATAAGGAACCTAGAGCAAATGACCAAATTCAGTAGCAGTCTTTATTTAGGAAAAGGGAAAGGAATGCAGGGAAGCTCCCAGATTATGGGAAGGGTGTCCTAAAGAGGATTCCCAGCACAGCAGGGGGGGGGGCTCCCCCTTACTTGATAGCCCACATAAATCAATAAATGCCATCAATTTCAAGCATCAGGTCCCAGGCTGAAGTTTATGCAAGATTTTTTTCCTCACTCCAATTTTTTCCATTGTGGTAAAACAAGTATCACACAAAACTTCAATTTTTCCCAGGTTTAAATGTAAGATTCCTATTGTGTAACCATCATCATCATCTACCTTCAGAACCCTTTTCATTTACGAAACTGCAAGTCTATCCCCATTAGACAATATTCCATTGCCTACTTTCTCCTTGCCTGGACATTCAAGCTTTTGTGGCATGGATGAATGAATTGAAGACATGAATAAACGCAGTCAGAAGTACTGTTTGTCCCTTTCAGATTCTCATAGTACTGACTGCACATCTTTCTCAGATTTATTTCAATATAAAATGATTTTTTTTGGGGGGGGAGACACAACTACATTCTCATTTAGGATGGACACTAGATCTTATTTAAAATGTTAAGTTCGGGTTCAAACACACGCATTTATGGCAGCTGGATTTACAGTGTATAAGGAGCTTGCCTTGCATGAGGCAGACCTTGGTTCAATCCTGGGCACTGCATATGGTCTCTCAAGCATTACCAAAAGTAACCCCAGAAATAAGAGTCTGGAGTAGACCCCAAGCACTGCTAGGTGTGGCCAATTAAAATCAAAAACACAAAAAACTCCACTCCCTTCCCTCCAACATATGCAACTGGCCTCTACTCCATGTTGCCAGATCTAGTAGGCAAGTCCTACTCCTCATCTTACATCTTTTTTTTTTTTTTGCCACACCTGGTGTTGCTCAGGGCTTACTCCTGGCTCTGCACTCAGGGATCACTCCTGCTGGGCTCAGGGGACCATATGGGATGCTAAGGATCAAACCTAAGGATCAAGTGCAATTGCCCTCCCTGCTGTACTATGGCTCCAGGCTCTCATTCTACATCTTTTACAAGAGGGAATCACCCCCTCATCAGCTCTCTTCACTTGACTTTTGGCATAGCCCTCTTGGTTTTCCAACCACATCATGTTCTTTTTCTTTGTCAGTTCTTTATCTGCCAGCCTCTTACTGCGAGAGTGTCCCAGAGCTCTACATTTAGTCTTATCTCTTCTTTCTATATCTTCAACTCCTGCTGTAATCTTACTTAGCATCAGGGATTCAATTATCACCCACATGTTGATGATGCCCATAATTCTCTCCCAGCCAGGACCTCGTCTCAGAACTCCTGAAAAGCATATTCTGCTGCTTGCTTCATGTAAGATGTCAAACAGATGGGAGTTCTACATAAGACACATTAGATATCTCAAACTTAGCTGTCCAACATAGATGCCAGGCCTTCTCACAGAATCCTATTCTTTACAGTTTAAGACAGTCTTAGACAGCCTATCTTATACAGGCCAAAAGGGTAAAATCGCTCTCATCTTCTCCCTTTTTGCCCCAATTCCTTTTCTTTTTCTCTTTTTTCCTTTTTTGGCTTTGGGATCATGCCAGTGTTGCTCAAGGCCTACTCTGGTTCCGTGTTTGGGGGTTACTTTCAGCAGTGCTGGGAACTGAACCAGGCATTGCCCATGTAAAGCATGTGTCAATCCACTGAGCTCTCTCTCCGGCTCCTCTTCCTTTCTCTGTCACTTATGAGGGTATCCCTTACCAATACTGGTTTTTACATGGAACATAGGTCACCCATCCAGGGCTAGCATCCTAGATTGTTGCACCAGCCTCATAACGGGAATACCTGCTTCTACCCTTGTCATTACTGCTACATCTAGCCATAGTCTACTCTCAAGATAAGAGCAAAACTTTTACAAAATAGGCCAGATTATAGGCTTTTTAAATTAAAATACTTAAAGGTATTTCTAAAAATAGGATAATGAAAAGGCGGTGATTATTTCTAAAATGGACCTGAAGGGCCAGGTCCAGGCCCAGGATAAGGGATGTAGAGGAGTATGATGTTCAAGCCCCTGTCCTCTTGCCAGTCCTCTCTCTGCTGGCTTCTGTGACTACACTGTCATCAGATTTCTTAGAGAAAAGAAACTGTAAAGGGAGAGAAATACAGTCAGTTGGCTCCCTTTTATAGTTAGGGTGCCGCAATAAGCCACACATTTCTCAGGAGAAGGAAGATATCAAGTCTGCACCACATGATAACTGATTTGCAAAGATGAAGCCAATCTTTCAGAGAATAATTAGTACCCCCTATGTGGCAACGGGGAACCCCCTGGAAGCCCTTCTTGCGACATGTTCCAGCTGGTCACCAAGTGCTATTTGCCCCGTTGTCTCTACCCCTCTCCTCCACCTTACTTGCTGGGGCTACGGGTTAAGTACAGGTGAATTAACTAAGGTCAACTAATTAGCTTGAGTACTATCCACTTTCCGAGGTGCTACAGCAGCAGCCTCCTAACAAGTCTCCGGACCTCTTATCATTTCTGCATTTCCAACCACAACCCCATACACTGTCTGGGAAATTTTAATTAAAACTAAATAAATTTTAATAAAACTGAGTCAATGTTGTAGCAGGCTCAGACACCCAGGTTCTATTTCTCAAGCAGTCAAAACTGAAAGTAAGGAATTTAGAGCAAATGACCAAATTCAGAAGTCTTTATTTAGGCAAAGGGAAAGGAATGCAGGGACGTTCCCAGATTAGGAGATGGGTGTCCTAAAGAGGATTCCCTAGAAAGGCAAAAGCCTTTCCCCCTTTATACCTTTTTTAAGAAAGGTGGGTGGGTTAGCCTTTCTGTATTATGTCTCAAGAATGTAGGGCTTTACAATCGGGGGAGAGAATGCTGAGATGGTTCTCTTCTGAAATCCATGCCAAGGTCTAGGTCATCCAGGTTATCACACACCACTTAGGCCCATCCTCTCCCTTGGTAATTCTTTCACTTAGGGTCATAAACCTGACCCTCCCCTCTCTGTTTCCCCTTTGTCCTATCATTTATAGCTCTCTGAAGAGTTGCTAAAGTATTTTTAATTAAAATCCCCCCAAAATCAGTTTTTCCCCCACACAGATTGCAGTAAGCCATGATATATATATATATATATATATATATTTCTAATCCTTATACGCATTTCTTTTGCCTTCTTACTAAGACATGTTCATTCCAACAGGGATGGAGAAAGGTTCCAGCCCAGTCTAGAGTACTTCCCTCTCTAGCAACAATGATTGGTTCGAGAGACACATCTCACCCAAGGTCAATCAGAACCTTTCTCTAGAATTGATCTATGAATGTGGAGAAAGTAATTCTGTCCTCTCTGGAGTTACTAAAGGAGGCTTTCACCTGTAGGGCAAGCTAAAGAAAAGGAAAAAAGATTGATGGACACATAACAAGAATGGAAGCCAGGATGCTGTATGGATGACCCACCTTCTGGTATCGCTTCTTTTTGTGAACTACCACAAGCTCTCCAATGCAGAACCAGTAACTGACTTTTTCCCAGGTGCAGGAATTCAGGCCCCCCAGGTCCACACTGTTTAGGTGCTTTTTCTATGCGCTGTTTTCTCTAGCAGCCACTCACGAGCTTTTTTGATCTGGGCAAATTACTCTAACTCTTTAAGATCCCTACTTTACAGGGACTGGGAACAATTAAGAGTATGTATATTAAATCCCATGGCACAATTCCTGGTCCCATAAATGCTTGCTAACTGCTATCGTTTCTTAACCAAAGGCGAGGGAGTCTGACCCCAGAAAGGTTATGCATAGAGCCACATTCCAGAGAGCAAGGTCAAAGAATAATTACATCCACAAACTCTGTTGGAGATCCTGGCAAACACCTAGGTAGGAAGACTCAAACACAAGCTAAAAGTGCTCAGTAAACTGACACTGATCAGAAAAAAAAAGAAAGAAAGAAAAAAACATCACAGGACAACTGTGTCTGACTTGAGGAGAAGGGTGTGCCGAGATTGCAGAACAGTGTGGCAGTGGAGATCACCCCCTCCCTACCCCAAACCATGAGAGATCACTTTGTGCCTTTTAAGAAACAATTTTCACAGCAAAACTCAAGAAAAGAGAGGCCGCTTGCATCACGGGAACAAGGTAATAAGGCTATAAAAATGAAACTCAAATAAAGCACACACAGAGCCCACATGGGCCCAATTTGCCAGGAAAAATAGCGATTGCTACTGCATTCAGATGAGAGAGCCACACTTGTGCCGCGGCATAGGAAACAGCTTTCAAAAATCATTAGGCTGCAAAAGAGCCAGCAGGTTTGCCAGATCTCAGGAGCCTTTTTTTTTTTTCAGTCATGCTCACCCCTGTCCACCAAGAGCAGGACCCAGGGATAGCCAGAGGCTCCACCTCTTCTGCCATCCCCAGTGCTGCCAGGAGGCCTGGCTCCCTGGCTCTGCCACCTCGGTTACCTCTTGCCCATTCTCTGGAGTCCTCTTAACTTGCTCCCTCCCTCACCCCTGCTTTCAGACCCCAGCTACACAGGGCCCTGCTGGCCAGACTCTCCTTGAAAATTTCTCTTTCTGTGGTCCCTCATGACTCTCAACAGCCCTCGCTCCCCTTTATGTGCAATCCCTCCCCATCTCTAACCTCTCCTCTTTCAATGTGCCCCCTGGCCTGTGGTGCTTAAGACTCTAAGAGCCATTGTCCCCTTGCTTTCCTGGTTCTACTGCCTGATCATCCCCTACAGCTGAGACAGGGCAGCTTTGTGACTAACAACACGGATTCTAGAGTCAGGCCAATGGGGGTCTAATCTCTGTTGACAGTAAGATCCCAGGCAGTTAATTGCTATATGTCTCAGTTTCATCACCTATACAATGAAGATGACAGTACCTCATTTTGGGTCACTGTAGGGATGAAATGAGATAATTCATACGTAGCTCTTAGAACCATCCTTATACTCCATACACAGCTAGCTGTGTCCACTATTACATGTACCCACACCCTCAGTCAAACTCCAGACCAACCTCCACATCCTCCTATCTTCAGTTCTCCACAGGCCTTTCACCTTTCCTGAGACTGCCCAGCCTCCATCTCAGTCTGTCCTCCAAGATGCTGACAAAAGTAAACACTTCACTACACCTTTGTTGATCTCCCTGCCAGTCACCTAATGAGCTGAAATTCTTCTCTTCTGGGACTGGCTTTCCCCAGGGCTCTCTTCTTAATATCCCTTGAGCAAATCATGAGGTTTTGATTTGTATTATACTTCCCACTCACAGGTTATCAGCTCCTCAGAAAACAGAATGCATGGGTTTTTCTTTTTTCCCCACCCTGCGTTTTTACTCCCTTCAACTCCATGCATTGCTAAAATTCAGTAAACAGCTGCTGGATTAAGTGAAAATGCAAAAGCCGAGAGCCTAGGTCTCTACAGTAACCAGCCAGAGACTAAAACAGATCAGCTAGGCTGAGGAAGCTTTCAGTCTCCCATCGAGATAGGACTTCAGGGTCAAAAAAGTCCTGGGGATCAAGTTGTGAGGTTTGCTTGTCGGTGTTTCTAATGAACATGCCAACAAAATGCCAAATCATTTCAGCAAATCTGTGACCTGCTTTACATTGCTGAAAGCACTTCCTGACAGGCTCATTCAGGTTTAGAGAGACAAGCTCTTACTCAGAAATCATAATTATTTTCTCTTTATTTTTTTAGGGCATTTCTTAAAACATCCTTAAGAAGAGATCAGTTCTTTATTTCATTAATGTTTTAATCAAACTGTCAAGGACACAAGGATCTCCTAATCTCAGCAGAATAAACGGGCTCACTTCCATACTTAGGAACAAATAAGTCTCCCTATTACTGGTAAATACTCAGCCTTTCACTTACATCTAATTTCACACTACCATATCATGCTTCTTCATTCATGGAAAACACCACAGAGACATTCCCAGCACTTGAAATAAAATTTTAATACAGCCTCATGACATTCTTCTTGAAAAAAAAAAACATTCTGATTCTCTAATATTGGGCCACTGTCATTAGCTGGATAAATGCCAACCTAATGAAATGCTTCTGTAATGTACAAATATGGCTTAATGCAGCATTTACTCAAAGTGCAAAAATTAAAAGCAATCTAAATGCCCCATAACAAGCCATGGCTTACTGAAGACAGTCCCTTGATAGGATACTACACAGTTATCTTAAAAGAATATGATGAAAACTACAAAGTCACATGGAAAAAATTTTGTGGATATCATCTTAAAAGTGAAGGGGATGCTGACGTATAGGAATACATGTTTTTGTGCTAGCACTTTGGGGCAGATTAGGCCTCGGGTTTAATATCAGATGCAAGAAAAATTAGGAGAGGGCTAACAAGAAATATCAGTAAGCAGGGCCAAAAGAGAACCCTGGGCCTGAAACAAGGCCTAATCAGGCGTATGAAACAAAAGACACAAAAGGCTCCAAGAAGTCTAGATTACTTCAGGATCTCCCATCTCTAAGAAGGAAGGCAACAGGACTGGGATTTACACAAAGAATTAATCCCTGGACAAGAGAACAATTGTCAAACTTTTTAACAATTGTTAAACTCACTGGTCCCCCCACCCCCCACCCCATGGCTCAGGAGCCCACAAGTCTCCCAGGCTAATCCTGACCCAAGATGGGGACAGTTTAAGAGGCTCTCGCTTACAACCTAAGGATTTAGCATGTTTGCTGCTAACCTGGCAGGCACGGAAAATAAAATCCCAAGAGAATGAGGCTCTTGGTCAAGATCACACACAGAGTTATGGGCCAAGCTGCCGCTGGCACCTAAATATGCAATATGTTTAACCCTGGTTTAAGCCTCTTCTGGTGTAAAACTGCTCTTCTGGTGGAATGACTGACCCCACAGAGTGCAGGAAGCTCAATAAAGCCACCAAAGCAGTGGCTCATGAGTGAGTCTACCCAGATCAGGGCAGGAAAAGCCCAGGGACCCCAGGACAGCAACAGTGTCTAGCAAAGAGCAAAGGTCAAGCCCTGCACTCTGGTCTATATCAAATCCCATCCTCTAACACCTTGTTCCCTGGACATTATTGGCTTGGCCATCACTCACGCATGCATGCCAAAGCACGGCCTCTTGTACTGCTATACACCTATGAGTCCCATAAGACATCTGGGTCTCTCTCTGAGCAGGAGGAGAAAAATGATTGCAGATGCCTCTCTACATGCTCTGTCCCTGAGCCCCACTCCTATCTAACCCATTAGCATCCCCAATCAACATCCTTTCTGCCAAACACAAAAGGATATTGCAGGTTTTCCCTTGCCCTTATCAATCCCAAACTACCCACCTAATGTGCCCCAAAACTCTCCCCTGCCCAAGGGCCAGTTCAAGCTTTCTCTCTTTTCCCACTTTTCTCTGACCTCCGGACACAGAGGGATTACCCATATGGTCTTCATGCCATGAACCCAGCCCCTTGTGACATGAGATGCCAAAGGACCTAGCTCTGCCAGAGGAGTAACAGGTCACCCTGACACTATCATCCAAAGTGATGCTATGGACTGGAGATTGCACAGAGGTTAAGCCACTTGCAATTCATGTGGTCCACCCTGGTTTGATCCCTGGCACCATATGGGTCCTCAAGCAATACTGGGGATGACTCCTGAGCACAGAGCCAGTAGTAGCTCCTAAGCACCACTGGAGGTGGCCGCCAAAACAAAACCAAGGAAACAATGCACAGAAAGCCCTCCTCTCCCTGAAATGTACTGTACACATACTAGTAGAGAACCCACTATTGAAGTGGTTCTCAGACTCCCCTTTGGTACCCCTTGGGAGAAGGTGCAAACATTAGGCAGTGGTGTTGGTGCCAGGGTCCGGGGGAAGGGCCTGACAGATTCTGGAGCTCATCCTATCTGCCCTGGTGATCAGCAGTGAGCCTTGGAGTTCCTAGTATCTGCCAACAGGGGGCCATAGGGCACTGCAGACACAAACTTAAATAAGCCAGTTCTTTCTTTCTTTCTTTCTTTCTTTCTTTCTTTCTTTCTTTCTTTCTTTACTTTTTTATAACAACTCAGAATCAGCCAGGGTGAAGAGTGAGGTAAGTGTCACTAAAACAATGTGATAAATGCCACCCAGGAAGAAGAGCACGAGAGAAACAGCAAGGAGTAGAGGTGGCTGTGATTCCATTTACCCTGTGAAGCCGAGGAAGGGCTCAGAAAAAGACAAATTTAGGTTGGCCCCTAAAGGGTAATTAACAATGACAATAAAAATAACAGCATCAAGCATTTATTGGATGCTTACTGTGTGCTAAGCACTGTAGCCAACACTTCACTTGCTTTATTGCAAATTCATTCACTCATTCATTACTGAGCCCCTACTACCTGCCAAACACTGTTGCAAGCACTGCAGAGCAATAAACAAAATAAACACACTCCCTGCTCTCCTAGTTCTCATTCTCTCAAGAAAAGATAGATATTAAACCAAATAAATACCTAAAACGTATGTCAGAGAGTATTAAACGCTAAGAAGGGGAGGGGAAGCAAATGTCCTTCTAGCTTTCATTCTATCAAGAAAGATAGATATTAAACCAAATAAAAGTATAAAATGTATAATATGTCAGATGGTAATAGTGCGAAAAAGGAGAGCGAACAAGCAAATGAAATACAGAGCGAGTGTGTGGGGGGCAGGGGGAGGCAATGGGCTAGGTAATACAACTTTAGCACTGTAGCACTGTCCTCCTGTTGTTCATTGATTTGCTCGAGCGGGCACCAGTAACGTCTCTATTGTGAGACTTGTTGTTACTGTTTTTGGCATATTGAATATGCCACGGGAGCTTGCCAGGCTCTGCTATGCGGGCAGGATACTCTTGGTAGCTTGCTGGGCTTTCCAAGAGGGACAGAGGAATTGAACCCAGGTCGGACGCGTGCAAGGCAAATGCCCTTCCTACTATGCTATCGCTACAGCCTTTAAAAAGAATAAGTTTTTATTTTTTGAGAAAAGACCAAAAGAAGGTGAATGAACAAACTGTCCAGTTATCTGGGGAAAGAGCTGGTTGGCAACAGATGCAGTCGGTAGAAGGAGCTTGAACAGGAACCATGGTGAGTCTGAAGAACAGCCAGGTTCCAGTGCAGCTGAATGAAGTGAGAGAGGAAGACTCAAGTCTCCTACATTAGCTATGCAACGTATAATGACTGACGGGAGTGGGAGGCACCACCCACATCACCTGGTGAGCAACAGAGCCCAGCCAGTACAACCTCTCAGCAGACCCTGTGGTAGGAGATGAGGCCAGAGAAGCACTGGGAAGCTGTTGGGCCAAACTAAGGAGTTGGCTCTGTCTCTGAGTCGGGCAGGAGGCTGTCGAAGGGGACCTGAGCCGGAGACATGATCCTGATTGGTCTGGACCGACTCTTCCAGGTATCACAGGAGCAGAGAAGCCTCAGTAGCAAGCCAAGGCTGGAGGCAGACCATCACTTCAGGGGTTACTGGAAGCATCACACTCAACTCTATGTCTATGCCATATTCTCCTCACAACCCCAGGAGGGAGGCCCACAGAGCACCCTTTTGCTAATGAAGAGACTGAGGCTGAGGAGAGAGATGGCAGTCTGCTCAACACCACTCAGACAAGCAGCGAGAGCCACCAGGACTGGGAAACAAGGGAAGAGAACATCCCTGGTGGAGTGCACGACAATAGCCACAGACCAAGAGTCTGGCAGGGCCTGGCACAGTTGGAGAAGGGCATGCTAGAAGGGCGAGGGCAGCCAGAAAAGTCTCCCATAACCTGTTAGCTCTCACAGGGACACATGTCTGCAGCATCCGAACCAGCACAACTGCCCCCTGGAACGTTTCCCTGCGCCACGTTCACCCTCCCCACTTCAGTCTCCACGCAGCCAGAAGGACCCTTGACAAATAGAAATCAGATACTACTCTCTGCTCTCAGCCTTGCAGTGGCTTCCCATCACGCCAGGCACATGGCAGTCTTTCCATTCATGCTGAAATCAACAGATCACTCCCCATTCCCCATGGCTTCACCCAGAACTGTCAGGTCTTAAAGCAAGAAAAGGAGCACTTCACCTTCCTTCCTTACCAGACGGAGGCAAACCTACTCTGGAGGGTACGGGGATGTGAGCCAGCCAGGTGTGGCCATAAGACCAAGTTCAAGCTACCCTACAAACCGGTCCAAACACATAGGGGAGAGAACAGACACTCTGACCACCTATGGGGCAACTTCTGGGTTAAACTTAATAAAAATCTTTAGTTACTTACTCCAATGCAAACTCAATGCATTCATACCCATGACTACTTCTGTGTCTGGGCAACTGGGATTGCAGCAGAAGCACCTGAGAGGGAGCCCTGAGCCCTGGACTCCCAAAGCTCCAGGACAGAACTCTCTTGGAAGACAATTCTCAGAGCTGCTTCCAGCCTACACAGCCGCAGGCATCAAAAGGTTTTCCTCAGAGAGACCATGAATACAAGCAGGGAAATCCTCAATGACTATTCCTTAAACAGCATGGACTTCCAAACTGTCCCCCGAACTGGGAGAAACTGGGAGACTAAAACTGAAGCCAAGTCACAGATTTGAGTCAGTGAGTCACTGGATTTCTAAAAGGATCACTACCATACCCAGGGATTAAATACATGTGCACTGGGGGCCACATTCATTCCCAAAACCACTGTTAAACACAAGAGGATATGTAGTTACACAGACAGATAAGATATATGTCTATCTAGACAGATGCATATATATAAAGCACATGCACATATGTATGTAAATATATATATTTTAAAGAAATAGTAAGAATACTAAAATGATGAGGAATGGCCAGTTCCCTCAAGAAAACTGTTCAGTATTGAAATGCCTTTTGAGAAGACCTGGGTGGTGGGGGGTTAAATGATCACTGAATGGAAACGATTCAGAAGAAGAGAGACAGATATAGAATGATTAAACTATTTGTGGGACATTAAAAAAGCATACTATGAGACTAATACCCAAGGACAGTAGAAACACAGGCCAGGAGGATTGGTCCACGTCTGGAAGTCTGCCTCAGGTGCTGGGGGAAAAGGCAGTTGGAAGAAAGAAGGGACCACTACGGCAATGATGGTTGGAAATGATCACCCTGGATAAGAATTGTGTTCTGAAAGTAGGAAAAGGAACAAATATGATAACCTCTCAGTGTCATATCTGTACTGCAAACCGTAATTCCCAAACGGGTGGAGGGAGAGGGCGAGCAAGTGAGCAAGAGCGAGAGCGAAAGAGAGAAAGAGAGCGAAGTGCCTGCCACTGCCATAGAGGCAGGCATGGGGTGGGGTGGTGGAAGGGAAACTGGGGTCACTGGTGATGGAGGGATGTACACTGGTGGAGGGATGGGTGTTGGAACATTGTATGACTAAAACCCAACCATGAACAGCTTTGTAGCTGCGTATCTCAGAGTGACTCGATGAAAATAAATGAACAAATAAATAAAAATTTAAAACATAGAAGCAGGATTGTGGGGAAGAGGTTGGCAGGTGGCAGGAAATATACACTGGTGGAGAGATGGGTGTTATTAGAACACTGTATGATTGAAACCCAATCATGAAGAGCTTTGGTGTATCTCATGGCAACTCACTGTCACTGTCACTGTCCTCCCACTGTTCATTGATTTGCTTGAGCGGGCCCAGTAACATCTCCATCGTGACAATTGTTACTGTGTTTGGCATATCGAATACGTCATGGATAGCTTGCCAGGCTTTGCCGCACGGGTGAGATACTCTCAGTAGCTTGCCGGGCTCTCTGAGAGGGGTGGAGGAATCAAACTTGCAAGGCAAATGCCCTACCCGCTGTGCTATCGCACCAGCCCATGGCAATTCAATACAAGAAATTTAATTAAAAAAAATAAAACTGGAGTGAAGAGAAAATGTAAGCCTCTCCTCAAACAAAGCTGCAGCTTCTCCATACCTGGGCCTCTATGTGCAAAGTGGCTCATCATCCTTCAGAAGAAATGGCTGTGCACCTGGATCATCCTGGCATAAGCAAGAGTGAGCCAGTGCAGCCCTGAGCTCTTTCTCCACCAGTAGGGCCCTGCCTGGCCTGACCTGACTGAAGGGCAGTAGTCGCTTGGCTTGAACCAGGAGGTCTCCTCAATCTCTCCTTCTGCTTTCCAAAAAAGTAGTGGGGCACATAGACAAAGCCAGGTCTTGGAATCATCCCAGTTTTGGGATCCCCTCTGTCCTCTTACAGAGAAGGGAATTACAAAAGGGCACTTGTGACCACCTCTGAAACCATCCTTTCCATCTGTAACTATCACCTTTGCGTAGTGCCGTGGGAATTGATTCTCGTCCCCTGAGAATGAGAGCACCAAGAGCGCAGTGGCTACGTACCTAGTACGTCTGTACCTACAGGCATTTAGAACAGCCCAGGATCTCAACAGCTGAACATGTGGCCCAAGAATTGCCAGGTTTCACACCTGGCATCTTCGAGAGCCACCTTTGAGCCTGCCCCGCAAGAGGTGGGCTGCATACTGAGTGCCTTACCCAAGACACTGCAGCCAGCTTGGTGACCAAATTCTCCCCTGCAATCTTGAAACACCCCTCTTCCCTGCAACCAAGGAGCACTGTCAAGAGTGCTCCCCTGGGCAGTGAAATAAGGAGTAAGGGAAACTGCTACAGGAAGAGGACAGCCAGCAAGACTCTTTGACTTGTAGCAATAATGGGTGGGAGAAAGTCACTATCCAATCTTGAAAATAGATGAGGGGGTGGGGACACAGAAGACAGAGAACATAAGAAAGGAACAAGGACAGAGAGAACCCACCCTAGGATGATAGTAGGATCTGAGTCCAGGAATAAGGAAGAAAGTTAGGATGAGAGGGAAAACTTCAACATTCATTTCTTCAGATAATAAAGGTTAATCAAATTCCAGGAGAAGAGTTATTTAGGATATTTTTCCTAATACATTATAAACGTAATAAATATTGCATAAATGTTTGTTTGTTTCCAGCAGAAAAACATTCTCTTTCAGTTACTCAATGCCTCAATCAAAAAATAAATATGCAAATAAGTCTGAGTTAAACTGAGAGTTCATGGCCCCAATGAGGTTATCAAAAATTAAGTTACTGATTTGCCCAGAGAATAATAATTTGTAGGACTAGTTTTTAACTGGACTTTCATGACAAAATCAACACATGCTCATTATTAAAGAATAGAAAATCATAAAGAAGGGCATAAAAATAAAAAGCACCTCCGGTTCTACAGAACAGGAGCCAGACGCATTTCCCTCCTTCTATGAAATTTTAATAGAATCTAGAGCATACTGAGAATATAATTTTAATTCCTGCTTTTTTCAAGTAAAGTCCACTTAAAATACTCTACTGAGTTTCAAGAAAGAAATTTACCCTTAGTGACTAAACAAATGAAGTAACAAAAATGAATGAAGGAAACTCATCATAAAGTTAAAAGAAAAAATAAATAAATAACAGTATTTCACTGTGGGTTTTTTTCACTTCTTACTCTCTGTCACACTTTATTCACCAAGTGGGCTCATTTGTGTTCACCCATTGGGCTGTCTGTCCTCTCAGAGCTGCAGCTTATAGCACATTTCACCAACCACAACCCTCCTACTAAGACTGGGAGATGGAAGGGAGACCATTAATTCCTATATTCTAGATAAGTATTTCTCAGTCATTTTCCCACCATGGCTCCCTTCAACCATCTTTCCTTCCTATGGCCCTCTGTCACACCGGTTGGCCACCTTGCCTCATGCTGTGCCTCATCCCTTTCATAAGATTTTAGTCTGTGGCCTCTCTGAAATATCCTGGGGGTCCATAGTGGGAATACATAGTCTCCAATTGAGAAATATTTTTTACATGATAAAGCAAACATTCAGTCAAGTATTCTGCCCCTAGTTATGATGTGGAAAGGCAAGACTAGCTCTGCTGATTTCTAGTTCACTATTCTTATTACCATACCACTCACACTGGTGAATTTCCTCTTACTGACAACTGAAGTCTCCTGGATTCTTCCTATCCACTCCAACAATGGGTTCTACTTGGCTGGGATCTTGAGCAATGAGTTGCACTACATGCCTACATATGCCTTTGGTTTCTGGATACCTGCCTAGATTCTGACCCTCCACTCTGGTATCCTCCAGCCTTTCTGGCACCAACACTCTATTCTCTAACTCATTTGGAATCATGAGGTTAGCTTCCCACAGAGTTTTCAATTCACAGCAAAAAGCAGAGGTTTTGCTAGACTCACGGTATTGCAAATAAAGATACGTACTAGTCCTCTCTGCAACCAAATGCAGACATACAACTAAGTTCTGAACAAAAATCTTTGCTATTTTCTGGTCCTGACCCCAAAATGACTACAAATGTGTTGCCACCACTCCTCCCACTAGCCAAATCCTGTTCATTGGGTGATGATAAAAACTAAAGTTTCCACCATCGGTCACCAAGGGAAGACATGTGTTGAAGACTGGAAGGTTGGCTCACTTTCTACTCTGGACTGGTACATAAGTGAGAAATCAACTTCCACTTGGTTTTACCCATTGGGTCAACAGGCCTCTTTCATACACAAATTTGCTCTGTATCCCAAATAACACGAGCAACTTGAATGAGAGTCATTCTACATTGTCCTGGTATAGCCTCTTGCCACTGATAAAATACTTTGAAAGGGGATGTTGAAAAAAATCTAAGAAAGTATTCTATACTCATTAGTCTCACGAAGAACTTTTAAAAAATGAAATGATTGAGATCCCAAAGTTGATCTATATTCAGGTCACAGAGGGCCCAGAAAAATGAATTAGCCTCCTACAGTAACATAGGAAAATGAGGTCTGAGTGATAAGTATAATAAGTGTCTTTCCCATAGCAGTTAACTCTATGCCTAGTTAAAGTACTGAAAGCTAAAAGGATATGAGCCAATGCTAACTTCTCCATGGAAACCATGTAATAGTAGGAGATTGTGTTCCTAACCAAAAACTCTTACGATCAACTTTTTAAAGAAATTATATAAACTCTATATTTGTGATAGTAGGCACTTGTGTTCCTAACCAAGAACTCGATGATCAACTTTTAAAAGAAATTATATAAACTCTATAGCTTATCATTTATGAAAGCCTTAGAATTGTTAGAACTGGGAGGAACTGTTAGTCCAATAATATACCACAAAAGATATGTGTGGATTCTTTATCGCACAAAGTAGGTACAAGCTAATTAAACCCAACATAATCTACTAATCATGTGACATTTAACTTATTCTGATTCAGCATTAGTGTACAGCACAAAATGCTTTACTTCAACATACTTGGTGACTTCCAAATGTGGCATACACAACATTTAGATATATCTTAAATACAGAAAACAAAGGAAAGTGGTGTTGAAATCTTAATTTAAGGTATCTTAAATACAGAAAATATGTGAAAAGAGATTAGATGTTAAAAATCAGGAAAGCAGTGTTGAAATCCTAGCTGCCCCACTATCTTTAAGATCCTGGGCAGCTGCTGAAACTCTCTAGGCTCTTTTCCTGGTTGTGAAATAAAATCTTATACCTCTTCACATAGGGCCCATGGTGAAGACTAAACAAGCAACACAGATATAAACTACTTTATAAATCATGCAGGAGAGGTCAATGGTAGTATCAGGGTGATGACATTTGGAAAAACTTTCACAAAGAAATTTTGACATGCATCAACAAAAAACAAAAATACCCAGTTACTTTTGGAAAAATCTATCCAGAAGAATTTCCTTGGCTATCCTCTTTTTCTCTCTTTCCATATATGACTTCACTAGCAAAAGTCAACCTGCTGCATTCATCCCTGGCATCCAATGACTTACGAGTTGCATATGGCGAAAGTTGCTAGATGTCTGCCTCAAACTGTGAGGAGGAGAAAAGCAGCCATTGTGTGGCAACATAGCTATATAAGCCAAAAAAAAAATGCCTTCTCCAGAGACCCTCTGCACCGTTAGAAGTCTCAAATTGTTGAGGGTGCCAGGCACGGAGAAAAGTGGAAAGATAGCAGGGAAGAATGTAAGTTCTAGAATGAAACTGTCCTAGGTCTGACTCACAGTTTTCCTACTCACTGTGTGCCATAGGAGGCACCTCTGTGTCTCAGCTTTCCTAACTAGAAGCAGGACCCAACCCCACAGGCTAGTATGTTAAGTGGAAAACACCATGGAAATGGTATATATAAATGTTGGCAGGAGGTGAAGACTCAAGGTTATTATTTAAAGAATACAATAAGCACATCATGTAACACTAGCAGAAATAATGACCTGGCATATCTCCAGCCCTTCATGTCAACACATTGCTAAAGGGTCTGCAACCTGGTATTACCTGGATAGCATACTGTCTCACTGATTAATCCCCAGGCTCATCAGCATTCTTTTGTATTTTTGCCTAAAGATCCAGGATAGATGAAACACCAAAGAATGGCTATCTGGGCCTGCTGCCTGAATCCTGACACTTTTCCTGGTCCACAGTTGTCCATCATTATCCTGAGTAGCATGCAGAAATCAGATTCACCGAGGTTATCTGCAATTAACTTTTCTCTATGCATGCCCATTCTGTGGTTACCCATCTCTAAGAGTGAAAAACATCATCACCTTTAAAGTATAACGCTATGCAGAATAAGGAGTCCCGTCAGCACCCATGTGGCGGACAGCACCACTTCCCCAGAGTGGGGGAACTTCCTGCTGAACCCTCCCTGTAAGACTCCTGTAATCTTCAGGGTTTAAACCACAAGGCTGCTCTGCAGCAGCTGCTGAGTAACTTTCAAAACCCCTATTCTTTTCCTTATCTCACTCCAGCATCAGCCACACTGTGAAGGGCTGGACAAGAACAGTTATATCTGCTCCATAAAGACGAAATTGGCCACAGTTTGAGACATGTAGTGATTTGACCCACAAATTCCATAATGGAACTTTGCTTCTCTACAACTAATCAAGACGTCTCAGGCACAGTACAGCGCAGATTCACATACATGATAGTTACTCACACAGGCAGATGTTTCCTGCACCCTAGAAATCTAAAAGGTGACTGGAAACAGCCATGCCCAATAACATAATGAGCAATTAAGTCCCAGTTCAGGCTCCCTCTCAGCCGATGCCAGGAATCAGATAGTAGCCTCCAGTCAGGGTTCTATTGCAATTGGTGTCTCTCTGCTCTAATCCAATTGAAACACTTACACAGCATTAGTCCTTTAGGAAAATTCCATGTCCTTTAGGAAAATTAGTCCTATTCCATGTCACTAAAACAACAATCACCAACAACTTCTGAGGTATTACACAAGTACCAATCTCTACTAGGTAAACTCTAACTTGCCACTTAACTTTGTTAAGTTTCTTCATCTACAAAATGAAGGAGAGAGCTAAAGCCTGCCACTCCAAGTTTATGACTCTAAGACTTTCAATCAATCCCAAACCCAGCATCCAGAGAACACAGAAATACAGCACTGATGCTCCTCCTCCATAGGCACCGATCAAGAACTGTCCCCCCACCCCCATGTACGGCTTGGTTTTTAAGCCTGAACCCATCCCTTATTAAGTATGAGACATTATCAAGTTATTAGATGAATCTAAACCTCAATTTCTTTACCTTTAAAATGACAGTACCTACTTCATCAGGGGTTATCAGAATTAAACAAAATAACAGATGTGAAATGCTAAGAAAACCAAGATCTGTCTAAAACTTAAATCTGAAATTACATGTCTTAGATTTAGGCCTAGATTGGTCTTCCAAAGAAGTTCCCACCATGATTTCAAACCCCTTCACTCTCAGCAAGTCTATGTGTGTTTCTATGCTGGAATTTAAATTTTAATAAGCTTATTTTCCCACCTTTCACTCCTTAGAAACACCACTGGTATCCTGGTCTATGAATCTAAATCCTAACCATCCTCAAATGTCTGAGTTAAACCTAATCACCTCCACAGAGCATCCTGCTTATCAAGGAGACAATTCCCAAAGACCACTCTACTGTCTGAATTCCTGTAGCACCTACTGACAGTCTAAAAACACTCCACTGGCATTGTATGTGACTTTGGATTGTAACCTATTGAGAGATTAAACTGTAGACTACTTGGCCATGATGATTTCTGTTCTCCCTGAGTCTGGCATGATGCCTGGTGTATACGGGCCTTTAGGTATCTGTTGACTGAATTAAAAAAAATGTGTAGGACTCTGCCTAAAGAAATAGTTTTTTTTCTTTTTATCACCATGACTATTATTGATCTGCTATACTTTGGAGTCAATGAAAGATGATTATCAGCAGGGTAGGAATAATCACAGTTAAGCTCTGATCATCAATAACTGATAGTCCTATCTGGCTAACCTGAATAAGAAAAATATAAATGTCAACAAGAAATAGTAATCTAACTCCAAAGTACCTTTCAAGACCAAGCCCATGAGCCTATATTGTTAGAGATTAAGAAAATTTGAAGTATTCTTATACTTATTTCACCTATTCAGTACATATTTACTGAGTGACTACTCTGTGCAGACACTATTTAAGTAGATGCAGATTCAGGAGAGAATGAAACACAAAAGTCTCATATTCAAGCTTCCAGTGAGAAGATTAGTTATGATGTCACCAGCTAGCTCCAAAATAAAATTCAAAGAGAACAATTTTTCGAGTCAACTCCTTATAATGCCTTCAAGGAAGAATAAACAAGGGGCAGAGGGAGGATAAAAGGCACATGCCGCTCACAGCTGACCAAAGAAAGGCAATGAAAAAAAGTGCTCGGGCCACTTGCTGAGGGTTCCCTCTCTTTTAAAACGTGCTGGGATTTGTAACATAGCATTCTGAACCCTGAGTCATTTGAACTCTAAGTGCCTAACATGGTAGCTCCAGTTGAGCTCTCAACTCAGACCTCTCAAGAGGCAACTGTGGTTCATGAGGCCAAAAACAAAGCTCACAGGTGAGAAAGGAGGAAAGGAGGAGCAGCAGTTAAAGGATCAAGTCGCTTCCACCACTGCAAAACCTGAGGCTGTTTTCTCCTTTAGAGCAGAAACCTCTTCTATCATGTAAAGCCTTAAAAGAATTTTTTTTTCTTTCAGGCAGAATACTGAAAATAGCTTCGCATTTAACATTTAAAATTGTTTTTGATCCCACACTCTTACAGCTTTGCTCTTTCCTGCAAACTAATTTCATTCCCCAAGGGCACTTATAAGTATATTTCACGAGCAACAAACCATAGTCACCATTTTTATCCCTAGGAGTTAAGATGAAAAACTGACTTACATAATTATATGGAAGATAAGTTGGCCACGAGCAGAGGAATCTTATCTAGACCAAAAGTTCTAGGACGAAATTTCTTTCAACTCATTAAGAAAGAGAGCTGTTCAAAACCAAAATGCACATGAATTGAGTAACTGATGAGTATGTACATGGGCATTGACTGAATTCCTCAGTATTTATCTGTCCTTGGTTTCTTCAAAAAGAAATTGGAGGTAGCTATCTGAGGGCAAGATTAAACAATGAGGTAAAATGTAAGGAGATGTTTTCCTGCTATGTTGAGGAAACAGAATTTTATCACCAAGAAGCCTAGAAATCAAAGTTCAACTCATAGGTACTTAGAAAGTCATGAGAGAGGCACGGTCTGCAGCCTAGGTCTTTCCAGTTCCCATTTCCCCATTCTGCAATCACTGTCTCATTTCAAACACAAGAGACTTAATCTTAAAGACACAAAGGTGACTCACAAATAAATCCTGGAAAAGAGGAACAGCTGCAGAGATGCCTCCAGACCCCGCACCAGGCTGAGTCTCATCTGGGGCACCCCGCAGGTGAGCCCACCACCCACCCCAACAGAATCCTGGCGGCTGAAAACCTCCAGAACCCCAATTGCTGCCATGCTCATGGCCGATCTCCACAGACAGGCTCAGGATGAGCCTCATCCATGAGAATGAATCTGTTTAAATACCGGGAAAAAAAAAGACACAATGGAAAAAATCCCAACTAGGAACCTTTTTTATATACCAGCAAATAATATATGTATGACTAATGTGAGTTCCCAAAATTCAAATAGTAAATGACCTTATAATGCTATAGAACTGAGGTGGTTCAGTTTCAGAATTACTGCTGAAAATGCTTTAGTATTATATAGGATTTCAGCTATAATCAGCACTAATTTTTATGGGCTCATCTGGAACAAAACCACCATTTAGGTTTATTTTTTTCCCACGAGTTTCAATTAACTACTTTGCAAATAAACTTTTGGAACAAAATTTGTTAGTTTTGAGGACTTTTTTTGTGGGGGAGGGGGAGGCGGGACATACCTGATGACGCCCAGGAGCCCCGGCAGTGTTCAGGGGACTACATGTGTGCCAGGGATTAGAACCACAGAGTACTGGCCACTGCGGCTGCATGCAAGGCAAGTGCCTTTTCTCTTATACTATCTCTTTGGGCCTAAAACCTGTGTATCAGATGCCTATGTATGTATAACAGAATTCTGAGTTCGCAAGATCCACACTGAACAAAATTATAGTAATAGTTGGTGATACATGGGAGAAGCATATTATGAGAGCCTTAATTTATTTATATGCAAAATAGTGTTTTATTTAAAGCCTTTGGAGCAGGGTACAGTAAATTGTCTCTTGAACAATATATAATCCAGGGCAATGCTCCAATTCTGTATCCAAAAAATTCACAAGGGCCTTCCTAGTACTGAGCTGAAAGGCTAACAGAGAAAAATCAAGCTGGTGAACACATGAAACTCATAATCCAGTAACATTGCTTCTTACTTTCCTCATCAACCGACCTTTAACCTTAGGGCCTGGCGTTTGTTCCCTCTCCCTGGAATATGTTCCCCTCGATCTTATCACAACTGAACTCAAATGCTGCTTCCTCAGAGAGACCTTCCCAGAAGATCCAGGTTAAATCACCTCCTTTCCACTGTTCACCAATATAGTTCACTTGATTAGACTGTTTTCCTAGAATCTCTCACTGTCAGGAGTTAACCTGCTGAAAGGTCTCTCTTTGGTCTCCTCTGACAGAGACTGTTTTCTGTTATTGCATCTTCAGTGCCTAGAACATTGCAAGGCACATGGGCAGGCAGCCCATGAACTTCCCTGAATGAGGAAATGAGTACAGCTGGAGAGGGAGCCATGAGGACAATTTATTCATCAAACAAGTTAAAAAATGAGAGAACTGGTCACCATGATCAGCTAACAACATGATCATTTGCTAATTAGTAAGGACCACTCATCTGAATGAATGGCTGGTGATCAAAAGCAAAAGAGAATGAAAGCCAGCATGCCAACAGGGCAAATGCTGCCTCCAGAGAGCCAGTACAAATAAGTAAGATTCAGGGAGAGCCCTGTCCCTCAGGTCAAGGGAAGACTTCAGCAAAGGGCAGCCAGGAGGCGAGAGTTTGCTGCAGGATGGACTGAGCCTGGCAGAGATACTCAAGCACAACAGAATCCCAGGCATGAGGCTCTGTTTGGGAACTGGTGGGGAGGAAAGGGGGACAGGGGGGTACCTGGCTTCTGATGGAACAAAGTGAGACACTGGAGAGCTTGAAGATCTGAAAACAGGGTGCCCATGACGTGCTGCTGGCAACAGGGCTGTTCTTAGAAGGCAAAGCTGGTCACAGTGTGTGGGAAGGACTAAAGAAAGAAGTGTTCAAAGCAGTCAACTGCTAAAAAGATGACCTTAGCAGAGGTGTGCATGTGGGAAGGAGGGAGACTAAACTTGGAGGCCTAGGTGGGAAGGAAGAGATGAACTTGGTGGTCAAAGTGTGTGTGTGTTTGTGTGCAGAGGGGGGCGGGGTAGGGGCCAGGCATAAGAGTTTTCACTTACACAGAGACACAAAATAAGCAAGATGTCAAGGCATTTTCCCTGCAAGTGAGAGAGAGAGAGAGAGAGAGAGAGGGAGAGAGGAAAGAGAGAGAAGTATCTCCTAATAGTATCTCATAGCAGAATGGCAGATTCGGGTCAGCTTCCTCTACATCCTTCATTTGGAGCACGCAAGATAACAGAGGTTCACCATGACAAAGAAAGTTGGAAATGATCACTCTGGATAAGAACTGTGTGCTGAAAACAGTTAAAGGAACAAATATGATAGTCTCTCAGTATCTGTAGTGCAAACCATAAATGCCTCAAAGAGGAGGGAGGGAGGGGGAGAGAGATAGACAGACAGAGACAGAGACAGAGACAGAGAGACAGAGACAGAGACAGAGAGACAGAGACAGAGAGAGAGAAAAAAGAAAAGTGCCTGCTATAGAGACAGACTGTGAAGAGTGAGACTGTGAGGAGTGGCGGGAGTGAGACTGGGGACACTGGTGGTGGGAAATGTACACTGGCGGAGGGATGGGTGTTGGAACACTGTATGACTGAAACCCGACCATGATCAGCTTTGTAACTCTGTATCTCACGGTGACTCAAAAAAATTAAAATAATTAAAAAAAAAAAAGAGATAACAGAGTAGCTCTGAAGGCAGAACACACCTTTTCATGCCTCCTAAATCTGAGGTTAAGAGCATCTGTAAGGCCTGTGTTTATTGTCTTCTTACTCCTCGGGAGAAAAGGTAGTATCTAATGTCATATGCAGCATATATTTGAACATTATATAACACATTTTTATGTAAGAGGTTATTGATATAAAACAATGTCTCCCTTACTATCTACATGCATTTGGGAGGGAGCGGGCAACTGGCATTAAGTACACAGATATATGTATATGTATATGTGTGTATATATACATATATATATGATGGTGGGCTGGAGCAATAGCACAGCAGGTAGGGCATTTGCCTTGCAAGTGGCCAACATGACTGACCCGAGTTCAATTCCTCCGCCTCTCTCGGAGAGCCTGGCAAACTACTGAGAGTATCTCACCCGCAAGGCAAAGCCTGGCAAGTTATCCGTGACGTATTCGATATGCCAAACACAGTAACATTTGTCACAATGGAGACGTTACTGGGCCTGCTTGAGCAACTCGATGAACGACAAGAGGACAGTGACAGTGATATACATAGGATATTACACACCAGACTGGGGTACTCTGGCCTTGGGACAAAGAGCTGGGAAAAGGGAGAAGGAGGAGCAATATGTTGCCTGCCCCAAAAGAAGTCCTGCTTATGACCAGTACAAGGGCAGGTGGAATGAACTCTGTTCACCTCATGCAAGGAGTAGGTTGACCCATCCCAGGTCAGTGGTAAAGCCGCAATGCAAAATGGAGGAAAAGAAGGAGAGTGAGAGAGTGAGAGAGAGAGAGAGAGAGAGAGGCACAACAGGAGGTAAGAAGAAAGCTCATTATCCTCATAAATGTTCCCGAGGTTATATCCTAATGCACATTCTTCATGCCCCACCACAGAGGACTTTGGTCCTGCTTTAAAAAAAAAAAAAAGTCCCACCATATGTGTCAACAAAGAAAAGTCTGGTTACAATCACTGCAGGCCTGTTTGACTCCTGGCATGGTGCTGGGCCCTTCACTTACAGGATCTAGTGCACTGGCTCTGCCCAGGAAGCGCCAGCGCATAAGAGAAGCTGGGGTTGTCGCTCAGCGCTTGAGTACACGCTGTGCATGTGTGAGGCTCTGGATTCAATCCCCGCCACCCACCTCCCCCACACACACACCTCAAAAGACAACAAAACAAATGATGGTTAGGGAACACTCTGGAGTCCCCCAGGCACGAAGCCTGTTCCATCGTGCTGGCTGAGTGACCAAGGCAATTACAAAAACACCTCAGCTACAAAATAAGAATAAACATCTTAGCTACTTCATAGTATTGTTATGAGGATTAAATGAGTTAATAAACATACAGTGACTAATGTTTGTCAGCACACAGTTTTCAGTAAGTGTTAGCTACTACTGCTATCCTTATTATCATTCCTATTTTGCAGACAAACAGACTCAAAAAAAGCAAAATGCCTAGGTTACACAATTCAGATGGAAGTTGAAGGTATAAGCACGTGTGAATGTTTTATTCAGTAAGTGTACACAATCCAGTGGGTAGAGTTATTAATCAGAATATTAAATTAGGCAGCCTATCCATCCCTTTCTTTAACCAGTCTGTATAAACATGGGTTTATGCTACTTACGAGTACATCATGTACTAATGTACAAAAAAACACTTTTTATCATATGCCAGCATTCAACATTCCTCTAAAGCAAAGATGACTAAAACTTACCCAATCTTATTTCACTCCTATCTGAATTCTCCAACTCAATTCCTCCTTCCTCCTGGTCCCACCTCTCCACAGGATATCCCCATTTCCTCGCCAGCTCAATGCCCCAGTGCCCACCCACCCTCGCCCATCCTCTCCTCCTCAATCTTTAATTGGGGTTGGAACTGCACATTCTAAAGGTTCCCTGTGGCTGTCATTTTCAGAAACCGAGATAATCACCTCCTCCTTGCAATGCTGCTAAACCTGAGTAAGCTGGTGAGATATTCCAAGACACAGTCCAAAAGGTTGCAGAACGTAGCAGTGGAGACACTGATGCTAGGTGTGAGATATAAGGAAAATCCAGTGGAGAAATAGCACCTGGAAGGCCCAGCATTTGAGATGCTTATTAAGCAGAATAGGATTTAAACATAAAAATGTAGGGGCACAGAATAAGTCAAGAGTCGATTCAGGGAATGGACAGACCTGTGGCCTGCCTGAACAGTATTATGCATACAGCACTTTAAGGTCTGGTACACAGCAGGGCTAGGCCCCAGCTTCTGAAACTGTGTGCTGAGACTGGGCATGGGGCCATGTAACTGAATGCAAGATCCCAGTAAATCTGGCAACAGGAAAAGATTTCAGAGTGTGCCATGACCAAAGATCAACTCAAAAATCAAGTGTGTAATGAATCTGAGGTGTTTCTGGCAGCCCTTGCCAGTGATACATTTATTGAAGAAAAGGAGGTCAAGAATAGGAAAAGTTTTAGAAGCTAAATATAAAGAGGAAAGAAGGAACTGTGACACTGACATCCAAGATTCATAAAGCACTTACTACAGGCCATGAAAAGCCTCACAGCTTTTTAACATTTTAACTCATTTCATGTATAACACTTTAAGGAAAGGACTGCAATGATCTCAATCTTACAAATGATGCCACCAACACAGAGAACAAAAAAGCAAACCACTCCACAAATCATCAAGCTAGTTAGGAAAAATTAGGATTGAAGAAAAAAAAAGTGATAGAACCTTGCTCCAAAGTCTGTGCTCTTAACCACCCAACCAAACTGCCTCTCAGGACAGCTCTGTGTGGTAGAGGTACAGGCTCCACGTGGTACAAGGATGAAATGAGAATGCACTTTCAAGCAGTTTGCAACCTGTAACTCCAGACCCACAAATTACATTTATAATAGAGGTGTCATATGTCTATAGTGAAGCTTCTTTCTAGCAGCTGGCGCAAAAGAGACTAACAAAAACAGGAAATGGGGAACAAGGGGGACAATGTGAAGAGAGGAAGGTAGAACAGACAACTACCTTTAAGGTGTGTTGGAAGAAGCATCATGACCCAGAGGCTGAGAGCCGAGATGAATCCAAGAAGGCAAAGACTGGCAGCAGTCAAAGCAACCAAGGGGATGGCCTCTAGAATCCAAGATGTAAAGGTTATGAAGATCCTTTAGAAGAAACATCAAGAATGGTGATAGAGAGAAGTCAGATGGCAGGATTCAAGGACACAGCAGATGAGAGAATGGTGAAAACTCACAGATCACAGTCCTAGCAGAACTAGAAGGGGGAGGGGAAAGGGGGAGTTAGAAAGACAGGAACTTCTGGCTACCAAGTAAACTTGGGAAAGCTCCCTGAACAGAGCCCACCTCTTTCTCGGTCCATTTCACCTCTTCTGAATCAAGACAAAGGCTTCTGGAGGTATGGGGAGGAGGCTTAGGACAAATAGGACAGTGGGGATAGAACAGCAACAATGGGAAGGAGGGATTCCTGTGCGGCAGGCATTTTATGTGCATTGTCCCTCTTGACCCTCACACCAGGCACTCTGGTAATAGATACTGTCCCAACCCCTCCAGGGAAGGAGCCTGTGGTCCGGGCTGTTGTGTACTGGTCCAAGATGACACAGCCCAAACCCAAGCCTAGAGTCCTTCTCTTTCCAGACTCCAATCCAAGGGAAGGGTGCAAGAGGAACTTAGGCTAGAGCTGCCTATTTCTTCTGAACTGGGAAGAAAGGAAGAAACAGTGGGGGGAAAAACTGAACATCTCCAACTCTAGGGAACAGAGGCCAAGGGAGCTTAAGTCAGAGTGATAAAATGCACTCACTCTATTTCAGGAAAGGAAGGGAAAGGGAAGAGAGGCTTGGATATAGGGTGTCCTTAGGCAGGATACCTGGAAAGGTGAATTCTCTTCACATTCTCATAACTAGGGGGGTTGGTGAGCACTCTCAATTGGATTTTAGACATACAAGATGGTGACCCAAAGGTTAGGGAAGAGCAGGATGCTTGAGAGGATAGTCTTCTGCATATCCTGGACCCTTTTTTCAGGAATTTTCCTCTGGGGCCATTCTCTTTCTGATCTCACCCTATTTATTTCCTTCTTGTCCTTATATATCACTCTATCAAGAACAGATCAGATTTTGAGAGACAGGGAGGAGAAAGGCCAGAGTGGGTGTTTAGGGGGAAATTCAGAATGTGATACAATGGTGATGAGGAGGGAAAGAACTGTGAAGGCAACAAGCCAGTGTTCCTGAGTGCCTAACTAAAGGACAACATCTAAAAAGAGTATTTTAAATTCCGGAAAATGTTTTCCATGATGTTTTCCACATCACTGCCTAGTTGTAACACTGTAAGGAGCAAGAACTTTCTTTACTATTGACTTTCTCCCAACTCAGTGAAAGCCGCTGATGAAATATAAGGAAACTCACAGAAGACCACTCTATTACAAAGAAAGATACTACATATTTAGTTTTAACATATTCTGAAGGGTTGTTAACATGACCACCTCCCAGCAGGACTTGTTCATGATTTAGCATACAAATTCTTAGAGACTGCTGGTGTGGAAGGATAAATCTGAAAGCTCAGCCACCCTCCTTCCCTCCCTGTGGTATGCAAACCTCTACTGCAAACAGCAAGCTCCCGGGTAGTCATCATATTATAAATCACTTGAAATGGATTCTTTGAAACACCATCTGTTGATCTGTTTAAGTTTCCAAAGAAAATAGAGCTTCAGCTCAGATGTTCAGGAGGTTCCAGCAGGTAAATATTCATGATTAAGTATGTAAAGATGCACAGAACTTTCCAGCCAAAGGAACCTTTGAGATCACCTGGCTCAAACTATCTTACTTGCACCCCAGGCAAAGAAAACCAGGCAAGTGTCCGTGCCTTGCCCCAGAAGCACAGTATCGTGGGCTGGAACCAGGCTGCTCTCGCGGTCTAGTGCTTTTCTGGCTCACTAGCATCTCTCCCTCAGTCTCTTCTGGGACTTTAGGGACAGGAATAAGGTACAAATTTAACTAGGGTTTTATTAATAGTAGTATCTTGTATTAGTATTCACTGACAGCATCTACAATCAAAATTAAGAAACCTCTATAGCTAGTTTCAGATGATCCAGGCAAATTTAAGGAGATGAAACAGGCAGCCAAAGAAATCTCTAACATTCCAAATACGTTTGTCGAACTGTTTCAAAGACTTATCAACATTGGAAACTCAGCAAAGCACGATCTAAAATCTGTATTTTGTATTTAAATTTTTTTCAGATTTTCATTCAGAGGAAATAAAATTTAAGAGCAGTGGTTTTTATTTTATTATTCTTTTTTTAAGTCTTGGAAGCATGGAGAGCATGCGATTATTCCAAACTGCTCAGGAGCAGCAATGATTATTTTAAGCTCATGATTCAACCAGTTACATTAATTTAAAAAAACTCCACCAACCCAAATTGACAGATCCTGATATCAATGGGACCAGAAGAATTAAAATAATAGTTGTCATATAAAAATAGACTAAAGAAGGGGAACAGCAGCAGATGTCAAAAAGACAAATGATTAGCAAGCTTTGCAGGAAATGAGCGGCATCTATCTAATGGGCAGCTTTTATAGATTTTTTTTTTCTTTTTTAACGAATATCCTAGGAATAACAGGTACAGACCAAGAAATGCTTCTGCATACACCCCAAATCTTTCTTCTTGGAAGCTGGGTTCTAAAACTTGGCTGGTAATTCCTACCCGGAGAGCAGCGAAGACAGCAAGGGGAGGCGATCAAATAGCGCCTGAAGACCCAAGAAGGGTCGCGGCGGGGAGGCGGCTGGAGGGGGGGCTGTGGGTTAAAGGGGTGTCGGCCGGTCCCCCCTACGGGCCAGCACAAACTTGACTATGCCCACGAGCCAGCACAAACTTAACGGCCGCCCGGGGAAGCCCTTCCTCGCCCGCAGCCAGCCCGGGTCCAGCCCCCGCGTGCGCCCCGCTGCCACCGCCCGAGACCCCACCCGGGCGGCTGTTCATTTCTCTGTCTGTCTCTGTGTCTCTGTCTGTCTGTCTCTCTCTCTCTCTCTGTGTGTGTGTGTGTGTGTGTGTGTGTGTGTGTGTGTGTGTGTCTCTCTCGGTCCCTGCTCGTCTCTGACCCCCGTGGCGGCGAGCGCTCTCCCGGGCTGTCACCGCCGGCCAGGGCAGCGCGAGCGGGCACCCTTTCTCCTTCGCTGACATCTGTCAAACTCGGCGCGGGCGGCAGCCTCGCTCCGCCCTCCGCGGCGCTCCGGGCGGCGGGGCCCGCACCTGGGCCGGCCGGGCCACCCTCCCCGCGCCGTCGGGGCACCTGCTCGCCGCGGACCCTCCGGACAGCCTCGCGGGCAGGAGGGCCCGGGGCGCTGGGGCTGTCCAGCACTCAAGACGGCGGCAGGCCGGACGAAAGTTCGCGCGCTGCCCGGCCCCAGCTCGGGACCGGGGATGCCCGGGTGCGGCACGGAACCGCCCCCCCCCCCCACCTCCCCAGAGACTGGGCCGAAGGGCGGGCGGGCGGGCGGGCTCGGACTTCCCAAGGCTCGACGGAGACGCCCTCCCCGCCCCCACCCAGCCCCGCAGGCTCCCGAAAGGGAAGTGGAGGAAGGGCAGAAGCAGCATCGCGCGCGCCCCTCCGCCCGGGGAAGGCAAGCCGCCGAGGCTGGTCCCCTCCGGGGGGTGCGGGTGTGTGTGTGGGGGGGGAGGTGCCGCTCCCGGGGACAACATCCCCGGACTCGCCTGCAGGCGGGTCAGTGCGCCCACAGGGCGGAGCTGTCCCTTTAAGAGGTAGCTGGCGGTTCCCGCCCCACGTCAGGTAGCGAAGCCCCACGGACGGGAGAGGGGTATTCCCGCGGACACTCTTGCCAGTCCCTTTAAGGGCGCCGGCTGCACCTCTGCCCGCCCAACCCCACAGCGTCAGCCCCCGCGGGAGAGGATGGGGGCGGACGGGCGCGGCGCCTTTAAGGGGAGCAGCCTCCCCGCGGCCCTGGTGGGGGCAGGGAGCGGGCACGGGCCCTTTAAGGCCGGCAGCGGGCACGTCGGGCAGGGTTCCCCGGCGGCCGGGCTGCGCCCCGGGCGGGCGGCAGCGGCGGGGGACGCCGTGCCTGCCAGGCTGCTAACGGCCCCGACGGGGTGCCCGGGGCCGCACCACGGGTAGCTACCAGCCCGACACTCACCGTGGCTCGCCGGGAGCGCCCGCGCCCGCGCCCCCACTCGAATCCCGCGGCGGCGGCGGCGGTGAGTCCGGCGCGGGTAAACAGGCACCTCCGTCCCTGACCTACTTTCTGCCTTCCCTAAATGTCGCACCACTAACCTACTTTCCGACCAATCCGCTCCCCGCCGGCCCAGGCCCGGCCCCCCGCCCACCAATGGCTGTGCCCAACCCCCCTTCCCCGCCCACCAATGGAGGAGCCGCGGAGCCCGGATACCTGCCTCTCGCCGCCAGCCAATCCGGACGCCCGGGGCGCGGCGGTTGTTCCCGACCAATCCGCGCGTGGCTCGGCGGCCTTCCGACCAATAGCGTAGTGGCTCCGGAGGCCGCCGACCAATGGTGAGGCGGCGGAGGCCGGGTTACCTGCTTTTTTCCTGCCACCAATCGCTTGGCTCGCACTAGCGCACGCCCCAAGAAGTGGACCAATCCGCGCGCTTTCCCTGGGTTTCCTCGCCCCTGCCCTCTCCCTCTCCTCTCGAGTCGCCCGCTAGCCTTTGCCACTGCGGGTGCCGTCGCCGCGCTCCTGGCTGTCGCCGGGGATGCTCCTCTTCTCTACGCTTCTGCCTCGAGGCTGGTTCATCCCTCTCACCTCTCCTTCCCTTTCTTCACTCGCGGGGCACCCTTTCCTCACTCCCTTTCCTCAAACTTCGTCTAGGAAACTTAATTTTAGGAACACGGAGTGCCGACCTTTCCCAAAACGCCCTGGTTTGCCCAAGTACAATCAAGAGAACGAACACTTCGTATTTCTAGAAGGCATTTTTACCCCCCCCCCACCCCCCCAGCCAGTTCCTATGTTCTTTTCGACCGACCGTCTTGACCTCTGAGCGCCCCACTGGAGCTGTCATTCGCATCGAAAGAGGAAAAACTCCAGCCCGAAACTATTCCGTTGCATTCACCTCCTGTGTGGCAAAGCTGAATCTGTGTTGCAGACAGAATCTCAGCCACTTCACTGTCTGCCGCAAAGAAAAAAAAAATCTGTCTTTGGAGCGAGAGTTGGGGAAAAAATAGTTGCAGAAAATAAACATTCCCTACAAGAAATAATTTGAGTAGTCAGAGGACAGGGAATTTGTCTTATTTTTGCATATGAAGGACTTAGTGGAAATCCTGACTTTCTCCTTGAACAGGCATTACTCCTTGGTCCCTGTAAAACATTTCCCGTCCTCAGGTCATTGTAAGACACAGAATGGTTACCCAATCTTTGCATCGCAAAGGCTGACTGTTTTAACTGACAACCAACACCGGTTAGCTTACCGTCTTTTCTTAAGTCTCCAGCAGGTGGAATCTCAGTGCTATTTACTTTTCCCTGCCCGGATTTTATGAAATGACCGCTCTGCAAGTGGGATTTTTAACAATTCACTTGAAGTATAGTGGATAAAATGAGGAAATGTGGGCCTGACTTCCAGTGTAATTAATCGCATTAATAATTGGCTAAGTAACAATCATTTCTAGATGGTGATTAATGAATCCACATTAACCTGGAGGAAGGGTGGAGGGAATCAACAACAGCATAGCATTTCCAAGGTGCTAAGTGCTTTCCCAACATTTTTTTCCTTAATCCTCACAACTCTATTTTACTGATGAGGAAATTGAAACTTGGAATTTAACTAGCTGGCCCCAGGACATAGCAGGGGACAGAGTCATAATTGAAACCAGGTTTATTCGACTTCAAAAATTTCCTACATTACTAGTTACCAACAGATGATAGAGATTCTCTCCAGTGCTCAAATTTAAGGACTTTCCTTTGTGCTGTGGTTGAAAACTGGATGATTTACCCCACCATCCAAGAGAAGCCAAGTTCAGTATTGGAGCAATAGGTTGCCCTGTGATACCACAGCAGAAAGGCAGACCCAGGACAGAAGCATTGGAATAGATACACAGAAAAACAAGACTAGAGCCATAGAGATAGTAGAGTGACTAAGGTGTTTCCCTTACATGCATCTGACCCCAGTAAGATTCCTGGCACTCTATGGTCCCGGAGTACCAGTGGGAAAGCTCCCCAACTCAAGCACAAAAGCCTAGAGAAGGCCCCAGTCACTGTTGGTTTTGACCCCAACCATCCACCTCCCTGATCCCATTAAAAAAAAACAGTTAAGACTAACAAATCTTAGGCGACAGACAACAATGAGTCCTCAGTGAAATATGACTGTCAAAATAAATGTGTTATCTTAGACTACAATGACAGGCATTTGCATGCAAAGTCAGGTGAGCCTTACATTGCTGCTCAGTGCTGGACATTACAGCATGGAGTACTGTCTGTAATTAAGGCTTGGCAAAGAAAAAAAATAATCTCCTGCATAAGGAGCAGGATTGGGATGTAGAGACAGAAAAGATGTCATATGAGGAAAGATTAAAGAAAGCAGCAGGTTTTGCCCTAGGGAGTACAAGGTTTTGCCCTAGGGAGTACAACATATCTTTATATATTTGAAGAGCTGTCAAGTAGAAGATAAATTAGGCTTAGTGCTCGGGGCTTTAAGGGGTGGAAAGGGGACCTGTGGTTAGAAACTCCAGAATCAATAGGAAGGTTTCTAACAGACCCTTTCTGTCTCGGTTAGCTAAGTTTCTTGTTACAAAAAGTGTCCCAGATCTCCTACTTGGATGGAGTCTATACTGGTGTCTTTTTGGATTCTGCCCACCATAAGATGATTTGCTTCTACCTTCATGCCTTACTTTTCCCCTTTTCAAGTGGTCATCCTGCTTTTCCTATCTTCAAGAGGCAAGCTATTCTTTCCTCCAGTGTGCCCATTTTCCCATATATAATTGTTCCTCTGTGCTCCTTTCTCAGAGATCCTCAAACACTCTATCTCCCTCTGTATCTACTTTCCTTTAATGTTTCTATCTTCTAAAATACTGATACTGCGTTTTCAATTCTAAGGAGACTGTTGAGGTCAAAGTGTTGTCCTCCATATAAAATTTACTAGAAATTATGAGAGGAGGGCCTATAAGGAAAAGTGTTAGGAGAATAAGAATACATCATTTAAAAAAATCCAGTGTGACAGTGCTGGCACAAATACAGGGAGAAAGGGACTCTCCTTCATTGTTGGTGGGAATGCTGACTTGTCCAGCCTTTTTGGAAAATAATATGGACTTTCCTCAAAAAAAGAAATAAAAACAACTGGAAATTGAACTCTCATTTGACCCAGCAACACCACTTGTGGGATATACCCTGGGGGCCAAAAACACAACGCAGAAATGTCATCTGCACTGCTATGTTCATTGTAGAGCTATTCACAATTGCCAGAATCCGGAAACAACATGAGTGACTGAGAACAGAATACTGGAGAAGGAAACTATGGTACACCTACACAATGAAATACTATGCAGCCCTTAGAAAAACTGAAGTCATGAAATTTGCTTATAAATTGATGGACATGGAGAGTATCATGCTGAGTGAAACAAGTCAGAAGAAGGGGACAGATATAGAATGACTGCATTCATTTGTGAGATATAAACATATGTATAGTATAAAACTAATATCCAAGGCGAGATAAAACAGGGGGTAGAGGATTGGTCAATGGTTGGAAGCTTGCCACAAGAGTGTTTTGGGGGCAAAGAGCAGTAAGGATAGAGAAGGGACAAGTATGATAATGATAGTTGGAAATGATCATTTTGGACAGGAGCTGAGTGTTGAAATATGTAAAGGGATATACCTGATAACCTTTCATATATGTATTGCAAACCATAAGGCCAAAAAGGAAAGAGAGGGAGAGAAGAAAAGTGATACCACAGCGGCAGGCATGCATGGAGGTGGGAGGACCTGGAAGGAAATGGGGTACATTGGTGATGGGAAATGAATACTGATGAAGGGATGGGTACTGGAATATTATGTAACTGAAACCCAATTATGAACAACTTTGTAACACCTCGCTGTGATTAAATTTATAAATAGATAAATAAATCACACGTTAAAAACATCCAGTGTGAATGTAATTACATAGATAAAAGAAAAAGAGAACATTTAGTACCTACTGTGTGGCAGGTGCCTTAAATATATCCAATATAGTCTTCACCTTTCCTTCAGAGCATGAAATGTTTGCTGTCCACACCTGCTAACTGATTGACTTTTATATAGTAACTTAACCTCTTTATACCTCAAATTTTTGTGTTTAATAAAGAATAATCTTGTATCTGCTTAACAGAGTTATTGTGAGAGTTAAATGAGATGATTGATGGAAATGATAGCACAGTGCTTGGAAACTATTGTATGCATTGAACAGTTCTAAAAAATAGATTGGGGGTTGAGGTGGCGCTTGGGCCCAACAGTTCTCAGGAGTTATTTTAAATGTTTTTTAGTTACCAAGTTGTTTATGATTGTATTTCAGTCATACAGTGTTCCAATACCTGTTCCTTCACCAGTGTACATTTCCCATCAACGGCTATTTCTGATCCTGTGTTCTGATCCTGGTGGTGCTCAGGGGATATGTGGTGCCTGGGATAGAACCAAGGTGGACAGAAGTGGCCTCATGTAAGGCAAGTGCTTTACCTCCTGTAACATGTCTCCAACGTAGGTATAGATATTTACTGACTGCATTTTGCAGACATAGTTGAGTACAGGGTTGGACCGTTAGCACAGTGGGTAGGGGGTTTGCCTTACAACAGACCAACCCGGGTTTGATTCCTCCACCCCTCTTGTAGAACCCGGCAAGCTACTGAGAATATCCCGCCTGCATGGCAGAGCCTGGCAAGTTACCCATGGCGTATTCAATATCCCCAAAACAGTAACAAGTCTCACTTTGTGTTCCTGGAGCAAGCAGATGCCATTGGGCTATGGTAGCACGCAACAGGGTTGAATGGAGACGTTACTGGTGTCTGCTCAAGCAAATTGATGAACAATGGGATAACAGTGCTTCAATGCTACAGTGTAGTTGAGTACAGAGTAGTATAATCTATACTAGTTTTATTATCTCTGATCTAATGTCCAGGTCCGTTAAAATTGAGTGAGGACTTCTTTAAAAATTTCAATTTCTCTTTCTCAAATGAAGATTCTGATTCAGTTTCTTTGGAAGCCAAAATGCAGTCAAAGATTCTGGTCTAATGGAATAAGTACAGACTTACTGGAATCAAACAGACCACAGGTCTAATCCACGGCCTGTTAAATTGAAAGGAAAAGGGAATGAGAGAACCAGGAAATTATGCAGTTATATTATCTTTGAAAGGAAGTTAAGAAGTCATGAATGAACATGTTAGCTTAAGGAAAACCAAGTAGGAATGTGTTGGTATAAATAATAATAACAAAACAACATTCACTGCATGTTTACAATGTCTAAAGCACTATTTTAAGAGTTTTATTAAAGATATCACTCAATTCTTACAAATCTCTCTAAAGTAAGTACATAATATTTTCATTTTGCAGATGATGAAACTGAAGCATAAAGGTCTAGTGACTACTTAGGCAGTCTGACCCCATAGCTCACACTCTTAAATACCCCAGTAAATTGCCTTTCTCTGGACATTCCTTTTGGAAAACAAATAAACTTATTATATCTGAAGAGAGGGAGACTGATTTTTAGAGATACAGGTTCAATTCAGAAGTGGTATTATTTGAATGCTTTCCCACAATTAAATGTTGATTTATGTTGAGATAAGAATACCAGGACTGGACCAAAGAGAACCTTCAATGAACTGGCTGCACACTTTGCATGTAAAAATCTGGGTTCTTTTCTTGGAACTGCATGGTCCTCTGAAGTGACTTTTGAGTGCAGAGTATGGAGTAACCTCTGAGAATCATCAGATATAAGGCAGAGTGATAGCAGAGCTGGTAGGGCGTTTGCCTTCCACACAGTCAACCCGGGTTTGATTCCTCTTGGAGAACCCGGCAAGCTACCAAAAGTATTCCACCTGCACTGCAGAGCCTGGCAAGCTCCCCATGGCATATTCAATATGCCAAAAAATAGTAACAAGTCTCACTTCGTGTTCCTGGATTGAGCAGATGCCATTGGGCTACACTAGCATGTGACAGGGATGAATGGAGATGTTACTGGTGCCCGCTCGAGCAAATCGATGAATAACAAGATGACAGTGCTACAGTGCAATCATTAGACAGAGTGGCCCCCTCAAACAAAAACAAACAAAATAGAATACCAGGACTGTGCTTTAGGCAGAGTGACATTTTCTTACACATAGGGAATTCTAGAAATAGAAGCTTCTTTAAAAAATTTAAACCCGGGGGTATGGTGCCGCCAGCAGGTCAATCTATACCCGTGAGGCGAGTGCATCAGCAGTCTGATGGCGCGTTCAGACTTCCAGATACCCCAAAATTGCCGCTGTGCCTTTGGCTAGACCCCAAAATCTTGGGGCAAAGTTTACCAAGAAAGTAAACGGCCAAAAGTTAGGTATGTGGGAGACCCACTCATAAACCACCTCAGCTATATAATTGGAGGTATAGCTTCTCTGGTTCCTGATCGAAGTGCTTAATGGACATGATCCCAGAGACCCAGAAATAAATCTCGAAACCCAACAGCTTTTGGATGAAATGCGTCTAGTCCCTGCAGTAAGTTACAGGCGCTGGGCCACCCAAGGTGGGAATAGGTTTCGTGCCTTGGTCTGTTCCCCCTCGCGGCCTGGTGGCCACCATTCTCCAGAGGCCACTGGACAGTCAGGTTTGGGCCTACAGTGAGGAGACATGCAGGGCCTCATGGGATGGGGATGGAGCCGGCCCTTTCCTCCCCATCCCAATGAGACCCCAAGTTGCCGCCCACGAATGGCCTCTCTGAGTCCTGATCAAGCTGCTTAATGGCCATGATCCCAGAGACTCAGAAACAAATCTTGAAACCCAGCAGCTTTTGGCAGAAAGGCTTCCAGACAGCGCAGTAGGTTACTGTCTCTGGGCCACCCCAGGGGGGAAACGGTTCTGTCCCTCCACCTGCTCCCCCTTGGCAGCTTGGTGGCCACCATCCTCCAGAGGCCATTGGACAATCAGTATTGAGCCCTCAGTGATGAGACACGTGGGGCCTCACAGGGTGGGGGTGGAGCCGGCCCTTTCCTCCCTGTCCCAATGAAACCCCAAGTTGCAGCCCACTAACGGCTTTTCTGACTCCCATCAAGCTGCTTAACAGCCATGATCCAAGAGACTCAGGAACAAATCTCAAAACTCAGCAGGTTTTGGCAGAAATCCCTCCAGATTTTATTGTTAAAATTTCGGAATTTCAGAATTGTGCAGCCACTGCTGCAGCCATGCAACATCATATGTTATTCTCAACCAACAATAGAAAACAAATTGTCTACTGTTGCCTTTTCAGCATATCTGAGTGTTTCGGTAAAATCCCAAATAATAATGGTGGGTCTGGTGTCAAAATATTAAATGTGATCAAAGTAGAGAGGGAGTAATGTGGAAATCATCTGCCCCACAGGCAGGGGGAGGATGTAGGATGGGGGTATACTGGGGTTTTTGGTGGTGGAGAATGGGAACTGGTGAAGGTAAGGGTGTTTCATTGTATGACCGAAACTTAAACCCGAAAGCTTTGTAACTGCTCTCACGGTGATTCAATAAATAAAATTATAAAAATTGAAAAAAAAAAGTAAGGTGGAGTTCATGCCCAATTCAATCAGCTAATCAGTGGTTGAATAAATAGCAGTACTCCTACATTAAAAACAAAAAACATTTAAACCCAAAGGGTGTGATTTATTAGGAGGAAGCAAGAATATCTCCTGAAATTTTAGAATAAGAAGCATAACAAAAGTCTCCACAAAAGACTCCGAGCTAGGCAGCTCTGGACAGAAGGCAACTCTTTTCTCCTCCCCTATCTGGGGTGTGTAGCCTCTGGACTCATACTCTGTCTTCCCTCCTGTTTTATTATTATGTTTCCCTATAGCTCTACACCCTCTACTCTTTTGTATCTGGCTTTTCATGAATGTTCTTCGTTATTGAAAAAGACAGGTTAGGGGAGAGAGAAAGAAAGGAAAGGGTGGTAGAGAAGAAATCCTGAAAGTTGAGAGCAAGGGAGCTAGAAAGATATTACAGTAAGTGAAGTGCTTCCCTGCAGGCAGTTTACTTGGTTCTAATCCATACTACCAGTCCCCTGAGTACTGCCAGGAGTCACTCCTGAGCAAAGTCAGGAATTGCCCATAAGCACAGCTAAGGTTGCCTCCAAAACATTACCAATGACAATAACTACAACAGTGTCAACTGAAGTGACTGAAGCATCACGACAGGAGAAAATAAGGTTACAGAAAAATAAAAAAGGTATATGCGAAAGGAGAAAAGCCAGCTTTTGAAAATTCAGTAAAACATTTCAACACAATATGAAGAGAAACATGGAAAGCCTCTTCAACAAATGGTATTGGTCACTGGCAAAACAAAAAACATAAAAAAAAAACCTCTCAGACCTCTTTCTAATTATAACACCATGCATAAAATTCAGATCAAAGAGGATTAAAAACTTCAATATCAGACGTGAATCCACATTGAGGAAAACATAGGTAGAACACTTTATGATATCATTACTAGCAGCAACTTCAATTATTTTATGTCACTGGTCAAGCAAAGAGAAACAAAGTTAAACAAATGGGGTTATATCAAACTAAGGAACTTCAGTGTTACAAAAGACATAATGACCCGAATATAAAAAAATAACCTAAGATATGTAAATCACTGGTTGGTAGACTTTAACAAAAAAAAATACAATACCACCAAAAAATAGGGAGAACAGTTGAGTAGAAACTACCTCAAAGAAGGAATATAGATAACCAAAAGATACAGGGAAAAAATGCTCTGCATTCACTTGTAATCAGGGAAACGCAAATCAAAACAACAATGAAATATCTTCTCATAGTGATACTGGTACACTTTACAAAGAACAAAAAAACTCATGTTAGCATGGATGTAAAGAAAAAGGGACTCTTCATTCACTGCTGGTACAAATGTGAGTAGTCCAAACATTTTGGAAAACAATGAAAAAATATAATACAGGAATTGAGTTTCCATATGACCTAGCAATTCTTTTTGACAGATACAATGGCTCAAAACTCTATTCAAAACTTAAAAATAAAGAAAAAAAGAAAAAGAAAAAGAAAGAAAGAAGGAAGGAAGGAAAGAAAGAAAGAAAGAAAGAAAGAAAGAAAGAAAGAAAACATTTGCACTCCTATATTCATTGCAGCACTACTATTCACAATAGTCAAAATCTGGAAATCACCCAGTGTCAAAGAATAGATGACTGAATAAAGAAACTGTGGTACATATATATATTATATATATGTAGATAGTGGAATATTAGTGAACCATAAGAAAAGATGGAATCAAACAATTTGCTGCTATATGAATGGCTCTGGAGAGTATCGTGCTGAGTGAAGTTAATCAGGAGAGGGACAGATATAGAGTGGTCTCCCTCCTATGTGGCCCTATGTGGGATGTAAAGAAACATAGTAAGGGAATAACAAATGCCCAAAGACAACAGAAAGTGAGAACTGATCTTTGGACAATGGTGGAGGGAAGTGGAGACTGGTGGAAGATATGGTGCTAGCATGTTTTATGCACAAAATCCTACCAATAACAGTATTGTAAATCACAGTACCTAAAATAAAATAAAATGTTTTTAAAAGTCTCAACAGACAAGTTAAGAAACATGATCACTTGATCACTTGACATCCCCTTACTCATCGATTCGCTTGAGCAGGTGCCAATAACGTCTCCATTCATCCCTGTTGCTTGCTAGTGTAGTCCAATGGCGTCTGCTCATTCTAGGAACACAAAGAGCCTCAAACCAACCGTTCAGGGTCTTGATGAAGTCTGACCATCTCATAGGTGGGCAGTCATGTGCTCTTTTGACGTCCCGTAGAATCCAGTCTGTAACGGCTCTAGTCTTTCTAGTCTCCAAATCTCATTATGTGTCCAGCCCATCTGATTTTCGACGCCTTGGCAAATCAGACAGCATCCCTGATTCTTGACCATCGACAGAGGTCAGAACTCTGGATTCTTTCTCTCATTTGAGTGAAGCATGATACTCCAAGCACAGTTCTTTTCATTCCTCTTTGGGAGACCTGAATAGCATTCTCATCCTATTTTCGAAGGGCCCAGGTCTCTGACGTATATGTTAATGCAGGAAGAACAGTGGAATTGAAGAGATGTGCCTGGGGTTGGAGGTTCTTCGTCCTCTTAGCTATTTCTTCGATGCTCTTGAAGGCATTCCAAGCTGCTCTCTTCCTCCTGCTCAACTGAGATGCCAGGTCATTCGTCATGTTGACTTCTCTACCTAGGTACACATAACTGGCCTTTGATTCTGTTGAGATGGAAGCAGTTATCGAAGCCATAGCCAAACAGGGTGTTCAAACTCAATACATCAGGATCCTCTGTGAGCTGTATTATGGATTCACTACCAGGATCTCACCATTCTACAAAGAAGTGATAATCCATGTCAAGAGTGAGGGGTTCGGCAGGGTGATACCATTTCACTGAAACTTTTCAGTGCCACTCTCGAGAACATCATGCGACGGCTGGAATGGGAAGGAATGGGAGTGAAGATAGATGGTCGGCAACTACACCACCTCCGCTTTGCTGATGACATTGTTTTAACAACACCAAACATTAGCCAAGCAGGACAAATGCTGGCTGACTTCAACCATGAGTTTGGAAAGGTCGGACTACAGCTGAATCTCACGAAGACAATGTTTATGAGAAACGGTCTCATTCCTGATGCTCCATTCGCTCTCAACAGAAAAAGAAACAAGATCAAGAGAAATTTAATACTTAAGAAAAAATTGATTTGAATAAAAAAGACAATTTTAAAAACACTAAAACTGCTTCTATAACCAGAAGATTCTAGGTCCCTGGGAAAATCAGAAACAGAAATGAGTGAAGATGACTTGAAAATGGAATACAATTCATTTTTAAAAATACCATTTTTATTTGGTGTTGGGGCCTGGACAGATAGTAGAATTGGTAGAGTACTTACCTTGCACTCTACCAACCTGGATTTAATCTCCAGCATCCCATAAGGTCCCCTTGAGTCCCATCAAGAGTTTTACCTGAATACAGGAACAAGAGTAAGCCTTGAGCACCAATGAGCCCAAAAACTGAAGGGGAAAAAAAGAAGATGATTTGGTGTTAAGGGGAAATTAGGAAAAGAATTCTAACCATTTCTTAGCAGTTGAATACTTTATTTATATATGTTTTGTTTTGTTTTTTAATCAAGGAAAGCATATATCTGAGTTTACAAAAATGAGATTAAAATAAGGAATTAATAGGTTAGTCAGTATTTATAGCTTTCATCTGTTTTTAAAATGTCCTTTCTTCGCTCTTTTTAAAAATGGAATGGCTCTAGCAACTCAGAATGGGAAAGCAGTAATACCTCATTTGGAATGCATCCTAGACCATGTCATTAGACTTTAGACTTGATCGTGCTTGCAGACATGGCCAAGATTCTGGAGATCTTAGTGTTCAAATGTCAAAGGGGCTTTTCCATTTGGCTTCGGATATGTGCTAGAGAGAGATTCCACACAAGTGCCACGTCTCTTCCTAACAGAAAGTCTGAAGAACAAACAGACGCTGTATTCAGAGACTGGCATGTTTTTATTCTGCTCTGCTAGAATAAGCAGCAGTTAAATTCACTCTCTTGATAATATTAGAAGAGAAAAAGAAAGAACACGTTCTAGTTAGTAAATCAAAGGGAAGTGTTAAGTCATTTAAAGAAATAATTAACTAAAAAATTACAATAGATTTTCAAAAATGAAAAGACAGTATAGATTGGAGAGATTTGACCTCCTAACATATTATGATTTTTAACTACAAATCTGCAGTAACAAAAATAGTCTGGTATTAACTTAGAAACCCTCCATGACATTGAAGCTAATGGTATCTTCAAAGATGCCACGCCACTGGCCGAGCAAGTGAAAACAGAGATAGACAAATGGGACTATCTTAAACTAAGAAGCTTCTGCACCTCCAAAGAAACAGTGACCAAAATACAAAGACAGTCTACAGAATGGGAAAGGATATTCACCGAATACACATCTGACAAGGGGTTGATATCCAGGATATACAAAATACTGGTTAAACTCCACAAGAAGAAAACATCCAACCCCATCCAAAAATGGGGCAATGAAATGAACAGAAACTTTCTCAAAGAAGAAATCCGAATGGCAAAAAAGCACATGAGAAAATGCTCTACATCATTAATCATCAGGGAGATGCAGATCAAAACCACAATGAGATACCATCTCACACCTCAGAGACTGGCCCAAATTCAAAAGAACAAAAGCAACCGATGCTGGCGTGGATGTGGCGAGAAAGGGACACTCCTTCACTGTTGGTGGGAATGTCCACTGGTTCAGCCCTTCTGGAAAACAATATGGACGATTCTCAAAAAATTAGAAATTGAGCTCCCATTTGACCCAGCAATACCACTCCTGGGAATATATCCCAGAGAGGCAAAAATGTATAGTCGAAGTGACATCTGTACTTGTTTGTTCATTGCAGCCCTCTTTACAATAGCCAGAAACTGGAAGAAACCTGAATGCCCAAGAACAGATGACTGGTTAAAGAAACTTTGGTACATCTACACAATGGAGTACTATGTAGCTCTTAGAAAAGATGAAGTCATGAAATTTACATACAAGTGGTACAATATGGAAAGTATCATGCTAAGCGAAATGAGTCAGAAAGAGAGGGATAGACATAGAAAGATTGCATTCATCTGGGGGATATAAAGTAACAAAGTATGAGATTAATACCCAAGAATAGCTGAGATCAGCACCAGGAGGATTACTCCATAACTTAGAGGCCAGCCGGGTATCCTAGAGGAAAGGGCTATTCAGATAGAGAAGGGAGCACCAAATAAAGGATGTTTGGAGGATCCTCCCAGGAGGGGAGATGCATGTCGAAAGTAGACTATGGACTGAACATGTTTGCCACTCAATGCCTCTTTTGCAGACCACAACACCCAAAAGGAGAGAGAGAACACAGGGGATTGCCCTGCCACAGAGACGGGGGGATGGGGGGATGGGGGTGGGAGGGATATTATCCATGGTGGTGGAAAATGGGCACTGGTGGAGGGATGGGTATCTGATCATTGTATAATTGAAACCAAAGCACAAAAAATTGTAAATCTACAACTTTAAAAAAAATAAAATAAAATAAAGGGGAAAAAAAAAAAAGAAGTGTATTAGATGAATAAAAAGGTACAACATCCAGAAGAAGGCCCAAATAACACAAACACTGAGTATAAGGTAAAGGCAAATTTTAAGTTATTGAGAAAATGTTTTAAGTTGTTCATGATGATTTATTGCATTTAACATTCCAACACCAATCCCACCACCATTATACCTTCCCACCACTATCATTTCCAACTTTCCCAACCACCACCCAAGCCTGCCCCAATATCAGGCTCTAAATAATTTAAATACTGCTTGTTACAAATAATTCACTCAAAATAACTAAAAAAGATTTCCTTAGAAGAAAGAGTATGAAGATTTTTGTAACTCACTGTGGAGCCATTAAGCCCTTGTATAAGAGATTACTAACATGTTGTTACAGATTAAGCCTTCTGTGTTTATTTTCTTAATTGAGATTGGTTGCCTTCTACTTTATGTCCAATGTGGTGAGTTACTCTTGGTACATCAGTGGTGTAGGTGTGAAATGTTGCTCCAGGAATTCTAAAATTTTGAATGGGATGATACAGCTGGAGTTAAGTTTTTAAGTGGATGGTGACTTTAGGGTTCAGAAGCATCTCTGCCACCTGTCTCTTTTGAGATTTATTTATGAGTCTCTGAATCATGGCTGGTTTAATGAGCTTATATGGTGCCAGAGGTAGTTCATGGGCATGACAGTCTTGTTCCAGAAGGGAGATAAGGAGAGGTCACTCTTGCCCGCCTCTATAAGACCCTGGACATTCATTCCTGGATGAGGCTCACCCAAGCCTGTGAAGTCTGGCCAAAGTCTGGCCGTGAGCATGGTGGCAATTGGAGTGAGGAGGTTTTCAGCTGCTGGGGCTCTATTTGAGCAGATGGTGGGTTCACCCCACACCTGACCCCTGGGGTGCTCAGATATGAGACTCAGCCTGGCGCAAGTCTTGAGGCATCTCTGCAACTTGTTGCTCTCTTTTGAGATTTATTTATGAGTCTTATTTTCCCCCCTCTTTGGGGGAAGGGTGTTGTTGGGCTCTGGGGCTATTCCTGGCTCCGTGTTCAGGAGTGACCCCAGGTGGTGCTTGGGAGACCATATTTGGTGCCAGGATTGGCTACATGCAAGGCAATTATCTTACTTTCTGTACTATCCTCAGGACACCGGGAACAAGTATTTTCAATACATGCAATGAAACAACTAGCTATCCATGTAGATACACATAAAGTTCACATCTTGTCCTAATTCTTACACTAATATCTCACAGGTATTTAGCATTTACATGTAAAGAATAAAATCTATAAAAATACTAGAAGAGGGCTTGAGAGTTAGTACAGTGAGCAAGGCCCTTGCTTTGCTTCTGACTGACCCAGGTTTGATCCCTGGCATCACATACAATCCCTGAGCACTGCCAGGAATAATCCCTAGATGCAGAGCTAGGAATAATCACTGATCAAAGTTAGTGATTCAGAAGAAAAAACAAGAACAACAACAACAAAAACCTAGAAAGCTAGAAGAGCAAACAAAAAGATAACATATTTTGCATGCAGGAGGTTCATGTTCAGTTCCTGGCACAGCTTGGTCCTCTGAGCTGTGCCACTAGGAGTTACCCTTAGCACAGAGCCCAGAGTAGCTCTTGAATATGACTGGGTATAGTCCTAAAATAAAAACAAAAACCAAAAACTTCTAGAAGAAAATATGAGTAAATTTATAAAAGCTTAACAGAACTTTCTAAGTATACACAAAATCTAAAAACTACAATTACAAGGGTGGTTTACATAAATGCATGCATATGCACTAGCGTGCATGTGCGTGTGCATACACACACACACACACACACACACACACACGGAATAACCAGGAAACAGGCCTATACTATACAATATTCTTAATATATTAAGAAAGCACCATATGCATTCCAATCAGAGTGATAATATGTTGAGGACATTATTTAAACCAGTCCTTTCTAAAAGGTGAATTACTCATTACAATATCCTAGTCTTTATAAAGTTATTATGTTTCATAATCCCTTTCTCTTTTTTTCTTAAGATTTATAAAACAGTTCCTAAGCACTATTTACTAAGCATTAAGATTTTCCAAGAAACTTCAGGCTTTCTGAAATAATTCTGGATCCTTTATTTCATTCTTATAAAAAATCCAAACACTAATTCAAAGCTACCTGAGGGTCCAGAGAGACAGTACAGTGGGTAAGGTGCCTGCTTTGATCTGAATTCAAGCGCCTGATCTTCAATCCCCAGCACTCCATATAGTCCCACAGCCATGCGAGGAGTGATCCCTGAGTGCAGACCCAGATGTAAGCCCCAAGAACTGTCAGGTGTGGTCCCAAAACAAAGCCCCCAACTCCCAAAATTGAAAATACCTAGAAAAAATTCTCTTCTTGCAGATGTGCTATGTATATATCATAGGGATGATTGTTACTCAAATTTTTTCTTTTTCTTTGTGATGAAAAAAAATATGCTACGCTTTTCAAATTATATAGCACAGCGGTAGGGCGTTTGCCTTGCACGCAGCCAACATGGCCGACCCGAGTTCGATTCCTCCGCCCCTCTCGGAGAGCCCGGCAAGCTACCAAGAGTATCTTGCCCGCACCGCAGAGCCTGGCAAGCCACCCGTGACGTATTCGATATGCCAGACACAGTAACAACAAAGTCTCCAATGGAGACGTTACTGGGCCCGCTCGAGCAAATCGATGAACAATGGGAGGGCCTTTACCTTTACCTTTTAAAACCAATACTCACTTGTGACAAACTGTTTAAGAAACAAAGGACTGAAGAAAAAAAATTTAGGTAACTTATAATCTTGTTAAGCGTATGTAGCTTCTGTTAGAATATCAATTCATTTTGTCGGATTTGCTTTGTAATTATATTTTAGCCTAACTTTTTTTTTATCACATTCAAATCTTCATGACATCATGATTTTCAAAATGTAATCTATTGTGAATATTTCCCCATGCTATTAAGACTTCTACAGCTAAAGCTTGTTTCATTGTCTGAAGGAACCATACACTATTATAAGAAACCCTATAGTTGAAAGCATGTTGTTTTTAATTTGTCTGCATTATAAATAGTTTTGAGTATAGTCTAACTGTATGAAATAGGCCTAACGGTTTTCTAACTTTACATTGTTCCCATAATAGATTTTAAGCAATAGGCTGGTATAGACAAAGAATAAAAGCTAGTTTTTTGATTTGTTTTTTTCTTATAAGGTTTTTGTGTTTGAGTTTGTGGCTGTACTTTTCTCTTATAAATCTTATTTATAAGGTGGGGTCAGAGTGATAGTATAGCAGGTAAGGTGCTTGCTTTAAATGCAGCTGACCCGAGTTCCAACCCCAGCACCCTCTATGGTCCTCTGAGCCCTGCCAGGAGTGATCCCTGAGCAGAGAGGCAGGACTAGTCCCTGAGCACCGCTGGGTGTGGCCCACCCCTCACCCTGCACCCCCTACCACACACACACACACACACACACAATAAAGACACAGGCACGCACACATACAATAAAGACACAGGAAAATTAGTTAAAAATAAAACCAGAAATGGTTAGTTTGTTAAGTGATCTTTGGAAAATTTGTTACTCCAGTTCTATGTTTTAAAAGTCACTCCAGTTGTCCAAAGGATCGACTAATAAGAAAAGTTGCTCTAAATAAAAATGTCTAAGTCTTGAGTAGAAATAGAGCCACTTAATTTTGTTTGTATTGTTATTAATTTTTCCTTCTGTAAAATACCCTTTCCTTATTTAACTAGGGCTACATAATTTCTTTGGGAATTGTTCTTTTTGTTTGTTTGTTTGCTTTACAGAGACAGGAAACATGAAATGATTTTACTTATTAAGTCTTGGGAGAGTGAATAGGTAACAAAGTTGAAAGTCATCAGCAAGAAAGGTTCTTCACTGACCCCTCTGTGGTAAATTTTTCTTGCTCTCAATGCCTTTGTCCACATTAATCTGGCTCATACCTACTCTCTGCTTAAAGGTCATTTCCTCAGAGAAGCCTTCCCTTACCTCCCAGCTATAAAAAATACCCTGTACTTTCTCTCTCGGAGAGCCCGGCAAGCTACCGAGAGTATTCGATATGCC